>NC_037677.1:45058617-45762391 GCF_003255815.1 Theropithecus gelada
TTCATTCCTGATTTGGCTCTCTGTTTGTCTGTTACTGGTGTATAAGAATGCTTGTGATTTTTGCACATTAATTTTGTATCCTGAGACTTTGCTGAAGTTGCTTATCAGCTTAAGGAGATTTTGGGCTGAGACAATGGGGTTTTCTAAATATACAATCATGTCATCTGCAAACAGGGACAATTTGACTTCTTCTTTTCCTAACTGAATACCCTTGATTTCTACAGTCAGTTTAAATCTAATTTTTATTTTATACCATATGTATGTTCCTGGAGGTCTTTGGCTTATAAGCATAAATAATTCTTAGAACCTAAAACAATTCTTAGCACTTTATACTATATGTATGTTCCTGGAGGTCTTTAGCTTATAGGCATAAACAATTCTTAGCACCTAAAATATTAGCTAACATATAATAGGTGCTCAATAAATATTTAATGAGGAAAAGAAGAAAGACAGAAAGGGAAAGAAGGAGGACTGATATTGTTAATAATTGGAGTAAAGGCCAACTACGTTTTGAAGGATCTGTTTTTTCAATGTCCCTATCAAAATCTTTCTGTTTGGCCAGGCATGGTGGCTCACACCTGTAATCCCAGAACTCTGGGAGGGCCTGAAGTCAGGAGTTTGAGACCAGCATGGTGAAACCTCGTCTCTAGTAAAAATACAAAATTTAGTGGGTATGGTGGTGGGCGCTTGTAATCCCAGCTAGTCAGGAGGCTGAGACAGGAGAATTGCTTGAACTTGGGAGGCGGAGGTTGCAGAGAGCCGAGATCACACCATTGCACTCCAGCCTGAGTGACAAGAGCGAAATTCCATCTCAAAAAAAAAAAAAAAAAAAAATCTTTCTGTTCACCACTGCCTTTTTCTGATAACAGAACTTTACCAGAAGATGGTATCAAATTCACCTATATGGGTCCCACATAACTTGGGAGTAAGAATTTGTTCTCACCTAATGACTCTTAACCTGGAACAACTTTGACTCCCAGGGGATATTTGGCAATGTCTGGAGATGTTATTGGTGGTCACAACTGGACAGGGTTGGGGGAGGAACACTATGGCATTTAGCAGGAATCAAGAAACCCTGTGTATGTAAGGTTCTCCATTCTGGTTGCATATTAGAATCACCTAGAAAATTTTATAAACATTAGTAAATTGTCAAATTACCTGACCCACAGAGATTATTATGTAATTATTCTGGGTGCAGCCTGTGCAAGAGAACTTTAAAAAGCCTTTGCAGGTGATTCTAAAATGCAGCCAGATTGGGATGCTCTCCCTGGAACCTGTGTGAAAATCCAACTGTACCTGCCCTCTGTGGTCTTCTGGGCTCTCTCCTCTCTGACAATGGCTGCTGCCTCCTGCCAGCTCCACCTTTTCCCAGCTTCCTCTTGTATCTGGAGTGTCTCTAAATGACAGCCATGAGATGCTTCCTTCAGCTATACATCTGCATTCCATTACCTTCCTCATGGTTTTTTCTCTAAATCTGGCGACATGTGTTGGTGTCTGCACACTCTAGTGCCCTGCTCCTCTGTGTGGTACAAAGATGAGCTGCATTGGCCTCACCTGGGAGCTTCTTGGAAAAGTCATACCTTAGGCCCTGCCCGCCCAGACCTCCCTGAGGAGTTTGCCCTTTAAAATGAGGAAGCTTTGCTTTGTTCATTCTGGAGTTTTCTATTTTCATGAACATGACTATTCTTAGAGATCTGGATGCACATCTTGCCTTCTGTCCTGGTTGTGTGACCTTCAGTGCATTTTCTAAAGATGTCCTTTTCATGTCTGAGCTCACTCAATTTCCTGAACAGTAAGCAGGATTTCCTTAGATGCCAGCCCTACCAGTAATAAACAAACAAAAGCAACAACAACAAAAAACATAGAATGAAACCAAGGTCACTTCAAGGTAGCAGCAGGCAGTACGGTTGTGGGGCAAGTGCAGCTTGGAGGAGCCATCTCACCTTGGCGGAGCCAATGATCTGTCCATCCAGACAGGTGGAAACTGTACAATGTCTTTTCATTTCCTTGGTGACAACCACAGCCAAGTGATGCCACTGACCACAAGCCAGGAGCTGGCCACACCTGACCTGAAGCTGGCGTCCTGCAGAAGGCTCAGAGTCATCCTCAGGTTCCATGACATCTGGAAGACAGCATTAACACTGAGTCTCATGTGTGGTGCTACGCTGCAGGAACCCAGGAGAATGGGGAGGGCACAGAGAGACATCAACCACTGTGGGCCTTGTACCATGGAGCCCTAGCCCCTCCTTTCATGAAAAATGACAACGGCAGCAGCAATCATTCCTTGAGCTCTTCCTTCATGCCAGTTTTAAGCATGTTACAAATATCAACTCATGTCACAGCCCTGTGAGGTAGGCGCTCACACATACCCAATTTACCATCCTGAGGCACAGAGAGGTTGGGTGACTTGCCCAAGGTCATACAGCCAAGATTCAAACCCAGAAACTACGCTTCAGGTCTACCCCAAGGTAGACTACCTCCACAGAGACTCCATTGCAGGCCGAGTCCCAGAGAGTTGGATAGGCAGTTGTGCTGTGTACAAGGGCATCAGCCACTCCCACTGTTTCATAGGGCCTCCCACTGTTTTTCCTTATGAAACAGTGACACTCCCAGGACACAGGAGAAGAACAAGTGGCCAGAATCCACTGGACTTGACCATCTCAGGCAAATGGGCCTGGAGGACAATGCTGGGCTCTAAAGGGCAGAGCCAGGGCTGGCCTCTAGCACTGCCGAAGGAGGGGTGGCCCTGGGCACCATGCTAAGCACAGGCCAGCCTTCTGGGTTTGGGGTTAAGCATATGTGGGAGTGTCTGTAGCTGCTTTGGCTCCAGCTAAATTGTGTGTGTTCTTCACAAACCTCACACAGGAGAGGATGCAGCATGTGTCCCAGCGAGGCAAAGCCCTGGGTCCCATTGTGACTGTTCTGCCAGGCGAAGTTTCTGGAAAGCCACTGAGCATCATCTCTGAAGCTGTGCCAAGGGCTGGGGACTCATCTGCCTGACACTTACAAGCCTAGAGCCCAGGCCACAGCGAACCACAACAAATATTGTAGACCTTTCACCAGGTGTGGAATCCAAGGGAGCAATTTCAAAGGATGAGGAGAAACAGAAGGTCACCAGGTTTCTAACCACACCTGTGTTGAGAGCTTCTGACTTAGCCCCATTTCCCTGACATGTGGATGAAACTGGCTTTGGATCCCAGCACCTTACCCAGAGGCTGAAACTCCTTCTCTTCTGTAGAAACAACCAAGGAGAGGTCGTCTGGGCAGAGACTGACAGAGAAGCAAACAAAGGGCTGCTCGGTCCTGGCCAGGTGGCGCACCAGTGTCAGGAAGCGCAGCGGGTGGCTCTCAGTGGCAGCTCCGTGCCGGCTGATCAGGAACCAACAGGAGAAGGTCAGGCCTCCAGGAGGAGGGAATGGTCTGGTGGCACCTGGGTGGGAACACAGGCATGCCCTCAGGCTTTGTTCTGCCGTGCTGAGCAAGTATGTTCAGATTCACTGTGGTGCTGATTTAGCCTGGGTGCAGCACCTACTGGGTGCCTTGCCTAATCACCAGTTGTCTCCTCCCCATTATGACATGCTGCCTTGCCAAAGGAGCAGAGAAGACCTCGATCTCCCTGACGTCCATCACATGTGGGCCCTTGATCAGCTGATCTACAGCCAGGCAGTGTGCTCTGTGGGGCAGAGGACCTTGGCCTAGCTCAGCTGAACCTTGGATAGGAAAGGGCACCAGTTTAAGAATGCCATGTGCCCTCCCATCCCATAACAGGGTTGGCGACACAGACGGATCCATTGTCCTCATGGAACAGGCAGGACCAGCTGCTGTATCCTCAGACTTGGTGCCAACTCACGTGGAAAAAGGTTATGAAGGCAATGGCTCCCCAGCACCCATGATCCCATAGAAACCCCAAACCCAATTCTCCTAACAGAGTGTGTGACTCTGGCAGCATCAGGCACTTGCACTGTTCCACCCAGTGGTTTTTCAGCTGAGTGCAGTGCTGTGCACAGGAGCCACTTGCCAAAGATTGGTCTGTTCCTGATGGCTATCAGCCCAACTCATATTTCTCTCTAGAGAGGGATCTAAGGTGGGTAATGTGTCCATCTCAGCCTACATCAGTCACCAGCAAAATGGGCCAAACCCAGGCTCAGTCCATCAATGTCAATTGAGTCCCTAGCTATGGGCTGGACCCCTGGGAGGCACAATGAACCGAACACCTTGCTCTAAAAGAGGAGCAAAGTTGAAGAACAACTCATCTGCAGATACTCAGGACCAAAGGCAAGACTCATGTTTGCTTTTCTCTTTTTGAAACTGGGTCTTACACTGTAGCCCAGTTGGAGTGCAGTGGTTCAATCATAGTTCACTGCAGCCTGGAACTCCTGGCCTCAAACAATCCTCCTGCCTTGGCCTCCCAAATTACAGGTATTACAGCTGTAAGCCACCATGTATAGTGCAGCTCACACTTTCCTGAAACACCAAGTAAAAATCTGCAATCAAGGCTATCTGAAGACTCTTACTTGGGAAGGGATGGAGAGCTAAACCACCTGGGAAAAACACCTACCTGTCCCAATTCCTCCAGAGACAGAGTACTCAGTGCTGGTTCCCATAACTGTAGACAGGGTCGGAATAAACAAACAGCTGGAAACAGAAAATTGTCTCAGATCACTGGACTGCAAGCCAACCTCTTGCACTGACACAGCTAGCCTGGGCCATGACATCTTCCCGCTATACCCTCCTGCCAGCGCTGTAACCCTCCTTAGACCATAAGGTTTCAAGGACGGACTGCAGCTGGTGCTGGTAGGATGCCAAAGTGAAGGAACTGCACTGGAGGCAGGATGCGAGGGTGTTCCAGAATGCAGCCACACCAGGGGAAAGAGGGTCTTTGCCCTCCATAGCTGGGGACACAGCCCCTGGGAGGCCACTGAGTAGGCAGGTGTCCATGACCCAGACATTTTCCTCTGCTGAGTGGTGAGATTCAATGGGAACTACAAGTTTGTAATCAATATTATAATTCATTAGAGGCACTGCAAAATTAATAAAGTGCATTTTAAATATGTAAAAGCCTGTCATACCCATAACCTTCCACGGACATGTCAAATTCCACAAACGATGGGGCCAGGGCTGCCCTCTGAGGCTGCAGGTTGCGTGGGGAAGTCATGGAGATGAGGCTCAGCGCCGTCTGAAGGGCAGTAGTTGAATCCTGGGATTTCCCCAAGGGCTGCAGGGCCTGGGTGACTCCAGGGTGCAGGCCAGCATCTGGGGCGGCTTGCCAGGGCCCCTCAGCCAAGCCCTGTGTAGTCTGTGACCCTAGGGCAGCAAGCAGGAGAAGAGATGTGTCTCTGCTCAAAGCATTTCTGCCCCGCTTCTGACAATAACCCCAAAGTATCTGCCACAGCCTAGAAAGAGAGTTCCACAGAGTCATCAGGTACTTCCTAAGCACCAGTGAGGGTGGCTCCCCTGCCCCCTTGCTGAGTCGGATAACAAGGAACGGTGTTGCTAACCTGCTCCTTCTAGAAACTTTTCTCTTTCATTCCAGCACACATCCCTTTTCCAGCATAGCACATTCTACTGCTGCCATCTCTGTCTCTGGCTTGCCCCACTGGAGTTACTCACTGGAGCTTTGTGTCTGCTCACCAGGCCCACACTTTCCTTCACAGCAGCCTCTCCTTGAAAGCTCCAGGCTCCCACCATGGCTGTCAGCCCCAAGCCTGATCTTGCACCCTTGCTTCTCCACTGGACCTGCCTGTTACCTTAAGGTCTTACGTGATCTTACGTTCAAGTTGTCCACGACTTTCTTTTCTCTAAGCTGGTGCCCTGGGCCAGCATTCCATAGGTATTAGGCCTGACACAGGGGTACCACCTACATCTTGGGCCTCCAAGGCTCTGACATGCCCTTGAGTTGAGAGCTGTACAGAAGCCTTCCCTGCACACCTCTGCCTAGTGCAGCGCCAGGTACTGCTGTGTCATGAAGGAAACTCTGTCTCTGCTTCCATGATCTGGAACCCAAAGGGGTCATCTGTCTTATATGGCTGGGTGGGGGGGTCATCTTTCTCCATCCTGATATGGTCTTTCTCCAGAGACCAGGAATTTTCTTTGCTTTTTCCTCAGTTGCTCCATTGAGCTGCAGACAAAACCATGTTTAAACCTGTTTGCTTTCCCACCTGTTGTAAAGGATCCCCCTCAGCAGGAATGCATATCATCTTTTAATTCCCATTAGCCTGCCCTATTCTTGCCTCTGTCCTCACCTGAGCACCCAGGGTTGCCTCTGTGTGCATGAGATGAATCAAGGAGTTTCGTTGTGGCCGACAGAGGTGAGGGAATTCCAAGACCTAGAAACTGTCTGAACATAACACACAAGAGGACCAAATGAAGACATTTTATGGGCAACAGTGTTCTCCAACTTTATCCTGACCACTGTCCTAGATGCCCGGAGCTCCCTGACCTCCCAGCCCCACTGGAATACCCTTTCTGAAAGCAGTGTGGAGACACGTCTCTGCCCTTCCAGACAGACCAGACCAGACAGCTGGTAAGTTTAGGAGCCTCAAGATGGATGTCATAACAAAAAATAGTGTCACAAAATAAATTTGTTGTAATTGCTTATAAATTTCTAACAGAATTTCCCATGCAGCACTATAACCAGCAGCCTCCTCTGGCAGCCATCGTGCCCGCCCCTGGGTGCCATGTCTGCTGGCTGGAAAGGCTGTCTGTGTGCCCTCTACACTTGCTCCTGTGTATAAGGAGCAGGGCCCCCTGCCCTGTGCATGGCCCTCGGCACGGCACTCCAGGTGGCGTAGGAGACTCCTGCCCTCCCCAGCAGCTTCCCTTCCCTCTGTTCTCTTGTCTTCCACGTCTGCTCCCTCCCTCCCACCCTGTGAACCTTTGCACTTCCTCTCCCTGCCATGGCTCTCCAGGAATGTGGCTTCATGGAGAGGATGACAGCAGGAAAGCCCCCTGCAGGATCCAGGGGGCTTCTGCCCCATTCCCCTCCATGTCTGCAGTCCCTACATGCTTACTGCCCAACTCCCTACAGGGCACAGTCAGGCCCTCCCAGCCCCACCCCTCCTGGCAGAGCCTTCCAGGCCCGGTTCCCTCCTCTCTTTGTCTAGTGAACTCCACAGGCCTCAGAATGCATCTCCACTTCCTCAGAGCCCCCTCCAGCCCCCACATGCTCCATGAGAGGTGGCTATGTCTGCTTTGTGGGCACCTGCACACTGCCTGGCACAGACCGAAGGCTCATCCATGGATTTCCAGCCTTGAATGCTGGGACAGAGCCATGCCCTGCATCTGTCCCTGCAGTCTCTCCACTGCCTGTTGTGCAACCCCTGCCCTGCAAAAGACATGGCTGCCCAGATTGGCAGCGTTGAAAATGCAGCATGTGGTACCTTAGCACATCCGGTTCAATGGCCTGGGAAGCGAGCTTCTCAAAGATCCTGATGAGGCGTGAGTGGAGGGGGCTGCCGCTGGTGGCCAGGGCCCTGTGGCAGGAGGCCATAAGGGTCCCGAGCATGCCCGCCTCACACATGACCTGGCGGTTCTTCTCCGACTTCACCAGGGACTGGATGTGACTGGCCAGGGAGCACTGGATCTCCTCGGAAAGCTAAGAGGTGACCAAAGCAAGCTGTGAGCCCTCCAGGGCAGAACATCTTGTGGGCAGCTTTGATAGGCTCCAACTTGGGCTGGGGTGAGTTGTGGAACAAGGATACTGCGCCCACCTTACCCCACCCGCACTGCACCCATGCCTGTCTCAGGGTTCCTCCAGTGGCCTCCTCACCTGCAGGGGCAAGACTGGGAGGCAGGCTCTGGCGGGACACAATCTGCCCAGGTCAGTGTGGGGAGAGGTCAATGGCTAAAGATGGAGGCCACACACCAGCAGGCAGGAGGCTGGGTCTGCCCCTTAGACGTGCTGTGTTTGACCCGCACAATGTTTAAGCAGTTTCTGAATTAATTGTTAGCATTGAAAAGTCTGAAGATGTCACATAAAAATCCAGACTTGTGGTCTCTCTCAAAAGATGGGAGGATCTGGCCAAGCTGGCTTGCACCTCTGCAGGGGGATGTGGCTGGTGCTGGGTGGGAACTGTACCCTCCAGGGGTCCCACATTTCCCCAGCAGGCTTCCCTCCCCTAACAGTTCCTGTATTGGAGTTCGTATCCCCAGAGTAAAAGGTGGAATCTGCCTGGAAGTACAAGCCTAAAAGAAGTACCACCTACCAAACATACACACTCTGTCTTGACAGACACAGACCCCACCACAGACATTTCGAACCACACTCAAAGTCTGCAGGCCAGCTAAAGTGTCTGGGGAAAAGCCTTTGCTGAAGCCACTCTCATCCTCTGAGTGCCATCTCCCTCCCCCCACCCTCCCATCATCCTGTGCCTGTCCCTCAGTCCTAAGCACATGCTGCCACACGAACAGCTGTGCTCTTACCTTACCCTGAACTAGGTTTCCAGCTACTTCCCTCACTTATGTCCCTTGAAGCAAATAGAAAAGAGTGCACAGAGCGGGCTCGGTAATTATTTGACCCCAATACCACACATTGCTTTTGCAATCATTCTTTCATTGTAAAAAGATAAATCCTTGGAATTATCCTTCCCAGGCTGGATAAATGGTTTGGACTGGGTGGGATGTTCCTGTACAGAAACTCTTAGGACTGTCCACATTCTCTTTTGTTGCTGGATAAGAATGTTGTATCAAGTGAGAGGGATGCAGGTTAGATCTTAATGGAATTTTCCTGTCCCAGTGGATGCTACTGTGCCCCATGCAGACCTCCTTCTCCAAGTGAGAGGTGTACCTGTCACGGCTTCCCCTTCTCTGCAGAACTGCCCTCCGCTAGGTAGGAGCTGCTCTGCTCAGGGGCCATGGAGCCCTACCCACTCAAATACACTTACAAACACACTTACATGCCCACTACCTACATACACACGCACATGCGTCCACACACACATGCACATGCACCATACATACCTGTGTGCACACACATACATACTCCAGCCTGGAGCCAATGAGGCCAGTGCCCTTGGGACTGTGTTATGCAATTCAAGCCTCAGAACCCCAAGGGCTCCGGCTGAGACAAGACTTTTGCTGTGAGTGCATCCTCTTTCAGCTCCTTCCCCGCCCGGCCTCCCTCACTCTCCTCCTCTCCTGAGTCCTTCCCTCGACAATCCCATATACCTGGACCCCTGTCTCAGGCTCCACTCAGGGAACCCGACCTGAGGCACCAGCATTCTTTCCACATTTTACGCCTGTGCCGCAGTTTGTAGTTTCAAGAAAGGAGATCAATGATCATGTAAATGAGGTCCAGTTCACCAAAGTGAAGCCAGGAGAAGCTGTGAATGCACTACTTGAATAATCTCTCTCTAAGGAGGACCGGGATCTGGTCTCTTCACATCACAGACCACCTGTTACACCCCCCAGTAAGAGCTTTCTTGGAGTCCTCCCTGCTTCCACTCTTCCTCTTCTTTCTCAAACAAGAATGAAGTGGCTCTCAGCACCATCTTCTGGGTAAAGCTCTAGGCATTTAAAGATGAATAAGACACTGTCCCTGCTTTCAAGGGACTCACAGATTAAAGGTGAGACAGGTGGGCAGACACATTGTCCCAGCACAGTGTGAGACGTGCTCCAGCAGAGAATTTACCACATCTGAGCACAGCGGGTGGGGTGGTCCCTGCAGCCTCTCACATATTTCACAAGGCTCTTGAAGTTAGAAGGGACTCCAGGCCTGGCATCTACTGTGAGGGCCAAATTTTATCCTGGGATGAGATATTTCCTGGGTATTTAAGCTGCAGCAGGCCCTTTTCTAAGCATTTTGACACGTATGGATTACGCAATCACTGTGAGAAGCCTATGAGGGAGGCACTATTATCATACCCATTTTACAGATGGGGAAGCTGAGCCCAGAGAGGGAAATTGCCAGGGGCACATGGTAAGGCTAGAACCTGAATGATCCCGAACCTCAAGCTCAGAGTCACCTCATTCCATCATCTCCTCTCCACACGGGCAGTCACTTGAGGGGTTGCCTGTCCAAAGATGGTCAAGAGTATGTTTCTAGCACTAAGTGACAGAAATAAATAAGATAGTGTTCTTCCATATGTAGCTAACATAGTTTTGTAGCACACGTGGTTCAAGGATTAAAATGTATGAAGAAAAATATTTACACTGTTCATCAACAATTTCTAGATTGTTTTAAAAACTGGATGGCTCGCCCAGGCCCCTTTCACAGCCTCCCACTCGCCTTCCAAACACATGGGCCCTGTAGCTCCTGCCTCACACTGATGGCATTCAGGGAAACCCCTATCTCTAAGACATCTTCAACAACATTTCTGGTTTAAAAGGTGAGCACTGGGGGAAGAGGGATAAAACTACATTAGATTGACTTTCCAGGGGGACATCCTTCCCAGGTTGGACTTGCCATTCTGAAATGTGACCATTTGCCAGCATTGCTATTTTCCTGAGCATATGATGTCACTGATGTGGAGGAGCAGTCTTGCCTGGAAGACAGGATCCCCTTCCCCAGAATGTGGCATCTGCACAGCCAGCCTGAACTGGCAGATGGACATGTGTAGCCCAGCAAGGACCAGAAACCAAAAGCAGAAATGCCAAAGCTAATTCGTTATGAACTATTCCATCACTTTGACTCTTCCCCATGGAAATCCACCCAAAGTCCTTGATTCCCTTCCCCAGGTCTTTTTTCTGAGACTCCAACTCTCTCTTCCTTCGTCCAACCAAGCCCAGCTCCTGCTTCTCTTCTCAAAACAGAAAAGTAACATCCACCCTCTTGCCTTGAATATCTCATGTCCCAAAACTCGGATTATTTTATTTGGTAACTGCATTATTTCAATTTAGGGTGAGAGTTGGGATGCAGTCTGTATGAACCAAAAGGCAAAAATAACATCACAATGTATTATTCAAAAGGATTAAAAAGAAATGTCTATGATCTCCAGTTTTTATTACCAGCACTTCACTTATTGCTTTGGGGACTTCTGGGTTTGTTCTGGTTTGTTTTGGCTTTGCTTCTTTTCCCCCACCGTAGCAGGAATACTTAAAATCTAAATATGCAGAAAAGAAAAACAGAAAGTTTTCAAAAGGGAGAAATGCTGATCTTGTCTAATTATGCCGCAAGTTTACTCCAAAATTGCTCAATACCCCATAATGGAGGAGGGAAAATTGATCGTCCTCATTATCACTGCAGCTCTGTCAATACCAATATTGCCTTGTTTTGAATAAAATGCGCTGTTTTTTTAATGTTGGTTCCAGTAAAACGGGGTTTTAGTGAAAATATGAGCAGTAGCAGGAAACCAGTGTGGTTTCTTCCCCTACAAATGGATTGATTTTCCTAACGCGTATTACTTCCAATGCAGGAGAGGGGATGGAGGTGCAATTAGGACTCAATGGTAAGAGTGCAGGGTCACCAGGTTGGCCAGCGGGCTGGGCCCGCAAGGCAAATTAGCACAGGGTGATTTGCGGGGCAGCCTTAAGAAATTTTCTGCATTCTCCACTTAACGGTCTAGCCTTTAAGTACACGCGGTCCGGCTGTGGATGTTCAATCTTATGTATCGCTCTCTCTGTTCTCCACTTTCTCTCTTGGTGCAGATTAATATGGTCCCCAAAGCCCAGTGAGGGCTGGGTCCTGGAGCAATGGGTCCCTCTAAAGAGGCATGGGTGTTGGGTTCAGCATTCCAAGATATGTGCATCTTCTGCACATGAACCATGTCATCCTCACACAGAAATAAAAACCACCAGAGAGGCCAAGTGCCTGCTGCCCCAGACACTCCAAAAAGCACTAGAGACTTTACTGAGCTACTCAAACTTGGATTAATCACTTGTTCCAATTTGGTCAAAATGTTCTTTTCTTGATGATTTTGAAGAGAGATGATAGACTTTAAGTGACTTCAGCTCTTTAAGTTATCAAAGATTGTAAACGACAGCAATAAATGGGGCCTACAGATGTGCTTTACTTGACAAGTTTTGCTTTTACCACTGCGTACTTAGAATTAGGTCTCTCTTTATATGAGCATGAACCTTCCATTTTGCCATGGTCCCTCAACCTGATATGCTGCTTCACGGTACCCATATGGCCTGGTAGGCTTGGGAGTTTATGATCGTGGTTTAGGTGTAAGAGATTCCAACCCCCAAGGAGCTAGCAGAATCCACATGTAAAGGGCCTGGCTTCCTCAACATAATTAGGCAGATCTGTAACCAAGTGAGTGGGTGGGTGCCTGCTCCAAACTTGTTGTTTCTTTTCCAAATTACATGCAAATGATGGGCAATGCGTCCTGTAAACAGAAGTCCAGGATCTCACATCTACAGCATATTTCTCTCTTTCCCATTTTTCTTCCTATCCTCCACTTTTGTCCCCTCTGTACTGCAGCCATAGTGACAGTCTCAGCTTCTGCTAAACACCATGCCCTTTTCCACTAATGCCTGAAGTTGGGAATGTCCTTTCCAATCCCATCCCTTTGCTGAGCTCCTGCTTACTACTCAAGAGACAATTCATGTGTCCCCTCACCCAAGAAACTTTTTCTGACTTTTCCAGCCAGCACTGTGTCTATACTTCAATCATGATAAATTCCACACTATGGCTAGTTCTTTCTCTCTCTCTCTCTTCTTCTCTCCCACCCCCACAACACCGTGAGCTGCTGCTCGACCCATGACTCTTCACCTTGTTTTCCCTAGTGGCCATCTCTGCCTTACTAGGCTATTCTCTGCCTTAGAATAGCTGCCTAGTAAGCACAGGCTACTCTAAAACACAGTAGGCACACCTAATCCAGAGGGCTGACAGAGAGTCAGAAATAGTGATGTGCCAATGAAGTGTTGAAGGATAATGAAGAGAGAGCTAAGCAGGTGAGGAAAATGGGCTTTCAGGGAAAAGAAACAGCACATGTGAAGGTGGGGCAGATGAGAGTAAGCACAGCCTTTCAAAGGGTTGGGGGGTCATTAGGCAGAGTTGCAACATTCGGGCCCTTGGGTGTCCTGCAAAGGGGCTCGCTGTGCTGCTGGCCATACCCTGCCCCACGCCAGCACATGGAGCAAGGCAAACACTGTGCACGGAGCCCTGAACTCCTCAGATTGCCAGTCCTGGAGGGCTGGGAAGCCTGGAGACCGAGTGCTGCCCTTCCTCTTGAGAACTGCCTGGAGATTCACCCACTTCTGCTGCAGCTGATCTGAGAAGCCCCCAAGTCTCTGAAGCAGCCTCCACCAGATGCTCCAGATGACAGGACTACCCTCCATTTTTTGGCCCCATTCTAAGCTCTGGTCCTAGGCCCAGCCTAACCCAAATCAGTGTCCTGCCCACTCCAGGCCTTGGTACAACAGTCTCCAATGTGGTCCCCAGCATGGAAGTAAGGACCTGTTGCTTGTTGCTCTAGAAGGTCCCCATCTGTAGAGAGCCTGCCTGCCCAGGACCTCCCAGCTTGGTCCTGACTTTCTGGGGGTCCTGGAAGTGGACATGTCTGTGCCCCAGCTCAGAGCCTGCCCACCCAGCTGGACGCTAAGCTCACCCATCCCCAGAAGGTGAAATTCTTTGTATCATGTCCTCACTTCACTTGGGACTATTACTGACCTTGCCCTGAAACTGCTAGGACTTACACTCTTCTGTCCTTCCCCACCCAGCATAGACATGCATTCAGACGTGGCACAGGCCTCATTGTCACTGCTAAATTTTGATCCCATGGATTCTGATCCCTCGCTCAAGCTGGTAGGGACCCTTCTTCTCCCCATTTTGACATCTGATGACTAACTCCCCTCCCTGCCTTAAGCCAGCCACACTCAGCTTCACGTAGATCACTGATAAAGTGCAGAACCAGCCAGAGAAAGTACCGAGTCTTCTGATTCATCGGCAGATAATTAACATACAGTTCAATATCAACTTCCTGTTACTCATTTACCAATAGTGTAATGTCAGTTGGAAATATACCTAAAATGTATTATCTTCTACTTAATAGTTTCAGAATTTTATATACCATGACCCAGAACACAGACTGTCAGAGCTAGAAGGGAAGGGAGCGGGCGTGGGGAGCCAGCCTCTGATGCACACATACACAGGGCAGGAACTGTACTAAGGACTTTACGACTATGCTCTCTTCTACTCTTCTCAATGGGAAAATATCATCACACCCATTTTGCAGATGAGAACACTAAGACTTAAAAGGGTTCCATCAATCTCCTCAGGCCACATAGCTAATGGGTAGCAGCTCTGACATGCCAACACAAGCCTTACTCCAAGGCTCATGATTTTGATACTGCATCATGCACTGATTATAAAAAGCTGGAATTTAGTATCTCATATGGGTCATAAGTTGATGGCCTAGAGAAGTGTTTCATTTGGTGGGCTTCATTTGGGTGGGCTTCTGTTTCTGTTTCCCCTTAATTAAATGTAGACACCTTTACACAGAGCAAGTGCTCTACTTTGGCCACACTCTCCACCCCTGACTACTGCTTTCACCTGGTTTCACTTATGCATGTTCATTACCTCTCTGGACCCAAGATGTTGAGTCTGTGATCTCTGTGATCCAGGCCAAATCTGAGTAGTTGAAAGTGAGATACAGAGAAGCAAAGTAGCCTATGTATGTCATGGAAAAGGAACATTATCAAGGTCAGCTGATATTTAGGCCAGGGCTGATTCCATCTGACTTTAACTTACACCATCATTCCACATCCATGGGAGCTTACTTTTCATCCTTTCTTCTCTATGTGAGATTACATCTGTTTGCTTTTTTATTTTATTTTATTTTTGAGACAAGGTCTCACTCTGTCACCCAGGCTGGAATTCAATGGCATGATCATGGCTCACTGCAGCATCAACCTTTTGGGCTCAAGCAATCGTCCTGTTTCACCCTCCCAAGTAGCTGGGATTACAGGTGCACACCACCATGCCTGGCTAATTTTTTAAAAAATTTTTTGTCGAGATGGAGTTTACTATGTCATCTAGGCTGGTTTCAAACTCCTGGCTTCAAACAATCCTCCTGCCTTGGTCTCCCAAAGTGCTGAAATTACAGGCATGAGCCACCATACCTGGCCGTATTTGCTCTATTTATAGAGACTACTGTGAGAAGTCACCTAGATTTTGACCAGAATTTGAGATTTTCTACTGAGGAACAACAGAAATACTTTGCGTAAGGGGCTGAGTGGGAAAGAGCATAGGAAACAGATTTTGAATGTATTTGGAATGTCTAATGTGTTATAATTTAACAAAGCAAGAGTCCTACTTTACCAATTTCCTTGTTGGTGGAAATGGCTCTTTTCAAATAGCCTGCCCTTATGCAATGCTATCCAGGGCTATTAATGCTGTCAATATTTTAGTTATTTGAAACTCATACAATTAGTTCAGTGTTTGCAATAAAGACTAATTCCAGAAAATGGTACCCTTTCTAAATTTAGGCATAAATGAGTTGATAGATACATGGAGCCCTGAACCCAATCTTTTCTGTGTCTTGCCAGGCTATTCTGGAGACTTCCATGGCAGCAGTGTCTTCACCGTAGCCTTTAGATCTCTGGAATTCACCCAAAAATGACTCGAGATGTAGACTGAGGATGATAATACTCTCTAATGCCCTGGCCTGACTGTGCCATTGCCTTTCCATAACCTCCCACTTCCCTGTGAGAAAGGCAACTTGTTGGGCGGCAGGAGGTCCAGTCCTCATGTCAGGCATGTACACTCACTATTGCAGCAATGTTGATTCTATCGCTTAATTCCTGCAAGTTTCAATTCTTTATCTGCAAAATGGGTCTACTGATATCCACCTTGCATGGTTATTATAATGATTAAATGATAAAATGCTTGTAAAGCTTTTAGCAACTGATGATAGTAGCTGCACCATTTAGCAAGTGCTTCCTTCCTGTGTCCCTGTGCGTGTTCTGCTCACCATGCTAAGCTTCACGCATTGCTTCATGTAATCCTCATAATAATATTTCAGAGAAGATGTCATTATCCCCACACTACACAAAGGAAGCTAAGAATCAAAGAAGTTAAATAATTTCCCCACGGCTCTGTGACTGCTTGGTGACCCAACTGAGACTTGACCAGAATCTACTGTTTTCAGAGCCTGAAGTCTGCCCTCTATAGTAAGTGTTCAGTAAACACTTAGTGATAATGACAATGATGACATTGACAGTGATGTCGATGAATGGCAACGCAATAAAGTTCAATTCTCTTAGCTCGGCATTCAGTGTCCTCCACAATGTGACTTCAAGTGACCTTTCTAGCCCCACTGATCCATATGTTCCATTAATGTGTTCTATTTTAGCCTTTTCATCCATGTGTTCTATTCTAGCCCAGCTTAACTATTCACAGTCCCCAAATAGGCATCTTTGTGCTTCTTTCTGTGTCTGAGCTTCTCTTCCCTCCCTCTTCTACCTGATCTGGCATAAACATCCTTTTCCTTTAAAGCCTAGCTCTGGTGTTCCACCTCTCCGAGTCTTTCCCTCTCCTGTGTCCCAAGGCCCTGTGGGCAAACCTCTGTTATAGCCATCAGCATGTTGTTTTACTGTCTTCTACACTTCCCTGCCTCCCATCCTCAAACCCCGATTACAGGTCCTGTGACATTTGTCTCTGAATCCCCAGAGGCACATAGTAGGTGTTCTGTAATTATTCACAAAAGCAAACATACCACATGGGCAGCTACACAGTCTGCTAAACTAGACCTGGCTTTCCACTCTCTGCATTGTGATTGTCTGGTGCACAACAAATACCCTCAGTTAAGACCCGATTAGATGCCGTAGACCTCAAGGAAGTGGAATGGCATTTGGGACAGGAAAGTCCTTCCAATACTGGTCAGAGTTCTAGCCCATGGCCACATCTCTTATGACAGACCCTCATGGCTGCTAAGCCTGCTAGAAAGGGAAATTATCTTTATTCCCAATTAGTTAATTTTTTCTGGAGCCAACTCAGCTCCAAGAGAACTGAGCTGGACTCCATTTTTGCATTGTGCATAGTAAAAATCTGGCCACCCAATTTCTAATATTGATGATGATGCCAGAAGCAGAAAAACAGCTGGAATATCTGTTTCCAAAAGCAGCTCATAGAGCTATCATTTTGGAGGGGAAAAGAACCTCCAGAACAAAAGAACCACAGAACAAATGTAACATGGCCACCACTGGAAATAAACTAGAAGAGAACACCCATAAGTTTAAGTCACGGCCTCCAAGATGACATGTGCACCTTGGAAAGCCATCAATTTCTCATCCATAGGGGAGAGAGAGCAAGTGAATAATGTAAAGGAGGTATGGGTGTAGGGAGTATTAGGAACCACCAAGCTGACCTAAAGGAAGACGACAGGAATCACACTTTCCATCTTGCTGGTAACACTGCCATCTACTGAAACTCTCCGCTCCATTTCCTACACCAAAACCTGTGGAGGCCTGCAGTCCGTTTTGTTTCAGCATTTTCTTGTGTGGTCTCATTTCTCATTTGATTTACTATTCTATTTGTTGTTGTGAGGTTTCCCCCACTCCCTTTCAGAAATTAATTACTGTAATTATCCAACTTTAATAGCTGCTGATTTGGCATCTGCAGAAAATACTGGAGAAAATGCACTACATTTCATTTGCATATTTGAGAGACAGTGAGGGTGAATTAGACTTTTCCTAAATTACTTATTGTGACCTGGATATACAAAACGTAACTCGTTCCAAATGGAATTCTCATTTGCATACTTCATTTGTCCAATTACCGTCATAGAATAAGCAAAGAGCAGAGGTTCTTCCCCATATGGTGATGTGATGACTCAGGCAGTTCATCTAAAACTGAGGCTTATCCATGGAGCTTCCAGGCCTGTAAGAGGCAGCAGGAAAGGCCACCATCCACTCTGTGTCACTTCATCAGATGTTGCTGTGTGGATTTTTGCAGAATGCATCCATCAGCAACTGTCTGACTGCTAAGACCACCCAGGCCATTGGCTGGGTCTTTCCAATTGCAAGTACAATGCATTGTATGAAATATAGCTAAGGAAGCCAGATGCCCTCATGATAAGGCCATTGTACCTGGAAAGCTGTGCCATGCCCAGAATGCATGACCCTGCATTCTGTGAGAACTGCAAAGATCGGGGACCCATTCATCCAACATATCTTAAGCTTGGGCCAGAGGTGTTTCAGATCTTCCCCTCACCATCACCACAATCTTAGGAAGTCAAACAACTTTCCTGAGCCCCAAGTACCTGCAGAATGGGGAGCATCATGGACTTCAAAAGGTTGCTGTGAAGATTGGGGAAATAGCATTCCTGGCACAGAGGTGATCCCTAATGTGTAAGAGTCTCCATGTTGTCCCAGGTAGGTCCTGGCTTAAATACCAAGCCAGAGAATGTAAAATCCCAGACTCTAGGTCATTCATGGGCTACAAGATGGGATTTAGGGGTCAAATGTTTTTGCCCATTTGTTAGATGAGTAAGGTAATGAGAGCAGCTGATCTTTAAAGACATTTCCCCACAGGCCTCTCTCACCTGCACACACCTGTCACCCCTCACAGAAGAGGAAGCTTATGTCCCCTCCCCCTGAGTCTAAGCTGAGTCCCTGACTAACTTTGACCAATGCTGGCTTTTCCTGGGCCTAAGCCCTCGGCAGGCCTGGCAGCTTCTGGTTTTGTGCCTGTGGGCGCCAGGAGCCACTGTGTGCCCTGTTGAAGAGTCTGCCTGGAGGGACACAGGCAGAGGCCAGATGGAGAGGGCTGTGTAGAGGAGACTCCAGGATCCCACTGACCGCTTAAACCAAGGCCCCAGGTATGCCACTCAGCTAAGCCAGCTTAGAAGCCCCTTGCCAGGGAGCCAGCCTTGCTGAGGTGCCACAGCTGCAGAGATCATCCTGGGAGGTTCAACCCTACCAGCACCATATGGAGCAGACAGGCCATGCCTGCTGTGCCCTTCTGAATCCCTGACTCACAGAACCATGAGAAATGACATGGATATTGTTAACTGCCTATCCCAGTTTATATCAGCCTACCCCTTTCCCAACTCTCACTGTTATGTGTATCTGTGCCATTGGCTTCACAGCACTTTTGCATCACTCTCCAGCAGGGGAACAGGAGCAGGAACAAGAAGTCCATTCCCTAAGGAAGGGACGTGGAGACATGAAACCGAGTCAGGCCTTTTCTTAACTCCTGTGCTGAACACTACAGATTCCTTTCCTGGAAACAGTTGCTGTCTCAGAGCTTCTGCTCCACCACTCCACTTTTCTCACTGATCTTAGAGGACTTGCAATATTTTTATGAGGTCACTGTCATTTTTAGGCTATGACTAATAATGTCAACTAGTAGCCATTTCTTCCCCAAACATGTTGCCTCCTTCGGAACTCCTGGACAAAGCAAGGCTGGACCCTTCATTGCTTCCTGAGAGTGCTAGGTCCTGCTATTCATCCTCCGGAAGCCACTTCTATGTATAGGGAAGACCAGGAGGCCTGCCCCAAGGTAAGGCCACTTTAAATACCAGGTCCACAAATAGGCATCCTTGAGACTCATGTGCATTGTCTGAATTCACATTTCTCCATTGGTTAAAATACAGGCAATGATGCCCTCGACAAAACTGCAAGAGGAATAAATAAGCCAAGAAAGGGCCAAGAATCAGCCCGGGACAGAGTAGCTGCTCAAGCCAATAAATCCTCTTTCCTTGGCTGCTGATAAACATAACGTGGTGCATTTTCCAGGCCTTCCTCAATTCTGCCTGGCTCTTTCTTGGAACTTCTAAAATATTTATTCTTTATCTTGAGACTGCTGACTCCAACTTCATCTTGTTCTGTTACTCCACGCCCTCACTCATACCAGTTTTTCTCCCCATAATGGCGCTGTTAGTTCTGCCAGGACAGACACTTGAGAGTCGCCTTGGCTCTTTGTCTTCTCATTACCTGTAGCCTCCTCTTCTCGGAAGCCTGTGGTTCTGCCTCTGAACAGGTCTCTTAATTCCTTTCTTCACACCTTCCCACAGACACCACCCTAATCCAGCTATCACCACACATCACCTGGACTGCAGGCAGAGCCTCGTAACTCTTGCCCCTTGCCTCTTCCCCTCAACCCTCATTCCCTGTCCATTCTCCACCAAGCAGCCAATGCAATGTCTTTAATACAAAATCTGATCATGTCACCTTCCACTCACGTGAGAGAGGCTTCTTGTTATCATGTGCATTGTCAAGGCTCCCAGAAGCCTGCATGCCCCATCATCCCCATCATCGCCTGACCAGGGAGCCCTTGCTCCTGGCTCTCCCAATTTTCTCCTGCCCTAGCCACCAACAGCAGGCCCCTTCCCACCCAGCTCGTACTGGCTACTCACCCTTCAGGGCTCTGCTTACATGTCACCATCTAGAGACAGCTTCCCTGACCTCCAATCCTTTATCTAAATTAGATTGAATGAGGTCTGTTCCTGCCTCCATTCTCATTCTTCTCCCTCAGCACCCTGTTTTTTCCCTGTAATATCACTTGTCACAATTCATAATTACATATTCATTTGTGAACTCATTTATTTAGTCTGTCTGCACTGTCACTACCTCCTTCTCCCCATCATAGAGGCAGGCTCTGCGGACAGTGTCTATGCTCATCTTGCTAGCTGTGCATGAACTGCACAGAGCACAGGGCCAGAATCTCAGCCAGCATCCAGGAGAGAGATGAACATACCAGGAAGCAAAGGACTTCCCACCAATGCCAGGTGCTGAGCTTAGCACCTGGGACTTGCCTCATGATGGTTCAATTACTTTCAGTTGTTTTTTGTTGTTGTTGTTTGGTTGTTGTTCTTAGAAGGTAGCTTTTTCAACAGAAGTGATCTGTTTTGGATGGCCTTGCAAGGGTGGGCACAACTCAGTCAAGTGTCCAGGACACCCTGGTACTTTCCCACTATAGGTGTTTCCCATGGGGAGCTCTGCTAACAAAGGGCACTGAAGGCACAGACAAAAGGAAAAAAGCTGTCTTGGGTTAGAGGGCGTTTGAGAGATCAGTCATATGAAGATGACAAAACACGTATATTCAACACCAGGTACCTGTGGGTGATCTTCGTGGTACAACCGAGGCAGCAGCCTCACCATGATGCACACGACCCCGGGATGCATGATTGCAGCATCCCCCTCCTCCATCCTGCAGAGAGAGGGAGAGCCAGACATCAGACCCGGACCTGTCAGTTTTTTTCTCTTTTCACTGAGCTTCCTGGATCTTTCTTTCTGAGACAGACCATGGTACACACCCTGTCTACTACTTATTGCCTAGATGATGTTGAACTACGTTGTCGAGCCGAATTTCCCCCACTGTAAATGGCATTGACAATACCACACTTTCCCCCTACAGTCACAGAACAACACATTTGTGCTCCAAGGCACAGTGCCTGATCCATAGTTGATGCTCAGCGAAGTTAGTTTCCTGGTTTTCTTCCCTTCTCTCTAGATATGTGGGAGATTGAGAAGCTCTGATTTCATATTGAACACACACACACACACACACACACACACACACACACGGGCTTCTGGGTCCCTTCAAAGTGGTGTAAGCACACTAGGCTGTGTCCCACCCCCTGAATACTGAATGTGACTAAAACACATAGAATTCATGGAGCAGCTCTTGGAGGACTCTAGGAAGTAAATGGTAGCAGAAAAGGTAACCAAATTCAAGCACCATGAAGTGGCAATGAGTTTCGTGGCCTTCCCTTCTGTATCATCCCCTGGTGTGAACTCACAGGTAGCCTTAAACTTGCAACTGTGCACAAGGTGTAGCATGATGGAAAGAGCTCCAACAGAAGTCCTCTGTTTCTGGTCTGAGGAGCAGGAAAGGAAGTTCTACAGGTCAATGTGCATGGAGGAAATCCCCTGGGATTTTCTTTGTTTGGTTTCCCCATTCTTTCTCAACCCTTCTTTCAGGCAATTCCCTCAGCAGCAGCAACAGCAGCAGCAGCCAGGCAGGCTCTAAAACTCTCAGTGAGGGGAAACTTTCTGTCCAACCAGAGGAACTGTAGTCCCAAGAGTGTAGGTAAAATCCCCATAGCTGTTTTCCCCCATTCTCCCCTCACTATGTGGCCCCAGAGACAGATACTAGTGACACAGGGAAGAACAGAGAAATGAAAGCCCTGACTTTCTAGACAGAGCAGGAAGGGACCCCCTGAGAACGAGCAAGTGTTAAGAAGAGGATGAAGAAGAGGAAGCTGAGGAAAGTGTAACCACAAAGTTGTATATTAACCTCTGGGCTCAGTTCTGACTGTGCATGTGCATCTGTCCCTAACTAGGAGGTAAAACACCACACACAACCAGCTACTGCATGAGGCAAGTGAGGGCACATCAAATCTCCCTGCAAAGTCTTTGAAAACTGAACTGATACTGGAACCAGAGAGTCCAGGGAAGGTGAGCAGGAAGTTGTAACCTGAACCTAAGTGGGCTGGTTCTGTGCCTTAAAAAATATATATATATATTCCTTAACATTCTCTATAAGATGACAAAAAGGACCAGAGTTCATAAGATAAGATTCAAAATGTCCAGAATACAACCTGAAATTGCTCAACATAGAATGAACCAGGGAAGTCTCAACATCTCATGTGGAAAAAGACAACCAACAGATGCGAAGGCTGAGATGTCACAGACGTTGGAACTATCAGACGAAACCCTTAAAGCAGTTATTAACCCAATTCCAAGAAGTAAGAGTGAACATTTTTCAAGTAAGTGAAAAATAGAAAGTTTCAGTAAAGAAATGGAAGCAATAAAAAAGAATCAAATAAAAGCAAAAACTGAAATTTGTTTAAACTCACTGACTGAGAATAACAGGAGAATGAGATGAGAGTCCATGAATATGAAGATGGAGCAACACAAGTTGCCTAATCTGAACAACAAAAACGAAAAAGATTACTAAAAATAAAGACAGACTCAAGGTCATGTGTAACAAAGGATCTAACATTTCTGTCATTAGAATCCTCCAAGGAGAAGAGAAAGAGTATGGTATGAAAGAAAAAATGTTTGAGAAGTTTTTAGTGATTCTTTCTTCAAAGCTGGTGAAATACATAACCTTAAAGATTCCAGAAGCTTAGCAAAACCCAAATAAAATAAACAAAAAAATTATGTCCAGACACAACATAATCAAACTGCTGGACACAAAAGAAAATTTTAAAAATCTTGAAAGCAGCCAGAGAAAAACAACACATTACATTTAGGGGAATGACAATTCAAATGACTGTGGATTTTCTCATAAGAAAGCATAAATCAGGGAAACATTTTTAAAGTGCTACAAAAATACACACAGAATTCCATATCCACCTGCTTCCAGAATGAAGGCAAAGTAAATGCATTCCCAGAGGAAGGAAGACAGATTCTTGCCATCAGACTTGTTCTAAGAATAATACTTTAAAAATTTCTTCAGATGGTAGGAAAATAATAACAAAATAATGAAAGGCAACTTCAGGGATGAAGAAAGAGCAACAGAAATGGTAAATATTTGGATAAATATAATATACTATTATCGTTCTCCTCTTAAGTTCTTAAATGTAAGTATGATGCTTGAAAGTGACATTGTATTAGATGTAATACATAAGACAACCGCAACAAAAATAGGGAAGGATAGAGGGAACTGCATAGAGGTAAGCTTTCCATAATCCATTTGAAGTAGTAAAATGTTAATTCTAAGTAGACTGTTAAAAGTTAAGTAAGTATACTGCAGTCCCTATTGAAAGCACAAAAAAAAAAAAAAAAAAAAAACCTAGACAAAAAAGGAGAGTCAAAAAATTCAGTAGATAAATTCAAATTGAATACTAAAATATATTCAAATTGTCCACAAAAAGGCAAGCAAAGAGAAGTGGAGGAACAAAAAAAAAAAGAGTAAAAGAAGAGAAAACAAATAATAAAATCCTGAACCTAAATTCAAGCACATCAATAATTCAAACACATTAAAAATTGATAGACACATATTGTCAGAATGGAAAGAAATAAAAACAAAGCTATATGCCATCATTAAATATTGTGATATAGATAGGTTAAAAGTAACAGGATAGAAAAATGTATACCATGCTAACAGTAATCAAAAGAAAGCTGGTGTGACTCTATTCATATCAAGGAAAACAGACTTTAGAGCAAGGAAATGACTTGGAATAAACAGATTATATGATATGATGATTAAAAGAGACATAATGATTCAAAATGTGTTTGCACTTTACAACAGAGCATCACAGCTCATAAAGAAAATCTCATAGACCTGAAAGGACAAATGGCCAAATCCACAATTATAGTTAGAGAGCTCAACACTCTTCTCTCAGTAATTAATAAAGCAGACAGAAAATCGTGAAACGTATAGAACTGAACAGCACCATCAACCAACTGGTGTAATTGGCATTTATAACAGATTCCTCCCAACAACTACAGAATATATAATCTTCTCAAGTATTTCCCAGAGAACATTTGTCAAAATAGGCTATACAACAAACTTGGATCATGAAACAAACTTTAAAACATTTCAAACATATAAAGTCATACAAAGTATGTTCTCTGGCCATACAGAATTAATTTAAAGAAAATAATAGAAAGATAACTTTAAAGTCGCCAAGTACTTGGGAATTAAAATAACTTATGGGTCGAAGAGAAAGTTTCAAGAAAAAATTTTAAAAATTTCTTAAATTTAAAAGAATACAATAGAAAAATGTGTAGAATGCTGCCATAGCAGTGCTTAGAGGGACATTTATAGGATTAAATGCTTACATTACAAAAGAAAAAAGGTCTCTCATCAACAATCTAAGCTTCCACACTAATATACTATTTTTAAAAAGAGAAAAATAAGCCCAAAGCAAGCAGAAGAAATGCAATAATAAAGAAAAATCAATTAAATTAAAAACCAAAAAATAATAGCAAAAATAACAAGTAAAAATCCAGTTCTTTGAAAACATTTTAACAATTGAAAAGTCACTAGCTACGCCAACAAAGAAAACAATGGAAGAAGACACAAATAATCAATATCAGGAATGAAAGAGAAAATGCTGCTACAGGCCCCACAGACATTAAAAGGATAATAAGAAAATACTGCAAATAACTCTGTACACATACATTTGACAACTTTGATTAAATGGCCAAATTCACAATTGTAGTTGGAGACTTCAACACTCTCCTCTCAGTAATTGTTCCTTCAAAGTCACAAACTACCTTCAAATAGTTTTCTTCAAAGCCATGAATTACCAAACTGAACAAGAAGAAATAAGTTACCTAAATCATTTATAGCTATTACAAAAACTGAATATGGAGCTAAAAACCTTTCCACAAAGAAAACTTGAGGCTCAGTGTTTTCACCAGCAAATTCTACCATACATTTAAGAGAAATAACACCAGTTCTACACAACTTCTTTCAAAAACACAAGAGAAGGGAACACTTCCCAATTCATTTTATAAAGCCAGAATTACCCTGATATTGAAAACAGAAAAACACAGTATAAAAAAACTACATGTCAGTACCCCTAATGAACATAGGTGCAAAAATCCTCAACAATCAGCAATACCCAGATATATATAAAACGACGAGGATACTATGGCCAATTGGACTACCCATAAATGCAAGGCAAGTTCAATATTCAAAAATTAGTCAACATGATCCATATTAATAAAATCACATGACAGTATCATTTAATATAAAAAGCATTTTAAAGATTCAAAATCTGCTCATGACAAAAAAAAAAAAACAACTCAGTAAATTCAAAGGGATTGTTTACAACCTAATAATGGGCATCTACAAAAATCCCATAGCTGATGTTATATTCAATAGCAAAGACTGAAGAATTTCTCCCTAAGATTAAGAACAAGGCAAGGATGTCTCCATTTTATCAAAAACTGGCACTAGTCACAGACGATGACATTGTCTTCCTAGAAAATCCCAAGGAATCCATTAAAAAAAGAAAACTTCTAGAACTAATAATTAAATTTAACAGTCTCGAATAATAGTCAACATATAAAAGTCAGTATTCCTAATGAACATAGGTGCAAAAATCCTCAACAATCAGCAAATAATACCTAGCTACATATAAAATAATGAGGTTCTATCAGGACAGCCAAATGTATAGAATTGAAATCACCACAGCAAATTTGAGAAGGAAGAATAACTTTGGAGAGCTCCCATTTGATATCTTACAAAGCCACAGTAATCAAGACAGTATTGGTGAAAAGCTAGACACATAAGTCAATGAAATCAAATAGTGTCCAAAGACCTATANTAGCAAAGACTGAAGAATTTCTCCCTAAGATTAAGAACAAGGCAAGGATGTCTCCATTTTATCAAAAACTGGCACTAGTCACAGACGATGACATTGTCTTCCTAGAAAATCCCAAGGAATCCATTAAAAAAAGAAAACTTCTAGAACTAATAATTAAATTTAACAGTCTCGAATAATAGTCAACATATAAAAGTCAGTATTCCTAATGAACATAGGTGCAAAAATCCTCAACAATCAGCAAATAATACCTAGCTACATATAAAATAATGAGGTTCTATCAGGACAGCCAAATGTATAGAATTGAAATCACCACAGCAAATTTGAGAAGGAAGAATAACTTTGGAGAGCTCCCATTTGATATCTTACAAAGCCACAGTAATCAAGACAGTATTGGTGAAAAGCTAGACACATAAGTCAATGAAATCAAATAGTGTCCAAAGACCTATACAAATATGGCTAAGCAGTTTTTACAAAGTTATAAAGACATTTCAATGCAAAAAGATAATATTTTCTACTAATGGCATTGGAAGAATTGGACATCCATAAGCAAAAACAAACAAACAAAAAATGAATCACAACCTAAACTTCACACATTGTACAAAAAGTAGCTCAAAATGGATTACAGACCTGTAAAACTTTTAGAAGAAAACATAGGAGAAAATCTTCATCACCATCAGTTAGGCAAAGGGATCTTAGATATGACATAAAAGCACAATCCATAAAAGTAGAGACAAATGACGATTTGGACTTCATCAAAATTTAAAACCTTAATCTGAGAAAGACCCTGTTTAAAGATGAATAGATAAGCTATAGGCTGAGACAAAACATTTGCGTCCCTACAATGGAAAACTACTCAGCAACAGAAATGTATGAACTACTGATACACACAAAATGAGTGAACCTCAAAGGTCTTATGCTGAGTGAAAGAAGCCGGGCTCAAAAGATTACACATGTATGCTTCCATGTATATGGTATTCTGGAAAGACAAACTACAGAGAAAGATCCGTGGTTGCAGGGATGGGGTAGAGAAAAGGTTTTACTATGTGGGGCAATAGCTGGGAACTATTCGAGGTGAAGGGATTGTTCTGTTTCTTTGTTGTGGTGGTAGTCATGTGACTCTACACATGAATTAAAACCCATAGAACTGTAGGCCAAAAAAGGAAACTTTTACTTTGTGTGAATTGAAATAATAATAATAAACTACAGGCTAATCCCAAATTACCAGCATCCGATTTGATTTTCCAACACCTTGCCCATCTTGCTGCTTTCACATGCAAAGTGAGATTGTTTTTAGTCCTCAGAGTAGCTAAGGCACTCAGGAGTGTTTCTTGTGCTTGGGGGTAATTTATTCAAATCAACTGAGCAAATACTTATTGACCTTTTATTATTTTCCAGGCACTATTCAGACACTCTGGATATATCTGTAAACTAAACAAACTAAAATCCATGACCTGGGTGTGAGGGGAAGAGTGTAGACACAAAGATAAACATAATAAATAAGTAAATTAAAATTAATAATTATTATATATAATGTATCAATATGTAACAATATCATAATGAATAAGAAATGATAAGTGCTATTGAGAAAAAAAGAGCCAAGAAAGGAGAATTGAGAGTGCTTATATGGAGAAGGAGAGTAATCTGCAATTTTAATTTGAGTGGCAGGTTTGGCCTCTTTAAGAAGGGCAAAACTGAAAGAGGGGATGCAGACATCCATGGGAAAAGCATTTCAAGCAAAGGGAAGAGTCATTGCAAAAGCCCTGAAGTAGGAGTACATCTGGCATATTCCAGGAACAGCAAGGAAGCCTGTATTTTTACTCTGATACTGAAGCCACACAAAGACAATACAGAAAAAAAAAAAAAAAAAAAAAAAAAAAAAAAAAAAAAAAAAAAAAAACAAAAAAAAAAAACTACCAATATCCAAGGGATCAATGTCCCTTATGAACATACATGCAAAATCCTAAGCAAAATGCTAGCAAACTAAATTCAACAGCATATTAAAAGGATTATATGCCATGACCAAGTATGATTTATACTAGAAATGCAAGAGTGGTTCAACATAAGAAAACCAATCAACAAAATATACCACATTAATAGACAAAGGCAAAAAAACAGATGATCATCTGATTTGACTCATAAAGAGCATTTGACAAAATCTCAAACTCTTTCATGATAAAAACACTCCAAAAACTAGAAATAGATAGTAACTTCCTCAGCATGACAAAGGGCATTTATGAAAAGCCCACAGCTAGCAGCATGCCAAATGGTGACAGCTGACCTTCAAATTCACGTGGAATTGTAGGAAACCCTAAGAAGCCAAAACAATATTTTAAAAGATAAAGTTGGAGAACTCACATTTCCAGAGTTCAAAACCTACTACAAAGCTACATAATCAAAACAGAGTGCAACTGACATAAGGATAAACATAGAGACCAATGAAATAGGATTGAGAATCCACAAATAAACTCATGTATCTATGGCCCCTTGATTTTCAATAAGGGTACAAGGACAATTTAAGAAGGGACTCTTCAACTAGTGGTACCAGAGCAATCGAACAGTTATAAGCAAAAGAATGAAGCTGAACCCTGACCCCTTGTCATATACAAAAATTAACTCAAAATGAATTAATAATCTAAACATAAGAGCCAAAACAAAATTTTTAGCAGAAAACACAGTGGTAAATTTTTATAACCTTGGATTTGGCAATGGATTTTTACATATAATGCCAAAAGCACAAGTAACAGAAGAAAAAATGGATAAATTGGACTTCATCAAAGCTGAAAATTTTGGGCCATCAAAGGACATTATTAAGAAAATGAAAGAAGAATCTACGGAATGAGAGAAAATATTTGCAAATCATATTTCTTATAAAAGTCTAGTACCCACATTATATACAGAATTCATACAACTTAGCAACAAAAAGAGAAACAACCCAATTAAAAAATGGGCCAAGCCCCTGAATAGACATTTCCCCAAAAAAGATGTACAAATGGCCAACAAGGACATAAAAACAATCAACATTATTAGCCATTAGAGAAATGAAAATCAAAATCACAATGAGAGAACACTCCATATCCATTAGAATGTCTAAAAAATTTTTTAAAAAGGAAAATAAATATTGGCAAGCCTGTGGAGAAATTGAAATCCTCTTATGTTGCTGTTGGGTATGTAAAATTGGTTCAGCTGCTGTGAAAATAGGCAGTTTGACAGTTCCTACAATTCTATTGAATTGAGCTACAATTCTACTCCTAGGCATATAATCTGAAGAATTCAAAGCAAGTACTCAAATAAATACATGAACATGAATGTTCATAGCAACACTATTTACAAGAACCAAAGGAAATAACCCAAATGTTCATCAACAAATGAATGGATAAACAAATTATGGTGTGTACCCATATGATGGAATATTATTTTATCGCAAAAAGGAAAGAAGTACTGATATAAGTTACAATGTAAGTGAACCTCAAAAATATTAAGCTACCTGAAAGAAGTCAAACGTCAAAGGAAACCAATTATATGATTCCATTTATACATGATTTATCCAGAATAGGTTAATCCCCAAAGCAGATTGGTAGTAGCCCAGGGATTGGGGAAAAGAATGAGAATGAGTATAGCTTTTCCTTTTGGGGTGATAAAAATATTTTGAATTAGACAGAGGTGTTCTTTGCACAACACTGTGAATGCATTAAATTCTATGGAATTGTTTGCTTTAAGATTATTAATTTTATGTTCTGTGAATCTCACCTCGGTGAAAAAAGCTAAGATTTTTTTTTTACTATTTTTTCAAGAAAAAGATGTCTAGCACCTGGAGTAGTTCTCAAACTTTAATGTGCTTACACATAACAAGAGAACCTTTTTAAAAACTGAACCATAAATTTCAACCCCAGGGATTTGTGATTCAGGAAATCTAGTTTACACAACTGTATTTTTGTGCAACTCTACAACAGATTCTGATGCAGGTGGTCTACAGGCCACACTATGAGAAGCATTGCTGTATGGTAGGGATTGACAGAGCAGGAATGGAGACAAGGTTCTGAATCCCAAGGATGGCAGACACTGATCCCCCACCTGACCTGGTGTTCCCAGATGGCTTGTATCTCACAAGGGACCTGTGGGTACAACAGAAAGTTGTAATCAAAAGTACGAATCCCAAAGCACCTGTATCTTTGGGAGCCAGTGGATGTGTGAGGCATGCTTGGCCAAATTTTGCATCTCATTTGAAGAAGCCTAGGGGCCTTTGCAGGATGTGAACCAGTGAAGCTTCATCATGTCACACAGCCCCTGAGCTTGGCTATAAAATCCTGCCACCCACAGCAGCTGCACGTCAGAGAGGATGACTGCTCCAATCCTGGTATTTGTCCTGCTTAGATATGAAAGTCAGACAGACTGTCCCCTATATGGACTCTATCAAACTTCAGGGGGCAAGATTAACACCTATCTCCTGTTACTAAGGCCTGTGGATACTTGAGGGATGCATTAGAAAACTAAAAGCAAAGTGGTCTCATTTGCACAGTCCATGCTGATTACTCCAGACAGCCACCATCCTCTTCCAAACCTCCAGGGCTTCTCTCTCAGGGGCTGGAACCAACCAGTCTCTCTCACACTCTCATCAAATCGATTACCAAGGCCAGGCAAAGTTATGTCCTAAATAGTTCTCAAAATGTTCTCCTGTTCAAGCTACTGCCATCGCTGGAAGGAGGGACTGACAGCTCCTTTGCTCCTCTCCTTTCCGGCCATCATCTCTGCCCATCCATCCCTATAGCTTAAAGCCCTACTAGAGCTTGAAGTCCGAGCAATGCCTACAGAAGGAAGGAACAAACCTTATTCCAGACAGCTGATTTTGCGTCTCACCTTTATGCCTCCTCAACCCATCTCAGACCAGATAACTCTCATCTTTAAATGTTTAGCTCAGTGGTCTCCTCATCCAGGAAAACCTCGCTGACCTCCTCCCTAGACCTGATTAGGTGCACTTCTCTATGTCCTTTCAATTTCTGGGGCTGCCCTTGCCAGGGCACCCACCATACAAGCATAATGCTCCATTCATGTCTCTAATAGTGGGAGCCCAGAAGAGGAGCAGGCAGGAGCAGCCATATCTGAAGCAGTTGCAAGACCACTGCACATCAGGATTCTTCAGGACACCAGGCACGAGAGCCCAAGACTATCTGCCTTGCCAACCCTCCTTGCCTTTCCTCCTGTCCTGCCCATCTTCTCAATTCATTCATGCCCATATTCGACTCAGTGACCGTTTATGGGGGTCCCTGATGCAGACCAGGAGCTGCAGACCCAGTCCATGCTCACATGGGCCTCACCATTGAAGCAGAAGAAAGAAATGTGAACACCATCTTATCTCCACAGTGGTAAGAAGCCAAAAATCGATAGATGTACAGTGGCTTTATTAGCAGATGGGGAAGAGACAACTTAAGTGACTGATGTCCTTGGCATCCATTTTAATGCATATCCTGGTTTCAGATATGCTCAAGTGTGCAAACATGCACCAAAGAAAAAAGTAACCAAGGAAGGTTACACAATTAATCATTGATTTGCACTGTGATCAGTGCTGATGGTGCTGAGGAGATATGAGGCAGTGGGATCTGATTTGGCCCACAGGATGGGATGGGGCAGCCGGGGGAGGCTTCTTGGAAGAAGTGACATCTAAACCAAGACAAAAGCGTAAGAAGCAACTGTCCAGGCAGAGTGAAGACAGGAAAGGCATCCCAGGTTGAGTAAAGGGCATATACAAAATCTGAGTCTGAAACATGGTTGCAAGGTGCTAGGTGAGTGATGCCATGGGCAGGTGGGACCCCCGGGACTGTGTGCCCCACACTCCCAATGTCTGACTCCCTCCTGGTAACCATGGGGAAGCACTGGAGGCTTCCAAGTGGGAATAACAGGGTCACAACTGTGCCTTCCAAAGGCTAGTGTGGCCTTCATGTGAACTGCTCAGGAACTACACTGTCCCCCACCCTTCCTCAATGGTCTGGCTCAACCATCAAACTCACAACAATTACCTCTAACAAACTTAAGTGACAGATACAACTCATACCCACAGGGGACATTGTTTCAACAGGAAAGATTAGGATGAAGCTGCAGGACGCCCAGCAGCAGAGCCAGAGGAGTGAGTGTTTAGGGCTCTGGCCTGCAGAGTGCCCCTTGAAACCTTAACCATTGCCTGGAGCATACCGCATTCCTGTTGAAATGACGTCTCCTTAGGGCTATAAGTTATAGCCACAACTTAAGCTCAAGGTAAAGGTGACTGGGGTTGCTCCTTCGGCTGACATAAGGAATAAATGTCAACCCACGAGGACTAGCAGGGGCTGGGAGAAGGCATATGCTAAGGTAGAAGCAAGAAGGAGCAGAGATGCCCTGCTTTGGAGGGGGCTTTTCTCAGAGCTATACGTGACCCAATTGTAGAGCAGTCCTCACAACCCATAACTCCATGATGCCACAGCCCTGCACAGAGACCACCCTAGCTCCACATTACCTATAGGATAAAAGTGAAATGGTCTCGTATAGGATTTATGCAAGGCGCACCACAGTCTGACCCTGCTTCCACTCCACTTTCACCTCCAGACCTGCACTGTGGATGATGTGCTGCTGAGGGGTAAGCACTCCATTCTATGGTGTGTGTATGTAGTGTGGATATGTGGTATGTATATATGTGTGGTTTTTGTGTGTGCTGTGTGGTGTCTGTATGTAGTGTATATAGATGGTATGTGTGGTGTGTATTCATGTGTGTGTGCTAGGTGCTGTGTGGTGTGGTGTGTGGGTGTGTGTGATATGCCAGTATGTGTAAGGTGTATGTTCAGTGTGGTGTATGTGTGTTCTGTGTACATGTGGTGTATGTATATTTGTGTGTGATGTGTATATAGTGTGTTTGGTGTGGGGGTGTTTGTTTGGTATGGTGTATGTTTCACAGAGACATATGATGTATTTTGGGCACCATAGATATATTTTGGGAATTACATAACATGTCACCTCTGTGTTATTAAAAATGTTCCTTAAATTGTAGTTATCATAAAGACTAAATGAATTGAAGAATAGTCCATCGTAAAAAGCTGAGCATGGTGTCCGGCACACACGTACTTAGGAAGCAGCTGTGATCACTCTAACTACCACCATTACCACCTGCAATCCTTGCCTCACAGCATCCCTCAATATAGATACTATTATTATGTCTGCCTTCAAATCAGGAGATGGAAGATTAGAGAAATAAAGTAGCAGGGCCAAAGAACACAGCCACCAAGGCATAGAACAAGCCGTAGAACAAGCCGGCCTGACTCCAAGGCCCATTGTCTCTTTCTCTCCTCCCTGGAGACTGGGGACCTACTTTGCAGAAGGCAGAGCTAAGGGAAGCCACCTGCCCAAGGACATACAGGTGTGGTGGGGTGGAGATGAGCATCCTGTCTTTGATTCCCAGCCCACTGCCATGCCCTTTACTCTGCAGACTCCCTGGAGGGAGTAGAGTTTCACTTCCTGTTCTCTAACCATTAAGGAAGGCCAAGGGCCATGTATCTCTTTTAGGGAGGAAAAAAATGCTCTATTTATGAAACATGGCTCTTATAAATGTAAAAATTACTCATTACAAAACCAGGATGACATTTAGACTCACCTCTAAAACATCAGGACTGATGCAGTCCATAGGTTAGAACCCGATCTTCAAACTGCAGGCTGTCGTGTCTGACGTTTGGAAAACTATCACTATTATTGTGGGAGTATCAGGAAAAAAACAGGAAGAACACACACACGTGTGTACACATACAGGCACACACAGATAAAAGTATGCAGGCTTTGGAGGTAGCCCTGGGTTCAAATTCTAGCTTTATTAATTACTAAATGTGTGACCGTTGGCCATGATTTTTATCCTTCTTCAGCCTTTGTTTCCCTATTGTTAAAATTCCAAAGTTTGGGAGGGAAATAAAAATAAATAGATATTTCGTGCTCAGCCTCCAGAGACATTCAACTAATTACTATTGCCTTTTTTCACCTGATATCACTTACTAAATGTCCTTTGGTACTGACAAATATTCCCCTGCCCCAGAGAGTTGGTAGAATAAGTTGAACAAGTTTCCATACCAAGATCCTAAGTTAACCTGTATGCTATCAGGGTGCCCAAGAAAAAGGTCTCCTCAGGGATTGCCCCTGAAATATACAGAACAGGGAACCCAGAGAAGGAATTCTTCCCAAGACAAGCAAGAAAATCAGGACCTGGGAATCTGGTCAAGGCCTGGCTTGGAAAGTGCAGCTAAGACCCCATGGAGGCATTCCCATATCTACAGAAAGGCAGGATGGCCAGAATGAGGATGGTTTCCATGGAATCCAAGAAAAGGAAAATCTTGGAGCAAGATTCACAATAAAAAATTAGACATCACAAAAGGAACCTTCCAGGATTGTCACAGAAACAATAGACTCTCAAAAAACACAAGAAGAAATAATTATGATTCCTATGTTTGAAGAAATAAAAATGACAGACAGATATGAACAAGCAAAAGGGCTATTAAATCAAGTTAATTTGAAAAACAACCAAACAGTATATCTAGAAATATAAAATACTGTCATCGAAATTTTAAAAAGAAAACCTAAATGGCTAGATTATATATCAGATTAGACACATCTAGTAGGAGATTCAGTGGGTTTAAGAAAGATCAAAAGAAACTGCTTGGAACAGAGCACAGACAGACAAAGAGATGGAAAATGTAAAAGAAAGATTAAGAGACATGGAGGATAGAATGAAAAAGTAAAGCATACATCTAATTGTGTTAGTTCCAAAAAGGCATAATAGGAAAAGGGATGGAGAAGAGGTCATAATTTTAAAATTCATATTTTATAAAAGACATCAGTTGGGATTCAGGAAGCCCAATGAATATGAAGCAAAAGGAGTGTTTAAGATAATGTACATTGAGATATATGACAGGAAAGCAACAGAATGAGAATGGTGATCTTAAAAGCCACCAGAGAAAAATGACAAATTACCTTCAAAGGAAGAGAAATAAAAATGATTTTTAAAGGGCAACAATGGAAGGCAATAGCTGGGGAGACCTTCCATTTACTGTGAGAAAATAACTGTCAACAAATAAATGTATACCCAGCAAAACTATCTTTCAGCAATTAGGGAGAAAATATATTTTCACACAAATAAAATCCAAGGGAGTTTATCACAAATAGACCCACACTACAGGAAAGTTTAATGGATGTACTAGAGTAGATAAAAAAGAATCCCAGATGGAAGAACAGAGATGCAAGAAAGAATAGTGAGCACAGACATTGAAAGCATGTAAGTAAATCCAAAGAATATTTTATAAAGCAACAACAATAACTGTCATATCTGATGGATTTACTAACAGGAGACAAATTTAAAATATTAGCTAATAGTAATGTATAAGTTAGAAAAGGGGCAAAAATATTTAAGAGTTTTAAGGTCTTGATGTCTTAATTGGATGGATAAAGATACTATTTAACTAAAAACATGAGTATGCCTGCTAAATCACTCTAGGGTAACTACTATAAAATTAATCATAGAGAGTTTAAATTTCATACTAGTAGGTAGGAAACACAATTTTTAAAAATCAAACAATTCAAAAATAAGACCAAAAATGTTTTTTAAAAGTGGAATAAATGTAAAAAGCTAAGTAAAAATCATTCCAAATATATTAATAATTATGAAAGTGTAAACAAATGACATTCTCCAGTTAAATGACAATACCACACTAGATTGAAAAACAAAGTAAAACCAACAAAAATGGTTCCTTGTTGTTTACAAGAAAAACACCTAAAAATGTAAGGACAGTATACAGAAAGGTTAAAACCAAAGGATGAAGAAAAAGCTCAGGCACAAACTAACCAAAAGAAACCTGATAATAATAATAGTCCTATTATTATTAAGGCAAAATGTACTACTAGGGATAAAAAGGTCACCATATAATGATAAAAATTTAGACTCCATAAGAATATAAAAATTCTAAATAGGTATGATTCTTATAACCTCAAATATATGTAAGGGAAAATTCAACAGAAATTGACACATCCACTTTATCACAAGAGATTTTGAATGCATCGTTCTCAAGAACTTATACTCCATTTCCCAGGCCGCTGCTGCAGGTGGCGGAGGGGCAGGTCCCGGTGATGGAGGCCGAGGCCACCTCCTGGGCCACCTGGCGGCCGTTGTGGCGAAGCAGGTACTGCTGGGCTGGAAGGTGGTGGTGCGCTGCGACGGCGTCAACATTTCTGACAATTTCTACAGAAATAAGCTGAAGTAGCCGGCCTTCTTCCGCAGGCGGATGAACACCAACCCTGACGAGGGGCCCATTATTTCCTGGCCCCCAGCAGCTTCTTCTAGCAGACTGTGCAGGGCCCGCTGCCCACAAGACCCAGCGAGGCCAGGCTGCCCTGGACCCCGAGGTGTTCGATGGAATCCCACCGCCCTACAACAGGAAAACCAGATGGGGGTTCCTGCTGCACGCAAGGCTGTGCATCTGAAGCCAGTGAGAGAGTCTGCCTACGTGGGGCGCCTGGCTCAAGAGGCTGGCTGGAAGTACCAGGCAGTGACAGCTACCCTGGAGGAGAAGAAGAAAGAGAAGGCCGAGACCCACTACCAGTAGAAGAAATAGCTCATGAGACTGCAGAAACAGGCCGAAAAGAACGTGGAGAGGCCCTCAAGACCCATGAGCCCAATAAAGCCTGTTTATTCCAAAAACAAAAAACTGATATTTCAAGCCGACTTTTAAAATTAATGATAAAGGATATTTGAATGAAACAATTGACAAATTTGATCCAAGGGACATAAATAGAACATCAAATCTAACACTCTGAGAATATGCATTATTTCCAAGCACATGTAGAATATTTATGAGAAGGGACTACATTGAGGGCCATGAAGTCAACCTCAACTAATTTTGAAGGATAAGAACCCAGACGGTCACCTTGATAGAGTGAGAAGTAAATAGCAAAGATGACCAGAAACACTGTAACAATGGAAATTCAAAATTCAAACACTTAGGAGTCAACTATAATTTATAAGGGAAATTAGAAAAATATTTCATACTAAATGAAACTCAAAATAAAACTTATGAATTACAGAAAAATTTATATGTAAAAGAAAAAGGAAACAGACATCCAAGTTAAGCAAAAGAACACCAGAATAAGCCCAAAGGTAGAAGAAGGAAATGATAACCAAAAAAAAGGTAGGAGAAACAGGAAAAGTCGAAAGTTGGTTCATAGGACACACTGAAAAGTAAACATCTGTGAATAGTGCTGAAACAGAAAAAGCAAGGAAGATGTAGGTAAATAGTGTTAGAAATGAGTCACAGAACTCACAAGGGCTGCTCAGAAGAGCACGAGGGAGCCATCGTGAGCAACTGGATGCCCACAAATGGAAACTTGGATGAAATGGGAAAATCAGTTTGCAAAATAACAAACCAAGAATAATTCAAGAACAAATAGAAGTGCATTCTCATGAGAATAAATTTTCTCACAAGAAAAAAACCGGGCTCACAGGATTTAGTGGCAAGTTCTGTCACATTAGCTAGGGAACAGAAATAATCCCTACATAAACTCTTCCATAGCATAGAAGAGAAGCACTGTCCAACTCATGCTATGATGCTAGCATAAGTTTGACAAGAAAAATAGCCAGGAAAGGAGTATGAAAGGCCAAACTCCTAATCATCAGTGCAAAAATCCTTTTTAAACATTAGTACATGAAATTCAGCAATACACAGATTATGAATGAGTTGGTTTGTGCAGGAATGCAAGATTAGGAAACCAATTAATTAGCCAGATTAACCCCCCAAAATCATAATTATCTCAGTGTGTGGAGATTTAACATGCATCCTTCTCTACTATCCCCAACACTGAAGTCTGGCAAATGGGGCACTCTGGATAAAAATGCAGTGTCTTAAAAAAAAAAATGCAGTGTCTTTCAGAAGGATAACTTACTGCAGTAGTAATGGGTGTTCTGTCATTTATGCTTTAGAGGAATGGAAAAAGATACCAACTGTTGCTGTTGTGTTCTTTCATTTTCCTTCCCACCCCAAGAGGGGTGGGGTAGGGATGGTTCTTTGTGCTCTCTTGCTTTAGTGGAATTCTGTGTTACAGACATGAGAGGAAAAAGTTGTTTACTGAAGTCTGAACCCATTGAGGTGTCTGGCCTAAGGAAGTAAGGAGAGCAATTGTCTTTGTTAGGGGGTGTAGAAGCAGCAAGAAAGAACAGAAAGAGTTCCATAATTGGGGTGGACACTGTGGTTTGTGTCCTGCAGATCAGAGGATCTTACCCCACCCGTGGCAGTGCCCTGGGGAGGAGATAAAACCTGAGAAGACCAAGGCTGCCTGGCACACCCAGGGATGCCAGGCCCAGGCACCAGGGCTCCCTAGGACAGTAAAGATCCCAAAGGAGAAGGTGAGTATATCAGCAGGGTCCTGCCCTCCCTGGTTCTTATGTGACTTGACAGCATCCTCCAACCCAGTACTGACTCAGATTGAATTTTCTGTCAGTTCCCAAGGTAGAAGAGTGTAGAGTCAGAGATAACTTGATTTGAGGAAGTGGAGGTCACGTGACATTTCTGCACACCCATTCTGTAGCTGAGCCTTCCTACCGACTACACATGCGCAAGACATTAGAGTGAGAATGGGAGACAGAGACGCACTGATGACACACTGGCAGAAGAAGCTACCTCTCCTCCAGGTCTGGCCACTGCTTGAAGTTGCGTTGGGGGTCACTGCCAGCTTCTCCCTTCTGAGCATCCACAACCGGCCCCTGCTTGGCCCTCAGGGACTCCTTCAGGTCCCCACGCAAGTGGAGGGTGCCGCTGGCCATGCTGTCCAGAAAGCCAAGGATCTGGAGGCAGCTCTGTATCCGGGGTGGGAGTGAGCCGCTGGAGGAAAAGGCAGTGCCCAGCAAATCTGCAAATGGCCTGGCCTTTGTGTCTGCCCAAGAGTGCAGCAGAGCACCCTCTTCCTCCAGGGCTCCAAAACAGCCCAGCAGGCAGAGGTCCTCAGCCAGCTTCTCAAAGAGCCCATTCCTCCTGAAGAAGTCGTCGTTGACAGGGTCCCAGTGCAGCGCTGCAGACACAGCACAAAGAGTGTACAAAACCAGCTCCAGGGTCTGTCTGGGGGACACTACTCCCCATGCCTGCAGCGGGGGCTCCTGAAGGGAGCCTTCCAGGTCAGAGAGCAGAGACAGCAGCCCGTTGAACCCGCTGGAAACTCTGAAGGCAGCACGGCCCTTGGGGGTCTCCAGGATCCGGAGCAGAGACTGAAACACCAAGCAAATCAAAATGAGTACACTCCAGGAGGTAGATTAACCCTGAGCCCACACACATGCCTGCCAGAGCATCCCACTAGCTCTTCTCTCAAAGCCTTCAGACCAACAAGCTACAGGAAGGATGATTCTGAAACATTGGGATCTCCATATTGTTCCTCTTACGGTTCAGGTTTTCCATGTGTGCCTACTACACTAATCTATAGGGTTGATTTAACTGTCCTGTATTTTGACTTGAATGCATATCCTTCCAGAAAGCTTCTGTCCTGTAGTTCATACTCATCCCAGATCGAGTGCTCACACATCCCCCTCTCCTTCCCTGATCAAAATTCTCATCTTACTCTACTGCAGCTACTTGAAAATCATCTCAGCTCTCCACCAGACTGAAGCTCCATGAGATGGGAACCATATCTGGCTTCCTTACTACTGTGGAACACAGCACACACTTAATGACAATTTGCTAAATGAGTGGGATGAACCATCTCTTATACTGTACAGGAGACACACAATGAAATCCTTATAGAAGCAGCTTGTTATTCCTTATCTCCCTCTCTGTGCAAGCACGGCTTCATCTGTTATATTAGATGAGGGGAAACAGTAAAATGAATCAACTTACAATGTGGTGTGAAAAGAGTGTGTCAGAAAGACAAGAGAAACCTGCAATCGAATGAAATGCATAGGTATAACACATAGCATAGGCCAAGTGTGCAGAAAGCAATTAGGTCACTGATAGGATACATCATGGAATCCACCACCCTCCAGATCACTATGAGTTTTACTGGCCAGCCAAACTTTTATTTCCTTCTAAAATCAAACCTTTCTTGAGCACTTACTTACTTGAGCCCAGTGCATGGTATATACTCTAGGTAATAAATACGTGCTATTGGAAGGAAGGAAGGAGGAAGAGAGAGAGGGAGGTGGGGGCTACATTTAAGCAGTTCTCATACTGTGCTTCATAGAAATGTGAAAAACACATGAAAGATTTTAAATAAGTATTAAAAGCCTGTTATTTTTGGTACATATTTATTGATCAGATAAATTGCACTGGACTCCATCTAAAATTCAGGCATGTTTCCTAGAGAGCGGACAACCTTGAGGGTTCGTTAGTAAACTGCGGAGAGAGGTGTGAATTATTTTATCTTTTCAGATATTTAATGCTCTGGTGTGACAGGCAAGGGGATTGTCTGAGAAGGTACAGTTTGGCATCAGTTTCAGGAGGCCTCAGACAAGGTTCAAAGAGAAAAAATAAAAGAGAAACTCCCTATTTGGGGGAGAGGTGATGCTGTGACTTAAATGCCTGGTTTAGGTGACAGTCTGTAATATGACACATGGAAGTTAGTGAAAAAGAGAAAACTGGGAGCTCAGAAAAACAGGTGGGAAGGGACTAGAGATTTAAATTCGTTTTAGTTAATAGAAACTTAGTAAAGTTATAGGTCACTATCAAACATGAAGTCATGCACTTTGGGAGCTCCATCTTTTTTGTTTTGTTTTGGTTTTTGTTTTTTTGAGATGGAGTCTTGCTCTGTTGCCCAGGCTGGAGTGCAGTGGCGAGATCTCGGCTCAATGCCTCCCCAGTTCAAGTGATTCTCCTGCCTCAGTTTCCTGAGTATCCAGCTGCATCTCTTAACTGCTGGCACCCTAACCTAACAGTGGTGTTTATTTGAAACAGTAGAATGTGTTTCGACCACTTGGATTTTGTTCTCTAATGTTATATTCCACTACAGGAAACCTGAGCTGCTGGGCGAGTAGTCAGTCTCACATTCCGGGTCAGAGAACACAAGAGGAGCCTGAACTCTCTTAGTGCACACGTGAGGATTCTTTCAAAGATGAAGAAAAGCAGCAGCCAAGGATCTGCGTAAAGGCTTCCAGGGCCCCATCTATGACATTTCCAGAAATTTAAAAAACAAAACAGATTGCAGTTACTAGGAGAATCTATGAAAGACCAAAGTCCACAATTATATTCAAAATGGACAAATAACATAAAGCGAGGTAGAAAGATTCATCCTTCCCAATACAGGTCAATTGATCTTTTCCCAGTTATAGAAAATGCACTACTTACAGTGGTTAGATCAATGATACCCCACCACATCTCAGAGGGACACTGCGGGGAAATGAACTGTCATTTTGCTCTTTGAAAGAAACCCAGCATCAGGGCCACCCACTAAAGGGGACAGTCAAGTCTGAATCGTGGGAAAGACTTCAGGGAAATTAACTTCCCAGGCCACCTGAAGGACAGGGGCAATGATACTGCTTTCTCCTCCCGAGTGAGGATGTGGCCTAATTCTTTCTGAATTTGGCTGAAAACCCAGGAAAGTTGAACATTTGTAGATGCACCCTCAAAGCGAAGCATGCGGATTGTTGGAGTGGGTTCCTCCAGGATGGTGATACTGAGTGTGCGTTTGTGAAAGCTCATGACTTAGGCTGGGCAAGGCCTTTCCCTGTATAGACAGAGTCATAGCAGCTGCCTGTCCCTGCCCCACCCGGGAGGCTCTGGGGCCAGGAAAGGCTAAGGCAGCTACGCTGCATCTGTGCCTGCCTTGTGTGAGCAACTCACTCCCAATAAAATGTTATTTTTATGGCTGAGTTGGAAACTCACTCCAACCTTGACGTGTGTGTGTGGTTTCAGTCCCTCCTTTCTAATTGATAAACCATACCAAAGGCTGTTCACTGCAATGTGGTACAGCATGAGTCTGAACCTGACCTATGCCTGGTCACGTGACACATGACATGAAAAGTCAGTCAGTCACAAAGACATCAGGAAATCTTAAGCTCTACAATGTTAAACAGATTAAATTTATGTGAGTGCTTTCAATGGCTCTAAGACCTCTAGGAGCTTTGTTTAAGGCAAATGGAATGAATAAGCGCTTCTGTTTGTCACATAACACATGACAAAACAAATATCGGGAAGGGAGAATCATTAAAAAACAAAACTGATCAGATTACAGACAATTGCCTGAGTGCTGGTGATCACTATAAACCCCTCTTCCCCCCAAGGAACTCCCTCCCAATTTAATTGTCCAATTTGATGCCAAATATTGCTCAAAAGAACTCCATCACTCAAAGAGTGTTGAAGCAGATATTTTAAAAAGCAAAGCAACCCAATAATCGCCCTCATTATGATCTGTGTCTCTCAGCGGGTTTGTCACCTATAATTCCTAGATGGTTATTTTCTTTTCTTCCTCTTGGGAGGGAGAGGAGGAAGGAATGGCTGTCCTTAATTGTTGCTTTGTTTGATTTATTAAATTCAGAGTCATTATCTAAAATGGGGGTAATCTCATTAGAACTTAGACCCCGCTATTATTTCTTGGGATGGGGTTAATTTCATATTTGCAGAGTCATAAAGTAAAGAGTCCAAAATCCAATTACAAAGGTTTAATTTCATAGCAACTAAAGAGAAACATTTCTATCATAAAGGAAAATAAATACTTCGCTACTTCGGGAAATGATTTGTCAGGAATGGGGAGTCTAGGAGGAGGGTCTCCATTACTGTCATTCAACTTTGCATGATAATGCATCACATAGGGTTTCCAGTCTGCAGAAGGGAGTAAATTTAATCAGTTGAAGTCAAAGTAATCAGGCTGGGGTTGACACATTTCAAGAAAGGTCAGCGTTAAGCACATTTTCTCATCCTAACTCAGTTACCATGTCATCGTCTCTGAGTTAGTATTCCTCCAGCTTGAATCTATAAAATGGATGTCTGCTGCAAAGCGCTAACTATGTTAGGACTAACAGGATTTATTTCACATTCTATTATTTGTTATTCCTCATAATTTTCCATGTGTCATGCTGGAAGACCGGTGAGGTAATGCAATTAAGCTCAGAGTTGAACAGCTAAATGTATATTAGCAAATCAATCTGAATTTGTGCATAACCCAATCACAGTCCCACCGGCCAAGGAGAGGAAATTCATTTGCTTACATTATTCTTTAACTCAGTTATCATTTGCCAGAATTAGGTGGTGAAGTCACATGTGCTTCAGTGTTGGTATGGAAGCGCCACTGGTATTTGAAGTAACTGCCCGAAGTTGCTTCTCCAGAGTGGCTGGCACACAGGCCACAGGGAAGGGATGCAGAGTGATGGCATGCTGTGAATGCACGTTGGAGATGGGAAACCTTTACAAGAAGGGGCACCCTCTCATCCTACTCAGACGCACTTTGTAGAAACAGTCCCTATGGGCAGAGTTGGCTCTTACCTTCTAAAGAGAGAGAGCCAGTGAGAAACAATTCACTTAACATCTTCGTTCCAAAGTTTCAGGGGATTCCCATGATGATTTAGAAACAAATGTAGATCTCACATCTGATTCCAGCAAGCCTTCACCACTTGCTCATGTGACTCAGTGGTGGGCGAGTCTGAAAGAGGCACGAGTCCTCCCAACTGCCCCTTAGAGCAGCAGTGTAACAGCCCTAGCCCTTGGAAAACAATGCCAGCCCCTGGGGCCTCCAACTGCCCAGCAGTGACTTGGCACCCAGGGAGAAGACAGCACATTGAGTGCAGGCTATGATTTCGTTAAATAAGCTCACCAGTGTTCTTCCCTTATGTGCTCTCTTGAAAACTGATTCTGAAATGATATTGAATCTGTAAAACACCATAATGACTTTACATTACTAATTCTAGAAATTTAGTCCTATTGCCCAAGGACTGACACTCTAATACGATGACTCTGGGCTGCAGAGTAAACAAAAGGAACTTTCTATGAGCAAAGCAGATCACTCTTTTCTACATTGGACAGAAAAATACTTTTACCTTCCAAGCAAAGTAAAAGCAAAACTTTCCTCTCTGTGGATCTGTTTGGCTTTTGATACAGCACTGTCAGAAACAATTATTCACCCAATAGGAAACCACAATATGACTGGTTAAGACATGCCTTCCCCGTTCCTATCCTATCAGAACATGCCAGTCAAGCTGAACATGGACATATGAAGGAAAATGTACCAAACAGCACAGTGAAGTGGAATGATCTACCAGTTTTCAGTTGCTCTCCTTAGATTCAAACTCAACTTCACCATTTAGCAGTTGTGCAATATTAATTTAGTCAATGAAGCTCTCTGGATGTCTCTCTGCCTTTAACATTAAGAGATTGGACCACATGAATCTGAGGTAATTCCTAGCTCCCGTATTTTCTTTATTTTTGATATATCTCTCCCTTACCCTACTCTCTGCTTCACCCATCCCTCTCAATCTCCTTACCTCAAGTAATCATGGGATTCAAGTGTCTTTCAAACGATATTTAACTTTCCTTTTTTTGTTTCGTACAAATCACTTTCACTGATTCTATGGCCCTGCAATTAAATCACTGTCTGGGCTCTTGTCATCTGTGAAGCATGATGATTATGGTCATGATACCAGTTTTGGATGGACCACACAATGCTTTGGCCACACCAATCACTGCTGGCTTAGGCCACATAATGACTGGAACAACTCACATCAATGTCTAACATTGAATGTGCAGAAAAATTAAGTATGATGAACCAAACACCATTCTTTAAATGTTAGAAAGGTTTTGCATAGAGATAGGCTTAAGTAAGTTAGATTGATGATTGACCTAATTTTGGAAATCAGAGCAACTTCACTTTTTAAAAAATTCACCAACAATCAAATATGTCATGTTAATGAAACATGGGCATGTTGGCCAGGTACAGTGGCCCACACCTACGATCCTAACACTTTGGGAGGCTGAGGTGAGAGAACTGCTCGGGGTCAGAAGTTGAAGACCAGACTAGATAACATAACAAGACCCCCTCTGTACAAAGAATACAAAAATTAGCCAAGTGTGATGGCACATGCCTTTAGTTCTAGTTAGCTGGGAGGCTGAGGTGGGAGGATCACTCAAGCAATCCTTTTAAAAGTCATAAACTCAAAGACAAAAGCAATGTAAAAAAAGGAACAGCAACAAAACTGTGAAAGTTGTAAGGCAGAACAGATGGCAAGAATGATATTTGTTATATGTATTTAACTATTTTAAGATAACTCGATGAATGTTAACAATATTACAAAAACATACACTTACATCTCTGTTGCCCAAACATGATAACCCTGCCTCAATTGTCCCTTTGTGTCCACTGTTTCCACACCTCTGACTGCCTTTTGCTTCTTTTTCACAGCTCACAGGTTCTCTCCCCAGTAAGCCTTCCTCAACCAGGTAAGGCAGCATTGGGCTCTCCTACTTCTGTGTTCCCATAGCAACCTGCACTCAGTGTCTAACCAATGCATTCATTACACTGCAATGTAACTGTTGCTTACTTATTAGCACCAGGCTATGAGCTCCCAGAGGGCAAGGGTTGTATCATAATTGACTATAAGTCCCAGGTACTCTTCATCAGCCCTGGTAATGGGTTAGATGCTCAATAAATGCTGATCGAATCAACAAGGCAGCTACTTGGCCATTGCTGATTTGAGCTGCAATTCCATAGTTTACAGTGTTGTGGGAAGTAGCTGCCTAGCCAGGAAAAACATTTCCTAGCATCCCTTGCATCCACATGAGTCCTGCCCAAAGTTCTTCCTAAAGAAAATCGGACAGAAAATAACACGTGCCAGTTCTAGGCCTGAATAAAAATGCCTTGTGCATTTCCCCATGGTCTCTCTTCCCTTGTCTGCTGCCCAAGTTAGATGCCCAGGTGATGGTAGTTCCTGAACGACAGTCACCAATCATTTGACTGGACTGTATGTTGGAAAGAAATTTCAAATGTACCAGGCTACTGAGGATGTGGAATTTATTTGTTACAGCACCTGACACTAATACAGGGTACTGCCTACTACATACAGTGGCAAACTGAATTACATGAATACAAATGCCTAAGCAAATGTGGATCACTTGGTCTATATCCATAGGAAAACCAATCTCAAAGGAGGACTTGAAATCACCTTCAGGAGATCCAGTTTCAGCTGCAGCTCCCCCTGAGTGGATGAGCACAGAGCACCCACAATGATGCTCATGTACTCCTCGGCGTTGATGGCTGAGAGCTGCTCCAAGATGCTGAGCGAGGCCTCCCGGTAGCACTCCTCGTCCAGGAAGATCTTGATGAAGGGCACCATGCCGTGGTCCTTCAGGACAACTAAGGACCAGACAGACAGAATGCGGCTAGCGCCAGGGGGAACCTTGCCACTTCAGTTTCAATCAAAAGAAAAAGCTTTTTCCTATAATTTTCAAAGTTCATTTTGCTATTTTTTTATGATTCTCTTTTGCTCACTGGTAAATTTTTTGGTAATCCATACCCACCGTTGAAGTGAGAAACAGAAAAAAGAAACTGTAGAACTGTGGATTTGACGAAAAACAAACAAACAAAAAACAAAAAAAACTGCTTTCTTCTCCAGTGAGAACCTTATTTTTAAAAAAAAAATGACTAACATCTCCCCATAGGAGATACATTCAAGAAAGGAGAAATAAGTTTAAGAGGTCTATTGTACGACATGGTGACTAAAGTTAATAAGACTGTCATGAATTCTTGGGGTAAAAAAAGAAAAAAAATAGAAATCTAAGTAATAAAAGCTTTAACTAGATCTACCTCTCCCTTGATTTCCTCATAATTTCCTCCCCAGGGCCAATGACAATTTCTGTCTTCTCTCTGCCAAAATTCATATAGAAAGCAAACCACAATTTAAGCTAAGAACATATTTAATTTCTAGATAGTTCCTTGGGGAGAAAATTAAAGAAATCTGACTGGCGGTACATTTTTGTTTAAAAATAATTCCAAGCATTTTTTCCCCAGGATTGATATTGGAGTAATTCATGTGGGAAAAAAAAAAAAAACTAGGAGGCAACTGGATCCTTTAAATGGTTTGATGGGGATTTGAGCAGACAAGATTTTTCCAATTACAGGCTAGGTACCTCTGACATGGAAATCACCTTGAAAGCCTGTTTAAAAGTAGATTCCTGGCCAGGCGCGGTGGCTCACGCCTGTAATCCTAGCACACTGGGAGGCCGAGGTGGGCAGATTGCCTGAGCTCAGGAGCTCGAGACCTGCCTGGGCAACATGGTAAAGCCCCGTCTCTACCAAAATACAAAATAATAATAATAATAAATTTGCCAGGCATGGCGGCATGCACCTGTAGTCCCAGCTACTCGGGAGGCTAAGGCAGGAGAATTGCTTGAACCCAGAGGGTGGAGGGTACAGTGAGCTAAGATCATGCCATTGCACTCCAGCTTGGTGACAAAGCGAGACTTCATCTCAAAAAAAATATGTAGATTCCTGAACTCCACCTTGACTGACTATTAATTAAAGGTCTGGATGTGAGCCTAGGAATACACATTTAGCCAGCACCTCCGGGGAACCTTTTACAGGCTAAATGTTAAAGACTCTCTCTCTGCCATAGTGAAATAATTTTTTACATTAGGTATAGTTACTCTACGAAGACCTCAGATAAAGATGCCTAAATCACCAAACCCACTGATATGATGTTGGATGTTGGTGTGTCTATGTCATTTTATTTATATATATATATATATATATATATATATATATATATATATATATATGCTCATATTATTTTTAAAACCCAGAAGCCAAATGATCTTAGAACACTAAAAGAAAATTTGAATGGATTAAATTGCTAAGTCCATCATGTCTGAGAGCACAACAAATTGCATTCCTTTAAAATGGCTAGCTTTCTTTGCCTGTATTTTACTCTTTGGATCTAAAAAAATTAAAAATCATCTATAGTCAGTGCAGCAGGACACTAATAAATTTCACTTGAAAAGAGGAGAGGGGGCTCTGTGGTCTCATAAATTTAGAAAATGCTAAATTGAGCATAGTCTTTTTGTCACCAACTTTATTTAGCAATCTTAGAGGTAAAAAGTGTCAACAGAGGTACAGTATCTACGAACTTATTGATGATCACTGAACATCGGCCAGGAGAGGGACATTAGCCACAGCTAACGCTGTGTATTGGTTATTCCTTGAGTATAACCTGTGAACACTGCCATACATAACCAGGAAAGAGTTCATGTTTTACCAAGCAGTGATGAGGCAAACTTGGCACCATCCTTACCTGCATTCCTCACTGAGCCTTTCAGAAGTGTGACTACAGTCTTCAGCATCACACATGTGAGTTCTCTTTCTGGATCCTGAACACCAGGAGTGGATAGTTTGTTTCCTGCCATATTGAAGAAGCAACAACAGAAAAATAAGTACATGTGGTATGACCCCAAATCTCTGACTCCAGGTTTCTACCCTCTTAAGGAGATGTGAATATAATGCCTTCATCATAAGGGAATGCGTATCCCAATTGGTAAAATAGAAGGCTATTACCCCCTACAGCAGAGTTCTCCATCTTGAGCGCATCAGCATTCCCTGCAGAGCTTATTTTGTTAAAACCCAGAGCCCCATGATGGGTCCCATCCCGAGAATTTCTGATGTAGTAGTTCTTGGATGGGGTTCTATAATTTGCATTTCTGAGAAGTTCCCAAGCAATGCTGATGGGGCTGGTCCAGGGACTGCTCTTTGAGAAGCATTGCCCCAGATGACACACAGAGGCCTGCCTTCTTGATTTTCCTTTGGCCACTTTTACAGTTTGCCATTCATCCTTGGGAGGGATGACTGCCCACTCATTCCTGAGCCATGGGGAAGCTCAAGAGAAACTTGAGTAAAGAGGTGATCCCAGTAGACCCATGAGGGCACAACCAGATCTCTTTATTCACCTTGAATCTCCGTGCCAGAAAAGTGCCTGACACAAATTGGAAGCTCAATACTTATTTGGGGGAATGAATGAATGAATGAATCAATCAATCAATCAATCAAAATAGAGTTTATAAACCAGGAGACAGAGTATCTAAGAAATAACAAGACACATTTAACAATGGAAAGTACAAAGTAAGACTAATGCATGAGTTCACAAAAAAAGTTCAAATTCTCCTAGGAATGGTCATGGGTCTGGAATTGGATTTAAAAGCAAATTCAATGTTAGGCTGCTGAAAAGAAATACCAGCTAAGACAGAACCAACAAACAAAGAAACTGTGCAGAGACTTCTCATTTAAACACCAAGGAAAGCAGAGGAAGCAATACATTAACTTCATTCATGATAGGATTTAAGGACAGAAGTTACTAAGCAATAGAAGCTAGCTCATAAAATATTGTCCAGGGCTTGGCCCAAAGGCCCAGACGCACAAACCATCCCTTGGGCTCATCCTCCACAGTCCTGATCCTATTTGCAAACACTCCCAGGGAGAAGCTGGGTCCGTCCTGGCCTCTATAAGATGCCTGAGCTCCTCCCTAGGTATCTATCTCAGTCTATGGCAGTAGCACTGGAACTATAGGGACAAGGTGACTGATGTTTCTTGAGCCCCTGTTATGTACCAGGCACAGCAGTGGCTCCTCTTCAGAGATTCCCTTATTAAAATCTCACAGCATTCCAATGATGTCCATCATTACCCTGTTTTACCAAGGAAGACACAGTCCATAGGGGTTAAGTCACTTTCTCAGGATCACTCAGTTTGTCAGTAGCATGGCCAGGATTCCAGCCCTTAGCTGCTTTCCCTCAGAGAGGCCCAGGAAACAGATAGACTGGTGACCTTGGCTTAAGTCTGCAGCAGAATTACAGAAGCAACCAAAGGCTAGAGAGCTCCCTGACCCTTCCAGCCAGTACAGTGGGAGAAGGAGAATTAAAAGAGGGAAGGTAGGCAGAGTAAGCATCCAGATTCTTGTGTCCCAGTGTCCCTCCTCCAGGCTGATTCCCCAGAGAAGCAGGTGTAGAGAGACTGAGGGAAAGACCAGAGGAGCTGGGGAAGGAGTTTCCACACTTAGCTTCCTATTGGAAAGTCAATGGAGATGGGAGTTAAAGACCACCACATAGAGTGACTCCAGCAGGATATATGGTGGGGAGCACAGTGAGGCAGTGCAAGAGCCCAACCCCTGAGCTACTGTGCACCCTCGTGAGACCCTAAAGCCCCAGGGGAGCAGCAGAGGCTATTGGGTTTGAGACTTCAGGGTGCAAGGGCCAAGTAGGGGCAAGGGGACATTGCCAAGGAACCACAGGTATACAGCCCAGCAGGGCACCAAGACTCAGCGGGGCGTGCTGGGTCAGTAAGACCCCAGGGAGCTCTCTCCCAGTGGGAGACCACTGAGCCAACAGTGTAAAGTGAACAGAGTGAGCTAGGAAGCCATATAGCAGCAGACCCCAGAAGGGCCCCCAAACCCAAGGCCTCTCCGAGCTCCCATTCCTGAGGAGCTGTCAGACCCCTGCAGTCTCCCTGTCTGTACACCCACACAACATCTAGGGCAAGATATATCTAAAACCTGGGAATTCACAAGCCCTGAGTTAGCCCCAAGTTCACCCATCCCTTTCACTTCTTCATGGGGAAGACTGGGAGGCTGCCTATCTTTTGTGAAGTTGTGTGTCCCAAGCATACCTCCCCAGTGACATGGGCATGCTGACTTTCTGTTACATTTGATGGGCAGCCAGGTTGGCCCAAAGACCAGACCTGGCTGACACTGACCCCTGCCCATCCCTCCTGATGCGCCCAGTGGCACCTGACTTCCTCATGATCTTGGCTTGCTTCCGAAGTTGTGCCAGCAGCAGGCCCAGGAGCCCTGAGTCCCGGAAGATGTCGGTGAAGAGCGGGTCCCCACCAGCAATGCTGAGGATGCTCTGCAGGGCCATGAGAGTGCAGGACGGCCCAGGGCTCTCCTTGATCAGATGCTGCACCTTTCGCAGAATCTCATGAGGCACGTAGTGCAGCTCGAACACCAGGGCCTCTAGGAGCTGGAAGAAGTGTGCCTGCACTGGGGCCGGCTTCAGGGGCATGATCTCTACAAACTGCGAGATGGGCTGCAGGGTCCACTCCAGTAGGAAGAAGTTTCGAGCATTCCAGGCCCACATGGTCCTGATGGCCGATAAGACTTGTATGCAGAGGACAGAGTCACTGGCTTTGTGGAAAACATTCTGTAGGACCTGGAAGGCCTGAAGATTCTTAACAGTCACCCCTGAGGAGGAAAACAAGAAAGATATTGCAAGTCATTTCTCCTGTCTGTGTCTACAAATAGATATTTTCATTACTAAGAGAACATGCCATTTGAAGTTTCTGTGTTCTAACTCCTATGGGCACATGTCCACCAGAAGTCCAGAAAAGTCAGCCACCTGGGGTGTGAAGAAGGCTGATGTGGCGTGGTCCAAGATGCACTCAAACTGTGGCCACTCTGAACTGATGTGTGCCGTAAAGGTCAAGTACACATTAGATTTCAAAAAGATAATACAAAGGAAACGATGCAAAACATCTTGTTTACAATTATTTGTATTGACCATATATTGAGATGGTAATATTTGGGATATATTGAGTTAAATAAAATATATTATCAAAAATAATTTAACTTGTTTCTTCTTATTTATAGTTAAAAATTACATTTAAAATGATATAATGTGCCTTGCATTGTATTTCCATTGGACAGCATTGGGCTAGGAGGATTGGTTTCAGTGATTAAAATCAAAAGATGTTGGAGATTACTAGCAAAGTCAGTTTTGTTTCTAGACAAGCTGACAAATAACTACACTTTCCTGACCCCCCCCTCCACCTTTTCCTCCAGCTTGAAGGTTAAGCCTCATTCTCTCTCCCCCAGGAGACACTTTGTCAGAAAGCTCCCTGCCTCCAGCCTTCTCTGCCTCAGATACCAGAGATGTTTGTGAAACTCCTCTCTGATTCAGGCACTCCCCTAAACCATGTCTGCGCCCCTATGTGTTACTGCATCCCGTCCAATGGCATCCAATGGCCCTTCTCAACCTGAACCCTACAGCACTGCAGCGTCCCTGCCTGTATTCTGTAGAAGCTCTCACTGCCCAGACTCACCCAGCCATCCAGGCCACCATTTATTCCCCAGACTGTCATTTCTACCTTTAAACTTTCTCCCTTCATTTCAACCTAGACAACCCACACTTAGCCTTGAAAACCCCCTCTGGCAGGCTCTCTGTTCGAGGTTTCCTGTCTGAGCTGGGTCATGGCTGTGCCTGATGCATTTCTTAGCCGATTCTCCAGCAGACTAGGGTTCAGGGACATGTGACAGTCTCTATAGAGGACTTTTAAGGAGCAGACAACTGGCTTGTTCACACTGGCACCTAGCGTGGGGCAGAGTGCCTGCCACACAGAAACTATCCGTGCCTGCTAAATGAGTTCATCAATCAATCAATGTCTCAGAGTACTGAGAAGTCACTGACTCTGAGCCCGGATGGCTGCTTTAGGGCCATCAGTTCCCATTATATAAGCAAATGTTGCAGAGGAAATCACACCAGGGGTGAGGGAGAGAACTAGAGGCTGCCTCCGTTATTTGAGAGAGTCTTTGCCTTTATTAAGCAATATTTCCACTAAGTCTCATGGAAGACATTCATTATCTCCCCAAAGGTTGTGACAGAATCAGAGCTTACTGCACCATTGAAAGGTATGCAAAGAATCAGGAGAAGACCCTCTGTAGCCTTCTCAGGGCTCAGCACTCACTCTTCCGGTCACCCAGACACAAGAAGGACCCACCAGATGCCTCGTGATGAAATTTGAAGCCTTCAAGCTGAGGGTAGGTGACGCTGTCAAACACCTTCAGCTCTGACCTGCCGCAGGTCGTCAGCCACACCACCAGCCCAAGGAGCTCCTCCAGCTGCGGGTCCACTTCGCTCTGGGTCAGCCCATCATACCTGGGGGACAGACGAGGCCAGCTCCCTGTACTTCCTGGATGGAGCAGCCACATGCATGCATGGTGCTCTCGAGGAGACAGAGGCAATGGGGATCTACAAGCTGGGGAAGACCCCACAGGTCTGCACCTGAGGCAATTCAGAGGCAAGGGAGCGCCCTGGATAAACACCACTCTGCAGATGTCAGTCTTAGATCCAAAGAAGTGCATTTGGAACCTGTAAAAAGCTATGCCATCTGCTCACAGGAAGGTCACTTCCCATGACTGAACCCCCAAAAGACATGTGCTTAGGGCATCAGCAGATCAGGGCACCTCCCAAATGAGAGATGTAATACAATAGTTCAACATTGCAACAAAACGGTGTGGGAAATAGTCGGACTTCCTTGTGCTTATTTAAAGGTTGAGTGTGGCTTTCGTATTTTAATTATGGGCGAGTAGGCTGTCCTGCTCCTCTTATGGAGAAGGGCATCTCAAGTCTTATTCCAGCCCTGCCATTTCCAGAGGAAGTGTTTGCAGTGTGACTTCAGTTAAGGCAGAAAGGAAAGCCAATGAGCCCACATGAGACCTTCTTGGCACTCCCTGGAACAGGTTCCTGTCCCCTCTCCTGCCTTCCACAAGAAGTCTAGGGAAAACTCAACACCCAATGAATCAAAAATTTGTTCAGGAAATGCTATGACACAGACCTCCGTGGGGATCATAGTCAGCTGGTCACAGCCGAGACCAATGCAAAACATGAGGTGCCCAGAGGGGCATTTACGCTTAGTGTTCCTTTAGAGGAAGGTGCTAGGGTATTGCCATTTAATCACATCCTTCTGGACACTCGGTGGACCAAGGGACTTTGGCCCCCTTATCCAAGTCACCGCATGTAGGCTCAAAGCCTGGCTCTGTAGCGAAGTGTGTGAAGTGCGGTAGTAGATGTACCCCTCAGAGGAGAAAGGTGTCCCATACTCGCCCAGCAAAGCCCAAGGGAACGTACATGGCCTTGCCCTGAAGCAGCTTCCCCAAGATCAGTGGAGGAGCTTGGGCCATCAAGGCATTTCTTTGCATCCCTTGCTCTCTCTAATCCCTGGACCCCACTCGAAGATGATACAGGAAGGCAGAATGGAAGGCAAGGAGGAGCCAGCCCAGCCCCTGCTGAACGGTGTCTGAGCTTGGGTTTCCCATCTTTCAAGGATTTGAGAAAGAGGTAGTTCACTTAGGAGTTGATCCCAGAAAACACCAGTAGGAGACAGGCCACGTGAAACAGGGAAGGGAAGGAAACCAGTCCAAGAGCATTAGCAAGCAAGCGCCTCATGGGGCCACTGGAGATAATCCGTCTGGGGAGCTCTGGAGGCCACGCAGAGCAAGCCCACCCAAAGGCAGCTGTGCTAGGTATGCACCCATTGGCTCCTTCAGCCATTGGTGAACAGCTGGTCCTGAGGGTGATTCATTTCCAGACCTTTCCAGTCCTCCAAGCACACAGGCAGGGCAGCTTACAGCAGTGCCAGAAGCCCTCCAACAGACGGGGCTTCTGTTTGGGTTCTGACTGGGGAAAATCAGGCCAACAAGCATGCAGGTGACAGGTGCCTACAAGTAAACTTTGTAAAACTACTGATTCTCTAAAGAAGTGGTCCCCATGCCTGTCTGCACAATGAATCACTTTTTCAAATAAGAGGTCTCTCTGGCCATGCTCTGTGGAGCTCTATCTATTTTTCTCCAAAGCACCCCAGGGATTCCGAAGACTGAGGCTTTGGTGGTCCTGTGCTCTCCCCGTACCAAACACAGCCACTTACCGAAGTAACACTTTGAGCAGCAGAGGATAGCCCTCTGAATTCTCAAACTCCAGGAACAGAGCCGAGGAGATGGGGTAGGAGTCCTTCACAAATCCCAGGATCAGGCTTACAGCCTCGCTCACCTCAGGGGCGGGGAGAGTGTCCGTGAGCCTGGAGAGGTTCTGGAGGGACAGCCTGACACAGTCTGTCGCTGGAGGAGGGAAGCACAGGAGAGACCTGCTGAGCTTGGAAGCAAGAGCTTTCCTGCCATGGTCGACCTACCTCCCCTACTCCAAACAATATGTCAAGACATGAATGGGAATTAATCCAAAACATGTTCTGCTGGCTCTTGGATCAAGAAGACTGCCCCAGAGAAAGTGCTACCCTGACAGCCACACTCTGCAAGCCCAGCAGGTGGCACAGGAGAGGAAGGCAGTCCCTCAGCCCTCTGTCCCTAATTCTCAGCAAGAGGGAGAGTCCAGGTCCATTAGGTAGTGAGATGTAAAATGCAAGACCTGAGCTCATCTCAGATCTTAACGAGGTAGTGCTGGAGCTGAGCAGAAATCAGCTTGATGAAAAGTGCAGGGGAGGATGTATGAACGTGTGAGGAGGCAGCGGGTGAAAAGATGGGGTGCTTTGGATACTGAAGAAGCCGGAAGATTGGCACACTGAGGTGTGGCCCACAGAGAGGAAGGAGGGTGTGGCCCATTCCTAGGAGGCAGGCCATGGGGCTTACTGGCTACCCCACCAGAGTGGTGTGGAGCCAGGGGAAGATTTGAGTCTGAAAAGAGAGGTCATCAGATTTGCATTTGGATGGGTCACTGTTTTTAGAAATCTCTCATTGAGAGAAGCCTCCTCTGAGTACTGGGGAAGCCAATCCAGTGGATCAGAAAAAGTACCTATGAGAACTCGAGATAATGCAAGCTCAGCTTCTCAGCTGTGAGGACTCAGAAGAGCCCCAAAGAATCACAACAACCCAGTAAGATCAGCAGTATTATTATCCCCATTTTACAGATGAGAGAACTGAGGCACCCCAATGGTTAAGTGCCTGAGATCACTCAACTATGAGGACAGAGCTGGAGTCCAGTCCTGGCTGTCTGGCTCCAGAGTCTTTGGCCTTATCCCCTACACATAGTTCCCAGGGTAAAAATGAGGGTGCTGGAATCAGGCATTTTTAAGTTTGAAAGTGCATTCTCTTCCTCACTAGCTGAATAGCCTTGAAAAATTCTTCTACTGCTCTTAATGTCTATTTTCCCCATTCCAAAATGGCATTAATAGCTATCTCAAAGAAACAAGCAAGATAGTGTACAAACAGACCCAGCACAGTGTCTGATGGGTAGTATGTGCACAGTGAGATCCTCTTTCCCTCCTCCCTCCAATGGAGCAGCAAAATGAACAAGAAAAGCACTTTCATGAAGGGAGCCAAGCCATGTAGAATTATCTACTGGACATGGCTGCTCATTCTTCTCTTCTTTGGTCCCCAAATTCTATACAGAGGCTGCAAGAGCATCCCAGGTCTCATTGTAGAAAGTGGGCCCTCAGCCTTTGCTCTGAGTTCAAGGGAAGCCCTTGCGTGGTCCACAGCCCACACCTAGTCTCCCGGGCCATACCCTGCAGGTACTGGATGATGCTGAGGTTCTGGGCCTTGGAGATTGCCCTTAGCACGCAGAAGGTGGGTTCCTTCCAGAAGCAGCAGCTGTGCTCCCGAAGGCAGGTCGTGGCAATCAGCAGAGACTGCAGCTCACTTCCTGAGAGGAGTCCATCCAGGCCCTGAGAGTCACTGCAAATATTGAGCAACATCTGAAAAATAAGAAGATAAACAGCCAATGAGACCTGGTTAGGAAGTCACCTTCCTTGGATGGATTTGTTCCCTACTTCTCTGGAGCACTGATGGGCATGTCTCAGTGGGAAGGACAGGATTGAATGGGGTCACCCTCTACCCCAGACCAGCAGGGTCAACAGAGCCCCTACGAAAGGGTGGCAGGACTTGGGGCTCAAATCTGACGGCATCAACCCTCTACAAATAATTGTTATCCCTTCCAAATCAGAATAATAAAGAAGTAATTGACTTTGTGTGTTTTTAATGGGGATACCAAAAAGTGTCACTCACAATTAAGGTATAGAATTAACAGGACCCTGTGCTATTTAAAAAGGGAAGTGTTTCAGAATTATTTGTTGACACTCAGACTCTACTTCTGCATGAGACCACGAGGGTGAGCATACAACCTCCTAACTGGGTTCCTTGTTCCTGCCAATCCCTTTTCCTAATGGCTAACAGAGGGACTTGCAAAACCTCCCTCTCCACTTGGGATAAAATCTCAGCACCATAGCAGGGCCCATAGCATCCTGCATGGACTAGCACTGCCTTCTCACTCACTTTATCCACTGCAGCTCTCCCCTGGGCTTTTGGTGGTCCAACAGGACCTGCTGCCAGTGTGGCAAATATCACAAGCTCCTTCCATGGGAATGAAGGCATTTGCCCCTTCTAGTCTGATACATAGAGAAGCTGGGCATCATGGACCACAGCTGCAGGTCCCATTTCCCTGCCTCTCTTGCAGGTAGGTGTGGCCATGTGACCAAGGTCTAACCTGTCCCTGGGCTTGCATGGCCATTTCTCTGCTCCTCTCCACTTCCTCCACCCCACCAGGCCAGGCTACCTCCTCGGACCCTGACAACCCTCAGCTCTCTGGTTAAATGCCATGCCCTCAGAATAGACTCCACTGATTCTCTCATACAAATCAGGGCCTCTTGCCATCATTGTCCAACACACCTTTGGCTTTACCTACATAGCACTTAAAAACTTGCTGACTACTGCTCTGCTGCTTGGGCAACAGAGCAAAGCCTCATCTCTATTTTTTTACTTGCTAACTACACACCTATTCCTGGATTGTTTACCCCTTGTTTGGCTTCTTCACCCTTCTGTCACCTTTCAAAGTGAAGCCCTATGCTTGCTGCAGTAACCGTCTGTCTGGCATAGAGCTGCGCACAGTAGGGGCTCCATATATTTTTGTGAAATGAAGTAACAGAAACCCTTGAGCAATGCAGGTATGGTCTATTCCCTGTGGCACACATTCTGTCCAATACCCAGAAGACCTCAAAGACAGACCCTGCACCACTTCCTTCAGGGCACCTAAAAGCCACACAGTAAACATTTGTGAAAGTGCCTGGTGCAGCGTCCTGGCCTCCACTTAGAATATGATTGACATAAAAGCAGATGAATCCTACATTTCCACAAATGCAACTCAGAGGGTAACCCACCGTTAATGGAACCTGCCAGAACTCATGCACTACCCTCTGGAAATGAAGAATGGACTTGGGAATTCGTCTAATGTGGATGCCAATTGGACATGTGTGTACCATGGACAGCTGCATTTGGGACTTCACTGAACAGTCACAAGCACCTGCTCTGTGTGAGACATTGCAGACACTGGACACACAGCAATGGGCCCCACAGTCCGCCATATCCTCCTGGGCCACACGGTCCTCCGTACCCTCCCCTGCAAGCTCAGGGAGCAGGAAGAGTTATCTGGAGAGCTCAGCATGTCAGAAGCTGAGAAAGCAGAAACTGCCCGGAAGTGGGCAGGGGAAAGAAGTGAGAAGTTAGTCAGTCAAACAGAAGAGGAAAGATGGGGAATGAGAGAAGGACATTGCATTTGATCCTTAGAGGCCTGAGACGTCTTCTGAGAGGAGGGAAGAGGCACCAAGAACACGTAAACTCAAGTTTACTCAAGGGTGCCAATCCCAGCCCCATCCAAGACCTCTATGACCCCAGACCCCATGCTCACTCACCATGCCTCAATTTGTATGGGCCCAGGATTACAGCACTACTCACATTCTGGGATGGCAGAGAGTACTCCTGGAGGTGACCCATGTGAGACTGTGGCACAGGGGTGTATACAAAACTTACACTTAGAAAATTTTGGCTACTGTTTTGCTACTGGGGCAGACTGTGCTTGTTAACAGAGGAGAAGGGGCTGGAGAGGAGGTTCCAGATCCCAGGGAGGATGGGCAGGACTCGAGAATGCAGACTGGAGGAGGGGAGCTGGATGGGTGCAGGGAAGCCAAGTGCAGGGGCAGGGGACCACGTTTCTGGGAGACAGCAAGGGAGGGGACAGTGCTATAGGGACACAATGAGGTGCAGGGAAGAGGAGGCAATTTATTTTCCAACCATGCAGGCCATGCAGAGCATGAGGGAGGTGAGGGGGAGGGGAAGGGAAGCTTAGACCCTCTGGGAGAACAGAGGAGTTCAGGAACCAGGGCTGAGAAAGATAAAAGCATCTCCGGGAAGCATTGAAGAGTCTGTCCCCGAAATGAGGTTTTGACCCAGGGAGTTGGAGACCCTCTTCGAACTCACCTGCACGAACATCCTTTGAACTTGAAGATCACTCTCAAAAAGCTCGTCTTTGTCCAGAGGAAAGACAAAGAAGAGGTAAAGGCACTGTAGGAGCAGGGCTGGAAGCCCAGACTCAGCAACCCTGCCCAGCGTCTCCTGCAAGAGAAGAGCACACGTGACCCCGGGCAGCAAGGCAGCAGAAGCAGGTCAGCCCAGACCCAGGATCAGGCCCCTGCAGCCATTTCAGTGAGGCCGTGGGACAGTCCCTCTGGGCTCCAATCATCAGGTGTGAAATGCTGACAACCAGAGGATGCACCTAGGGTGGCTATGAAGATTAAGTTTATATAAAGTGCCTACTATGTGCTCCATAGCTCCTTTATAAGATTCACAGAGGAAGGAAGGAAGGAAGGAAGGAAGGAAGGAAGGAAGGAAGGAAGGAAGGAAGGAAGGAAGGAAGGAAGGAAGGAAGGAAAGAAGGAAGGAAGGAAGGAAAGAAGGAAGGAAGGAAGGGTGGAAAGGAGGGAAAAGGGGAGGGACTGTATAAATTAGAATATAACGGCTTCCTAGCAAATCATACTGGGTGACTGTGGCCCAGGGCCTCATGATTAGGAAGGGAAAGCAGTCCAGAGGTGAAGTTGATAATATGTGTGTGAACAACAGTGGTGAGGACCTAATCAGGCCCCTCCCCACCCTCTCATCTAGATCCCAGACAGATCTCGTCAAGGTCCAAACAGCACAATAGGTGATGACTGACAATCAGACAGCCAGCAACTCAACTAAACAGCTCAGGGCTGCCAGACAGAGGCCAAGAGGACAGGAAGTCTGCAGAGATGGAGACCAGCCTGCCAGGAACTTCCTGGGATCTTTCTTCCTGGGGCTTTGCCTGCAGCTCCACCAGGATTACTGCAGCTGCACCCTCTGTGTGTGCATGTGCGTGCATGTGTGTGTGTGCATGTGCGTGCATGTGTGCATGTGTGTGTGCACGTGTGTGTGCATGCGCACATGTGAGCACCTGTGGGGTCAACCTATGGAATGCTGTCCATGCAACTTCCCACTCCATTGGTTAACCTGACAGACATGATGGGGAAGTCAGAGAAAGAGAAGGACAAATGTATAATCTGGGCCAGGATCAGGACTAGACGCAGGCTGCTAGTCCTAGCCTTGGCTGGAAGGGTTTACAGTGCAAGATACTGTCCTCCATGTATTTGACACCTTGTTAACCTTGACCCCCTCAGGGCAGCTCTCCCTGTCCTTCTCCTACCTCACTCCCAATGCATCATGCACAGGCAATGAAAAGCAAGCCCTTAGGTTGATGTGTCACCACTTAGACTGCAGAGAGTCCTTCCCCAGGGGCAGATGTGATGAGCCCTCGTGCTATGCTTCAGGCCGCTGTGCCTGACAGTGGTGCAGGCAGTTTACCTGAAGAAGAGTCAGGAGGTCCCCCCTTCAGTTAACTTCCCAGATCAGGTACCACCCCCTGGCCCCAGACAAGGGCTGTGTGATATGCTCCTATCACCCCTCCAAGCATGGCTGCAAATGCCCATCTCATGTCTGGGTTCATCTAGTAAAGCAGCTTTGGAACTGGGTAGCAGGTAGAAACTGGAAGAATTTGGAGAAGTTACACTGAGGGCAGCAGCCACCCTCGTTCCCTGCTGTGTTCCTGGCACGCGGTGGGTATGGGTGGGAAAGGAAGAAAGAGGACAGCCCTTATCTCTGGGCGAGGGTAGGACAGGTACCTACAGGGCACGTTGTTCAGGCTGACTGTAACAGGAAGAAATAAAGAACAGTGGCTCAGAGCATGGCTTCTGGAATCAGACAGACTGCAGGTGCACAGCGTAGGTAAGCCCACATTCTCATCACTCACTGGTATCACCGTGCTCTGACTCATAGGGTCCTTGGGAGGATTAACTGATATGTCTGAGACACACCCAGCCTTGCCCCACAGGTAGGAAATAGTCAATAAACATCAGCCATTATCAATCCCACACTAACCCCAGAAAAGAGGCGTTATTACCCCCAATCCTAAAATTAGAAATGCAACCAAGGGGCAGAAAGGGAAAGCAATCTGGCCACAGTTACATAGAGCTTGTCAAGTGGGAAGGTGGAAATTTCAGACTCTGAAGTCCATGTTCTACACCAGAAGGGGAGGAGGGAGGAGAAATAATAAATCTGTTTTATGAAACGAATGACCCTTTTGGGACATGCCACCACTCTGTGCTCGACCTCCCTCTGCACCTGAATGAGCAGTGCCCAGGGCAGAGGCCGATGGCCTGAAACTCACCGAGTCTGTCCCCGTGAGCATGTACACTGACTTCAGGAGCAAGTGGCCATCCTGATCCACGTCCCCCTTCCACCACAGCAACTGTCCAGCTGCCAACCGAGCTTGCTCTGGAAGAAAGTGTCACCAGCAGGGCATACAACGACCTGCCCACCCAGCTTCCCCTCCATCCAGGGCCCCCTCTTCCCAGGAGATGTGCCTGAGCATCTGTAGAGGACTTCGGCATCTTTCCTACACATCCCCAAGGCCACCTGCGTCTCTACAAAACGTTCCACACCTTGCCAGACTAATCTCCTTGGAAGACAGCCTTTTTCGTGCCACCGTCCCTGTTTAGCAACCATCAGTGGTTTCTGATTGCCAATGAGTGAGAACAAGCTCCTTGGCTATCAGACTCCCCACAACCCAGAATCTTCCCCTACTTCCTGGATCACACAGTCCCTTATGTTGCAAGAATTCCTGAAATCTATACCATGCTGAGCAATTTCTTCCCCTTAGAATTTCCTCCTGACCCTCGGCCCTCAGCCACTGTGAAATTCTGCCCTGCCTCCAGGGATCAGCGCACATGAGGGGAAGAATGCAAGTCAGGAGGCCCCACAAGAGATGCACACTTTGACCTCTGTATCTTTTCAGGACCAAGAGCTCCACTGAACACACAGGTGCATCTTCAATCCTAGCACTTCCTCTGAGACACCATGGTCCCCTGTGTGTTGTGTGTGTGTGTCTGTGTTGCAGTGTTTCTGTGTGTGTGTGTGTGCCTATATGTATCTCTGTGTGTAGCATGTTTCTGGATGTGTCTGCATGTGTAGAGTGTGTGTCTGTGTGTAGTTTCTGTGTGTGGTCTCTGTATGTGTCTGTGTGTGTAGTATATGTGTGTGTGTCTCTGTATCTCTGTGTGTCTGTGTGTATCTGTGTATAACATCTGTGTGTAGTGTCTGTGCATGTGTAGCATCTGTGTGTAGTGTATCTGTGTGTCCATGTATAATGTATTGTGTGCAGTGTGTGTGTTTGTTTGTCTATGTCTGTGTCCCAGAAGTAGCAGAGCTCCCTGACCCCTCTTCCCTCCTCCTGCGTTTCCATTGGCCCCCAAGGCACTCAGTGGCAAAGTGGGGCCCACTTCTCTTTGGCAGGCAACACTGTAGCTCCACATGAAAGCAGAGAGGGCCCAGAGAGACCAGGGAGGGTGTGCAGGGCTGCACTGCTCTCTGTAGAGGATCTGCCAGCACCTCCGTACTCTTACCCGCAGGCTTCCCAACAAGGGCCTTCTGGAGTTGCTGGGCAAGCTGGTCAGACACATCTTCAGCCAGCCTCTGGAGACTGGGAAAGCAGATGATCCCCACGGAGTGTTCCCAAGCCTGAAGCAACAGATGGGACTTGGTCAGAGATGGCAATGCCACAAGCAGGGCATGAGCACCACCCGCCATGCTGCCCTTCACCGGCCCAAGCTGACAGCTCGACTTCCTTTACCAGGTGCATACAAAAGGCCACCACGACACTCACCCTCACAGCCTCAACCACCATCCCTACACCAATACGTCCAGATTCTCTAACTGCCCAGACATCCCCTTCAACATGAGCCCCTAAGACCTCAAACACACAGAGCCCAGTCCACCGCCTCCCCCACAGCTTGCTGCATCTGGTATCAGTGGATGGCCCTGTCAGGCGCCCGCTGTCCCTGTGGGAGAACCAGGACTGCCTCTCCAGATTTCTCCCTTCCTCGGCCTTCATCCAGCCCCTCCTGTTGTTCCTCATATACAGTTTCAAATTCTGTATAGATATCCCAGTTTTAGTCATTCAATTACTTCCTTTAGATAAATTCCAAAAAGTGGGCTTGCAAGTTAAAGGGTGTGCTTTTATTTTCTAGTACTTTGGTACATATTACTAACTCGGCTTCCAGACAAAGTTGACCAGATGAGACTCTCCAGGCCTCCCGTGAGCAGACAGGTTTCTCCACACCCTCGGCAACACTGAGCATCGCTGTGCTCTTTCATCCTTAATGAAAAACTTCAGAAGCGAAAAAATATCTCATCTCAGTGGCAGCCTTTTGATTCCTAGGGTGGATAACCTTTTTTCAGGTTTCTTGATTGCCTGTTTCTTTTCTTACCCTACAACTTTATTAGGGATTTTACTATTATTTATTTTTTTTAATTTATTTATTATTATTATACTTTAAGTTGTAGGGTACATGTGCATAACGTGCAGGTTTGTTACATATGTATACTTGTGCCATGTTGGTCTGCTGCACCCATCAACTCGTCATTTGCATCAGGTATAACTCCCAATGCAATCCCTCCCCCCTCCCCCCTCCCCATGATAGGCCCCGGTGTGTGATGTTCCCCTTCCTGAGTCCAAGTGATCTCATTGTTCAGTTCCCACCTATGAGTGAGAACATGCGGTGTTTGGTTTTCTGTTCTTGTGATAGTTTGCTAAGAATGATGGTTTCCAGCTGCATCCATGTCCCTACAAAGGACACAAACTCATCCTTTTTTATGGCTGCATAGTATTCCATGGTGTATATGTGCCACATTTTCTTAATCCAATCTGTCATTGATGGACATTTGGGTTGATTCCAAGTCTTTGCTATTGTGAATAGTGCCGCAATAAACATACGTGTGCATGTGTCTTTATAGCAGCATAATTTATAATCCTTTGGGTATATACCCAGTAATGGGATGGCTGGGTCATATGGTACATCTAGTTCTAGATCCTTGAGGAATTGCCATACTGTTTTCCATAATGGTTGAACTAGTTTACAATCCCACCAACAGTGTAAAAGTGTTCCTATTTCTCCACATCCTCTCCAGCACCTGTTGTTTCCTGACTTTTGAATGATTGCCATTCTAACTGGTGTGAGATGGTATCTCATTGTGGTTTTGATTTGCATTTCTCTGATGGCCAGTGATGATGAGCATTTTTTCATGTGTCTGTTGGCTGTATGAATGTCTTCTTTTGAGAAATGTCTGTTCATATCCTTTTATTTATTTAAAAGAGCTCTTTGTACCTAAAAAATGTTAGATGGGCCATAATATAACTTCAGTTATTTTGAGTTTGTCATTTTGTCTTTTAATTTGCTGTTGTTTGGTTTTGCTACACAGAAATCTGAAATTCCCATGAAATCAAATTTCTCAATCTATTCTTAAAATTTCTGGCTTAGTTCCAGGCTTAAAAGATTCTTCTCTAGTCCAGCTTGTTGTTTTTAATCTCCTCTTTTTCAATTTCCTTAAAATTCTTTCTTATCTGCCCTTTCTGTATTTCTATCCCACCTAATCACCTTTTTCTGCAGACTTTTCCCCTTATTATCAGGATACTATTTAGTATAAGTCAGGAGTTTTAAAATTCTGTTTGGAATGCCAGACTCATTTCATAATTTACTCCCTATTTCTGTAGTAGCCCTGTTCGTAAGTCTGCTTTTCAGCCAAGTCACTGGGCAGATGGCCTTTTCTCTTTGTTCTACTGTATTGTAGAACTGGCTAAGTAGGACTGGCTAAGTTTCCTAGTCCTGTGATGAGAAGGGCTCATTCCAGACCAATGGTCAGAGTGGAGGGACTGCCCTTGGTCCAGGACTTGAGTTCTCGAGAGATTCCCTGTCCCTGCTTCCCACCAGGAAGGTCAGCTGCTGCGCACATTCCGGGCATCCATGGCCTCCATGGAAGGCAGTTTTGCTGCCCTGCTTCTACTCAGCACCACCCACCACCCACTTTCACTTAAGCTCCTACTCGAAGACCTGAATGAGTTCTTTTTTAATCTGAGCTCTTCCATCTAGGAAAGATAAGGAGGGCTTCAAAACCCAAGAGGAAAAACATTTTTAATGTGTGTCTTGCTGTGGCATTATGTTTGTTAAAAACAAAAGCCTTTTAAAATCTTCCCTTTATTGAAAGATACTATAAACAAAGTGAAAAGGCAAGCCACAAACTGGGAGAAAATATTCACAATGCATGCCACTGACAGAGGATTAGTATCCAGACCACTAAAAATAGATAAGACAAAAACAACCTGCTTTTTAAAAAAGAACAGAATAGACAACTGAAAAAACAGGTCATTTATGTAAGATGAAATAAATAACAAATTATTAATGATCCATAAAGTGGACATTGAAACCTCAATATTTTATACTTTTCGGGTGGACAAAAATGAAATACCTGACAATACCAAATGTAGGAGAATGAGAGGGATCCTGGAACCCCCATGTGCTACTTACGGAGTATCAGTTGGAAGAACCTTTTGAAGAAGGGTTTAACCTGATCCAACAAAGTTACAGGGGCACACACTCTACCACCTGGCAATTTCACTCCTAGGTGTATTCCCTAAGGAAATTTTGGCACATGTACTGAACAGGAAACATTTGTGTGGCATTATCTGTGGCTGTGAAAAACTGGGGAAAAAACTACTGAATATACATTGATAAGACAATGAATAATTTGTCGTATATTTATATAATAGGGTACTATATAGTACTGAACAAGAAATAGAGCTAGATGCATCAACATGAATGAATCCCAGAGATAGAATGTTGAGTGGAAAAAGCAAGTTGTCAAAGTATATTACAGTATGAGTCTATAAAAACCTGTAAGACTAGATTGAATGTTACTGATGGCTGTATATGTAGCTAATAGAAATGAACATCCACCCAGGGAATGAGGCACCCCAAATTCAAGAGAGAGAACCCCATTGGAGGAAAAGGGAGGGGAATGATCTAGAGACTGTGTACACAGGGAGCTTAGTTTATCTGAAATGTTTTATTTGTTATATATTGGTTTGTGAGTACTCATGTGTTTTGAGCAAAATTTTACGTGGATCTGAATTTTTTTCTACCCTATAAATAGACTTGGTTGGCATTTGCTTGTGTAAATTTTTTTTAAGTAGTGGGTTAGAACTTTGCTAAAACAACCAAAATGCTAGATTACTGTTAAACACTGTTGGACATAGCAGACCTCCAATACATACTTGATAAGTGAATGAAACAAATATGAAACCCATGATACGCAGTAACAATGACTAAATGTTTTCGGCCTCGGTGCCATGCTAAACACTTACACTATGCATTACACTTCCATGCATTAGCTCCACTAATCCTCACAACAGGCCTTTGAGGTTTGTACTATTATTATGCCCACTTTACAGAAACTGAGGCTTAGCCGGAGTTTAAGAGAAATCAGTTAAGTGGCAGAGTCAGGGTTTGAATTATTTCACACACACATGCACATACCCAAAGTAGCATTGGCACGTCTACGAAACTTATGGCTGCCACCTGCAAGCCAGCTGCCACTCAGACATGTTAATCCCTGGAGAGAAAAAGTCCATCCTTTTGGCTTGGAATTTCTGTGGCAAGATGATTTCCTTCCCTAGAAATGAGAACTCTGCTACGATGTATTTCTAACAAATCCCTGCAACTCCTCCCTGCACTGACAAACCCCTCAAAGACCAATTTGCAGGCAGTTGACTCAGAAGCATCTATATCGTCTCTGGAGCAGTGGGACTCCAGGAGGCACTCCACAATAAAGCAAATTGGGCCACTGTGAGCTGAACAGTAATTGTACTCTGAGCCAGATCTCCCAAGGCCCAGATTCCTTCCTGGGACCTCAATGGGCACTTCTGGAAGCTGCATTAACTCTTTCAGGCCACCGGGGTGCTGTTTGATGCACAGAGCCAATCATTTACTGAATGGTACCATGGGGACCCCAAAGAGTTAAGGCAGCTTCCAAAAGGCCCTAATTTTTTCCCAAACTGGGATTTACATGCTGGGAGAATATTGCTCAATATTTTTAAAAACTTTTATTTGCTAACATTATCTAAGCTGCACCATCATGCCTCATGGCTGTCCCTTCACATGGAAGAAAGAGAAAGAAAATGATGCTCTGGTCTCCAAAGGAAAATAAAGAATGGCAAAGCTCTAGGGGAGATGAGAGGAAAAACCCAGCTTTTGAATGACAAAGAGAACATGGTTGGTATTCCAGCATGAACAAAATGTCATTATTCCTCCATTACTGCAGAGTTTGTCAGGTTTGTCTTTAAGGGAGATCAAAGCATTTCTGAGACTTTGCATGAAGTTTCCCTGCGAGTGTGATGCAGTGGACCCTCTCCTCTGTTAAAAAACAGAAACAAAAACAAAAACAAAAAACAGTGCATCAAAACTTTGCTAAAATAACAAAACAGCAAAAGTGTTATTTCCCCAAGATTGGAATAAACCATGTTGCAGGTCCCACTCCAAGATGGGGTAGAGTGAGGAGTGGATAAAGAGGGGTATTTACCCTTACTCTCCCCTCTGGACACCACACTTAAAAATAATTGTTGGTCATCTTTGCTATTCTATTTAACAGTGTTTATCTTTCTTCAATTATCAGTTAAATCCACACTTGGTTTTTACAAGAATGATCAATCATACTCAACATCATAAACTCTGCACCATTGGCTGACTAGTCAGCCTAGGAATGTGCACATATGCACACACACAAACACCAAAATACACTCACCTCTAAATACAACTAAGTTAGTGTTCATTTCAATCCCTCCGTACTAGGAAATGGATGTATTCCTTCTTGTGTTACCCACTTTTCCAGTTACCTGTTGTGCATGACAAACCACCCCTAAATTCAGTGGCTTAAAAAAATAGCAATCATTTATTTTGCTCATGGATCTGCAATGTGGGCAGGGCTCAGCAGGAACACATTTTCTGTGCTCCACTCTGCTAGGACAGCTAATGGGAGCTAAGAGATCCACTTCCAAGATGGTGGGTGTGCTCACAGGGCTGGCCAGACGGCGCTGGCAGTCAGCAGCAAGTGCAGCCTCAAGGTCAGGGCCTTGGATCCTCTCTACACAGGTGTTCACTCAGAACTACTTGGGTTTCCTCACAACATGGCAGCTAGACTCTAGGAGTGAGTATGCCAAGTGAGAGGCAGAAGAAGCTGTGAGCCTCTTGAGGCTGATGTCTGGAAATATCTCTTCTGCCCTGTTCCATTAGTCCAGTCAATACAAATCCATCTAGATTCAAGGGGAAGGGATGAAGATCTCACCTCTTGAAGGGAAGAGTGTGAGCCCATTCACAGCACCTCTAATCTACCATATTCACATATTTCCCTTTTCTCCAATGTGGCCCCACCTCCCAGGTTGTCTATCTCAGACATTGATAGATTTTACATTAATTGCTGAGAATTCTCTATTTTACTTTCTGCTTTCTCTCAAAGTCCACATTCTATGAATAAACCTTAGTGGCTACTTCTGTAGCTCTAGATTTCCCTATTTCTATTATTACAGGATATCTCTGTGCAATATGAGGACCTCAAGTGCTTTTCTTCCCCCAAAACTAGCACCTTCCCATGATTGCTAGAAGAACACCTTCTTCACTTGGTGTGAGATCATACGATGGGAAAGGTTCTGAAAAGACCAAACCCCAAGGCTCTTGGCAGGAAAAGAATAACAGTCTATTGAATCTTTCTTAAAAAACACTACCCTGCACACCACAGAAGTCATTGGCTCTGTGTTGCTTCCATGTGATGAAATAAAACTTCCTCCTTATCTGCAACATCCTAGAGTCAGCAATCTAAACATCTTATGTGCGGGGGTGACATTCTTTCTGAGCCCAAGGGAAAGGTAAGGTCTTAACCAGGCAAAGCCATTGTCCAGTGAGTCATGAAATAGGGAAAGAAAAACCAGATCTGCCCCATCCTAGGAACCCCAGCACTGAGCAAGGACATCCAGTGGTTAATAATGCAGAGCTACAGCAGACTGCCCTGGTAACGTTCTGCTCCCAGCTGACAACTGGGGGACTTTGGCCAAGTTATGCAACATCCCTAAACCTCTCTTTCCTCATTTATAAAGCTGGGATAAAAATACTACCTACATCACAGCGTTATTGTGAGGACATGTAAACACTGAACGGAATGTCTGGCTAGCTAGTTAGAACCTGTAGGATATTACCTAGCTATTATCAGTGAAAGCAACTGCTCACCTGGGTATCAGGGTGCCTGAGTTTAAGTCTTGGCTCTGCCCCTTGCTAGTGTTGGAACCTAAGGCATCATTTCATCTCTTAGCCTCATTTCTCATATACACGTTGGTTAGTACAGGTCAAAGAAAGAATAGGGTGATATTAAAAAGAAATAAAAGAAAAGGGGAAAAGGCTAGGTTGGAAGGAGCTAACCCTAAATCAGGACTGAAACACCCTTCAACGTGCCTTGGCTAAGAATTCCTTGACCTAACAAGAAGAGTGAAGAACCCTAGGTGAGGAGGGAACCTGCTGTTCTGGGTGAGAATCCCATTTCTCACTCTTCCCCTCAGGGCAGCTCCCTTTTTGGGTTCCAGTTTGTTGAGATTCCATTGGGTTCTTCCTTATTACCTAGACAGTAGCCAAAATGTTGAGTAGGTTAGCACTCCTGCAGCCACTCTTCACCTCAAGAGGCCGTGGGGCTGGGATTCACTGTATCACGAACCAAGCCCACCTTTGTGCTTGCCTAGCAGTTACTGCAGATTCAAGTATAAACAATGACAGGGATAGGGGAAAGTTCAGTGCTCTGTGTTTGGAGGAGTCAGATATGAGAGAAAACCAAACAGGCTAATGAGAAGTTCTTCTCTGGGAAGAAGATGCCAAAGAAGTAGCTCTGAGGGAGTCTGATGCACAAGACAATGCCCATTGTCAAATCTCAAGACTCACAAGGCTGAAGCTACCAGGTGACAACAACTTAGGAGAGGCACACATAGCTGTCAACCTGATTCACCCAGCCCCAGCTACAACACAGATCACCCCTTCCAATCAGAGTCTAACTAATAAAGAGGCTGGGGGTCAGTAAGACAAGACCCCACACCACAGGGACATGGCCTTTCTGAGCAGAAGTGACAATTCAAAATCCCTTGTGTGCATTGCTTTGGAACAAAGAATATTCCAAATCATCTTAATTAATTTTCTTTGGGCCAAAAATGAAGAGAGTCAGGTATAGAGTTGAGCTCCATCACACATGGGAGTTCGGGACTCTTTTGTTTGTACTCAGGAGTCTCAGAGCCCAGGCAGGGTATGATTTCAATGAGAACCAATACATGCATAAGGCTTTGATGTTAACAGCCACATTCCAGAAGTGGCATAACATTTTAGATTCTGTTATTTCCAAGGGGGAACTTCGTGGAAAATCTTAAAGAACACTGTTTTATAGTTATAAAATTCAGAACAGAGTGGTTACAAGCTTATCTTCTTACACAAGGGCCTATATTCTAGTAAATGTTCTCAAGCTGCATCTCAGGTTAGATTTCATCTGCACTACACCTGAGAAGAATCTCCCATCTTCCCCATCTTTCTTTCCACCACCAACTCTGAATTCAGAAGGCTGAGCACTCTGGCTCTGGCAAGGTTTTATTAGTCGGAACGTAATAGAAACAATGTTTTGTAGGCATGTAGGACTTAATAAAATAATATTAATATTAAGGAAATTATGAGAAGCCTATAATATTCTGCCTCTACAGGGTTTGCCAGAGGTGGGCTCCAGGGATCCAGAGTAGCAGATTGTGTCAGCAGTTTGGGGAATCGTGGTGACAGGAATCTCCAATGCTTCAGTCCATGTGCAGTAAGTACCCTGGAGGCTGGTGGAAAAGTAATGGGAATAATGTCTACTTTCCATGAGCTGTGGACTTTATAATCATTGTCTTGTCTTACCCTCATGGTTTCTCCTCGAAATGCTATTAACTCTACTTTATGGGTAACTGAGGTTCAGCAATAGTTGGTAATTTGCTCAACAGCACACAACTAATAAATAAGTGATGCAGCCAGGACTTGAGCCTTGATCTCTTTGACTTGAAAGCCCACATGTTCAACAACAGGGTCATTATGCCTCCATTATCGGGAAGAGGACAGGGTTCGGGAAACAAAGATGAGTATCAAGGTTCACTTATAATAGTAACACTTAAATATGGAGTCACAAGCTCACATGCCTGTATGGTGACATAACATTCATTAGTAATATGGGATGAGTAAAATATGTTGGAATGAGCTCTGAGGTTACCTGGGGAACCCCATAACCCTTCCCATATAACTGTCAGTATTAGGTCTACCAAAATTTTCAAGATAAATTAGAAATCTGATTTTCATATGAAAGCTTTCCATTTTGAAAAAAAAATAAAAAATGGCCACTAATTCATTCTGAACCCCTGCAGGCCAAATGAAACACACAGTGTGCTATTCAATGCCCTCTGCTCTGGGCCACACTCACCATGAGGGCAAACCTCTGTCTTCTTCACTCCTATAGCCCAGGCCTTAGAACAGAGTATAGGAGCTTAATAAATATTAGTACAGCAAACAAACGAATTCTCAAATAAACAACAGGGAGGTGAAGAAGAATCAAGTCCTGGCTCTTGGGTGCAGAGTCCTTTCATCAGAGCCCAGGCTGCCCATGTGGGTGGGAAAGGTGCCACTGAGAACCAGCAGCTCAGTAATGGCTGAATTCATCCCCATCGCCAGTGACTTGCACTGGGGGCTGGGGACTGCTTATATTGTCCCTTCCATAAGACAAATTTGACCTGGGAACTGGAGTAAGACTATCCCACCTCCCAGAATCTGGGGTTGTCAGGGCAGGCAGGGCTAGGGCTGAGAAACTTTAGCTGTCTCTCCTAAACTAGCCCTAGTTATGCAGTCTGTGAAATGAGATGAATGGGACTACAAGTCCAAAACATGAGGAAATGAAGAATTAATGGAAAGTGAGTTATTTGGCAACTTTTTAATGCTAAGTATGGAATGCATCCTATAAATGTGTTTCCAAGAAGATTCTAAGTCATCTTTGGAAACCCTTAAATATTACTGATGAATAAGTTACAGGAAATATATTCACAAAGGCATTTACCAATGAAAACATGCCAAAGCCTCCATCTGCCATAGTCTACTTTCAAATGTGAGAGGCAGCTCATGTTCTCTCTGCTTTGAGTATTTTGTAGGTATACGCTTTTCAAAAATAACCCCAAATCCATAGTCAAGTAAACACTAAGTCCTCATAAAAAGTGCTTTCAATGCTACAACTAGACTTCAACTATAAGGCAGACCTCACTGGCAGGAGTATTGCTCCCAGACAACAAAGGAAATCCCTTGCAGCCAACCTGTCACCAGCTGCCACTAGCTAGAGTGCAGACCCAGTAGATACGCTGGTTTCCTTAGTGGAGCTATGACCAGGATGTGAGTGAAGCTCTGGTGCTCTCCACTCATTTTATCTCACTTTGCATTATTGTTACTATTTGATGCAAGATATTCTGGCTCTCCCAGGCCTTGATGTTGGCAACCCTGGGGTGCGAGGTTGCCAGCCACCTGCATGACTCTTGTGTCAGGACATACCATCCTCTCTTCCCTCCAAAAGAAGCTGGCCTTATTTCTAGCTCCCAAACTGGGTTTGTAGTTGAACAATGTAATATTTTTTAACTAAAGAGACAGTATTACTCAGAAGCTAACTGTCTGTCCTTTCTAAGTCCCTCTCCACCCTAGAAATGAACCTTACTTGTCATCTTTGGCATGTCACTCTTGCTAGGGTCTTCCCAAAATTCATATAGTGACATTTTAATCTCTAAGGTAATGGTCTCAGGAGGTAGGACCTTTGGAAAATGATTTGGCTCTGCCCTTATGAATGGGATTAGTGCCCTTATAAAATAAGCCTGAGAGAGGCCCCTCACCCCTTCCACCACATAAGGCCATGGCAAGAAGACACCTTCCATGAGCCAGAAAGTAAGCTCTTACCAGACACTTAATGTGCCTTAATGTTGGACTTCCCAGGCTGCAAACTATGAGAAATAAAAGTCTGTTGTGTCTAAGCTACCCAGTTTATGTCATTTTGTTATAGTGGCCCTAGCAGGCTAAGACAACTCTCCCCTGAGCAACCAATCAGAGTCCACTTGTGATGACATTAAAACCACCAACTTCACTATGCAATCATCCCAGAAGTGTCCCAGAGCACCTATCACCTTACAGTTTCAAAAATAAGAACACTAACCTTCAGGAACAGGGGGAGAAGACTCAACAGGCTCTTCTGACGCTCAGTGGGGCTCTTGTGAGTCAATTGCTGGTATTCCAGAAACTTCCTTTCCAGCATGTCCCAGAGAGCTGTGGGGCCAGGGGACTGCCCTCCACGTGGGACATCAGGCTGCACAGCAGCAAGCTGCCCTTCACTTTTGGAACCTGGATCTTCATTTCTGTCTTCAGCCTTTGAAAGATCTTCTGCCTCCATGCCGTGGCAAAGCAGATCTGAATTCAGAACAAATAGAAGTGAACACTCCTGTCACATCACTTCCTGATGATTCTGGCCGTGGAGAAGGTACTGTACTCACTCAGCCCAGTTCCTATTGAAGATGGTTCCCCTAAGAATCTGAAACAGACTAAAATAAGGAAGACTTTTTAAAAAGGAGATTCAGATTTAGATGTGATTAATACAAATTCACAATCTAGTGTGTGCCCAGCACTGTGGGATCTTATACACAGGACTCAGACAGACTCTCTTACAGCTACACAGACAGATGGGTGCCCTTATTCTCTCTAGGTAAGTAAGGAAACTGGGCCAAAGGCATATAGGCAGCTAGACATCAAGTTGAAATGCAAACTTTCACACTAAAGCCTGTTTGTTTGTTTGTTTTTTGGAGGTTGGGTTGTTTGTCTTTTCACTTGTTGCTGCTTCTCTTTTGAAAGGCTGCATACATAAAAGAGATGTAAAGAGTTCACTGGTATTTGTAGAGGCACATAATTCTATATCTAGAAGTTCCTTCTATGATGGGTCTGTAAGGATAGATTCCTCATTCTAAGCATTATTTGGTTTATACTCGACATTTTTAGGGTATTTTGTTCTCAAAATGACCCTCTAAGTCCCCAAGCTTACAGGAGCTCATCCCTAAGTGCACACAGGAGCAGTGTTTGCAAATCGGGAACCTCAAGTCAGTAGGCACAAGAGCAAAAACTTACATGATGAAAACAGCCAAGGGCCAATTCACCAATAAGTGACCTCCCAAAGGTACACACCTTCAAAAGTTGTCATTCAATTATGACTTACACCATAACATAGGATAGTTTGTTGTTTGTTTGTCTGGAGTTCAGTAAACTCTAAGAAGGGACAAAAATGTTCAGGCTCCCTGAGTAAAAGCCCTCACCAAACTCAACATTACCACGTAGGAAGCCATCCAGGAGCCCAGCAGGCATTCAACAATCACAAGGTAGCAACCAGAGTGACATAAAGAAGTGGGTCCAGCAGTAGTGGGGTTACATCATGCTTTGTTTTTAGCCCAAACACACACTCCTTGCAGGCTAAAATGGAGTTTAGCCACACGTCACCAGCAAGGCTAACCGGCCCCTCTCTGAAACCCTCTCACTCTTTATGTGCAGAACCCAGCCTGCCCCGACTCCTCTTCGAGCACACAGACTGCTTACTCTCTGAATTCATTTTCAGAAATCATTTTCTTATTACAGAAGCCATGTCAGTTCATTTTCAAAAACCAGGAGGAAACCAAAAATCAGGAAGAACATAATGCTCGCCCATACCCAGAAAACATGACTGCTGACATTCCAGCTTCTATCTGTGAATATATAGTTTAGTAAGAACATGATCATAATAGTGTTGATGCAAACTTTATTTATACTTTTGCTTTTGTTGGGCACTGGGATGGGGTTTTGTGGGGGATTAAGTCGTTTCCTTTGAGGGGCTGACTCTAAGGGGCAGGCGGTGGGCGGAGTTGCTCACATCCCTCAGCCTCTTCCCTGATCTGGGCGGGCTCCTCTCTGACTGTGTTCATTTATTCCTTTATCACCAGGATCTCCATTCTCCATTTGCATTTGCTGTGTCCCCACCCCACCCACACTCCCGCTTGGTGAGTATGAGTACACCAGCATGGAACTTAGGAGTATGACACACAGCACCTGATTTCCATCCGCATACACTTAAGTTAGCGAATGCTCTTCTGCATCTTGTCTGCTCTTACTCTTTCACCCAGCATTATGTCTTCAGACTCCACCACGTGACTCTGTGTTTGTCAAGTTCATTTCCTCTAACTGCTGCCTTGTGTTCCAAAGTAGGCATCACATGCCTATTTTACTTGTTGGCTTTCTCAGTGATAGATGGCTGGATTAGCCACAACATCCCGTCCTGCACACAGGGCTGGGGTGGATATTCCTGCGTGGATCCCTTCACTGGGCTCTCATGACTGACTCTGGGTATGAAGGCAGGGGCAGCAGAACTGAGTCAAGGGAGTATGCCTGCTCAGTGCAACTAAGTTCCACCAACTAAGACGCCTCCAGAAAGCTGGCATCAGGCCATCTCCCACACAGCATCTGAAGGCTCCTCAGTGACCTCATTACCACCCTGCTTGGCATCACCCAGCTTTCCAGTGTTTGCAATCTGATCGAAGGAAAGAGCTCTCGCATTGTCATTTTAATTTCCATTTCTCTAAGTTACTAATGAGTATGAGCACTCCTTAACATGCCTGATAGCCTTTTGGCATTTCTCCTCTGTGAATTAACTACTCATAACCTTTGCTTATTTTTTCCTTGCTTGTCTTTCTCTTGCTGCTTTGTGAGACTATATCTAGAAGCCGGTCCTTTGTTAGTTTTAAAAATTGCAGACATTTTCTCTCAATCCATTTTTTTAATAAATTAGTCCACAACTTTCTTTGTAGTCAAAACAGCACATGATGAATATTTTCCACATTATTTAAGATCCTCAACACCTTCATTCTTAATGGCTACATGGTGGCCATAGAGTAATGTTGCTTGTTTATTGAATAAGCCCTTACACTTAGGCACTTAAATGATAACAAATTATTCAATACTATAAAAAAATACTGTAATGACAATTCTCATGTCTCAGTCTTTTATATATATTCATGATAAAATAACAAATCCTAATTCATTCCTGAATTTCTAAAAGGAAATAGTTGGATCTAAAGGTAGATAAACTTTCCAGCCTCTTGATCCATATCTCCAAACAGCTGCTCCTGAAACACCGATCCTATCAAGGGACAGAGAGTCCTTCTACATAAGCGTACAAGAGCTCAAGCTTCCCTATGTGTAATCTTTTTTATTACCATTTTTTTAACCCTGATTATTTGACAGGTAAAATAAAATCAAAAGAAAATGCATCTCTGTTGTTTCTCACTGCTCACTTGCTGCAGAGTGAGGAGCTGAGCATGCTTCCATCTGAGGTTCGGTCTCTATCAGAGCTCCCTGCAGCTGGTGTTCTGGAGGCAGATTCCAGTGAGTTCTCATTTCATGGGTTCCTTGTAAGGAGGTCTCAGCTATTCCCATGGCTCTAATTACCCCTGAGAGCCACATATCCACTAAACATTAGATCTGTGAAGGCAAGGATATTGTGTCCATAGCAGGGGCTGGCACAGAGTAGATTCTCAATAAAATGTTATTGAATAAATGAATAAAAGTACAAATGAATTCGTGAATGAATTAACTTATGCGCTGATGGCACCCAAATCTCAATATTTCTCTCTCTAACCTAGACTCCTCTTTGGAACAAGTTCATTTTCCCCACTCCAAGATTTCTACTAGGATTTCCCCAGGACTCTGAAAGCCACTATGTCCTACCAAACTGCCATTCTTAGCACCAATAGAGTCAGCCCCAAGTCACGGTGACAGCAAGCTTAATGTTGTCTCTACCATATAAAGTTCATTTTGTGGCCACATCTGCAGGTTCTACTAACTGACTCCATCAGTAAACCGTATCTGAGGACCTGCTAACATGCCCCATCTTTAGGACCAGCAAGTGGCAAGTCAAGTGAGTATCAGGTCAGAATATGAAACTGCGATGGGTCGGGACTTAGCTGGAGATCCAGAGGAAGGATCAGAAACCTCCCAGCTCTCCTCTGAAGTGTGCAGAATCCACGTTTACTGAAGTGAAACACTTGACTCACCTTCACTTGAATCGACAGAGATTTTTTATAAACAAGAATTTCTAACAAATGCGGACCTGTGAAATTGCGTGGCAGCAGTATCTGACTCAAATGCTAAGTTGCAGCTGCCCCACCTCCTGCTCATCTGCTGATCATGCCACACCTGCTCCAGTTTTATTTGAAAAGAGAAGGAAACAGGGAGTAGCCTTGCAGGCCATGTGAAGAACAGCAAGAAGAAACCACTCTAATCCGTCTCATTCTCAAGAAGTGCCCCACCTACAAGCCAGCAGCCTCTTCTTTCTTTTTTTTCTTTTTTTTATGTGGTCACTGGAACTTTTATTTTGTTTATTATGCTTTAAGTTCTAGGGTACATGTACACAACTACAGGTTTGTTACATATTTCTACCAGGATTTCCCCAGGACTGCTGCACCCATTAACTCGTCATTTACATTAGGTATATCTCCTAATGCTATCCCTTTCTCCTCCCCACTTCCCCCTCCCCATGATAGGCCCTGGTGTGTGATGTTCCCCTTCCCGAGTCCAAGTGTTCTCATTGTTCAGTTCCCACCTATGAGTGAGAACATGCGGTGTTTGGTTTTCTGTCCTTGCGATAGTTTGCTCAGAATGATGGTTTCCAGCTTCATCCATGTCCCTACAAAGGACATGAACTCATCCTTTTTTATGGCGCCAGCAGCCTCTTCTTATCCAGAGTGAAAAGGGACCCACTGGGGCTTACGGTCACTGTGGGAGTCCCAGGCAAGGCCAGGGTGAGGGTAGGGCAGTGAAGGAGGCACTCACCTCTGCACAAGATTTAAGGAGGTGCCAAAAATGATAATTTAATGCAACAGTTATAGAGATCAGTTAATGCCAAGAAATCCATGATGAACAAAATATCAAAATTTTAAATAAAAACAGGATCCAAACCTGTGCTTCCCAACCATCCCCCAACTTCACTCACCACTGTGGGAACTTGAGCTCAGGGCACTTTTCACAAAAATCAACCTGCTAAACCGACACCATATCTGGGCCTTGGCTCCTGGGGATTCTACTCTCAGCCATGTATGGCTCCCAGCACAGACTCTGGGACCAGATTGCTGGGGTTTCAACACAGTGGCCTTAGACCAAGTGACAAGACTCATCCCTGCCTCAGTGTCCTCATTTGTAAAGTGGGGATGACAACAGGTCCTCTCACAGGGCCCCTCTAGCATGAGTCAGCTCAGCACAGGTTACTGTTAGGACTGGGGAAATACGTATTTACTGGCACCTACTTAGTGCAGGCATTTACATGCATCTCTTCATGTAATCCTCCTAATATCCAGTGACAGCAAAGCTAGCAACCTTCATCCACAGCTGGTACTGAGGTGGGAGCAGAGAGGTGACTTGGCCAGGATCCCTTTGCCAGTCGGTGGCCGGAGCAGAAGCCCCCAGGTCTGTGGATAGCCCAGGCTTTGCTGCCCAGCACACCCCCAGCAGTGCACACAGGCAGATGGGCTCACACTGTGGTTGCTTGGGGCCGAGGATGGGGAGAGGGGCTTGGCAAACTACTACACACGGTCACACAGGCTTGGGGAAGACTTGCTACCCTGGAAAGGTTCTTGGACAGGTGGGCTTTTAGGGGAAAGGTTCAGGAAAATGTGACCTTGGCAGGGCAAGAGACCAGGAGGCTGCAAGGGAGTCCCAGAGCCTCCAGGAAAAGACAAGACCACTGCTCCCTGCCGACTGTGCTGTGTCCTAGCTTGGATGGGGTCGGGGCACACAGCGTTCCAGTCCTCCACATCCGTGACCAGCCAAGTTGGAAGCTCTGCTCTCCTGAGGCAGAAACTTGCCTTCTCACATAGCCACGAGGCAGAGGGGGCAGTGGGGCCAGGATGGGAGTGATAGGCAGGGGTCCAGGTCTAACTTGGCCCCTGTGGTGTCTTAACCGAGTCACTTCCCCTCTCTGGGACTCGGCTTCTCCTCATCCACATGGTCCTGGTGATTCCAGTCCCTCTCTGCCCTTCATGCATGACCAATGGAAAGAGGTCCAGCACAGTGAGGCACTGAAGGGCTGCAAGGGCCCCCACAGGGGCTCAGAGTCTATGGGTTATGTGTATGTAATGGTGTCTCCCCTTCCTCTGTGTCATGTTCAGGGAACCAGATGGTGAGCCTGCAGGCACCCGAGAGGAAGGGATTCTCTATGACCTCAGCAGCACCAGTGCTGGGATTGGCCATGCATGCCCCCAGGTCTCTGGGTGTCACTGTCCACCCTCACCCTGCACCCCACCCACCCTCAGGCATACATAGCATCATCAGAGCTTGCTCTGCATTGTAACAACCCACACCAGGCATTCTGCGCATAGCTGCCCCAGTGAAGGGTAACATCTGGAGCATGAAGCAACTGCTGGATTGCTGATATTTGGGCTACTAAGTAAACATTTTGATGACTGTTTTCATCCCTGACGTTCTGCTGAGTGATTTGCAGAGTTGGGAGTCTCAGAATGTGAGATGTGATCTAGCAGCCCTTGGAGCTAAGATGCCAAGAAGCTGTTCCCAGGAAAAGCTGCCCCGGAGCAAGAAGACATGTGGAATGACCCAAAGCGGTAGCTTGGGACTCAGTGCCTTCTGCAGAAAAGCTGGGTCCTGTAGACAAAGAGTTGCTTTGAAAAATTAAAGATTAAAATTCTTTCCCCATTTCTTGTCAGCCTCTGCAACTATTCTCATTTCCAGATTATAAACTCCAGGTGCAGAAACTGCCTGTTTGCCATTTCCGTAATGGGCCATGGCCCTCAGGCCTTGGAGCTGGGGAAGCCTCTAAACCAGATGATACAGAATAGAATAGCGGCTTAGCATGCATGGCCGTAAATGATCTGTTTTCCTCTCCATGCAAAAGCCAGTGCCTCACTGCATGTCAGCAGATCCAAACACTCTTGCCCCTGTTTTCAGCAGAGTCTTGGCCTCAATCTGGAGCACTCCAAAATAAATAAATAAATAAATAGATAAATAAATAACAAAGCCATTCTTGTTCCTAAAACACGTTCAGGGTGGGGCTAGTCCTTGCTTCCCTCTTCCCCGTGGTTTCATGTCAACAAGGAGACCTTACAATCTAAAACCAAATTAAAAGGGGTAGGGAGACAGAGGTGATGTACTGTGAACAGTGTTCACATCTACCTGCACAGCTGACACTGTCAGAAATACTGAGGATGGACAACAGCATCATCATTAGGAAAATGATGATTAAAACAAGATGCCAGGACACACCAATTAGTATGTCTTCAACAAGCAAACAAAACTTGACGATGGCAAGGGTACAGAGCAACCACCACTCTCACCCTTGCTGATGGGAATGCAAACATGGCACTGCCACTTTGGAAGGAAGTTTGGCAGTTTCTGGGAAAGTTAAACATACCCCCAGGAGTTCCGCCCCTAGCTATTCACCCTAGAGAAATGAAAATTTATGCTCCTACAAAAACCTGTACATGAATGTTTCTAGAAGCTCCATTCATTACTGCCAAAATCTGGAAAAAACATAAATGCCCCTCACAGAACGAATGAATATACAAACTCAGGTCCATCCATACAGCAGAATCCCTCTCCACAGCACAAAGGAACACACAGCTGACATCCACAGCACCCCGGATGCATCTCAAAGGCCTTCTGTCGGCTGATAGGAACCAACCCCAAAAGGCTACCTACTGTCACATTCAACTTAGACGACATTTTGGAAAAAGCAAAATTGTTAAGGACAGAAAATAAGATCAGTGGTTGCCAGGGATGGGGGATAAGGGGATGACTACAAAGGCAGGACGGAATTTTGTGGGGGACAGAAATGTTCTGTGTCTTGAAAGCGGTCAAGGAGGAGTGTGTGGGCTTTGGAGTCAGCTGCACAGAACTTGCTATTTAGTAGCAGTTCTGAGCTATGGAGCTGCTCTGAGGCTCTTTTCAGCAGCCATCAAATACTGCTAGTATTTGCTGCCTCATGCGGTGTTGCTGTGAAGATAAAGAGAGATGATACAGAGATGAAAACGCAGAGCCACAATGAAGTACGCTCTCAGGAGGAGGAGTTACTTGGTGGTAGTCACGTGACTGTCTACATTTGTCCAAAGTGTGCACCAAAAAAAGTAAATTATTTTTATGTAAATTATATTTCAGTAAACCTGACTTTAAGAAAACATGTACCGAGGTTGAAAGAGAACTAATGGAAAAGCCAGAGGTGGGGATTTTAGTCCCTTGGCTTCAGCTTTTATCATGTACAGTGGGGATAGAAATCTCTATTTAATCAAAGTAGTGACTTCCCTCCCTGAGAGCTCACTTTATAGTGGCTCTGCATTTTCATCTCTGTATCATCTCTATCTCCACAGCAACATCCTACAAGGTGGTAAATAGTAGTACTTCACAGGTGCTGGAAAGAGCCTCAGAGTGGTTCCATAGGTTCCCACGGGGCTGCCAGCCAAGTTCTGTGCATCTGACTCCAAAGCCCACATGCTCCACCTTAACCATGCTTCCTCTTTCTTCAGGATGCCACTGGCTGGGGACAGGTTGAGGCTCCCGTCCACAGAAGCCACCCACAGATAAGAACTCACTCAGGGCCCTTCCCTGGCCTCTGCCTCCACGTTGGTCAAGTGGGGAGACTGCCCTCTAAGTTCTCATCCACTTTTGCATCCAATTAAAAAGACTATGTTTATAATTGATTGTTACATCAAATTAGTTGAACTAATAGACAAGGTGGGTCAATTATAAAAAGTAAAATCATACCCCAAAGAATTAAAAGCGGGGACACAAGCAGACACGTGTACACCCGTGTTCCTAGTAGCATTATTCCCAATGGCCAGAGGGTGGAGACAAGCCAGAGTCCAATGATAGATGAATGTGTAATCAATGAAATGGAATATTATTCAACCTTTAAAAGGAAGACAATTCTGGCACATGGTACAAAATGGATGAACCCTGAGAGAATTATACGAAGTCAACTAACCAGTCACGAAAGGACAAATGCTGTATGATCCATTGATATGAGGTCCCTAGAGCAGACAAATTCATAGCCAGAAAGGAGAATGGTGGTTCCCAGGGACTGGGGAGAGGGGTGCATGGGGAGGTAGTGTTTGATGGGCGCAGAGTTTCAGTTTTGCAAGATGAAAAGGTAATGGAGCTGGATAGTGCTGATGATTGTACAACATCATGAATGTATTCAGTGCCACTGAACTATACATTTAAAAATGGTTATTATGGTGAATTTTATGTTATGTTATTTATAGATTGTGGTATGTACTACAATTGTAAATTTATAAATAAAATTGATAGATAAATAGATAAAAGATAAAGGAAGAGGAAATAACTCATCCTGTTTAATGACCACGGTAAAATCAACAATAGTAGCATCTACTGAGTGCTAGCTCCCTACTGGGTCCCCTGCCGAGGGCTTTGCCTGCCTAACCTGATTTAATTCTCCCAAAAGCCCATGGCCCAGGAACTGTCATGAGCCCACACACTCCCAGCCCCGGTGGAGATGAGATGGAGGCACAGTGTGTTTATGCAGCATCCCTGGGCACGCTCACGCAGCTGGTGTTCTCAGGAGTGAGAATTCCCTTCTGGGCAAAGGCTTCAGTAAACATTTGCCACACAATGGCATTGTGTTGGAGGGATTATGAAAAGCCAATTACAGAAGCTCTGTGTTCCACACCTGGGTTAGTTCCGGGCAGGGAGGAACACCATTGTGAACAAAGAGGACACAGATGAGACCCAGCGACAAGATCAGAGAAATTAAGAGATAGAAGTAGCTTGGAGGACACAAGGCCCTGAGAATTTGCAGAAACTGGACAAGAGCATTGGAGCTGCTGCAGGATGTGGTAAAGGGCCCCCAAAGCACAGTGTATTTAACGTACAAAGCAAAGGAGGGACGTGTAGGTGAGGTGACTGGTGTCAATGGAATGACAGCCTCCAGGCTTTCCTGTGGGCCCCTGGGGAAAGAGCTGATCTAAGACCCAGTGCTCTGAGGCTCCCTTTGGGATGCCTCGCCTGCTGATGGCCAGCCTTGGGGTGGTGCTTGGAGGTGAACCTTCAGCCTAAAACCTGCCCTCCTGGAGAAACTGTTCTGAAAGCAGTGGTTCTAAAACTTCAGCATGCATCAGCATCACCTGAAGAGATTGTTAAAACCAAATTTCTGGACACCAGCCCCAGAGTTTACAATTCAGTAAGTCTGGGGTGGGTCCCAGAAATTTGTATCTCTAAAGAGTTCCCAGGAGGTGCAGAGGCAGCTGGTTCAGGGAGCACACCTAGAGGACCACCACCTGAGGAGTAGCCTTGGAGAGGGACTTTGGAAGCAGAAGAATCCTATCATCTAGATTTTACCTAGCATTACTGCAAGCCCTGATCACCCCTCACCCTCAGCCCAGACAGTGGACCAAGAGGATGAAAACAAAAAGCGCAATGTGAGAGGCTAAAGTGTCTCAGGCGAAGCTGGAGTTTAGCCTTGCTGGGGGTTTAGTGTGTGGCAGGCAAAACTGGAGTTTAGCCTTGCTGGGGATTTAGTGTGTGGCAGGCCAGCTGCACACTTGCACTGTTCAGCTTGCATGATGACTCCATGACGTGGATATTAGGGATACCATTTTCAGATGAGGAAACTGAGGCTGGGAGCAGGAGCCTGCAGCTCACTGAGGTCCAGATCTGTCTGCCTCCAAAACCTCTCCACCACTCTCCCTCTGAGGTTGTCTAGCTCCTCCAAAACAGGAGGCCCTCCTCTCCCAACTCTCCACTGTGGGGAAAGTCCTTGCCCACGTCAGTGATGTATTAACTGACAGCAGGAGCCCTGGTGTGTACGCGTGTGGGGTGTGAAGGGGATAGGAGGGACACTGGATGTTACAATAGGTCCCTGTGCCTCTGCCCCTGCTAGCTCCAAAGTCCCCATGCTTCAAGCCCCAACACTGAAAGCTCTGAACACTGAGTGTGTGATCTCTTTCTCTGCCTGCTGTCTCAGAGTAGCTATGACCAGGCCCCACCCTCTTCCCCACGGTCACCCTGAGAGCCCTGTCTACAGACATTCTGCTCCCTCCACCTCCCACTTCCCTCTCCTCACCTCCCAGACCTCACCTGCCCCTGGGGCAAAAACCAGGTGAGCCGTGGCTGTCTGTGGAGGAGGAAATGGAGACGTGGCAGGGGCTGTGAGCCCAGCAGCATGTGCTCTCTGGGGCCGCACGGGCCTGCTGGGTCTATAGCACATTTCATGAGAGACCTCTGATCTCCCTTCAGAGTTGCCATGGACTGACTTCCAACTCACAGCAACCCTTCCCTGAGTCTCCAGTCGGCTCTGAATATTTCAAACCTGCCAGCCGCCACAATTGTGTGAACCAGTACCTTAAAATAAATCTCTCTCTGCCTACACACATGCACACATCCTATTGTTCTGTTTCTCTGGAGAGCCTCGGCGGATACAGCATGGCTGTCCCGGATAAAGCCTCCCCCACCAGACCTATCCACATTTCCCATCAGCGTTTATGGAACCAGTACCACTTGGCATGCACAGTGTTAAATTTTGCCTTCTTAGAAGCATGAGGCAAAGCAGGAGCCATATCTGGGGTTGTGGATAAACCCCACACCTCCAACTCATCTCCCCCACTGAGAACAGATTGAGCAAAGACCGAGCATGATAGAGTTGACAGACGGCCCCCGAGAGAAAGAGGTCTTCAGTGTCTCGCCAGAAGTGGGGTGAAGGCCTCTTGCCCCTCGCTGCTCCCCTGAGAGGCCACTGCTGCTCAGAAAGAGTGTTTCATGGAAATCTTGATCTGATCTGCACAGGCGAGGCCCTCCTGCTAGAAAGCTGGGACAGGACTGTCACAGGAGCTTTGTCACTGCCACAGCCACAAGCCTCCAGCCCTGGCACCCTTGGGGGCAGGAGAGTGACACCAGAGTGCTTCAAATGTGCAGGAGATTGGTGTGATGTCCCAGGCTAGAAGACAGACATCGTGGGCAGGCAAAATTGGAATCCAGCATCAAGTCCTGTGTTCTGGCTCCTGCTCCTCATGCCGTGAGCTGTGGAATCTCAGAAGTGACTCTCCACAGTGCCAATCCTCCTCTGAAAAATGTGCTGAGGGAGACACCACGAGATGGCCTGTCGAGAAGCAGGTCACAGGAGGGGCTCTGTAATGGACAGCACATCCCCTCCTCGGAGGCCGTCTCAGAGCCGGGGCACAGGACTGTAGCAGAACAAATGTACATGGGGCCATGGAGGACAGGAGCACCCGTGGGGATGGAAGGGTTGCTCAGAGAAGGCCAGGCAGGAAGCAAGTTGGAGGCAGGCATGCAGCAAACAGGCCAAGGTGACCTGGGGACCATGGGACATGATGCTACCAGGAGTCATGAGGGACCAGGAAAGGGAGGTCATCACGGTTAGACCTGGCGTTCTGGGTAATGGGGAGACCCTGGAAGTACTAAGCAGGAAAATGGCCCGGGAAACACTATTCTAGAAAGGTTGCCCTGGCTGGCAGTAAACCAAGCCTGGAACAGGAAAGAGAAGAAGAAAGAACAGCCAGGAGGTACAGGGCCGTGATCACTCTGATTAGAGCGATTGCCTTGGAAACGGAAGTAAGGCGGGACCTTATTGGAGATAACTCACCAAGATGTGCCTCTGACTCCAAAGAGTCACACGTGCATCTTTGCCAGATGCACACCTGCACATCAGATGCCTGGTGAGCTTGGAAACAGAGCAGCCATCGCCCACTCTAAGCCACTCACCAGACCACCTGGGAGGCCGTGTTCCCCAACATTGTGACTTACTTCTGGGTGGACGCCACGTGTAAGTGTTGGCTACAAGGTCTAAGGTGATTACAACATGTCCCCAGGTGAGGCCAGGGGCCAGGAAGACATGGGAGGCTGAGACCGCCAGAGCTCTGTGATGCCCAGAGATGTGGGTGGCTCATAGAATATCACAAAGCAGGTCAGGAAGGGAGCTGGGAGCCCCTGCTAGGTCTCTACTGCTTCATGGCAGGGCCTGCTGTCCAGAGCCCTGACACTAGCTCCTAGGTTACCTGTGAACTGGGTGAGACCTGAGTGTTCCAGGCCCACCCTCAAGTAGCTCCATGCATCTAGGAGTGGGCCTGTTAGCCTGGGCAGTGTGACAGCCTCTGGCCTTGACTTATTGGTAAGCACCACCACCTCCCTGAACCTAGTCCCTCTGGCCAGGCTGGCCCCTCCTGAGTTCCAAGGCCAGGCCAACCCAGAGCAGCATCACACAGATCAGATTCAAATCCCAGCTCCACCTCTTTCTAACCTGTAACCTTAGCAACTTAGGCTCCCTCAACCTCAATGTCTCCAGCTGTAAAATGGGAACAATATCGTCATTGCAACACTGCAGAAATAATTAAGCAAGCCAACATATGTGAGAGGGTGTCCAGTACCCATTAGATGCCCACCGAGTGCCCACTGCAAGGCCTCTTCTGTGTTCTGCACCTTGCTGCCTCGAAATCCTTAAAATCTGCACTTCCCCAGAGAGCCTGAGCCCCACATGGCCTTTGTAAGTGTGCTCTGGGGCCTCCATTCATCTTTGGGGTTCAGCCCCGAGGTCTGAGTCAGCTGCCCCAGTCTCAGCCTAGACACTTCTTTTTGCCTTCATCACCTCCCCCTGGGCCAGCCGCTGAGTGTGTCCAATATCGGGTCTCCTCACAAGGAGCTGGTTTGTTGGACGTCAGGACAGGGCCTTAGAGACGTGGGCCTGAGCATGGCCAGACAGGGCTGCATATGAGGATTTGGCCACAGTGAGGAGGCAATGTGGAGACACAAGCAGGAGGGCTGCCTCCAAGACCAAGCCTGTGCTAGGGGATGCCACATCAGGGCCAGGTGGAGTCAGGGGCAGCCATGTAGACAGCAGGTGGGAGAGCAAGGAGTGGGCCACTCAGGAGGTTCCTTGTGGGCCCTGTGTGGCCAGCTCCTCCTCAAGGGAGTGCCAGGAGCAGGCACAACTGCTGGACTCATGGATAACTCCAGCAATCACCTCAGTGCTGCCCTAGGCATCACCAGTTAATGAGTGTCCCCACTTCTTACCTAGGCCAAGGGCTGAGTGTGCCTGCAGGCAGAGAATGATAAGTCCCAGGGCCCTACACCTGCTTCAAAGGACTCATGAGGAGATAGAGGCAATGCAGGTGTTTTCCAGAAGTTCAGGGGATCCCCTGAAGACTAAAATGGAGACTCCCATTGGAAGGAACTAGGCAGGTCAGCAAAGCTTCCTTGGCTCTCAAAACTTCCTTTTTTCTGATTCCAGTCCACACTGGGCTCCTGGCCAGCACACACCTCTATGGTTTTTGCAACAACGGAATACAGGAACTCACAGTGTCCTGCGGAAGGGGCTGGTTCTGTATCTCGGTATGTGTACCTACTTCCACATTGCCAAAAATGGCCAGGGAGCAGTTCCCCTGGCTGGCGCCTACCATTTGGCTATGGTTGAGCTATCATGATGGGGACAAAGACCTGAGCTGGAGACAGCACAGGTTACAAGAAGCCCCAGCCCCTGTGGAAAGGTGGTGAACCTCTCTATCCTGGGAGCCAATCGGGGCTTGGTCTCCACTGAAATGTAAGAAAATATTCCCTTAGGTAAGAACGGCCATGGAAGAGTGACCATCTACTAACAGAGACATCAACGTTCTCTACGCTTAGAAAACCAATAAGGTAGGCATTACTATTCCCACTGTACAGATGGGTAAAGCGAGACTCAGAAAACAAGAAATTTATCTGAAATCAAAGAGCTGACAAGCATCAGAATCAAGGTCAAACCCAGGTCCCCTCTTCCAGCACTCAAGGCTGGCTTCAGGCAGTGGTCAGTGGTGGTGGAATATGCCATGGGGGCACCTCAGGTACTAGCTGAAGCCTGCAGTGTTGCAGGAAGTCCCTGGCTGGACTTGCATAGTTGTTGCTGACCCCCAGCCATAGGAGATCCAAGCCAGACCCGCTGTCTGCCCACAGCTACACAACAAGCTGAGAGGCCCAAAACAAGACTCTGTGATTGCACTCTTGCCCCAGAGAAAAGCAGATCCCTGGGAGCCTCGAGGATAAGGGTTCATTAGCCTTGGACAACATGGACACTCCTTGGCCAGCATTCCCTCCACAGATACCAGCACACTCAGTGTCAGTCAGTTGTCCACCAGGCAAAGCCACTGCTCTACTTGGTGTGTTCTGTGTAGTGGGTCTCTGGATTATTAAACATGCAAGGAGCAGGATCACCCTCTGTCCACACCCTGGACTTCAAATATCAGGGAGAGCAGGGGGCCAGCAAGGAAGCAGATGCAGTGGGACAGTCATTGGGCAGGGTGGTGGTGACTATGGGGCAAGAGGAGGCTTGTGGCCCAGCCTAGAAAGGGTGGAGAAGTCTGGGAGAGCTTCTTAGAACATATGGCACTGGTGGTGGACACTGAAGAGTAAGGACGGACCCTGGCAGTATGTGGACAGGCACTCCGGGCAGCCTGAGTGAGTGTCTGGCAAATTGCACAGGTGTCCAAGAAAAAGCAGGGACAGGGGCTCAGGGGTTGAGTGAGTGCATGGTGAGAGGGCCCTGCAGAGCCCAGAATGGCAGGCCGATGGACATGGACATGGTGCTGTCTCACGGAACAGTCCTGGGAGTCACTGTGGGGCTCTCAGAAGAGAGTGACAGGAGCACCTGGCCGCTGCCTGTCACTGGTGATTCTGCCACCAGGAGCTCACAGCCTGCTAGGAGAGGAGACAGGGAAAGGGATGCTCTAATACATGGGAGTGGAGGAGGCTAGGGGGTGATGGAAGAGGTGTCACAGAAGCAGTGGCTTTGGAGAGGGAGTCTGAGGGAGGTAGAAAGAAGCTATGAAACAGGCAGGTTAGAGAGAAGAGGAAGGAGAAACAAAGCCACAGGACAGGCCGGGCTTAACTAGACCTGGCTTTGCTCAACTGGGAGGGATGTGAGCAGGAACAGGGCAGAAAGCTTGGGCAGGGACTCCATTAAGAATGTCTCCAGACTCTGAGCAACCCCCATCTGATTCCTCACCCTCCAAACTCCCAGAGAAGGAAAATCACAGGGGAATTTTGCAGGATCGTTTATACCTCATGTGCTAAGGCAAGAAAGATTTTGACACATTTCCAGATGGCTTGGTTTGCTCACACAATCATCCCATTTAGCTTATTAAATTTCAAGAATAATTTGGTCAGAATAAGCACACAAAAATCACAAGTGAAGCTTTGAAACATATCTGGAAGTATGCATGCCTGGCTCCTCAGGAATTAAAGATCTCTTAGTTCTCTGGAATCATCAAAGCACAAAAAAGTGAGGGCACAAACCACCTACGTCACAGATAGAGTGACTCATTTTCTTGGGTTCCCTGTCCTCTCTTGTGCCAGGCCAATCTGGACCCAGAAAACTCTTGCTTTTAGGTTAGAGAGAAAAAGAGACACTATCAGGTGCAGCTTGGCTCCTGATGCTTTTCACCTAAGAGAAGAGAAAGGAAATATACTGCTAGCCACTGGAAGTAGGGGCTTCAAGCTCCAAGCTGAGTCTCTTTGCTTTTATGTGACTCAGTTTCCCCACCTGTAACATGAAGCATTTAGAGTAGATGCTCCTTAAGGATCTGTCTGCCAGTGAAGTTCTGCTGTTCAAATTCGCCCAGGTTCACAATCTTGATTTCTCCTCTGAGAGCTGAATATTTGTTTAACCAGAATGAGTCTCCCACAAGCTGGCAGACCTCTTAATGTGCCAGGAATAATTTTCTTAATTATTCTATGTGCTGAGGAGGTGGGAGGATGGCATCTGAATAGAACAGAAAGGGCTCAAGGGACCTAAGAATGCCACCTGCGTGGGTGACACAGGTCCTCTGGGTGTGCCTTCTATGAGGCTGGTAGCCCAAGGTGGGCCCGGCACTAACCCCTCTGCTTGCTCATCTGTTCCCTGGCTGCACCATGATAACGCTCCGCCTCCAGGCTCCCCTCCACCTCCAACCCACTCCACACTGTCAGACTTTACAGCACAACTCCAGATGTCCCTCCCCTGAGCAAACGTCCTCCACAGCTCCCATGTTCTCTGGGAACTTTCCTAAGCTTGTGGCCCTGATGATAGGACCCAACCCCCTCCTTGCCTAATTTCTCCCTGCACCCCCAATGGGGTTAAGCTGAATCCACTGATCACTCACAACCTAACCCCTCTGGTTGGAAAGCTCCTCCTTCAGCACCACAGTCCAAATCTGCCACCTTCCAGACACAGCTCTTGGCTTCCCCCCTCAACACAAGAAGCAACCCTGCCCCTCTCCACTTCCAAATTGCTCCTACTATCAGGCCATCCTGCCATTAGAAGGCAGCCATCACCAGCAGGCAACAGCCCTTTCCAGTTTTCAAGGCTGCATCAAGATATGATCTCAGTAATTACAGCAGGACAGTCAGGCAGACGGTGGGCAGCAGGGCTTTGATCGTTCCATGTACAGGAGAAAAGGGAAGCTTGGCAGTAAAAGCCCTTGGCTGGCACAGTCCGGCAGGCCACACAAAGGTTGGCCTGCATTAATTCCCAAATCAATCATTTTCCCCAGTGCCTACTGCCTATAACAACTGTGGCTCCCCTCTCGTTCCTCCTTATGTCATCGTTATTCATGAATACTCTCTCTTTCTCACTCTTGTATTTCCTCAGTTCAAAGTCTTTATCGATTATAAAATGCCACAGTCATTTAATTAAAGCACTTTGGGAGGGAAAATCATCACATTAAATACACACTTCAAAAGTGAGATGATTCAGACACTTGCAATTTTGTGAGGAAGGAAGTATTTTGTGGAACAAAGGCAGTCTTCCATGGGGGTGATTGTGAGGGTCTCACCACTTACAGAGGTGTAGACTCACCTGGGGGCACTGCCCCTCCCTTTTGTCCCTGTCACTCCAATAGAGTTAAGGTGTCCTGGCCCACAGGTCCACAGGTGTGTGAGGCTAAAAGGAAATACAAGAATCTGTGATCTGACAGCAGGGCAGTGCCCTGGGCTTTTCCCCTTTTGAACATCTGGGCATTTGCCACCCTGATCCACCTGGCTCTTCAATCGCCCTTCACACCCCTCGAAGGCTGAGACCACGTGGAGCTGCTGTGCATACACTGGATGTGCAGGCTTGGTTCTTGGGTGGGCTTAGGAGCCTGTGCCCTGCGACTCACACTCTTCATCCTGGGCTTCGTCACCCTTTTAATTGCTACCCTCCTTCCTCTCCTAAAGAACAGGCATTCTCAGGGCAGAAATACTGGGGACAAACAGCTGCAGGGGTGCTCGACCCTGCCTCTGTTATAGCATCTGCCACCCTGAAGCCTTCTGCATGCAGGGACACTCTACCTGGATTCTGTCCACAGTTGCTCGGTGGGTTCCTGGCAGCGTGTTGCAACATTGCTAATTGCTCACATGTTTTAGCCAACCTCCACACAGTTTCTTTATGTGTACATGCATTTATCTTTGACTACATTTCTCTTTCTAGTTTGTGCTTATCCTTTTAAAAGCTGACATTAGAACGCTACTGAGAAATGTTCTTATTATTACATGGAAAACACAAAAATCAACAAACATTTCTCTTTATGCCTACTAATTTTCACATCCAAGTGATGGCAGCAGCAGGCAGTCTGGTACAGCCACTGCCATCATGCAGTGATGGCCACTGCAGGGAGAGCAAGGGGAGGAGGCAGACAGCCCCCCAACTCCAGCAGCCCACTACCCTGGGGGCTGCCATGATGGAGCCAGGCCGGGTTGCCAGCCGGCCAGCAGGGGAGCAGCATGATGGGACAGCATGGTCAGGCAGAGAAGGGTGCCAGTGTGGAGCTAGGGCCAGGCTTTGGGGCCAGGGTGGAAAGTGGGAGTGGTGCCCGCTTCAGAGACCCAGCCAGTGGTACAGCCACGGCACCCACCCCACCAAGGGTGCTGGGCTCCTGGGCCTTGGGAGGAAGCTCTCCACGGGCCACCCAGGGCAGTATCTCAGAGTCTGCCATCCTAAGTCAGAGTGACCACCTAGCCTGCCACTTCCCACATCCAGCCCAGGCCCTTGGTTAGCTCTGCCCCAGTGGCTCCTGACAGCCTTGGCAACAGGGGGAGCTCCTGGTGATGTTGCCCTTGTCCCATATTCTGGCCTGGACCCAGTGAGGATCAGGAGCCTCTGCCTTAGGCTATGATGAGGGGAAGGGGTTGAGGGCCACTTGCACTGGCCTTCAGATGTCCTTTGGCATGAACAGCTAGGGCACCATGGAAGGCAGCAGAGGGCAGACAGGCTCCTGGGTGGAGGGTGGCGGGTCCCCAGTAAGGTCCCACCTTCAAACCAGGGAGGGCCTAAAGGCTGGGGACTGGGTTACCAGACCCAGGAACCAGAGTGGGGACTTGTGTTGCCTTTTTCAGGCTGCTCATGGCCATACATGGCCCAACTGGCTCTCATTTCCTCCCATCTGAGGTCCATAAAAACCCTGGATTCAGCCAGAGCAGAGCAGAGGATGGGGAGACGACTGGATGACCAGCTGCAGGGAGGAGCTCCTCTCTGCTGAGAGCTGGGAAGATTATAGGAGGACCAGCTACAGAGAGGAGCTACTTTCTCCAGGGCCTCCTCTCTGCTGAGAGCTGCGGACATAGGGACAACCAGCTGCAGAAAAGAGATACCCTCTCTGCTGACAGCTGAGCACTCATCAGGACAACCTGCCTATAAAGAGAAGCTACCCACTGCGGGTCTCCCCTTAGCTGTTCTAACACTTAATAAAGCTCCTCTTCATCTTGCTCGCCCTCCACATGTCTGCATCCCTCATTCTTCCTGGATGCAGGACAAGAACTCAGGCAAAGGTGCCACTGGCCACATAGGTTTCTGGCCAGAAAAAGCAACACCCCAAACATCCCATATCACAAGTATATTTTGCTTGTAATTAATGTGAAAATGATTTAGTTGCATTAATCATCCATCATATCATAAACATGTTCTACATTGCCCTTTTCCTTAAAGTATCAGACCTAGTGACCATGGAGCATCCTCTCAATGGATCACCCATAATTGACTCTCCCTCTGTAACAACTGGATGCTCAGATTGTCTCCACTGCTGTCATGGGCAATGCTGAGGGGAAGGAACCCTGCTGCAATGAATTTGTTTCCTATGAATTCTCAAAAGAAGAATTAATCATTCAGCCGAAAGGGAGGAACCACTGTCATACTCCTGCCAAATATTCACTATTCCTCTCTAGAAGTGTAACTTCTTCAGCCCTTTAGTGGTAGTCTGGTCTAATGCAAGTGCACAGGCTTTAAAATCAGGTGGAACTAGGGTCAAATCCCAACTCAGCCACTCACTATTCGAGGGCAAAGAACCTTACGTCTCTGAGCCTCCATTTTCTCATCTGTAAAATGGGAATAATGAAACTTATCTCATCTTGAGGATTGAGTTTAAAGTACAAGTGCCTGGTTTATTTAGGTACTAAATCCATTATTCTTAGCTTGTATATTTTCTTTCTTCTTGGAATTATTTGGTTCAAGTGGCTTTTCACTTCTCCTACTTCTCATCCATCTTGAACTGTGTTCCCGTGAAAGCCTCTGGCCAAAGAACAAGAAGTATCATTCTTCTAAAGCCTACTGTCCAACAGAAGTATTAGAAATAGAAAGCCAGGCACAAATTCCAGCCACATGTGTAATTTCAAATTTTCTGGTAGACACATTTTTAAAATAAAAATAAATAGATTAAATTAATGTTTAAAGTATATTTCATTTAACCCAATATATCCAAAATATTTTCACTATGTAATCAATATTTTTAGGTACTGAGGCATTTTATAAATTTTGTTGGTAGTTTGTAATATCTTTGAAATCTAGTGTGTATTTCATACTTACAGTGCATCTCAATTCACATCAGCTACATTTCAAGTATGGCTAGTGGCTTCTGTATTGGATAACAAAGGTCTAGACTTTGATATTTAAGCTTTTAAAGAGTGCAGATACCTCAAAGGGGATTGACAGCCAAGGGTTTAGGAGATATCATCTATCTGCATTTTGATGGTTTATAGCACTTGGAGGGAGATTACAAATGCAAGCCCCTAATTGTAAATAAAATGGGTAGCAACTCTAAGGGGTGGCTCTAGGAACTCTGAGAATTTCATTTTCCTTACCCTCCTACACAAGATATCTTCCTTCTTTCTCCCAGTTGGTCAAGTTGCCTTGCTTGTCTACCATGAAGGTCACTGGGGTGGGGGTGGAGAGTGCAAAGACTTCCTTTCTTCACATATTGTCTAACAGGCAATTCTACCTTTATATGACCAAACTCATATTTCTGATCACCATCACCTTCCAAATCTGCTTCTACTGCCCTCAAGCCAGCTCAGTAGGCAACAATCTCATTCGTCCTGCTGCTCTCGAGTCATCTTTAGCTTCTCTCTTTCTTCCATCCTCTATACCCTAAATGTCATCAAATCCTACCCTCAAAAAATTATCTAGAATCTAACCACTCTGACCACCTCTCATTATCTCAACTATTATCACTCTGGGCCAAGCCACCACCACCTCTAGCCTGGGTTATTGCAAAAGCCTCTGAACTGGTAGTCTTGCTTCTTCCTTTGGTCTCCTACAATCTTCACACAACACCCAAAAAGATTCTTGTTTAAAATGCAAGCATTTTTAACAAGAATCAGTCCAAACAGCAAGAGTCCAAAAATGTATTTTAATGACAATTGACACAACATAAAAATATAAACCACTTAGGGATATATCTAGTCGAAATATGCACTACTGCTATAAAGAAAATAATAACATTGTATTTAAATACTTTAGAGAAGATCTAAATAAATGGAGAGACAGACCACATTCATGAATTGGGAAAGTCATTTTCATAAAGATATCACTTCTTTCCAAATTATATTACCATTCAAATCTGAATATAGTTTTTTTTTTTCTGTTGAAAGCCAATTCTGAAATTTATATGAAGGAGTAAAATACCAAGATTTTCAAGACAGAAAGGAAGAAGAAAAGAATGGAGAGGCTCTTTCTAGATATCGAAATTTATTATAAACCTGTGGTTAACAATATTGTCTAGTATTGGCAAAGGGTTAAACAAATTGGCAGAATAGAGAACCAGGAAAGACCCCCATGCACATGACGACTCAACTCACAACAGAGCTACCATGGATCGGTGAATAAAGAATGGCCTATTAGGCCGGGTGTGGTGGCTCACGCCTGTAATCCCAGCACTTTCGGAGGCCAAGGTGGGTGGATCACCCAAGGTCAGGAATTCAAGACCAGCCTGACTAACACAGAGAAACCCCATCTCTACTTAAAAATCCAAAAATTAGCCAGGTACGGTGGTGCACACCAGTAGTCCCAGCTACTGGGGAGGCTGAGGCAGAAGAATGGCTTGAACCCAAGAGGTGGAGGCTGCAGTGAGCCAAGATCATACCACTGCACTCCAGCCTGGATGACAGAACAAGGGTGGCGGGTATTGGTAATCTCAGCTACTAGGGAGGCTGAGGCAGGAGAATTGCTTGAACCTGGGAGGTAAAGGTTGCAGTGAGCTGAGATCATGCCATGCCATTGTACTCCAGCCTCGGTGACAGAGCAAGACTCTATCTCAAAAAAAAAAAAAAAAAAAAAGGAAAGAAAAAAAAATGGCCTGTTAAATAAATGGTGCCAAGACTCTTGGTTATCCATATGGGAAAAGCAAAATAAAATGAGGTTTCTTCCCACCTCATGCCATACAGAAAAGCCATTTCCAGGCAGACTAGAGACTTAAGTGTAAAAAGTAATATTATAAAATTATTTGAAAAAATATGAGAATAATTTTACAACCTTACAGTGGAGAATTTCTTAGATAACACAGAACAAGTATAAATCATAAAGCGACAGATGGATAAACTTGTTTGAAACTAAGAAATTCAGTCATTAATAAAAACCACAGGAATATAAGGAGACAAGGCACCAACCAATGGAAAATATTTGTTATATATATAAATGATAAAAAGTAGTATCCAGAACATGTATTGAATTATGACAAATCAATAGGATAAAAGACAGGTAACCCCATGAGAAATGGACAAAAAATGTGAACAGGAAAAGGGACCCCAAATGGCCACTAAACACTAAACATATGAAAAAGATGCCCAACCTTAGTAATTTGGGCAATGCAAATTAAAAGCATGCTAAGATAGCTTTTCATTTCTACCAGATTGGCAGAAATACAGTACCTGACAATACCAAATGTTGGTGAAGATGTGGAGCAACAGAAACTTTGGTGCATTGCTGAGGGTTGGGTAAAATGAGCAAAAACTTTGGAAAACAATGTGGTGACAGCCAGTAAGGCTGAAAATATGTATAACCTATGACCCACCAATTCTATTTCTAGAGTATATACCCTAGAGAAATTCTTGCACACATGCCCAAAGATGCATGTACAAAAATAGTTCTAGCAGCACTGCTTATAATAGAAAAAAAAAATAAACTCTTGAAATATCTCAAGTGCCCATCAGTAGCATCTCAGATAAATATATTGAGGTATATTCATCTAATAGAATACTATACTGCAGAAAACATGAATTATTTACAGGTACATGCAACAATATGAAGGAATTTCAGAAACATACTTTTGAACCAATTAGGCAAATTTTAAAAGAATATTTAATTCCATGTTTATGGAGTTCAACAGCTTGCAATCATACATATATAGCAATTTAAATAGGGGATGTAAAACTAGAAAAAAAAGCAAAGGAACGATAAACCCAAAATTCTGGACAGTTGCTGCTTCTGAAAAGGGAGGGAGAAGGATGGGTATGAAGAGGACTTCGAAGATGATGCTCAGCTTTAAAAAATCTAAGGTATCAGCACACAGGGTTTATGCTACTTTTATTACTTTTATCTTATTATGGTCTTTCTAAATTTTCTTTTCTTTTCTTTCTTTCTTTTTTTTTTTTTTTTTTTTTTTTTTTTTTAGAGATGGAGTTTCATCATGTTGTCCAGACTGGTCTCAAACTCCTGACCTCAGGTGATCTGCCCCTGTTAACCTCCCAAAGTGCTGGGATTACAGGCGTGAGCCACTGTGCCTGGCTGAACTTTTCTTTTCTTTCAACACTGAAAATCTTCCCAAGTTCATGGAAGAATAGCCCAGGTGCTCAGGATGGAGAGACAGGAAGGGCCTCCCTAACCTGACCCTGTTCCCTACCTCGCTGGCCAGAGCCCCAGACATGCCCCTTACCCCACTCTACCACACCAACCTCCACCAGGTCTCCGCCTTCAGACCCTTGTCAAGAACACTTCTCAGAAACCCACAGGGCTCGGCCTCCCTCAAACAGGTCCCCTCTCAGAAGACTAGAGCCATCCCCACCCTCCCAAGACCCCCACCCTACCTGCCACTCTCCCACAGGCTGAGCACCACAGACCCCTGTCCGCTTTGACCAGAGCCTGGCAGGGTGTCGCTTCTCAACACCTATATGTTAAATAACTAAATGAATGACTATACACAAACTCATATTAAAATTAGTGTGCTCCGTGGAAAGAGTAATACATAGCGTCCTTAGTTATCAAATCAGCTCCTCCCTCACTTTAGATAGGTTGGGACAAAGGATCGGTTTAGTGTTTTAGAAGTTTCATTTCAGAGGAAATGAAGAATCAGTCCTTACTGAGCAGGTGGCCCTGCTTAGGCAGAAAATGCCGGCGTTTCAACGGTTTGCTGTAACAATTCAGATGAGGGAAGTGAGCCCAGGGAGGCACCTACTTACCAGAATCCAGTGAGTAATGGCAGGGCCAGGACAGACCAGCTCCCTCTGAGGCTCGTTGGAAATGGCCCTCCGGCTCTGCACTCCTCAGAGACCTATGCGGGGTCTTGGAGGGCGAGCCTTACTGTCGGCCTACTCTCTCCGCCCCCTTGACAACCAGGAAAGCCCGTGTCAGCCCTTCCCAGGAACCCTTTCATAGCAGGACCCCGAGAAAAGACTTGACCTGACGTCGGAGGTCAAGGAGTGCTGCTGGAGCTCAGCCTGACTCCCAAACCTCAGCGGTGACACACGCTTCGGTAGACCCAGGCCCTGGAATGGCCCTGACCACATGGGCCGCCCACACCACACACACTTCCTGCTCCCCAGCTCACCTCCTCTCCCACATCCACAAACCCGAACCAGGCACTGGGTCACATGTGCCCCCATACTCAGCCTCCCAGGAGGCAGCCAGTAGGCCCCACGCTGACAGGCGGGGCCCACATGCCCTCCTCTAGGCTAGCCTGGCTTGGCCAAGAGCAAGGTGGCCTACCTAGAGGGGTGGTCGTCAGCGCCTGCAGATATCAGATGGCATGGAACCCCTCATCCCCAGCCGCAGCCCCTCAGGCTCGGGGGAAGAGGACCCGGCCCCGCATCGTCAATCTTCAGCGCCGTTTCACTCTGAATCACTCGCGCTGGGTCTCTGCTCATTTCCTGGAGAAAGCAGAAGTGGAGAGCAGGCAGATGCGTGACTCTGCCCGCTCTCCAGCGGACCACGGAGCTGCTGGAGTTCTGGCGGGTGACTTGGGTTCTGCAGCAAGGCCCCTTGGGTCTGTGCACTCTCCGTGGTCAAGCGGTGCTGGGTGGGGCCAAGGACAAAATGGAAAGTACAGCTCGGCCCTAGAAGAGTAGGTCTGGATTCTGTGTTCCCTCTTCACTAGCCATGTGACCACTGGTGCACATCTCTCCTCTCTGGGCCTCTGGCAAAATGAGAACAATGATCGTGTTAGGTGAATCTAATCAGAGGCGCGTTTCAAGCGCACCCCTGGACATGGCATGGGTTCGACAGCCCTCGCCCCACAAAGCTCAGGGTTGCCCACTTGAATTTCTTCCTCCCCTATCCTCAGATCGAACTTGAACCACCAATCAGGACCAACCAGTGTTGGTCCTCCTGCAGCCAACACTGAGGCAAGGATGAGAGGACATCTAAAACCATAGAATGGAAGTCTCTGAAACTCAGACTCCAAATTCTCATTCCTCTGAGTATATTAACTAGGCTGAATTATCCATGTCACCTATCCATAACGGCATCTGCACAGGATGAACAAGCATGTCCTTTCACACACAATCCTGCTTGTGCTCTGTAAAAGGAGAATTTTGCCACAGAGCAAGGGCACTTGTTAGCGCTAATGCCTGATCCTTGACCCTCAGTGCAGCTCATCGTCTGTCTCTAGCTCACAAAACCAGTGGACCATGCATGACTGACTGAGAGGCAGCAGCAACATCACTTGTTATGAGATGGAGTAAGGCTCCAAGATTGGTTTAAAGCGGAAAATAACATTTGTCATAAAACCTCACCCTCCACCAATGCAAACTTGTCAGTAGACAGCAGCCAAAATAGTAGATCTGTCCAGCTGCACTCCAGCCTGGGTGACAAGGCTGAAACTCTGTCTCAAAAAAAAAAAAAAAAGAAAAGAAAAAGAGAAATTGAAAGGATACATGCAGTGCCAGCCAGGGGAAAGAGAAAACCTTAGAGAATTTGCAGTGAAGTGTTTGTTGTATATGATGAAAATACCTCCCTCATTGTCACCAATGAAATCATAAAATCTACAAGATATTGCCTGAAATCAGAGGCCTATGGTAAGAGCAGATTAGACACAGGACCTTCCACAGAGGCAGTAAGGGTGGCCAGCATGGGACAGGCCAGGACCCCATGCCTGTGAATGCCCAAAGGAAGCACGGAGAGTCTGTCATAGTGGGAGTTCGCAAAGTCTGCTGGAGGGCCCTCATGCACCCAGGTCTCCTACCTTCTGCCCTCCCCAGCACCTTGCTGGGTAGCCAACAGCAGGCAGGTAAAGAGCACTAAATTCAGAGCTAGAAACTCAAGGTTGAAATTCTCACTATCTTAACTGAGATAATTGACATCTTTAAGTCTGTTTCGTATTTGCAGAATGAAAGAATGCCTTGTTAGAAGGAACAAGTCAAATAACATTTGCAAGAGAGTTTTTAAACACTAAAAAGGGCTCTGCAAATGCAAGCTTTTATTAGTGAGAGAGTTGCCCAAGCTAAGACATTGAAGCAGCCAGGGCAACTATGAACTGCCCATGTAAATGTTTTGTTGATAGGCAATGTGAGATTCTCTGATTTTTAAACAATTGCCCCAAAATGGCAGTTTTACTTCTGCATCCAGTTATGATGATGTGACTGATACAGGACATACCCTCCTACTGAAAGCAACTACAAAATAGTTCAAATACATAAGATAATTGTTTTCAGGCATTGAATAGCAAGACTGATCCTTGAGATAAGGAAAACACACAAGGTGAACCCCACAATTGCCCTGGAGTTTTTTCTAGGGATGCTTTTTCTGCTGTGATGCAGGTAGGTGGGGCCCCAGAGACAGTAGTGTCCCTGAACTAAAAAGGTTTAAGTCAGAGTTCAAAGCTGCTGAAGGTGCTGGAATGTTCAGGGCAGGTTCCTGAGGAGAGTGTGCCTTTTGGGAACTCATTGTGTGTGCCCTTGGCCAAGGATTCCTATGTGTGCACAGAGTGAGACTCCAAGAGACCCAGCAGGGGTCACTTAACCCAAGACCAAGCGCTAAAGGAGGTAACAGAGAATGTGCAGAGCTTGGAATGTTGCAATTGCATCCCATGGAGAGTGGAGAGACTTCACTGAGCATTGTGAGACTTCACTTCGCACCTCAGAGCCCTCACCCCACCAAGCTCAGAGCTGCCCTGTTGTATTCCTTGCTCCCCAATCCTCAGATCAAACTTGAAACATCAATCAGGGGAGTCCTCCTGCAGACTAACATGAAGGTAATGATGAGAGGAAATTTAAAACCGTAAAACTCTGAAGCTCAGACTCCACACTGGAGAAGACCCACACCCTAGAATAAAAGCCATGAAGTTGGAACAAGTTCAAAATTGAAATAAAATAGCTCTATGTGATAAGTTACTTTTATGAGTTAACTTGACTGGGCCATGACGTGCCCAAACATTTGGCGAGACATTATTCTGGGCATGTCAGTAAGGGTATTTTAGGATGAGATAAATATTTGAATCAGTAGACTGAGTCAAGCAGACTGTTCTCCCTAATACGCATGGGTGGCTTCCAACAGTTGAAGACCTGAATAGAACAGAAGGCTGAGTAAGAGGACACTTTGGCTGCCTGACTCCTTGAGCTGGAACATCAGTCATCTCCTGCCTTTGGACTGGAACACTTACACCACTGGCTCTTCCGATTCTCAGGCCTTTGAACTCAGACTGCACCTTAAGCCATTGGTTCTTCTGGGTCTCCAGTTTGTTGACTGAAGATCTTAAGACTTCTCATCCTCTATAATCATGTGAGCCAATTCCTTATAATAAATAAAGAAATAAACAAACAAGAACATGTATGCATGTACATATATAGATATGTACATATATATGCTTATATATGTATATCCAATTGGTTCTGTCTCTCTGGAGAACCCTAATATAACCAAACAAAGCATAAAAGAAGCAAGTCTGACAGAATTGAAAGGATAGTCCAGTAATTTTTTTTTTGAGACAGTCTGGCTCTGTCCCCCAAGATGGAGTGCAGTGGGGTGATCTCGGCTCACTGCAACCTTCACCTCCTGGGTTCAAGCGATTCTCGTGCCTCAGCCTCCCAAGTAGCTGGGATTATAAGCACGTGCCACCATGCCCAGCTGATTTTTTGTATTTTTAATAGAGACACTGTTTCACCGTGTTGGCCAGGCAGATCTCAAACTCATGAGCTCAAACGATCCCATCACCTCACCCTCACAAAGTGCTGGGATTACAGGTGTGAGCCACTGCAGCCAAGGAATTTAACTGCCAACCAGAACAAAACTCAACATACTTTAAAGGAAGAAAACGTAATGCAGCCTCCTTTCAATTTAACATCCATACTATCTAGCACACAGTTAAAATTAGTAGAAATCTGAAAAAGCAAAAGAATGTAACCCATAACAAGAAATAAAAAACTCTCAATAGAAATGAACCCCAAGGTGAACCAGATGTTGGAATTATTTCATAAGAACTTTAAAGCAGCTATCAGAAACATATTTAGGAACTTAAAAAAAAAGCTGGCAAATTTCAGCAAAAAAAAAAAAAAAATAGAAAATATAAGAAGATTCAAATGTAAATTCTAGAACTGAGAAGTATATCTGAAGTAAAAAATTTGTACTGATGGACCAACGGCAAATTGGTGACCACAGAAAAAAAGGGTTAATGAACTTGAAGACTTATTAATAAAAATTATACAATTTGAAGGACAGAGGGGAAAAATATTGAAGAAAAAACACAAACTCAGCTGCTCTTGGGACAATATGAAACGGTATAATATATGTGTAAATGGGGTCTCAGAGAGAGAGGAGAGCAGAAAAGCACATTTGAAGAAATGATGTTTGAAATTTCCCAGATTTATTGAAAAACAGCAAGTTGCAGACATGATAAGTTTAGTGAAACTCAAGCATCACCAAGTGCAAAGAAAAACCTTACTTAGCACATCATAGTCAAGCATCAGAAACAAAAGTATTATCTTAAAACAGTCAGAGAGCAAGAAAGCAGTCAGAAAGAAAAAAATGTTACATAAAGAGAAACAAAAATACTATTTAAGGCTGATGTTTTATCAGAAGCAATGAATGCCATAAGAGAATAGAAAGACATCTTTAACATGCTAAAGGAAAACAACAAATATTGTTAACAAGTAATTCAATAGCCAGTGAATGTCTCTGTAAAAATGAGAATAAAATACATTCATTTCAGGTAAGTGAAGCTGAGATCATTCATCTCCAGCATCCTTGCACTATAAGAAATTCTAAAGGCAGTTTTTGAAGCTGAAGGGAAAAGACGCCAGATGGAAACTTGGATCTATAGGAAGAACAGAAAAGCACTCTTAATAGCAAATGTGTGAGTAAATAAAAACAAACCATGTACTATTCATTGTTTTAACTTCTTTAACAGACTATGACAGCTTAAAGTGAAAATTGCAGTACTGTACTTTGGAGTTGATAGCATATGTGGATAGAATGTATTTCACAACTACAGCACCAAAGAGTGAGAAATCAATGGAAGCATATTGTTGCAATCTCACATTTTACATAAAAATAGTATGTATTATGACAATTTACTCTAAGTAAATTATTTCACAAGAACTTTAAAGCAGCTATCAGAAACATATTTAGGAACTTAAAGAAAAAGTTGGCAATTTACTCTAAGTAAATTGTCATAAGGATATGTAATTTCTTCATGGCTTTGTGACAAAGATGTCAGAAAAGTAAAAGTTTAGTTCCAATCAACAAACACACACTGAGCATCTCTTCTGTGCCAGGTCCCAGGTAGGCCCTGAAGAAACAATGATGAACAGGGCAGAGCTGCTATGAAGGTTACTTCCTTGCTGCAGAGCAGTCTACACCAGTCGTTCAAGTTGGCAGGTAGTTCTCCCCCATATAGCAATTTAGGAATACTGCTCCATTGTCCCTTAGAGTCTTGTCATCTGCATCCAGTCTGTAAAAAAGGAAAGGAAGTGGACAAGACAAGACACACCTGTGCCGATAAAGACCCAGCCTCTGAGTGGTCTACATCACTTTGGCTAACATGCCATTGTAACCACATGGCCATATCAAGCTGCAAGGAAGACTGGGAAGTGTAGATCAGCCATGGGCCAGCCTCAGTCCTGTTATAAGAGAGAATGCACTTTGGTAGCCTGTCGGTCTCCACTATGATCTCTTCAGAGCACTTACCATCACTTATCAGGGCAATATACTAAAAAGTTAATAATTATAAAATAAATATTTTTCTGACTTTTAAAATAAAGCATGTTAATTCTAAATAGTATGTAAAAATAAAAAGAAGAAGGAATAAAATAAAACTCACTAATACCCTCTGCTGAGCAATAGCATTTCAGTCTTTTTTTTCCATGTTTACCAAAGTATATTTCTTTGGTCTTATTTTTTGTTCTTAACAAATTGGAATCATGCCATATATTCCCCTTCATAATTTGTTGGGTTTTTCTTTCACTTAATTCATCACAAGCACTCCCCCACTTCATTACTAGAATGTATTTTCTATACCATCTTGGGAGAAAAAATGAAAACTATTTACACAGCAACAGGACATGTTTAACAGATCTGGAGAGAAAGCAGCTTCCTGGGTGCTGGTTGCATTTCCATATTCCCCAAGAGAATCATAATTAACTCCAGAAAAAGAGAGAGGATCCCACCATCAGACTGTACTTTCAGGGAGATGTGAGTACTGGTGCAAACGGAAGATAAACCCACAGGACACCTGGAGCCTGCAGGAGAAATAGTCAATACCACTGCTGACATCCCATGAAACTTGGAGAAAGGAGGGAGGATTGGAAAACTACAAATGAGTGAATTCTGTCATAATTTTCGAAGCTGGCCTGAAGATCCAACTCCATATTGGTAGAGTTAACATAAAACTCAAAAGGAGCCCACTGAGAAGATGAAGAACCGTGAGCCATCACCAGGTGAATACAGGCCATTCAACCCATTTCAATTGGCATTAGGATTTTCCAGGACCAAGTCCTAAGCTGGGTTTTGGAGGCACAAATAATAAATAAGAATGCTTTCCCCAATGAGCTTTCAAGCTAAGAACAAGTCCTTTAGGCTAAGCACATTTATCTTTGGTGTGTGAGATCAAGAGTGCTGGCATCACTTTTGGTATGAGCTCCAATAAGGTGCTGGATAAGGCCTCTCATGATTTATGCATCCATGTATTCCTCTACCATCTCCACACCACCATATGCCTGGTACTGTGCAAGATGCCTAGTGTGGCGAGATCCAGTCTGTCTTTGGGGGAGTTCATAGACACCACACACACGATACAGGTCTCACCCACCACACACAGACTCACATCTGTCATGCCAAAATGGTTTAATTTTAGGGAAGTAGGAATAAAGAGTTGAAACTTCAGTTTAACTCTGAGTGCTTTATTTCTTCACATCAGTGATGCAGCATTGCCAGAAATGAGGTTCTATCTACAGAGTTTCCACTTTGAGGAAGGTCCTGTGGGACCAGAGGGAGGATGTCAGTGAGCAGCAGCCTTGGAAGGGGAAGGGGAATGGCAGTATGGAAGGTTAGGGAATGCTTTGAAAAGACATTCATGGGAAACAAAAGCCTTTTCAACAAGTGATGCTGAAACGACATGGTTACCCGTAATGAAAACAAATCAAGGCACTTTTGTTGAAAATCAATTGACCATAAATGCATGGTTTTATTTCTGGGTTCTCTCTCCTGTTCCATTGGTCAATGTGTCTGTTTTTATGGCAGAACAGTGCTGTTTTGTTTACTATAGCTTTGTAATATATTTTGAAACCAGATGGTGATGCCTCCAGCCTTGTTCTCTTCTTTTAGCTCAAAATTTGGTGTATCTTGTGGCTCCATATGAATTTCAGAAATTTTTTCTGTTTCTATCAAGAATGACTTTAGAATTTTGGTGGGGATTACATTATTTCTTAGACACAAATGTTAAAAACTAAAGTTGCCATGGTCCTAGGAGAAAACATAGGAGAATATCTGTGCAATTTGAGAGGAGACAAAGTTTTTCTTGGACAGGATACAGAAAGCAATAACCAAAATAGAAAAGATTGATAAATTAGACTTCATCTAAATTTAAAACTTCTTTTAATCAAAGACACTGTTAGTAAATGAAAGGCAAGTCATGGACAGGGAGAAAATATTACTGACCAAGGAAGTATCCAGAGTATATAAACAACTCTGACAAATCAATAATCAAAAGATGAACAGCCCAATAAAAAGCAGAAAAACAGACTTGAAGAGACACTTTATCAAATATATATATATGTATATATATCTCCAAATGGCCAAAAAGCACATGAAAAGGTGCTCAACATTATTAATTATTAAGGAAGTGCAAACTAAAACCACATTGAGACACCTCAGCACATTCGTTTACAATGGCTAAAATTTTAGAGACCATCAACATTAAATGTTGCAACTGGAGCAACTAGAATGCTCCTACATTGCTGATAGGAATGTATAATGATGCAAACATTTTCATAAACAGTTTAACAGTTTCTTAGAAAGTAAAATATACACTTATCATGAGACCCACCCACCAATTTCACCACCAGACACTTAGCCAAGAAAAATGGAAACACATGTCCACGCAAAGATTATGCATAAATATTCACGATGGCTTTATTCATAATAACTAAAAAGCAGAAACAACCCACGAGTTCATTAATGGGTAATCAATAAATGATCCATGATATATTCATACAGTGAAATTCTACTCTACAGTTAAAAAAAAAAAAAATCCAGGCCGGGCGCGGTGGCTCAAGCCTGTAATCCCAGCACTTTGGGAGGCCGAGACGGGCGGATCACGAGGTCAGGAGATCGAGACCATCCTGGCTAACTCAGTGAAACCCCGTCTCTACTAAAAATACAAAAACTTAGCCGGGCGAGGTGGCGGGCGCCTGTAGTCTCAGCTACTCGGGAGGCTGAGGCAGGAGAATGGCGTAAACCCGGGAGGTGGAGCTTGCAGTGAGCTGAGATCCGGCCACTGCACTCCAGCCTGGGTGACAGAGCGAGACTCCGTCTCAAAAAAAAAAAAAAAAATCCAACTATCGATACACTGTTCAACACGGATTCCTTTCACAGGCACTAAGCTTGACTACAGGAGGTTGTACACAAAAGAGTCCATACTGTGATTCCATTCATATAAAATTATCCAGCAGGCAAAACTAACCTATGGTGAAAAAAATCAGAACAGCAGTTGCCCTGGGAAGGGGCTATTGATTGGATAAAAGCATAAACTTTGTGAGGTGATGAAAATATTTAATATTTTCATAGGAATGTGTGTTACAATTGTGGAACAAATTTGTCAAAACCATACAGATAAGATTTGTGCATTTCAACACGCATAAAATTGTACGTTGAAAAACTATGAAAATAATTAAGTGGGGTAAGGAGTGGGTATAAATGAAACAAAACCGGCAAAATGTTAATCCAGGTTGAGGCTGGATGTTGAATATATAGTGGTTCATTATATTACTGTACTCAGTTTATAGATGTTCAATTTTTTTCCATAATAAAAGTTTTTTAGAAAAAAGAGAGAGAGGCTGGGCACAGTGGCTCATGCCTGTAATCCTAACACTGAGGATTAGGAGGCTGAGGGAAGTGGGTTACTTGAGATTAGGAGTTCGAAGCCAGCTTGACCAAATTGATGACACCCCATCTCTACTAAAAATACAAAAATTAGCTGGGTGTGGTGGCATGCACCTGTAATCCCAGTTACTCAGGAGGCTGAGGCAGGAGAATCACTTGAACCCAGGAGTCGAGGTTGCAGTGAGCCGAAATCATCAGCCTGGGCGGCAGGGTGAGACTCTATCTCAAAAATAAAAAACAAAAAATTTAAAAAAAGAACGAAAAGAGAGAGAGAATTAGAGCAGGAGGGAAGGCTAGGTATTTCAGAAATTAAAATATGCTCTACATTTTTTTTTTTTTTTTGAAACAGAGTTTCACTCTTATTGCCCAGGCTGGAGTACAGTGGCATGATCTGGGCTCACTTCAACCTCCACCTTCCGGTTTCAAGTGTTTCTCCTGCCTCAGCCTCCCAAGTAGCTGGGATTAGAGGTGCCCTTCAACACGCTCAGCTAATTTTTGTATTTTTAGTAGAAATAGGTTTTCACCATGTTAGACAGGCTGGTCTTGACCTCGTGATCTGCCCGCCTTGGCCTCCCAAAGTGCTGGGATTACAGGTGTGAGCCATCATGCCTGGCCCTAAATCTTTTATCATGGAAACAGTGTGTCATGGGAATAAACAGAGAACAACGAAACGGAATAGAAAATCCAGAAATAGCCTCAACTGTGAAAATGTATCATACAGAAAGGTGGCATCTCAAATCAGTGGGGAAAGATGGACAGTTAATAAACGTTGTTGGGATAACCAGGTAGACATACGCCAAAAAATAAAATTAGATCCATTTACATGACTTGATAAAAGTCAAATGAATCCATTGTTTACAAGTAACAAACAAAATCATACAAACCCCCAAAGATAAATAAATAAAGAGGATTCACAAGGCATCTAGCAGGTAATAGTGAGTAGGTGGCTCTGGAGAAGTGGCCACCCAGCAGGTCAGTCCCAAGTAGATGCCAGGTTCAAGGCTGATGAGCATGGGGAGCCTGGGTCTGGATAGTTCCAGCAGGAAAGGACACAGCTGGCCAGCAGGGAAGGTGGCCCCAGAGGCTGCTTGGAGGCCTGGAAAACCAGGGGAGATCAAAGTAAAACACGAGTTCATTTCAGAGGTGTGTCTGTGAAATGAAGCTAATGACGTCGCTGCTGACAGCTTGTTGAGGGATTCAATGTGGTGGGGTGAGTAAGGAGCATAGCCAAGCCTCCGGCTCTGAGATAGATTCTGTCCATATCATTCTCTCCTTGGAGCTCGGTTTTCTCATCTGTAAAGTGGGTACATCGATCCATACCTGGCAGAATCATGAAAAGCAAGTGCACAGAGCACCTGGCCCAAAGCCTGGCACGCAAGTGGGCACACGGCAAACGTAGCTGCTGCATCACGGTCATGTTTATTCCTTGTCATTATTATCTTTTGTGCCTCTCCTCTCTGGGCTGTCTGTGGAATGGGGAGGAATCTGTTGAACTAGAGGGCCCATCAGGTATCTTCCCCCTAGCACTCTGCAAGGAATCCATCTGCACTTCTGAAGGTGGCCTGGAGATTCTTCTATTTCTCTCCCTGCTGTGCAGTCCCTTAAGAGAGGATTAACCTGGGAAAACCCCGTCCACCGATATTTGAATATCTCACCTCAGCGGCCAGGGGGCGGAAGCCCCAGAGCAGCCTCCAGCACTACCGGGCCTCTTGCTGAGCGAGGTTTCTCACCAACAGCCCCAGGGGCCAGTGCTGGCGTCCACCCCAGCCCCGCCGAGAGAGACGCTTTCTGCTCGCGCACCTCAGTTTGGCCGAGTGAACACCTGCACCACCCAAGTGCGGTGGGGGGCGGATCTGGCCGGTGATGGTGATCAGGTGACTGGGTCAGTGGGGGTCAGCCCCCTAGTCAGAGAAATCGCCCAAGGCCAGGACACCATCTCCCAGTGAACAAACCTGGCTGTTCCCGCCACAACCAGGGAGGCACCTGGGAGAGGCGCGGCGGGGGGCAGCCTAGACAGGTCTTCTCAGCCAGGGACCGGAGCCAGACGCTCCTGTCCCTAGGAGGGCGCCTTACAGCGGGTCATTGAGAGACTGCCCAGGGACACACAGGAGGGGGCACGCAGAGTGAGAAAACGCCAAGGGGACTATGGGCCACTTTCTCTGGGCCTAGGAGGCTGGAGCTGGTGGGGACAGAGTGCTGCGTGAGGTCGAGGTCGGCAGCCTCCAGAGAGCAGCGCGGGAAGGCGGGGTGGGGGCTTCGCTGGTGGACCTGCGAGCTTGGGCAAGGTTGAACACTTTTCCGTGGAGGAGCTTCCTTCCCGGCTCCTGCGGGGTTAAGTGCAGGAAACGCCTGCCTCCTTTCCTCGGGGTGCAGATCCCTCACCCGGGCCTCTCTGCTGCTTTACAGCCCCTCCTGACAGCAGCTTTTGTCAGAGGGGAAGCCCGGGCTTTGCAGGTGGGGCCGGCTCCACGCTCCAGTGGCTGCCTCGCCCCAGCCCCTGCGGCCTCCGCTGACGCCCAACCCTGGACACGCCCCACCAGAGCCTGTGCCCTGTGCCTTGAGCTTGGCCTCAGCCTCCACGGTGGAGAGGAGCCTTGGGGATCCTGCCCCAGGGCACCGTCCCCAGGCGGAAGGGGCAGTTCCTGGTCCTGCCACCCTTTGCTGGGGCGGGGACAAGAGGAAAAACCTTTGGAGTCAGACCAGTGATCTCGGGGGCACTGAGGCTCGGTTCCCTCATCAGAAAATGAAGATCACAGCTGTTTCACAGATTTTGTTTTCATGATAATTCAATAGAGTAAGGGTGTGAAGCTGGCAGACCTGGAACAGCCCCCTTCCCACCAGGGTCCTGCCTGAGGGCACGTCAGTGACTGCACAGTGCATTTCCAGGGCCTCCAGGGCCAGAAGAGAGGGGAAGCCTTCTCTGCCCCTGCCCTGTCCTCAGTCATTGGGGAACAAAATACCCTCTCAGACTACAATTCCTCCTTTTTGAAGGGGATTATGAAACAAGATGGGAACCTTAGACATTGACTTCTTTTTGTCGGGGGAGCACCACCCACATTTCCTGGGGGAGGATACGCTGGGGATATTGGATTCTCTGTCTTAATTCTCTGCTACAAGAGAGAAGGAACCCGCCAGTATAAGCCACTAAACTTGCAGGACTCTGAGCAAGGCACTGAACTTCCTGAAGCCTTGTTTGTTTGTTTGTTTATAAATGTGAGGTAATGAGAATTGAAAAATAAGAATGTACCATATGGCAAAGTGCAATGTTTAGCGCATTGTGAATTACTGTGATGCAGACAGGCACAAAATGTGGCAGCTCCCCAGTGTAACAGGAGAATTCCGCTCCCCGCCCCCCCACTCCTAAACCCCAGCTGGTGGAGGGGAAGGTAGTGGGCCATGAGAACTGGAGACAGGGATTATGTGTGACTTCAGGCCTTCTGGGATGTTTCTACATGTAGTGGAAATTAAAATATGCTGTAAAAGGTATTACTGCAAAGTAAATAAGGTCCGGGCTGGAGGAAGCAAAAGTTGCATTTTTAATAGTAGATATGGGGAGGGGTTACTTATAAAATAATACCCACACCTGGAAAACAAAAGTCAGTTTATAAGAACATAAAAATAAGTTTCCCTTTTGCCCCTGAGCATTTTCCATTTGCCCAAATAATCACCAAGAGTAGTTGTTTTTAGATATTCTGATCTTCATTATAACTTCAACTAATAAACTTCTTTAGGATTTATGAATTTTTGACAATATCTTTGGGCCTTCAGACATAAAAAATAAGAAAATAGAGTGCTTACCCTATCTCCTTCTTACTCTCTTCTACTACTGATTTGTAATTGTATTTTTATTTTATCCTTCTAAATGTTGCCTTTTCAACTCTGTTCATTGTATTTTACATACCTTTCAATAATTTCCTTCATGACCTTAAATAGTATGTTCACTCTTTTATGTATCAAATTAGGATGGCATTCGCAGCTATGAAAGACAAGAATAGAGGTTGAGTATCCCTAATCCAAAATGAAAATCTGAAATGCTTCAAAATCCAAAACTTTTTGAGCCCTATGATAATACTCACATGAAAAATTCATTGGGCTGTGTCAAATTTCAGATTCTCAGATTAGGGATGCCCAAACAGTAAGCATAATGCAAATATCCCCAAATCTAAAACAGTCCAAAATCCAAAACATTTCTGGTTCCAAGCATTTTGTTTTGTTTCATTTTCTTTATTTTTAATTTTTGAGGGTACATAGTAGGTACATATATTTATGGGGTACATGAGGTGTTTTGATACAGGCATGCAATGTGAAATAATCACATCATGGAGAATGCGGTACCAATCCTCTCAAGCATTTATCCTTTGTGTTACAAACCCAAGCATTTGGAATAAGGGACACTCAGTCTGTACTGATGTAGTTATTCTTCCTCCCTTGCTCCTCCCCCTCTTTTGTTTTCTATATTATTGTTTTTTATATCATCATGGTTTAAAATACTTGTATTAGCTAACTAAAGGTATCTTACTTGCTTTGTTTATAGGTCAACTCTAAAAATTAGAAAGCAAATATATAGCGTTGACAATATTGTGGTTTCAAAGATAATATTCACGGTAGAATTGAAATTCCATGTGGTTGATCCAGAAAGAAGAAAGATACTTCTGTGCCATTAAAACTAAAATTAAATTATATAAACATATAATTTAATAAATTATGTTAAAAACAAAAGTAATTAATACTCAAAATGCACCACTCTGTTACATTTTGCTATTACCTAAATAGGCGAGGCACACCTGTTGTTCTGAGTGGTGGAAACCCTCTATCCTGCTGGCTACTGCAGGTTCCTCCCCAACTCTGCATGTAGGGATTTCATGTTGGTAGCTTCCGATTGTCCACAGAGGGAGTGTTTACACCATGGAAATTGGAAAACGCTACAAACAGGGGCTTGGTTTGTTGTTATGTTCATTAGACTTCAGAAAATGGTGAAGGAGGTTAATAATGTAGATTAAACTTAAATTGCACTATGTCTATAGCCCTTGCATTGCGAATAGTGCAAAGAATTGAGATAATATTTTCCCGTTTTTAAAAACTATTATCCAAGTAAACACAGTCACTCACACCATTGACAAATGAGTGAAGTTTCAATATAAGATACTGCTGAATCTGAAAGTGGCTGCAATATAATCAATATAGTTTGTATGGGAAGGAGACATCACTTAACAGTAGATAACACATCAGATTTCATGACTATAAATGTATTGGATAAAGCACTGTGGATTGGAATACAACTCCATTTGTCAAATAATGTTTAAATTGAGACCATAGATCGGCTAGGGATGCCAAAGTTTGGCAAAAATCAGTGAAAGCATTCTGTTAGAATCAATCAACTATATGGAATTTACAACAGAGAGTATTGCCTATTTTATTATTATTATTTGTAAAGTGTTCATTACATATCCTTTATAGCAGTAAAATTTATAATAATCACATATATGTGTGTGTGTGTGTGTGTGTGTATATATATATATTCATTTGTTTAGGGCTTGGGTTAAGCATTTACCAGCACACCATTATATCAGAGGTTTGTCTGATCTTACCACTACCTCACATAAGAGAGTAGGAGGAAGTGAAGAGGAATGCTTCTTCCTCCCTGGCTCTGGGGTCAGCGGGGTCCCAGGGATTATCAGACTCATCGGTAACATAAGAAGGACTCATCACCAGAAAAGCAGGGTGAGAAGCAGCTGGCAGGGCAGGTTATTCCCAGAGCCTCTGCATCTATAAATAGGGGCTATAGGACCCTTCCTGCCTGCCTCATAAGCAGTTGTGACATTTGGGATGACATCAGGCCCAAGGAAGGCAAAACAGTGACAATATTTCCTCCTTAAGGAGGTGTCCCCATCCCCACCACCAATTACCAAGAAGACATGTGGCTCAAACGACCCATGCCACCCACCCGCAGCAGGGCTTACCAAAGGCTAGCCCAATTCTGAGGTATGGGGAAGGGCAGGGAGGTGAAGCCACTTCTGCTTTTTGCCCTCATCCGCTGAAGGACCAGCCCAGGGGCCACATTTGAATTCTCAAACCTTAGCCGCAGGTTCACTTCAAGTTTTGAGAAGAAATTTACAGGCAGTTTCATTATAACTGGCTGGGTCCTCTGCAGAAGTGGCTCTCTGTGTTTCCGGAGAAACTATGAAATGTGGGGATAATTGCTGTAAATATGGATGGGCATAACTTTATCAACCACCAAGATTGATTGCCTTTTACTGCCAGAAATTTCTTGTGGAAAACCCCAAAATTAAAATACTTGTTATTTACCTTTCTGTGAATTCATCCTAAGAAAATAATCCAATACTGAGAAGGCTTCTTATACATTTGCCTCAAACTTTTTTTTTTTTTTTTTTTTTTTTGAGACGGAGTCTTGCTCTGTCACCTAGACTGAAGTGCAGTGGCGCAATCTCGGCTCACTGCAAGCTCTGCCTCTGGGGTTCATGCCATTATCCTGCCTCAGCTTCCCAAGTAGCTGGGACTACAGGCGCCCACCTCCCTGCCCGGCTAATTTTTTGTATTTTTAGTAGAGACGGGGTTTCACCATGTTAGCCAGGATGGTCTCGATCTCCTGACCTCGTGATCCATCCTCCTCGGCCTTCCGAAGTGCTGGGATTACAAGAGTGAGCCACCGCACCTGACCTTCAAACCATTTTTTAAATGATCAAAGAGTATGGGCCCATAAATAAACACAAAAGTAACTCTTTATGTGGAAAGGTGCTCTCTGCATATTGGAAATAATCTGAAGTGTTCAATCTTAGACTTTAAAGTAACATAGTATACAGTGAGTAATATGCTGTTTCAGACATCACTTTTAATACCATAAGGATATGCTTAATTTATAATGTTAAGTTAGAAAGCAGGTGAGCAGTCTGGCTGCAGGCACCGGCTCTGGGGTTGAAGCACCTGGGTGGGAGTCCTGCCTCTGTGCCTCATTGGCTGTCTGACCTTCAGTTCTGTAAGCCTCGGCTTCCTCATCTATACAATGGGTACCACAGCAGTAGCCTTCTTTCTGAGTGGTTTCAAGGGAAGCAATGGAATGGCTCCCAGCATCCAGCACATAGTGAGCCTTCAACATTATTTATAATGAGCATTGTCATTGCATCCATGGCAAATCAATCCACTGACAAAATGCTAGAGAGAAATGTTACAAACTGCTGCCAGTAGTAGTTGCTGGGTGGTGGCACTGGGATAGATGTCAGTCCTTGATCCTGCCTTTGTGGGATAGGATTCTCCCTCCCCCCTAGTCCTCAATAGTCCCCTACACTTTTCCTATTGCTCATCCATTCTGCAAATTGCTCTGTTATAATTTCCTCTTTGCTGTTTTGATTAGTGAGCTCTTGAGTCAGGGAATTTTTCTTGTTTATCTCCATAGCCATAGCCCCTAGCATACACCTAAGAAATAGTAGGTGCTCAAACATTTAACAGTCAAGTTTTCCCAAACTTTATTGAGGAGTGTTTCAGATATCTGCTGCTACATGACAAAATGTGGTGGCTTGACATAACAGCTCCTTATTATTTCCCATGATTCTGTGGGACAGAAAGCAGGTAGGGTTTGGCTGGGGGGTTCTTCTGCTCCACACTGCATGGACTCAGAGCCACCTGGCTGCGTTTGCTAGGGGCCTGGGAGCTGGAAGATCCAAAGAAAGCTTTATTCACAAGACTGGTGCCTCAGTGCTCTTCCTTTGCAGCCTCTCTTTCCCTCCATGCCCTCTCATCATTCATTAGACAGTGCAAATCTTATAAAATATGGCAGCTTAGCTTCCAGAGAGAAAGACAGTGGAGTTTCCAGGCTTCTTAGGGTCTACACGCAGAACTACTGCAGCATCATTTCCACCTCTTGATGGGAGGAAGGGCATGAGCACACTGAGAGGGAAGGAATTTGGAGGGCCATCTCTAAAGAAACTAATACTTGATGAATTTTTTAAAAAACAAGAAGAAAGCATTTTCCAAAAGTAACACTAGGATAAGCAGGTCTGGAAGCAGCATTAGTTGAAGTCTTTGCCCTTGCATTTCAGAGTGGCATGGAATCCAAGACATAACTGCAGCAGCACCTCCCTGGCCCAGGAGCAGCAAACCCCAAAGTCTCCCTGCAGTGAGATTGTGCTCTACTTCACAGAGAGAGACCACAGAGCTGGGCTCCCAGTGGACCCACAGAGAATCCTATCCAGCTCATTGCCCCCAAAGCTTCTGAGCCCCAGCACCTGTGTGCTATTCCTGAGTGGAAAGACCAAGGTAAGCAGGGCAGCCTCCACATGCTCTGACAGCTCAGCCTGCTGGAGGGGAAGGTGTAAACCTGGTGACACATGACCATGGAGTCAGCAGTGACTTCATACCCACATAAGCACTAAGATGCTACCTGTCCAGGAAACCAAGAAGGACCCTGTCTTGGACTCTACACTTTGAGGGTCCATAAGAACCCAAAAACACAGCGCACATCTATTCATGGATGTATGGAATGGGCACCACTGTTCCTCGAGAGGTGTGCCCAGTGCTGCCCTGCATGACCCATGGCCCTGACCCTGTACACCTGCTCACTGAACTGGCATTGCCCAGGCACCTCATCTCTTGACCTCTGTATGTCCTCAAAAGAAAATGTGACTGGATTCAAATGTTATGGATTTGGCGTGTAGGATCAGCTTAGGTTTATGGGTTGTGCTATTGCCAGCAGGAACATTGCTTCCATGTCTGGGAGGAATTGAATGTGGAAGCAATAGGAAAAAATATAAACTTCCAGACATTTCCTCTCAGATCACCTAAATGTAGTAGGTTCTCCGTAAGAAATCTCACCTCTGAATAGTGCCAGGTATGTATTTTTTTCCTTCTCTTTGAGTTCAAATTCACAGTTTCATAGGTACTTATATATCAGTGCAAAATTCACAATGGTTCTTCGTTGCAGCCTGGAAATATTTCATGCTATTAAACAGTTCACTCACTCTTAGATGCAAATGTGTTGTTCTGGATGCATAATGTCACATATGCAAAGTATGACATAGATTCTTCCTACCACCCACTAGATGCAAAACAAACACCAGAAATGCTAACAGTTTAATTTTTACATTTATTTTTTGTGTTTAAAATCACAATAAGAATTTAATTTTATTCAAATAATGTTTTTAATTTTTGTATCTTTAATTATCACATACATTTCGCTTCTTGATTTTTTAGATAAATCTTTAAAAGTATAGTAACAATAACATGCATTGGCACAGTTTTAACAAGACCTTTCTGAGTGTACACATGTTAGACTGGTAATGTATATTGTTGCCACTAGGGAGTACCCACTCTTTTGTATTCTGTGTTAAGCTTTCCATTTTGAAATGATTATAGATTCACAGGAACTTGCAAAAATAATCAGAGAGGTCCTAGGTCCCCTTGATCCAGTGTCTCTCAATTATTCTGTCTTACATAACTTAGTACAATATCAAAACCAGGGAACTGGCATTGATGCAATGTCTATCACTCCAGTTGTATTACATGCAGATTTATGTAACCACCAGGGTGCAGAACTATCCTGTGGCTGTAAGCTATCCCTCATGCTGTGCCTTACAGTCACACCTACCTTCTGCCCCATTTTTCCCTAACCCTTGGCCACCTCTCATCTGCTCTCCATCTCATTTAGAGAATGTTATATAAATGAAATAATGCAGCATATGTCCTTCTGGGACTGGCTCTTTTCACCAAACATAATGTCCTTGAGATCCACCCAAGTGGCTGGAAGCATCCATAGTCCTTTCCTTTTAATTGCTAGGTAGAATCCATGGCATGACTGTCCGCAGTGTGTTTAACCATTCACCTGTTTAACCATCTTGACCGTTTCTAGTCTGAGGCTATTACAAATAAAGCTGCTTTAGGAGCCTCCCTTCACTCATCCCCACACCATGTGTGTTGGTTGGAGCTGCTTCCACCCTCAGCAGTGGTGTGGACGCATGACCAAGGCCCATCAGATGAGACTATTCCCTGCCCCAGTTGCAGCGATGGGTTTAGGTCTGTACACATGATCCATAATATTCCATTCAGAGGTCATCTCAAGGGTTTTGCTAAAACCATTAAGTTTTTTTTTTTTAACCAAAAATGTCCTGAAAAATTACACTCAGCCCGTCTGGGCCTTGCAGTCCTCAGCTATGAAATAAGGACAAGAATCCCTATACTAACAGGTTAGTATGTATTTGTTCATTCAACAAACTAAAAAGTGTTTACTGAAGAGGTATGGGGGAGTATTTCAAGAAGTGGGAAGCAGGTATAAAAGCCCTGGTGCAAGAAAGGAGTTGAGTGGGCAGTATGCTGAAAGCACAATGCCAACAAGGTGGCAATGGCAGGTTAGGGGTATTGAGCATGAACAGGACCAAGATAAACTACAGAAACAGGAAAGGACCTCTCAGGGAGGGCCTTCTAAGATCCAGCAGGAAGTCTGGACTTGAGGCTCAACATGATGAGAAGCCATTGAGGTGTTTTAAGCAGGGAAATGGCATGCTCCAATTTACATTTTACTGCTGTGTGGAGAATGGCCTGGGGACAATAGAGCATGCATGGAAGCCAGTGCAGAGGCTCTTGAATGAGGCCAAGCAAGAATGGCAGTAGCACATCTAGGGTGATAATAGTGGAATGGGAGATAAAAGGATGGATTTGGGATGTATCTCGGAAATAGAAATGACTACAAGGCTTACAGAATGAGTCATCAGATAAACTCAAGAATGACTCCTACATCTTTTGCTTAAAGTTAGTGTGGGTGGCAACATTTATTGGCATGGAGAGGAGAAACAAGCTTGGGACAGGTTGAAGCACATGTTTCAAACGTGTTAGGTGTGAGATGCCAGAGGGTGAGGGTAACAGAGCAGTCAGAAAAGGATGCCTGTAGCTTAGAGGTGAGCTCTAGTCTGGAGACTGGGACTCATCAGTACAGATTATATTTTAAAACTGTAGGAATGGATAAGATACCTGGGAGAGAAAAGGCTCAAGCCTAAGACCTAGGAACCCTCAACAGTTAGAAATTGTGTAGAACATTGAGAACACAATTCCCCTTCAAAGCTAAACTTAGGAAAGAAAAAAAAAGGCTGAACTGTCATCACATGCTATCTTTTCCTTAATTTTTAGTTAACTTTTCAGTTAATTAATTTACAACCTTTCTTATTTTCCAATATACACATTTAATGCCATAAATTTCCTTCAAAGTACCATGTTAGCCATATATAGTGAGTCTTAAAATTATGGTTCAATGTTGCATTTGATTCCAAATATTTTGTAATTTCTACTCCAATATCTCCTTTTAGACATAAATTAACAATTTTTTTCAGTGCTTAGAAGTATGATTTTTAGATGTATGTTTTTCAGTCTTCTTATTGTTATCTAATTTTATTGTATCAAGATTAGAGAACATTGAATACTGTTGATTCTTTAGTGTTTATTTATTGAACCCTCTTGTGAAGTGATACATGGTCAATTTCTATAAATATTCCATGGGTGCAGACTTCTACATATATCTATTATATTAGGTTTTCTTAATGCATTGTTCAAAGTCTCTTTCTCTACTAATTTGTTGCTAGTGTTCTACTTGGTCTATCAGTTTCTGAGAGTGTTGTCATAAAATTTCCACTAAGATTGTGAATTTTCAAATTCTTCACATTATGTCACAGATTTTTGTTGGTTTTCTTTCCTCCTAGGCTATGTTGTTAGGTGTATGTAGGCTCAAGATTTTTGTATCTCTGTGAATTGTTTCTTTTATAATCTTGCAATGGCAATCTTCATCCCTAATAAAGATTTTCCTTAGTCTGTCTTGCCCATATTAATACTACTTCACTACACTAGTTTTATTTTTTTTTCAAGCCTATAAAGCTCTATTGACATTTTCAAAAGAAGACTGATATGGAGAAGCATAATATGTTTCCAGACTTAATATTATCAATAAAACATTTCTCCAAAACCAATTTATATATTCAGTGCAATCACAATTGGAATTCCAAAAGGCTTTTTGTGAAGGTTTACAAGCTGATTCTTTTTTATATATATATACACACACATTAAGTTCTAGGGTACATGTGCACAATGTGCAGGTTTGTTATATATGTATACATGTGCCATGTTGGTGTGCTGCACCCATTAACTCGTCATTTACATTAGGTATATCTCCTAAGGCTATCCCTCTCCCCTCCCCCGACCCCACGACAGGCCCTGGTGTGTGATGTTCCCCTTCCTGCGTCCAAGTGTTCTCATTGTTCAATTCCCACCCAAGAGTGAGAACATGCAGTGTTTAGTTTTTTGTCCTTGCAATAGTTTGCTGAGAATGATGGTTTCCAGCTTCATCCATGTCCCTACGAAGGACATGAATTCATCCTTTTTTATGGATGCATAGTATTCCATGGTGTATATGTGCCACATTTTCTTAATCCAGTCTATCATTGGTGGACATTTGGGTTGGTTACAAGTCTTTGCTATTGTGAATAGTACTGCAGTAAACATATGTGTGCATGTGTCTTTATAGCAACATGATTTATAATCCTTTGGGCATATACCCAGTAATGGGATGACTGGGTCAAATGGTATTTCTAGTTCTGGATCCTTAAGGAATTGCCACACTGTTTTCCCCAATGGTTGAACCAGTTTACAGTCCCACCAGCAGTGAAAAAGTGTTCCTATTTCTCCACATCCTCTCCAGCACCTCTTGTTTCCTGACTTTTTAATGATCACCATTCTAACTTGTGTGAGATGGTATCTCACTGTGGTTTTGATTTGCATTTCTCTGATGGTCTGTTCATATCCTTCACCCACTTTTTGATGGGGTTGTTTGTTTCTTTCTTGTAAATTTGTTTGAGTTCTTTGTAGATTCTGGATATTAGCCCTTTGTCAGATGAGTAGATAGAAAAATTTTCTCTCATTCTGTAGGTTGCCTGTTCACTCTGATAGTAGTTTCTTTTGCTGTGCAGCAGCTCTTTAGTTTAATTAGATCCCATTTGTCAATTTGGGCTTTTGTTTCCATTGCTTTTGGTGTTTTACACATGAAGTCCTTGCCCATGCCTATGTCCTGAATGGTATTGCCTAGGTTTACTTCTAGGGTTTTTATGGTTTTAGGTCTAACATTTAAGTCTTTAATCCATCTTGAATTAATTTTTGTATAAGGTGTAAGGAAGGGATCCAGTTTCAGCTTTCTACATATGGCTAGCCAGTTTTCCCAGCACCATTTATTAAATAGGGAATCCTTTCCCCATTTCTTGTTTTTGTAAGGTTTGTCAAAGATCACATGGCTGTACATGTGTGGTGTTATTTCTGAGGGCTCTGTTCTGTTCCATTGGTCTATATCTCTGTTTTGGTACCAGTACCATGCTGTTTTGGTTACTGTAGCCTTGTAGTATAGTTTGAAGTCAGGTAGCATGATGCCTCCAGCTTTGTTCTTCTGACTTAGGATTGACTTGGCAATGCAGGCTCTTTTTTGCTTCCATATGAACTTTAAAGTAGTGTTTTCCAATTCTGTGAAGAAAGTCATTGGTAGCTTGATGGGGATGGCATTGAATCTATGAATTACCTTAGGCATATGGCCATTTTCACGATATTGATTCTTCCTATCCATGATCATGGAATGTTCTTCCATTTGTTTGTTTCCTCTTTTATTTCGTTGAGCAGTGGTTTGTAGTTCTCCTTGAAGAAGTCCTTCACATCCCTTGTAAGTTGGATTCCTAGGTATTTTATTCCTTTGAAGCAATTGTGAATGGGAGTTCACTCATGATTTGGTTCTCTGTTTGTCTGTTATTGGTGTATAACAATGCTTTTGATTTTTACACATTGATTTTGTATCCTGAGACTTTGCTGAACTTGCTTATCAGCTTAAGGAGATTTTGGGCTGAGACGATGGGGTTTTCTAAATATACAATCATGTCATCTGCAAACAGGGACAATTTGACTTCCTCTTTTCCTAATTGAATACCCTTTATTTCTTTCTCCTGTCTGATTGCCCTGGCCAGAACTTCCAACACTATGTTGAATAGGAGTGGTGAGAGAGGGCATCCCTGTCTTGTGCCAGTTTTCAAAGGGAATTTTTCCAGTTTTTGCCCATTCAGTATGATATTGGCTGTGGGCTTGTCATAAATAGCTTTTATTATTTTGAGATACGTTCCATCAATACCAAATTTATTGAGAGTTTTTAGCATGAAGGCTGTTGAATTTTGTCAAAGGCCTTTTCTGCATCTGTTGAGATAATTATGTGGTTTTTGTCTTTGGTTCTGTTTATATGCTGGATTACATTTATTGATTTGTGTATGTTGAAACAGCCTTGCATTGCAGGGATGAAGCCCACTTGATCATGGTGGATAAGCTTTTTGATGTGCTTGCTGGATTCAGTTTGCCAGTATTTTATTGAGGATTTTTGCATCAGTGTTCATCAGGGATATTGGTCTAAAATTCTCCTTTTTTGTTATGTCTCTGCGAGGCTTTGGTATCAGGATGATGCTGGCCTCATAAAATGAGTTAGGGAGGATTCCCTCTTTTTCTATTGATTGGAATAGTTTCTGAAGGAGTGGTACCAGCTCCTCCTTGTACCTCTGGTAGAACTCAGCTGTGAATCCATCTGGTCCTGGACTTTTTTTGGTTGGTAGGCTATTAATTATTGCCTCAATTTCAGAGCCTGTTATTGGTCTATTCAAGGATTCAACTTCTTCCTGGTTTAGTTGGGAGGGTGTATGTGTCCAGGAATTTATCCATTTCTTCTAGATTTTCTAGTTTATTTGCGTAGAGGTGTTTATAGTATTCTCTGATGGTAGTTTGTATTTCTGTGGGGTCAGTGGTGATATCCCCTTTATTATTTTTTATTGCATCTATTTGATTCTTCTCTTTTTTCTTCTTTATTAGTCTTACTGGTGGTCTGTCAATTTTGTTGATCTTTTCAAAAAACCAGCTCCTGGATTCATTGATTTTGTATGTCCATCTCCTTCAATTCTACTCTGATCTTAGTTATTTCTTGCCTTCTGCTAGCTTTTGAGTGTGTTTGCTCTTGCTTGTCTAGTTCTTTTAATTGTGATGTTAGGTTGTCAATTTTATATCTTTCCTGCTTTCTCTTGTGGGCATTTAGTGCTATAAATTTCCCTCTACACACTGCTTTAAATGTGTCCCAAAGATTCTGGTATCTGTTATTCTGTGTCTTTGTTCTCATTGGTTTCGAAGAACATCTTTATTTCTGCCTTCATTTTGTTATGTACCCAGTAGTCATTCAGGAGCAGGCCGTTCAGTTTCCATGTAGTTGAATGGTTTTGAGTGAGTTTCTTAATTCTGAGTTCTAGTTTGATTGCACTGTGGTCTGAGAGACAGTTTGTTATAATTTCTGTTCTTTTACATTTGCTGAGGAGTGCTTTACTTCCAACTATGTGATCAATTTTGGAATAAGTGCGATGTGGTGGTGAGAAGAATGTATATTTTGTTAATTTGGGTTGGAGAGTTCTTAGATGTCTATTAGGTCTTCTTGGTGCAGAGCTGAGTTCAATTCCTGGATATCCTTTTTAACTTTCTGTCTCATTGATCTGTCTAATGTTGACAGTGGGATGTTAAAGTCTCCCATTATTATTGTGTGGGAGTGTAAGTCTCTTTGTAGGTCTCTAAGGACTTGCTTTATGAACCTGGGAGCTCCTGTATTGGGTGCATATATATTTAGGACAGTTAGCTCTTCTTGTTGAATTGATCCCTTTACCATTATGCAATGGCCTTCTTTGTCTCTTTTGATCTTTGTTGGTTTAAAGTCTGTTTTATCAGAGCCTGGGATTGCAGCCCCTGCCGTTTTTGTTTTCCATTTGCTTGGTAGATCTTCCTCCATCCCTTTATTTTGAACCTATGTATGTCTCTGCATGTGAGATGGGTCTCCTGAATACAGCACGCTGATGGGTCTTGATTATCCAATTTGCCAGTCTGTGTCTTTTAATTGGAGCATTTAGCCCATTTACATTTAAAGTTAATATTGTTATGTGTGAATTTGATCCTGTCATTATGATGTTAGCCGGTTATTTTGCTCATTAGTTGATGCAGTTTCTTCCTAGCATCGATAGTCTTTACAATTTGGCATGTTTTTGCAGTGGCTGATATCAGTTTTTCCTTTCTATGTTTGCTGCTTCCTTCAGGAGCTCTTGTAGGGCAGGCCTGGTGGTGACAAAATCTCTAAGCATTTGCTTGTCTGTAAAGGATTTTACTTCTCCTTCACTTATGAAGCTTAGTTTGGCTGGATATGAAATGCTGGGTTGAAAATTCTTTTCTTTAAGAATGTTGAATATTGGCCCCCACTCTCTTTCGGCCTGCGGAGTTTCTGCTGGGAGATTCACTGTTAGACTGATGGGCTTCTCTTTGTAGGTAACCTGACCTTTCTCTCTGGTTGCCCTTAACATTTTTTCCTTCATTTCAACTTTGGTGAATCTGAAAATTATGTGTCTTGGAGTTGCTCTTCTCGAGGAGTATCTTTGTGGCATTCTCTGTATTTACTTAATTTGAATGTTGTCCTGCCTTGCTAGGTTGGGAAAGTTCTCCTGGATAATATCCTGCGGAGTGTTTTCCAACTTGGTTCCATTCTCCCTGTCACTTTCAGGTACACTAGTCAGACGTAGATTTGGTCTTTTCACATAGTCCCGTATTTCTTGGGGGGTTTGTTCATTTCTTTTTACTCTTTTTTCTCTAAACTTCTCTTCTCACTTCATTTCATTCATTTGATCTTCAATCACTGATACCCTTTCTTCCACTTGATCGAATCGGCTACTGAAGCTTGTGCATTCGTCACATAGTTCTTGTGCCATGGTTTTCAGCTCCATCAGGTCATTTAAGGACTTCTCTACACTGGTTATTCTAGTTAGCCATTCGTCTAATCTTTTTTCAAGGTTTTTAGCTTCTTTGTGATGGGTTCGAACTTCCTCCTTTAGCTCGGAGAAGTTTGATCGTCTGAAGCCTTCTTCTATCAATTCGTCAAAGTCATTCTCCATCCAGCTTTGTTCTGCTGCTGGCGAGAAGCTGCGTTCCTTTGGCGGGGGAGAGGCGTTCGGATTTTTAGAATTTTCAGCTTTTCTGCTCTGTTTTCTCCCCATCTTTGTGGTTTTTATCTACCTTTGATCTTTGGTGATGGTGACGTATAGATGGGGTTTTGGTGTGGATGTCTTTTCTGTTTGATAGTTTTCCTTTTAGCAGTCAGGACCCTCAGCTGCAGGTCTGTTGGAGTTTGCTGGAGGTCCACTCCAGACCCTGTTTGCCTGGGTATCAGCAGCAGAGGCTGCAAAACAGCAAATATTGCTGCCTGATTGTTCCTCTGGAAGCTTCATCTCAGAGGGGTACCCTGCCGTGTGAGATGTCAGTCTGCCCCTACTGGGGGGTGCCTCCCAGTTAGGCTACTCAGCGGTCAGGGACCCACTTGAGGAGGCAGTCTGTCCATTCTCAGATCTCCAACTCCGTGCTGGGAGAACCACTACTCTCTTCAAAGCTGTCAGACAGGGACATTTAAGTCTACAGAGGTTTCTGCTGCCATTTGTTTGACTATGCCCTGCCCCCAGAGGTGGAGTCTATAGAGGCAGGCAGGCCTCCTTGAGTTGCGGTGGCCTCCACCCTGTTCGAGCTTCTCGTGGCTTTGTTTACCTACTCAAGCCTCAGCAATGGCGGGTGCCCCTCCCCCAGCCTCACTGCTGCCTTGCAGTTTGATCTCAGATTGCTGTGTTAGCAATGAGCGAGGCTCCCTGGGTGTGGGACCCTCTGAGCCAGGCGAGGGATATAATCTCCTGGTGTGCCGTTTGCTAAGACCGTTGGAAAAGCGTACTATTAGGGTGGTAGTGACCCAATTTTCCAGGTGCTGTGTGTCACAGCTTCCCTTGGCTAGGAAAGGGAATTCCCTGACTCCTTGCGCTTCCCGGGTGAGGCGATGCCTTGCACTGCTTTGGCTCACGCTTAGTGAGCTGCACTCATTGTCCTGCCCCCACTGTCCAATAGGCCCTAGTGAGATGAACCCAGTACCTCAACTGGAAATGCAGAAATCGCCTGTCTTCTGTGTCACTCACGTGGGGACTGGAGCTGTTCCTATTTGACCATCTTGGAACTGCTCCTCTACACTAGTTTTATTTTAATTCCTATTTGTCTCATGCATCTTTTTCCATTCATTTATTTTCAACATTTCTGTGTTCTAATGTTTTAGATATGTGTCTTCACAAACAGCTACCATTGGATTTTTAAAAATTCCAACCTAAGTACTTCTGTCTTTTAACGTGTGAGATTAATCTGTTTACATTTACTATGATTACTGATAAATTTACGGCATTTATACCTATTTTTATCTTCTTCTTTTGTGTTTCTATTTATCGTAATTTTTATTTTATTGTTTTCTCCCTTTCTCCGTCTGTTGAATTGATTGAGATTTTTTTTGTATATAGCCCCCTCTACTGGTTTAGAAGTTATACATTCTACTTCTACTCTTTACTTATTATTCTTAACATTTTTGACATGAATATTTGACTTTTAAATGCCTACCACTGCAATGTCCAATAGAGTAGGGCCACTAACCACATTTGAAATTAGATCAATTGAGCACTTAAATGTTTAATTTTATTTAATCTTAATTTAGAAATTGATACACACTCCAATTACTAAAAAGCTTTTACGTATGTTTAGAACAACTTGAAAATCTTTTTTTCAACTCTAAATTTTGTAAACTCTAAATACAGATAAAATATTTGTAGCAGAAATTTAGCATCCAAATTGGAATATGCTATAAATGTAAAATACACACCAGATTTGGAAGAGTTGGTATAAAAAAAATACAAAATGTCTCAATAAATAATATTTATAAATGATTACATGTAGAAATGATAGCATTTTGCATATATTGCCCTAAATAAAATGTTACTAAACTAATTTCACCTGTTTCTTTTTTAATATGGCTACCAGAAAAAATGTAATTATAGATGTGGTTCAAACTATGTCCCTGTTGGACAGCGCTGATCCGGAGTAAAACCCGCAAGTGCCCAGCAGACTTAATGTCCCGATTCTCCCCAGTCTTCTCTTCCAGGTGACTCTTCAGTGTTAGTAACTGCATTGTATGAATATTCGTTCCACCTCATCCTTAACACTCCCACCTTTTTTACTCGTCACTCACGCAGCATGATGCTCTGGTTTACCAAAATGTTTGCCAATTCCTCAGTCGTCTCTGCACCCAGCTTCCCTTGCCTCCTTCACAGTTCAACTCTCTTCTTCCAGTTTCCGAGTCCACTTAGGAGGCTGCATTCCCTCCCAGTGTCACCGAGTACCCAGGCCCCGGACAGAGACCCCCTGCCACGGTGCCACGGCCTCCACACCTGCTCCACGGTGGCTTCTCCAGCTCAGGGGGGCTGCCATGTGCAGGAGCCACAAGAGGCCGGCCCAGCCCGAGCGCAGACAGGAAACGGCACTCCAGGGAGGCACTGGACTCAGCCCCACACCCTCCATGTCCCTGCGGCTCCAATTCATAGTGGGAATAAGGATGAGCAGCACCTCGTCCATTCCCTTAATCCCCTCCCAGAAAGTACTTCCGATTATCCCGGCCACAGCCTCTGGATCAGAAGAGGGGCTTTAGCGTCCCCGTCGTATAGGCCCCACCTTGGCAGGGCTGAGGTCAAAGCATCATCCTCTCTCCTGGGGTCTCAGGGAGCCACTCTCCAGCTCCGCTCCTCACAGACACGTCCCAGTCCGGTGACCCAGGGCCAGGACCAGGGTGAGGGGAGAGGGACGCTCATTGCCCCTTAAAATTTGCATCCAAGATAACTCACTTGCTTCACCCCGTTCCCAGCTGTGTACCCACAGAAGCATGTGTTTCCTGTGAGTGTTACCCAGGTGACTCCCCTGGACTTCCTGAAGCGGACAGAGCCCCTCTTCAGGACATCCTCTGTCCCTGTGCTGGTCATTGCTGTTGGAAAACCCAACAGCTCAAGTAGTGTGCTGAGGGCGCCACCTCGTGGCTAATACGAATCAGCTCCAGGTTTCTTCTTCCAGTAATGTGACTGTTTTCAAAAAGGTGCAAACAATCCCTAGGTTCTGGCATCGACTGACTTAAATATCTAAGCACGTGAAACAATAGATAGCCCTGCAATGCTTACGACAACTAGAAAAACCAAACAACGTCGCTATATAAAAGCAAAAGTATCCTAAGAACTCTAAACATGATCTACAGTGTGGTTCTGTGGCTTATATTTTAATTTATCATGTAAATTTAAATGCAGAATATCTTTCAATATGTGAGAAACTTGGTTTGAGAAGCAAAAACTGCCTTAGCTTCTGCCGATGATGATGATGGATGAAGCAGAAGACACAAGCACTTCCAGGGCCCCTCATAAAGGTTGCAGCTGGAACACACCGTCCTGGCCAAGGGCATGAGCATGGTGTACTTAATGCGAGTTGGACACTTAGCTAAATGTCCTGCCTGACTTTCCTCGCTTCATCCTCTAACAGATCCAGGGACTCAGCAGTATTACTATCCTCACTTCATACATGAGGAAGGGGACTCAGAGAGGCTGAGCCCCCCAGAGACGCGGCTAAGAAGTGTCCGAGGCAGGAGTCAAACTCGACTCTCTGGCTCCCCAGTTCCGTTCTTTCCACCGAAGTTCATGCCGCCTCCTCCAGCAAGCCTGGAGAGTGAGTGAGCCCTCACCAGGGCACACACAGAGAAGGCCTGTCACAGTGTTTTCAATGGAGCCCCCTATAGCTGTGGAGACTGACGGGGTCCAAGAACAGGATGCTATGACCTTGCTTCTCAGGTGCCCTGAGCTCTAGTGTTGTGGCAGGCCTTACCTCTGCCAGCTCCCACTCTCCACCATGGTCAAACTGCCCCACACCTGGGGTCTCCAGGGGCAGGCCAGAGGTTACCACAATGCTTAGGGTGAGTGATGACCCTGAGGCTGGACTGACCCAGCTCTGCCCAAAGACTGAATCAGGCTCTCCAAGGCCATCAGCGCATGGCCAATCACCCTGCCTTTGTCAAGGACAAGACGGCAGATGAGTCCAGGTGAACCTGGACGCTGAACCCAAGTGAGTAGGAGGCCACTATACTTTTGGGGAAGGATCTCTCTGCCCAACACAGACTCCGAAAGCCAGTTCAAGAGCCACCTGCCTGCTTCCTCTGCTTTGACTTTCAAATGCCAGCCATGCTGCGTGTGGCTCTGGGACCTTGGGGAATGCACAGACCCTTTGTGACCGTAGTTTCCCAGTCTATGAAGTAGGGGAGATTGGGAGCCTTGGGAAGTGGCTCCGATCCCCCTCGGCAACCTCAGGGCTCCTCCCCTGCTAGTGATTTCTCCAGCCCCCACTTTCTCCCCATACTTAAGACACAGAATTGGGCCAGCTATGCAGAATTCACCTGCTCCGAGGAAGACTCAGTATAGAAAACCCTCGAAATCCCACACGCCCTGCCAACAGCACGGGGCACACAGGACGGTGAGCTACAGATGAGGCTGGGGTGAGACGAGCTTGAGTAACCAGAAGCCAGGAGGGAAGGCGCGGCGAGCGGTCCGGGAGCTCAGGAGGCTGCGTCCCCGATGCCCGCCAGGGGGCGCCGTGCACTAGGGCCCAGGAAGGTCGCCTCCGCCCGCGGCGCCACCCTCGCTGCCCGGCAGGGGTCAGCCTCGCCCGGCCATCCCCGACCCAGCTGCTTCAGGCTCTCGACCCGCGGGGACCGCCCGCCGCACCGCATCCCCCAGAGGCGCCGAATAGAAGGGAGCTTGGTCCTGCCTGAGGATGCGTGGCCTGGGCTGCATACCCCCGGCCCTGCTCGCCCGCTCATCACACGGAGGCCGGGGGCAGGGTCACGGTCAGGGAGCCTGCGGGGCTAAAGGAGCCGGCCGAGAGCTCAGGAGCTGCCGCTGGGCGGCGAGAAAGGAGCCCCAGGCAGGCCCCGGGCGGCCGAGGCGGGGGAGGAGACGCCAGACCCCGGTTCCAGGTGAGCAGCCCCGCCCGCTCTGCTGGAGGCCCCGCTCACCGCCGGCGGGAGATGTGGGTGCAAGCCCTGGGGCGCACGTGGCCAGGCCACTGCCACGCCCGAGAGATGGGTTTTCGTCGCCACTTCGGCCCTGGTGAACCCTGTGACTGGAGTGCCTCCCAGTCCCACCGTGATGCCCACCTCGGGGCGCAGCCAGGTGCCAGGCTAACGCGTGTGATCCACAGTGTGCTGAGAAGTGCTGACTGTCATTGCGAATGTCCGCGGTGGGGTGACGCCTGGGCAGGGTGCGCTGGCCTGGTTCCAGAAGACCTGGCCTCTCCAGCCCCCACGGGGCGCCCGTTTGCTGCGTGGCCCATGCGAGCGGCGGCTGCTCTTGGCTGAGTCATTCCGAGACAAGCGTCCAGCCCGCGCTCTCTGCCGTCCTTCCCAGCGCTGCCCGGCAGGCCCCGGGAACTGTGCCCAGCTGTGCCCGCTTAGCTGGTGCATGACCTGCATTTGAACTTGCTGCAAAGAAAGGTGGGTGAGGGAAAGGCGAGGGCTGGGGTGAGGGTCTGGAGAGCAGTCTCCTGTCCCTTCTCCCACTGAGGTCACTGTCCAGCTGGTGGGCAGAGCTCTGTCCCCAAGCCTTCCAAAGGAGAGGCCCACGCTGTAGGACCTTGTAACACTATTGGCTGAGGTTGGTAAAGGTCACAGAGGTGGTTCCTAATAAAACTTCCCTAACCAGAGGTCTCCTGATGCAGCGTCCCCCCAACACACACACACATCCAGTCTCCATGGTGTGGGTGGAGGTCACTGAGGAGCAGGGACCTGTCCGGGCACACACGGCCCAGTTCACCGCCTCTCGGGGGAAGGGCCCGAGACCAGGAAGGAGATTGGATCACCGACCTGGCCAAGAGGAAAGAAAGAGAGGGAAAAAGGGAGGAGAGAAAGAAAAGAAAAGGGAGAGGAAGGAAGGAAGGAAGGAAGGAAGGAAGGAAGGAAGGAAGGAAGGAAGGAAGGAAGGAAGGAAGGAAGGAGAGAGAGAGAGAGAGAGAGAGAGAAAGAAAGAAAGAAAGAAAGAAAGAAAGAAAGAAAGAAAGAAAGAAAGAAAGAAAGAAAGAAAGAAAGAAAGAAAGAAAGAAAGAAAGAAAGAAATCAGCATGTCCAAGGAGAGGAACTAACATTCCCCCTCTTCCTCTGTCTCTCCCTCTCTCTCCTCTCACACAGCACACACTCACACACACACCACGCCAGCTGGGTGGTCTCATGTATCTTGTCCTTAGGGCAACCTCACTGTGGGCACTGTATTTTGGAGCCCTTCTCCCCACCCTTGGTTGCAGTGGCTGGCATCCACTCTAGCATCCACCTCTTTTCCATACCAGCCGAGGTGGCTTTTAAGAAGCCAACCCACCCTATTCCTAGTATAAGACCAGTTTGGCTTTAGCCAATCAGCACATTACATTGGTTTGGGTGGTTCAGGGATGGGTGAGTGGCCCAACCAAGGCCATGAGGCCAGAAGAGATGCTTGGGAGAGTAGGGAGGGGCAGTTTCCCAGCACTTTTGAGAGAGACACTGGAAGATAGGCTCTTTCTTTGTGTTGGTCGTGAAAGAAAGAGTATTAGTTCCTGAAGCGAGCCGTCGTCCAGCATTTTTTAATAATGAGGGGATTTTGTGGAGAATGAAGCAGGCATTCCAGAAGCAAACAAGAGAACTGGGAAAAAAAAGACAGATTTGGTTAACATTGCCAAGCTGCTGGATCCAGCCATGTCTGAAGTCCATATTATGAGGTCTTTCCTACTCAAGGAACCAATAAATCCCCTCTTTTTAACTGGCTTTCTTGTTGTCTGCAGTTGGAAGTTTCTTACCTGGTGGTATTTTCTTTTTTGATCAAAGAGAAAATGGATATTTAGAAGGTATAAGGTTGCCAGATAAAATACAGGACACCCGGTTAAATCTGAATAGTGTTTCAGGTCAACTATGCATACCTTTTTAGCAGGCATTATGTCACATGCAATATTTATAGCAGTTACACTGCAAAACTAACTGGGCATCCTATACCTTTTTTTGCTCAATCTAGCCCATGTCTAAATTCCCAGCACTTGAAAAAGGAAAATCTTGACTTGGTCCTAGAGTTTTTAGTTCCAAAGCCCCCTGCACACCAGGTCATGGGATGGGCTTCTCGCTCTCACTCCTCTCTGCCTGTGTACCTGTGGGCTCTTATCAGCCTTGCACTCCGGCCTTTGCAACCCAAATTACTGCTTACTTTGTGGCAAGGACATGCTGGCACCTTGGGTTTTGGCCCTTGCTGCTCTCTTCAAGCAGTTGAGTGCTTGCCTGCTGCCTCCTTCCGCTCCTAACTGTCCCTGGTCACTCCCCAGAGGCTCAGGTTGGCCCCCTTCTTTGTGCTGTTCCAATGCTCCCTTCTGAGAACATTAGCAGCAGGAACTGTCCACAGACCCCCAAGGCATGGGCCAAGATGACATTCCCCCAACACAGCCCACTGAGCACTGTCCGGCAGCCCAGGTTCTACCCTCTTGCAGTGGTGACAGCCCCAATTCCTGCACCCCCAAGCCCAGGTGTAGGAAGGATCTGCCCTGCACTGAGCCACTGAGCACTACTACTATGCTTGTTTTATCTTTATAGCAGTGATTGGGTTTTAACTGCTTTCATGCTCTCTGCAACTGAAAGGTGTTTCAGGTCACTGCCAATAAACATGATGCAAACTCAATAGAGCAGAGGAGACAAGGAGGGTGCTGGGAAGAAAATTCAGGTGCATGCCCTCCCAGGAGTCACTGCTCCATCTGAGTCAATGCTGCCCTCATTTAGATAACATTGTATTCACCATCTTGGAGCCTGCCTTTGCCTTGGACTGCCAGGACCACTATGTCAATGATGTTGATGGCTGTGTAAACATCGCTTGGCTGTTTCATAATCGGGATTTTTCTTTTTGATTCTCCACAACTGTAAATTATGCTGTAATGATGCTAAATTTCCAGAAATGGAATGGAGAAGTCATGCCATGAGCAGCCTGTGTGCCTGGTGAGGGTCTCACATGGGGTGTTCCTGGACCTTGACTGTCCCTCTGTGGGACTTGCTCTCCCCACTAACAGGACTGCTGTGCCCATCAGACGAAGACCATAAATGCATCCTGGAAGTCATGCTGCAAATTTGCAGTGTCCTTTGTACTTATTTCTAAGGCTTTCTGGAAACCCAGCTCCCCTTAAATCCAGGTCAGCTCATGGAAAAAAACCAAATATAGCATTTGATGTGTGCTGAGGGCTTTGCTCACAAAGCCCCTTCTTTCCACTTCTCAATCCTCTGTTCTGAGAAGTGGTTGTCACTATGGTTCCCATTTTACAGATTTGAGGAACTGATACCCCAAGACCCCGTGACTTGCTCAAGGCCATTCCAAGATCCCTAGATGCACTTATGCTTAATGAATTAATTCCTCACAGCAAGGCTTCTTGTTTAAAATCCAAGAAAATACCAGATAAAGGGCATTCTAAATATATTTCTTTTCTATAGATGTGGATCTCCTGTTACTGGAAAACAGGAATTAGCTTGTCTGCTTGAGGATGTGGTTGGTTCTTTATAAAAAGGATACAGAAGAAATTTGCATAGACTGCCAGCTTCATTATGCTGCCGACAGCTTCCAGCAAAAGGAGGACGTTTGCAGCCAGATATTTCAGTAAGAATTTTATTATGTTCTATGTGGGAAATGATTACCTTTGCATTTGACTTCTTGCTTGAGGATGGGGTCCCTGGAGGCTGTCTTGATCTTGTGGCTGAGAGCACCAGGCAGCATCTGTGGTCAGGGTTCTGACCTCCTTCAGCTCCTGGCAATGGCTGATGGCACAACCCCCACCCCTGAACTAATGCAGCTACTCTGTGTCTGCCTGAAAAACAGAGGCTTCAGGGTCCTGGGCTCTAATGACTCAGGGCTCTGATTGCATTCAGAGTCTGTAAGGACCCCTATGTCCAAGGACCGCTGGGGCAGTCGGCAAGTCCTTCACAGGGGAAAGCTGTGTGCAGCTGAAGGCTATTCTGTGTCCCTGCTTGGAAAGGATCCAGCCAAGGGGCTAGTAGAGAAATAGTGAGGACACCTCAGTAATCCTCAGTAAAGTGTCTGGGAAGTAACTATTATACCAAATGGGATGACTGTCTCTTTGCGTCCCTCAGTAAAGTGCCTGGGAGATAACTGTTAGATCAAGTGGGATGACTGTCTGTTTGGATCACAGGCAGGTGCTGTTTTGGTGGGCTGTGCAGGTGAGGATTGGCTAGGTTATGCATGTGGGTCACAGGCAGGTGCTGGCTGGGTGGGTTGTGAAGGTGCTGGTTGGGTGCGCTCTGCAGGTGAGGATTGGGTGGGTTGTGCAGGTGCTGGCTGGATGGACTATGCAGGTGATGAATTGATGGATTGTGCAGGCACTGACTGGACGAGCCATGCAGGTGAGGATTCGGTGGCTTGTGCAGGTGCTGACTGGGTGGGCTGTGCAGGTGATGGTTGGGTGGGCTCTGCAGATGAGAATTGGGTGGGTTGTGCAGGTGCTAGCTGGGTGGACTATGCAGGTGCTGACTGGGTGGGTTGTGCAGGTGCTGGTTGTGTGGGCTCTGCAGGTGAGAATTGGGTGGGTTGTGCAGGTGCTGGCTGGGTGAACTATGCAGGTGATGATTGGCTGGGTTGTGCAGGTGCTGACTGGGTGGGTTGTGCAGGTGCTGGTTGGGTGGGCTCTGCAGGTGAGGATTGGGTGGGCTATACAGGTGCTGACTGGGTGGGTTGGGCAGGTGGTGGTTGGGTGGGCTCTGCAGGTGATAATTGGCTGGGTTGTGCAGGTGCTGGCTGGGTGGACTATGCGGGTGCTGACTGGGTGGGTTGTGCAGGTGCTGGTTGGGTGGGCTCTGCAGGTGCTGACTGGGTGGGCTATACAGGTGCTGGCTGGGTGGACTATGCAGGTGCTGACTGGGTGGGTTGTGCAGGTGCTGGTTGGGTGGGCTATGCAGGTGAGGATTGGGTGGGCTATACAGGTGCTGCCTGGGTGGACTATGCAGGTGATGATTGGGTGGGTTGTGCAGGTGCTGGCTACATGGGCTGTGTAGGTGATGGTTGGCAGTTGCTAGTCAGATCACATGCATGACCTGATGGGCTCAGTTATGAGATGTTGCCTGAGCCCCTCCAGGACTGGTAAAGATTGGAAATTCTAGAAGCTAGTGGGTGAAATGCAGTCATGGACCTCAACCTCCACATTAAAATCACCCAAGGTGTGTTTAAAAATCCCCAGGCTCCACCTCCAGAGGTGCAGGTTTAATTGGTCTTGGATGAATCCAACATATCAGCATATTTTTAAAGTCCCAGGTGATGTAATGTAATGTGCTACCAGGTTCAGGATCCAGCGGACCAAGCCCAGGGTGGGCTCAGATTCCACAGAGCCCCTTTGCTGTGGTCTGAGTAGATATTCATGGGGTGAGGAGTAAAGCTCTGTGTTCATGAAGAACGGAGTGGTCTAGAAGCCAGGACCCCTGGGCTGGCCTCGTGCTGCAGACACTTCTCACACTGTCAACTTCCCTAGATCTCGCTTTCCACAGGAGAAAATAGGGGGTGGGGGAGCAGCTGAGATTAGCCTTTAACTCTCTTCAAGCCTGATACCTAATATCTCCAGTTATTATTTTCCCTGTGCTGGGTTTACTGCATTATATGACTTGGAAGGAACAGTCACTTGCTTTTATAGGAGGTTCCAGCCATCAGATTTCTATGATGAAATAAATTATTCCCCGGATTCATAGCATAGGTACAAATCCTTTGAGAAAGGGACAGAGGACATATTGCATGACATACCTGAACTTAATGAATTTGACTGAATTAATGTCTTTATCAAGATGAAATGTACATAACATGAAAGTAACCATTCTGAAGTGTAAAAGTCAGTGGCAATTCATACACTCACAGTGTTGTGCAACCACCAGCTCCATTTAATTCCAAAATTTTTCCATCACCTTGTACCTATTAAGAGGTTGCTCCCTCTTCTCCACCCCAGGCAAACACTGATCTGTGTTCTGCCTCCATGGATTTTCCAATTCTGGATTTGTTATGTAAATGGACTCATGCAATATGTATCCTTTTATGAAGCCTTGTGTCTGGCTTCTTTCACTTAGTATAATTTTTCCAAGGTTCATCCACATTCATTCCTTTTGACACTGGATTAATTTGTAAATGATTACCTAACCTCGAACACTTTGACAACTCTGTAAAAATGGACTGGCAATGCCATTTCATGACAGGCTCCAGAAAAAAAAAAAAAAAAAGTCTCCAGCACAGGGGGAGGGGGCTTCTCCTCCCCATCCTTGGTCTCTTAGTTAGCACCTCTGTGTGTTTCTCTTTCTTCCCTCCACCTGCCACCTCCCAGTGTCTCTCTCTCTCTCTCTCTCTCTCCCCCCCACCCCCCCGCCCCTTCCTCCCTTCCTCCCTGTGTCTTTCTCAGCTAATAGAGATTATGGAGAAACTTAAGTTTGCTTTTAACTGACATTTTCAGGGATTGAGGGCAAATGAAAGGTTCTTACGGATTAAATTGTACTGCTATGCTTCATTTCTTCACTTTGTCCACAATCTTGCCACATCGAGAACCTACCAGCACTTTCCCTCCAGCAGGAGCCGTGGTGAGCCTCTTGACCTCTCACTTAGTGAGTTCTATGCTAAAGGTCTCACCCAGCAGTGAGTAGTACGCTCAGCTCCATCACTGTGGGCCTCAGTTCCTCCTAGGGAACTCTCCTGCCAGCAGGACCAGCTGCAGCCTCTTTTCTCTTCAGCTCCCAAGCTTCAGACCACTGGTCTGCCTGGTTGTCTCCCAGGACTGCTGGCTTCTCCCTGTCTGACCCTCCTGGCACTCCCCACCCCAAGGAGCCACTGTGCCTCGGGATCACAGTGGAGAGAAAGACAGTGGCCTCTGCCCATACCCAGCCAGAGTGTCCAAAGAGGAGGAGAAGGCGTCTCTGAATCCAACCACTCCTGCAAGTCCCCAAATCCCTGACCTGCACGCTAACGTCAGGACCAAGGCTGGGAGCAGCCTGGGGTAGGGAGGCTCCTTCAAAACCCTCTCCCATGCCTCCCTGACTCTGTGGCTGTCCTCACCTTGGCCTTTCCCAGAGAAGACTCTCTCCCCCACTGCTGGCAGGGATGTAAGGGGACTGTGAGAACCCAGGTAGGGGGGCATGACTGTGTCCTGGGAGAATAGGAGACTCAGAGAGAGGGGCACTGAAGTGGTTGGAATGGGGTAATAAGGGAGGAATGGTAGGTGGATGCTGTATTGAGAAACTTGGACTTGTTCTTGTGAGCCATAGGGAGCTATTGATGGTTATAAGCACAGGACTGATCTGATGAGAATGTTCATAGGAATAATCAATAGGAATAATCACATGGCAGCGCGGCGAGAGGTCAGCTGTCACCTGGATCTTTGCAAAGGATGCTCCCTATTGCTCTTCTTCCCACCCTTGGCCCTTCCATCTCTCCATACTGCACCGAGCAAGACTCTTTGAACCTAAGTCCAATCAGCACTGTCACATCTATGGGCATCCATGTTGCTCAACACATCCACACAGATGTCCAGGCCACTTACTGCACCTCTGTGGGCTGCCTGCCCTCCCCTGGCACCCGCCTTGCCCATTGAAGGATCTCCTGCCAAGTGCCCCACACTCCCCCACCCCGCTGCCCCTGCTCTGCACCAGCAGTGCCAGCCTCCCTGCTGCTCTGGTGTTTGCATGCTCTGCCCACTCTCTGGACCATTGTTCCCCAGGACAGCCGCCTGGCCTACAGACTCACCTCCTTCAGATTTTTACCCAAAGCTTTTATTAAGGCTTTCTCTGACCACCCGGGTGAGTCTGAATGGGATGAGTTACACAACCACCGGGTCACAGGTCACCTGGGTGAGTTGAGGGGTGGATCCTGCCCTGTCAATCATAGTGACTCAAAGACCCAGGCTGACGCTGCCAGACCAGAGGCCCGAGAAATAGTGAGCTCATGAATGGTCTCACGTCAGCAGTTAAATCCTCAGTCTGGAAGGGACACACATCACACTCCGCTCACAACTGTCCCACGCTAATCACTGCCCCAATCACCTGCAAGGGGCCCAGGAAGAGCAGTCCCATCACATCCTGAGGGCCTGGAGGTTTTAATGACCACACTAATTGAAACCCCACGCTGCCTTCCCATACTCCTTTCCCAGTTTTTTTCTTCATAGCATTGGTTATTATCATATTCTATGTATTTTAACAGCCTTATTGATATGTAAGTTACATGCAATAAAATTCACCCATTCGAGGTTCACAGCTAAATTATTTTAACTACATTCATAGAGTTGTAAAACCATCATCACAATCCAGTTTTAGGGCATTTCCAACACCTCAAGAAATTCCCTCAAGCCCATCTGCAACTAATCCTCCCTCCCAACCCCAGCCCAAGGAAACCATTGATCTGCTTTTTGTCTTCATAAATGTGCCTGTTCTGGGTATTTTCTATAAATGGAAGCATAAGCTGTGTAGTGTGTTGCATTGGGCTTCTTTCATGTACCATAAGGTTTTGAGGGTCATTCATGTTCTCGGGTGAATCAGTGATCAGTGTGTTCCTTTGTGGCTGAGTAATACTCCCTTGTAGGGATACACATTTTGTTTCTCCACTCACCCATTGATGGACTTTTGGGTTGTTTTTGGATTGGGCATATTATGAATGATGCTGCTATTAGCACTCCCATGCATGTGTTTCTGTGAACTCATGCTTTCATTTCTCTTGCTGGATCATATGGTAGGTTTATGTTTAATTTTTAAGAAACTGTCAAAATGTTTTCTGAAATATCTGTACCATTTTACATTCCCACCATCTTACAATCCCACCTCACACATAAGGGTCCCAATGTTTCCACATCCTCACCAACATTTGCTATTGTTTTATTACAGTCATCCTAGTGGGTGCAAAGTGGCATTTTATTGGGGATTTGATTTGCATTTGCTTAACCATTAATGATGTTGAATGTACTTTCCTGTGCTTATTAGCCATTTGTATGTCTTCTTATTTCTTTTTTTTTTTTTTTTTTTTGATACTGAGTTTTGTTCTTGTCGCCCAGAGTGGAGTGCAATGGCGTGATCTTGGCTCACTGCAATCTCTGCCTCCGGGTTCAAGCAATTCTTCTACCTCAGCCTCCCAAGTAGCTGGGATTACAGGCACCCATCACCATGCACGGCTAGTTACGGGATTTTTAGTAGAGATGGGGTTCTACCATGTTGGCCAGGCTGGTCTCAAACTCCTGACCTCAGGTGATCCATCCCCCTCGGCCTCCCAAAGTGTTGGGATTACAAGTATAAACCCCCACACCCGGCCTGTTTGTATGTCTTCTTTGGTAACATGCTTATTTAAATTTTTTGCCCATTTTTAAATCAGCTTGTCTGTCTTATTAGAGTTGTAAGAATGTTTACATGTTCTAGATACAAATCTATTATCAGATATATAATTTGCCTATATTTTCTCCTAGTCTGTGGCTTGACTTTTAATTTTCTTAATGGTGTACTTAAATTTTAAAGTGCAAAATATCTTAATTTTGTTGAAGTTCAGTTTTTCTATCTTTTCTTTTATGAATCATGCTTTTGATACGGTATCTAAGAGTCCGCCTAACCTAACATCACAAACACTTTCTCCTGTGTTTGTTTCTAGAAGTTGTATAGTTTTAGCATCTACATTTAGAGCTAAGATCCATTTTGAGTTAATTTTTGTATATAGTATGAGGTAAAGTCAAAGGGTTGTTCTGTTGCTTGTTTGTTCGAAGGGTTTTAGTTGTTGTTGTTATTGCTGCTGCAGTTTTGCTTATGGATAGTCAATTGTCCCAACACCATTTGTTAGAAGATTTCCCTTTCCCCACTGAATTGCCCAACCTCCTTTTTGAACTATCAACTAGCCACAAATATTGGGGTTTACTTCTGGATTCTCAATCATATTCTATTGACCTGCAGCCTATCTTTGTGCCTATACCATACTATCTTGATTACTGTAACTTTGGAGAAAATGTAAAAATAGGTAGTCTGTAACTTTATCCTTTTACAAAATTATGTTGCCTATTCTGGGCCCTTCGTGTTTTTATATAAAATTTTAAATTAGCATGCCAATTTCTCCACCCCATAAAAGCTTTCTGAGATTTTGATAGGAATCACATTGAATTTGTAGATTCATTGGAAGATAATTGCCATCCTGCAATATTGATTCTTTAACTTCATGAAGAAAGAAATGTACTTCTAATTATTTATATCTTCTTTATCTTCTCTCAGAAGTGTTTTATGTATGTCTTCACATCATTGTTAAATTTATTTCTAAATAGTTTATTCTTTTTGATACTTTTGTGAATGGTGTTGTTTTCTTAATTTCATTTATGGAGTTTTTGTTGCTGATGTGTGGTGTAGGTATACAATCGGTTTTTGCTATGTCCATCTTGTAACCTGAGACTTTGAAAAACTTATTAGTTCTAGCAGTTTTTTAAATTAGTTATTGTGATAATTTTCCAAATACAGTATCATATCCTCTGCAGATAAAAACAGATTTCCTTCTTCCTTTCCAATCTGGCTTTAAATTTATCTCTGTCTCTCTTTCTCTCCTTCCCTCTCCTGACCCTCTTTTCCCCCTTTTTCTCTCATTGTCTATTGTACTGGATGGAATAATACAGTATATTGTTGACTAGAAGTGGAGAAAGTGGCTATCTCTGCTTTTGTCCTTATTTTAAGGGGAAAGCATTCAGTATTTTCATGGTTACATATGATATTGGTCTCTGGGTTTGTCACAGATACCCTTTAACACATTAACTAATTTCCCTTCTACTCCTAGTTTGTTGAGAGTTGTTGTTTTTTTAAAATCATGAATGGCTATTGGATTTTGTCAGATGCTTTTCTGCATCCATTAGATGATTATATGGGTTTTGTCCTTTATTCTATTTGTATTAGTAAAATATATAGATGTATAATAGATGTACAACATTAATTGATTTTTTCAAGTGTCAATCTAATGTTGCATTCCTGGGATAAATCCCATTGAGTCATGGTGTGTAATCCTTTTTATATCTTGCTGAATTTACTTTGCCAATATTTTCTTGAGCATTTTTATATATGTTAATGAGGGATATTAGCATTGTAGTTTTCTTTTTGTAGGAGATCTTCGTCTAGCTTTAATATCAAGGTAATACTGGCCTCATAGAATGAGTTGGGAAGTGTTCTCTCCTCATTTTCTGAAAGATACTGTGAAGCATTGGTGTTATATCTATTTATATGTCTGTAGCGGCAGGTGGTGGCACATGCACGTATATGTATGATTATTTCTGTCTTTGTTGACATAAGGTTGTTCATAGTATTCTTTGATAAGTCTTTTTAATTTCAGTTGGGTTGATATTATGTCCCCTTTTTCATTACTGATTTTTTATTCTTGGTCAGTCCAGATAAAAGCTTTTCCATTTTATTAATCTTTTCAACAAGCTAACTTTTGGTTTCATGGATTTTCTCTAATGTTTTACTGTTTTCTAGTTCATTGATTTTTTTATTTCATTTTATTTCTCTTTATTATTTCTTTTTCTGCTTGATTTAGATTTAGTTTCTAATTTTTCTAGTTTCTTGACGTGAAAGCTTAGCTTATTGATTTGAGCCTTTATATTCTGATATAGGTGTTTAAAGCTATAGATTTCCTTATAGTGATTTTGCTGTATACCATAAATATTGGCATATTGTTTTTCATTTTCATTCCATTCAAAATATGTTCCAACTTCCCTTCTGATTTCCTGTGTGACATGTGGGTGATTTAGTAGTGTGTTGTTCAAATTCCAAATATTTGAGGGTTTCCAAAATTTCTTTCTGCTGTTATTTCTGATTTAATTCCAAGATAGACAATGTACTTTGTATGATTTAAATTTTTAAATTGATCAGGACTTGTTTTATGGCCTACCATCGGTCTCTCCCAGAGAATATTCTAAATGTACTTGAAAATAATGTATATTCTGTAGTCATTGTGAGCAGTGCCCTATGTATGTTGACTGGGTCAAATTAGTTGATACTGTTGTTCAAGACTTCTATATAGTTGCTGATATTCAGTCTAGTTGTTCTATCAATTATTGAGATTGGGATCTGGAAATCTCCAACTGTAATTAGTCCTTTGTTTCTCCTTCAATACTGTCTGTTTTTGCTTCATGCATTTTGGGGCTCTCATGTTATCTCCATACATTTATAATTGTTATAGCTTCCTAATACCGTTACTGTTTTTCATTGTTAAATGTTCCTCTTTTTCAGAATGTTTCTTTTTCTTTTTCTTTTTATTTACTTATTTATTTTTTGAGACAGAGTTTTGCTCTTGTTGCCCAGGCTGGAGTGCAATGGCATGATCTCGGCTCACCACAACCTCTGCCTCCCTGGTTCAAGTGATTCTTCTGCTTCAGCCTCCCATGTAGCTGGGATTATAGGCATGTGCCACCACACTCAGCTAATTTTGTATTTTTAGTAGAGACGGGGTTTCTCCATGTTGTTGAGGCTGGTCTCCAACTCCTGACCTCAGGTGATTCACCTGCCTCAGCCTCCCAAAGTGCTGGGATTACAGGCATGAGCCACCACACCTGGCCTAGAATGTTTCTTTTCTTAATGTCTATTTTATCATATATTAACATGACCAGTTTCAGGTGTCTTATGATTACTGCTGTGTGGCATGTATTTTTCTATTCTTTTTCTTTTAACCAGTTTGTGTCTTTGAATCTGTAATGTGTCTCTTATAGACAACATACAAAGATGGTCTTTGTATTTTGATTGAGGTATTTAGACCATTCACATTTAATATAATTATTGAATTTACATTTGCCATTTTATAATCTGTTTTCTGTATGTCTTCTCTTTTTTGTTCCTGTTTTTCTTTTACCATCTTTTGTGTAAGATAGATATTTTCTAGTATACCATTTTAATTTTTCTATTTTTTATTGTATTTTTGTGTCATCTTAGTGTTTGCTATAGAGATTACAATATGCATTTTACCTTAATCTACTTCAGATTAATAATTCCAGTAAAATGTAGAAACTTTTGCTCCAAGACAGCTCCATTTTATCCATTTTCCTTTGTGCTATTATTGTTTTGGGCTTATCATATATAATATTTATAACACTTATTTATATATGATAAGCCCAAAAATACACTGTTATAACTATGGCTTTATACATACTATGTCTTTAAAAGATGTTAAAAGGAAAAAAAAATTTATGGGACCTTCAGATTAACCCACATGTTTTTCATTTATTCCTATAGATTCAAGTTACTGCATAGTGAAACTCCTCTCAGCTTAAAAAATTTCCTTTAATGTCTTATAACATAGATCAACTAGCAAGGAACTCTCTGTCTTTGTTTATCTGGAAATATCTTTATTTTGCCTTCATTTTGAAGGATGTATTTTTTGATATAGAATTTTTAGTTAACAGTTTGTATTTTTCTTTCAGCACTTTGAATATGTCCTCCCACTTCTGGCCTTCACTGTTTCAGATGAGAAGGCAACTGTTAATTGTGTCAGTACTCCCTTTCATGCAACAAGACATTTTTCTTTTGCTGCTTCAAGATTTTCTCTTTGACTTTCAAGAGTTTGTCCTAATGTGCCGAGGTGTAGATCTCTTGTATTTATCCTACTTGGGATTCTTTGAGATAATTATACATGAAAATAATGTTTTTCATCAAATTTAGGAAGTTGTCAGTAATTATCTTTTTCAAATAGTTTTCCTGTCTTTTTCTCCTTTGTCTCCTTCTGTGTGGGACTTGCATTACACATATGTTGGCATGCTTTATGTTGCTTTACAGGTCTCTGAAAGTATTTTCTTTGTGCTTCAATTTTTTAAATTTTTTTGTGTTCTTCAAGTTCGCTAATTTCTATAGCTCTGTCTTTACATTCACCTGTTCTTTCTTCTCCTGCCTCAAATCTTCTGATGAGCTCCTTCAGCAAATTTTTATTTTAGTTATTGAATGTTCAATTCAAGAATTTCCGTTTGGTTTTAAACATTTCCTGTCTCATTGAAATTCCTATGTATTGATTTATTATTGTCCTATGTCCCCGTAATTCTTTAATCATGTTTCTTTAAGTTTTTTTAAAACATATTTACAGTAGCTGTTTCAAAGTCTGCTAAATCCAAAATCTGGCAATACTCAAAAAGTTAGTTTCAACTGACTTTTTTTTTTTAACATATGAGTCACACTTTTCCTTTGTACTTCTCTTTTGTTTTTTGGTTGTTAGAAATTGGGCATTTTAGATAACATATTTTAAGAACTCTGAATTCTGATTTTCTCACATGATTAATGTTGTTGTTAAATTGTTCATTTGTTTAATAACTTGCCTGGCCTAATCTGTGAAATCTGTCTCCCTCACAGAACATAGCAACTAATATCTGTTATATTTGCCTTTATTCTTGCTTGTACCTTTAAACTTGCCTTCCTAGGGGTCACTCTTGTTTCTGTGTAATTTAGTAATCAGCCAATGATGAGACAGAAGTCATATACAAACCATAAGCCAGTAAACCCTCTATTTTCTGCCAACAGATCTGTGCATGGGTAGGGAAATATTCTCAAAGTTCATATATAACATTTATAACACTTATTTATATATGATAAGCCTGAAAATATACTGTTATAGCTTTATACATACTATGTCTTTAAAAGATGTTAAAAGGAAAAATATATTTATCGGAACTTCTTATTAACCCACATGTTTTTCATTTATTCCTATAGATTCAAGTTACTGCATAGTGAAATTCCGTTCAGCTTAATGGAATTTCAGGTTGTTTTCAAGACTGCCTTGGTTTTTACTTTTTGTTGGACCTTTCATGTCACCTGTGCACATGCCCTCGGCCTTAGAGTTGGCAAGAATGTGTGGATACTTTGAGCCATCTTTGGTCTCCACTGCACATGCATACAGTCCAAGCCAGGAATATATTTGCCCCAACCTGGACTGCAACCTCAGACTAATTGAGCATTGGTCCTCCCCGTTCACTAGCTGCCAATATTGTCAGTTCTACTGACAATCATAATTGAATAAGCAACTTTGGACTGCATCAGCAAAATTGCTACTCCCTATGATAATGCCCCACTCTGACAGAACCTCTGTGAGGACTGAGCTTAGAAAAGTGGGATAGGCAGCTACTCGGGAGGCTGAGGCAGGAGAATGGCCTAAACCCGGGAGGCAGAGCTTGCAGTGAGCTGAGACCCGGCCACTGCACTCCAGCCTGGGCGACAGAGCGAGACTCCGTCTCAAAAAAAAAAAAGAAAAAGAAAAAAAGAAAAGTGGGATAGGAATTGCCCTAACAAACAGTACAACAGTGCAAAGCAGACTTGTTCTGTTCTTACTCAAAGTTTAGCAGTTTTTCAGGCATAAGCGCTTTTCTGATTGTTGCATGTCTTTGGTCAATTTCCAGAGTACAGAAATGGTTGTTTTTATCAGTTTTTTCAAGCTTTATAGTTGTGTTTTGGGGAGAGAATTTGCTGACTTCATCATTTAGCCATAGCTGGAAGTCCTGCCTTTTACTTTTTTATTTCAAGTTTCCCATACCCCCTTTCTTATTAGGATATAGGCACGATCTTGCAGGCATTACTGCCACTATCCCTTTGCTCATTATTTAAGCACCACTAGAATTAGGAGGGGAAGGGGAAGGTTAAAGTTAGAGCTCTTTTGCACAGTGCCTAGGATTATGACTGGCACATAATATATGTTTAATAGTTGCTTGTGAATAAATATTATTCATAGAATGAATAAATAGCATGGAAGTGGGACTAATGGTGGTCAGGTGACCTTCCTGAGGGCTTGAGTAAGTAAGAATATAGAGGGAAAAGGAGGTTCAAGAGATACTGGGAAGAAAAATGGATAACACTTGACAGTACTGGGCAGGGGAGTACTGTCAGTACTGGACAGTACTGGACAGTACACTCAGGTGTCTGGGGTTTCTAGCTGGGTAATGGGATGATTAGTTTTGGTGGTACAAGGTAATCCTGCAGAAGCCAGGGCCCTTCATCATTAAGCTAAACACACACACACACACACACACACCACACACACACACACACACCACACACACACACACACACACACACACACACACACACACACACACCCCTGGTCCAGGAGTTGAAGAAGTTGCCCAAGGCTTCATGGGAAGGTGGAACAATGGCAGGCCCAGCTGCTGCTTCACACTGATGGGGTGAATTCACTGATCGGCAGCAATGTATGTCCCCCAGATCCCCCCAGGAATCTCCCTGTGGCACAGACTTATAGGAAAGATACACAAAAGGGAATCCTGGGAAGTGTAATTCAGCATAACCAAGTTGCATTACGAAGCAGCTACAAGACCTCATTCTGCAGTTTCTATTACGGGAAAACAATGGAAGATTGGAAGCCATTCTAAGATTCTAAGGGAATGGCTCTAGGAGGGGTAGTGGATGGGCAGAGGGAGAAGAGACCAGAGCAGGGAGAGCAACTAGTCAGGAGACTACTTAAGCAGTCCAAGGAAAGCTTATGAGAATATAGGCCAAAAGAGTGGTAGTAGAAACATAACAGGGTCTAAGAAGATGGAATGCACAAGTGGCTGGCAGCATGTGGAAAAGGGGGATAAAGAAGGTAAGTTGAGGCCAGTCTACTGGCTTTGGCAGTGAGGAGGATGGAGACATCTTGTTGGGAGGGGAATGTAGGTGAAGGGATAGGTGAAGTGAGGATACTTTGTGCCTTTTCTTATTGACCTTTCCAGCAGGTTCTCTCTTCTTTTCATCCCGTCTCACTGACCCCAGCACCATCCATTCACCCATTCATCCACCATTCATCCATCCACCCATCTACTCATCCACCATCCATCTATCCATCTATCTATCCATCTATTCACCCATTTGCCATCCATCCATTCACCCACCCATCCACCATTTACCCATCCATCTACCCATCTATCCATCCATTTACCCATTCATCCATCCATTTATACATCCACCAGTCATTCATCTACCCATCTCTTTACCATCCATCCATCTAGCCACCCATCTACCATCCATCCATCTACCTAAAAATCCACCCATTCACCCACCCATCCACCCACTCATTCACCATTCATCCATTTGCTATTCATCCGCCACTCATTCATTCACCATCTATCCATCCATCTGTATACGTGTGTCCCCTGTCAGCTGTCTCTGGACAACAGCTCTGTGAGTGACGAATGACACCTATTGCATGGCCTCACACAAGCAATAATTCATGGATCCTTTCTACCCCTTGTCCCCCACCTCAACACAATAGTTGGAGCTTCAGAACTGTGGATGCCCAGGGCAGTAAACTCTCAGTGGCATTTATCTAAAGGCCTGGTTGGCTTCTGGGGAGATCAGCTTCTCAGAGACTGGCCTGGCAGAGATAGCAGCAATGTGTATGCAGGTAGCTTTTCTGATTGTTCCAACAACCCACTCTGGCCGTTCACACTGGAGCTCTCAGAATGAAGCTAAAGTCCTGGCCATCACGAGGAAGCCTCTCAGACTCCAGCCCTCCCTGATATGTCTTCTGTCCACCCCAGTGTACTATTCCAACTTGTTACCTTTTACTTTCATATCCTGATTCTACAAATGGCTCTGCTTCCTGGACCCTTTTTCCTGTCACTTCTGACTTCCCTTCCAGCACTCTGGGTTTTGCATGCCAGTCAACGTCTGGGCTTTGCCTGCCCACTTCGTGGCCTCTTTGTGGTTACTTCAAGTGAGAGCTCCTCGCTGGTCTCCCACTGTCCTACCAGTGATGACTATAGCAATGGGTCTTGAGCTGGTACTGTTTGCCAGCAGTCATGGCTCTAAAGCTTGGACACACATAACACGTGTAGAGATATAGCCCCTTCTTTCTAGGAGATCTTGGTCCGCAAAAGGGCAGGGCTCTGGTGCAGGGGATACAAGAAGCAGCCAGAAACAGGAGGATCCTGATGCAACCCAGGGGTTCAAGGCAGGGTCCCAGAGCAGGGAGAATCCCTGTTGGCTCCTGGAGCCTGGGCAGGAGCAGCCCAGTGGGCAGAATCAAGCAGACATTCCTGGAAAAGGACCAGGGCCATGTCACAAGCTCTAAGGGCTCCATTCTGCTCACCCCAGTCTCCTTGCACAAGCACCAAGCATGGGACACAGGCACACAGACAGCATGGACACAGGCCTGGGCTGGAAAGACCCAGACACCCCGAATGTCTCCTTTATGCAGTGTCCCCACAGCTAACATGCCTTTATTGACAGCCACTGGAGAAATGCTGAAGCTGTGCAGGGCAGAGGAAGAGGGAGCAGCTGTGTCATTAACCCCTTAGCCCCCATGCCTCTCCAGGATGCTCACCTGCACCTGACAACACAGGACCCCTGGGAAATGAGTCTGAAGATGGAGATTTTCCTTCTTCTTTCTTTAATAAAAAGAGATAGAGTAAGGACCTGATGCTACCACCAGACTAAAAATAATAATAAATAACAGCATTGAGATCACCTTGCACAGTTTACAACTCTCTTCAATATCCACAAGGGTGATGTCATTTAATTCCTGTAGACAGCTTGCAAGATATTAATGTTTCCATTTTACAGAGGAGAAAACTGAAGTTCAAAAGTGCAGTCCTTCCATCTTGCTTCCCCAGCCAGGAAGTGGTTTAAGTTTATGTTGTCCAATAGCAGAGCCTAAGACAAGGGCTTGGGTGCAGGTGGTTCATTTGGGAGGTGATGCCAGGAAGCAGGACTGATGGGGCAAAGAGTGACACCGGGAAGGAGGGGAGGCCAGTGTGAGGGGCATAATGAAGGTTGCTGCTGTCCCAAGACTCACTTCCACAGGGAAGAGTGCAGACTCACCTGCCGTGAGCCTGGAAGGTGAGAGGGTAGGGCTTACCCAGCCCCCTTTCTCCCTTGGCTGAGGGCCACCCCAGGGGTGTGGACACCCAGCCCTTCTGGACTGCATTTGTTTGTCCAGGGCTCCAAGGTCCCTGTGGCTTCAGAGAAAGTCCAGGCCTGAGAGCCTGGAGTGGGAAGCCATCAGTGGGCTCACCCAAGAGGGGATGTTTCACCACAGCTGTGGCTGAACTTAGAGCTGGCCAAAGGACTGGGATAAGTTACGGGGCACCCGAAGCTGTGCTGCAAGTTATGACCTAAACCCCAGGCATTTTTCTCTTGCCAACCTTGGAGGAGTATGAAACTAGTCATGCCTGGGGAGACAGGGAGTTGGGGTCCAGGGAACCACAAGGCCCGGTGCGGAAGTGGGGGTGGGGGCAACAAGAGACAGAGAGGCCCAGAAACAAAGTGAAGTGCTTCATTCATGGTGGACCCAGAAGGAGTCCTGCCTCCAAGAGCCTCCCATGGGTGCTGGAATTCCCTTGTTCACACTGAGGAAGAGGGAGGGCAGGTACATGAGTCTGCTTGGGCTGCCATGGCAAAGTACCTCGGGCCACGGGGCTTTCACAACACACATGTATTTCTCCCCATTTTGGAGGCTGGAAGTCTAAGATCAATGTGTCAGCAAGCTTCTTTCTCCTCTCTCCTTGGCTTGTAAATATCACCTTCTCCTTCTGTTTTCACATAGTCACTGTCTGTGTCCTTATCTCCTCTGCTTATAAGAACTCCAGTCATATTGGACTAGGGCCCACCCTAATGGCCTCATTTTAACTTAATCACTCATTTTAACTTTGATCTTTAGAGGTCCTATCTCCAAATACAGCCACTTTCTGTATGGGGCAGTGGGGGTTAAGCTTTAGCATGAACTGGGGTGGGGGGACACGATTCAGCCCTCTTGCTTTCCTGGGCTCAGAACTGTCAGCCCTGAGAAGCAGAGGAGAGTCTATTCCAAGGAATAGGCTGGGCAGAGCCTCAGAGAGTGTCTAGACAGATGCTCTGCCAGCCACACTGCCCTCCAGGGAGCCAAGCGGAAGCCCAGGCTCACCCACCCCCAGCCACAGAACCAAATAAGGGCTGAGTCAGCGGCTCTTCTTAGAGACCCAGTTTCCTACAATGTTTTCTGTTTCTGCACATCTGAGAGAAATGATTTGACTCTAGGAATAGTTGTGAAATGGGCAAACCACAGTGCAGGCTCACCGCCCCCTGCACCCAGCAGCTTATCCTGTCCTATGGCCCAGCTCTGTGAGGGCAGAGAACTTTTCCGTGTTGGCTAGATCAGGAAGCAGAAGATCTGAAGTTTACTGACTTGCCAAAGGCTCACAGCTAGTTAGTGGCAGACAGGACTTAACCCAGATCTGAGCTGACCCACCTTTAGTGCTCATTCATAGCAGAACCTCTGCTTTTAGGGACACTGATGGCAGCTTTTGGCTGCTGCCATCAAATCCACCACCCAAATCTGAATGTACCCATTCAGCTACCCATGATACTACTGAGCTACTGGTGCAAACTGGCTTCTCTCAACAGGTGAGCTGGCTGGCAGGTAACACCTCCTATGAGTTACCATAGAAACAAGCATGGGAGGAAGCAGCATCCTGGTGGCCAGGAAGAAGATGAGGGAGAACATAGGGCATAGATGCCCATGGTGTCAACTCTGACACCTGCCCTGGAGAATTCCAGGAGTCAGGGCATCCTGCAGCCAGCTTGGCCCAGTGATGAGTTGGGAAAGGCTCTCCCTCCTCCCATGCCAGTCCTCGGCTCCCTCCTCCTCTTAGCCCTGTGGAATGACCCTGCCCCTATTAATGTGCCCATCTCCTACTGCAGATGGATATAAACAGAGATTTTCTTGTGGAAAGTCCACAGGGAAAGCCAGCCCTCCCTCCCTGCTGCTGGCATCATTTTCCCACAAAATGTAAAAACAGTCTAGAGAAAGCCAGCCTTGGGTGTGGATCCAGGTTCTACCATCTGCTTACTCTGTGCCCTTACTCAAGTGATATAATCTCTCTGCTTCAGTTCCTCATTGTAAAAGTGAGACCACAATAGGCCATATCTCACAATACTGTAATAAGGATTACACATCTAATTAAAAGCAGAGAGTTCAAGGAAAGGCACAGGGTAAACCCTGAATAAGAGGGAACTCCCTTCCAGACAAACAATCAGATGCCACCGTTAATCTCTGGCTGAGAATTGTTTCCTTTGGGAATTTTTTGAAAACCAAGTCGTATGATGGAGACTGGACACAGGGACCCTATATTTGAAGCTTTCTCCCAGTTTTACTTCTCTAGCATGCAGTCAGTGCAAACCTCAGACCTGGGAGTCTCAGAAGAAGGTAGACTATCTGCAGAAATGAGAGCTGACTGGGGCCATTAAAGGTGGACAGGCCTGGGAAATGATCTCAAAATTTCCTAAGGGTTGATAGTTTATTCAATCACCCAGCAAACATGAGTTGTGCCAGGCACTGCTCTGGGCACTGGAATACAGCAGGCAACACAATTGGCAAAAACCCTTACCTTCCAGAGCTCATGCTCATATCATCCAATGGAAAGGCCTGAGGGAACTGTCCACTGATGTGTTCCATGTGGGTCATAGGCCTCTAGCAGGTGACTCAGGATCTTCCAGGGGTAGATGAAGGAAAAGAATAGTCAGCAATGTGCAGAGTAATGAAAATGGAAAGACTCTGGCTTCTGGTTTCATCTCTGACATGTGAAAACTAAGACATTTTCACTCTCATTCTTACAACAAGGAAAAAGCTGAGCAAACTTAAAATCAATGATTTGGCTCTGGCATCTGGAGACACAGAAAATATTAAAGACAGCACAGCTCCTAGCCAGGGTGGTTTTGGGAACACCCCCCAATTTGCAGTTGGTGTTGGAAGTAAGGCTGGTCTTGTGAAGGACTGTGTGCCCTCTAAACTTGGAGTTGGCCAGCTCCAGGCAGTGACAGACAACAAACCACCGACCTAAGTAGGATAAAAACAAAAAATGTACACATTTTAGGCATATCACATTAAAAATGCAGAAAACAAAAGAGAAAATCTTGAAAGAAGCTAGGGGTATGGGGACCACCTTTCCTTTAGAGGAACAAGGCTAGGAATTACATCAGACTTCACAACAGAAGCCACGCAAGCAAGGAGAGAGTGAAGTGAAATATTTCAACTGTTGAAATAAAAATATGATGAATAGTTCGTGTATTAAAAGTTGCAATAAAACTCCCCACCAATATAGGATTGCATACCCACTGAAATTTTTCTTCAAAAGTGAAGGTTAATAGAAAGGAATGAAATAATGTCTTTTGCAGCAACTTGGATGGAGCTGGAGGCCATTATTCTAAGTGAAGTAACTCAGGAATGGAAAAGCAAATATCATATGTTCTCACTTGTAAGTAGGAGCTAAGTTATGAGGACGCAAAGGCATAAGAATTATATAATGGACTCTGAGGCTTCATGGGGAAGGTTGGGAGGAGTCTGAGGGACAAAAGAGTACATATTGGGTACAGTGTACACTGCTCGAGTAATAGGTGCACTAAAATCTCAGAATTCATCACTATAGAATTCATCCATGTAACCAAAACCACCTGTACCCCAAAACTATTGAAATAGAAAAATAATTTTCATTGTAAAAAAGAAGTGAGACTAAATACTTTCCCAGACAAACAAAAGCCAAGGGTATTCATTGCTTGTCCTACAAGAAACGTTAAAAGAAAGAAAATGATGGGTGAGAAACTCACATCTACATAAAGAAAGAGCATCAGAGAAGGAATAAATGAAAGTAAAACAAAGTCTTCATTTTTCTCATTCTTAATTGATCTAATAGGTAACTGTTTGTCCAAGTAACAATAGCAACAATGTGTTGGTGATTATAACAGGTAGATAACCAAAGCGAATGTCAGTAATAGTATAAGGAACAGGAGGGAGGAACTGGGAATACTGATAAAAGGAACCTGTACTATTTTTTAAGCAGTAGTGTTATTTAAGAATGGACTCAGATTAGCTGTAAATATATATTGCAAAATCTAAGGCAACAAGAAAATATTTTTTAAGAAGTATAATTGATATCCCAAGGAGAAATATATCATTTTAATTGGCTTATAACTATTAAAGAAGTTAAATAAATAACAATTTTCCAACAAAGTAAGCACTAGTCCTCAAGTGGTTTGACTGGTGTATTCTACCAAACACTTAAGGAAGAAATTAGATAAATTCTCCACAGTATCTTCCAGAATATAAAAGTGGAGGGAACACTTTCTAACTCATTCTGTCAGGCTAACAGCACCCTAGTACCCAAACCAGATAAAGACAAGAAAGAAAAGCTACATCAGTATCTTTTATGACTATAGATGTAAAAGTCCTTAGTGAAATATTGGCAAATTGAATCCAATAATGTACAAAAAGAATTATATACCACAACCAAGTGGAGTTTATTCCAGATATGGAAGACTGATTGAACACTCAAAAAACTATCATGTGGTAGTTAATATGTGATAAACAATGTGGTAACCCACCACATCAACAGGCTAAAGAGGAAAAATCACATGATCATATGAATTAATGCAGAAAAAACATTTGACAAAATCTAACACTCATTCATGATAAAAACTTTCAGCAAACTAGAAATAGAGGGAACTTCCTCAACTTGATAAAGAACATCCACAAAAACCGTACAGCAAAATTTATACTTAATTGTGAGAAACCAGATGTTCTCCCTCTATGTTCGGAGCAAGGCAAGGATGTCCCCTTTCACCGCTCTTATTCAACATTGTACTGGAAGTCCTAGCAAATGCAGTAAAACGAGAGAAGGAAACCATATATATACAGAATGCAGGAAAAAATAAAATTGCCTTTTTTCACAGAAGACAGGATTGTCTATGCAGAAAATTCCACAAAATTGATGGAAAAAAAGTCTTGCAACTTGTAAGTGATTATAGCAAGTCACAGGATATAAGGTTAATATCCAAAATCAATGCCTTTTTTATACCAACAATGAACAGCTGGAATTTGAAAATAAAAGCACAATATCATTTACATTAGCACAAAAATGAAATACCTATAAATGTAACAAAATATGTACCTGATCTCTATGCAGAAAAGTATAAAACTCTGATTAATGAAATCTAAGAAAATCAAAATAAATGGAGAGACGTTCCACTTTCATGGATTGGAAGATTCAGTATTGTTAAGATGTCACTTCCAGGCTGGGCACGGTGGCTCACGCCTGTAATTCCAATACTTTGGGAGGCTGAGGCAGGTGGATCACGAGGTCAAGAGATCGAGACTATCCTGGCCAACATGGTGAAACCCCATCTCTATTAAAAATACAAAAATTAGCTGAGCGTGGTGGCAAGCACCTGTAATCTCAGCTACTCAGGAGGCTGAGGCAGGAAAATTACTTGAACCTGGGAGGCGGAGATTGCAGTGAGCTGAGATTGCGCCACTGCACTCTAGCCTAGTGACAGAGCAAGACTCCGTCAAAAAAAAAAAAGTAACTTCTTTCTAACTTGGTATATAGACTCAGTACAATCCCAATCAAACTCCTAGCAAGCTATTTTGTGCTTTTCCATACACCAGCAATGAATAATTGAAAGTTGAAATCAATTTTTTTAATCTGTCGTTTAAAATAGCACCAAAAGAATGAAATATTTACTTATAAAACTAACAAAACAGGCATATGATCTATTGCAGAAAACCACAAAACATTGATGGAAAAAAAATCAGAGATTGAAATAGAGAGCTATTCTGTGTTTGTGGATTGGAAGACTCCATATTATTTAAATATCAATTATTCCCAAATTGATCTATATAGATTCAGTTAATTCTCAATCAAAATCCTAGCAAGCATTGGCATACTGATTCTAAAATTTATATGGAAAGGCAAAAAATCTAGAATAACCAACACAGAAATGAAGGAATCACACAGCCTAAATTCAAGACTTACACTAAAATTACAGTTAAAAAAACAGGGTGATATGAGCAAAAGGATAGACACATGAAAGAATGGAATCAAATAGAGAAACAGGAATAGACCCACACAATTGTAGCTAACTGACCTTTGATAAGAAGTCAAGGTAATTCAATGGAGAAAGGATAGGCCTTACACCTTTTACAAAAATCAACTCGAAATGGATGGTAGACCTAAATACAAATATACAAAATATGAAGTTTCTAGAAGAAAACAGGAGAAAATCTAGATGACCTTGTGATTGACACCCATGGAGAGGGCAGGAAGCAGGAATGAGCAAAAGGCGAAATCAGACTGCAATGCAGGCACAACAGCAGCCTCAGTGGACTCCATACTTAGCTCTGAGGGTCAGCTGGGCTTTTCAGGCTGTCCTAAGTTGAGGCAAGAAGGCCAGGCCTCTATACCCCCAAAATGACCAGCCAGTGGTGGTGGCTGGCCCTGGTAAGGGAGTATGTCTCTGAGAAATTCCCAGTGGAGGCAAAGGCTGAAAGGGCTGGGTGTTAGCTGCTGGGAGCTAGTCCTGGGACATCTGGGTAGCACAACAGAGCCCATTCCAGGTATCTCTAGATTTTTACTGTTACACATAATGCTGTGAATACACCTTTCCCTGCAAGATAAACTCCAAGGAGCAGACACATGGATCAGGGGTGTGCACTGTGTTCCTCCCTTAGTCACGGCCGTGGCCACCACTGCATCTTGAGGGTGGTGGCCTCTCTCAGCTCGGACACCCCAGGTTGGTGGATGGGAAGGCAAGCTTTGCTCCCCTTACTGCAAGATATGTCACTGTGGCCCCATGTCCTATCTGCACCGAATTTGATGACTCCAAGGGGCCACCTGGGGAATGGGAAGAGGTTTACATCCATTTTGTGATGAAATCCTATTGCTTTAATATACTTTGACTATATTGTCAAGGGCATGACTCAATAACTTTCAAAAAGTTCATATGCTTTAAATTTGCTAACAGGAGTCACCAGATGGAATCAAATGCCTTGAAAGCAGACTTCTGGACCTATGGAGTGGTTTGGGGCCTCGAGGTGGTAGGGTAGAGCCAAAGCCAACAGAACAGGCAGTCAACTCCATCATGCAAGTACCTTATGGTGGACATCTGTGCCCACATCCTTGCTATGGAAACAGACAGGGGCCACCTGGTGTTACTCAACCCAGCAGGTTAGCCATCTGCTAGCCAGTGACCTTGCACACACTGGCTCTGAGTCTCACTTTTCTCTTAAAACAAGAATTAACAAGACATCTTTGGGTGGCCATGTGTGTAAATCAAGATATTGGGGCCTGGGGTGTGGTAGATGCTCAGCAAATGGTAACTGCTAAAACAAGGACTGTAACACCTGTACTAATGGTAGACCTGCCACCGGGCACAGCATGCTCCTGGCCACATCAGGGCTGGTTCTGAGACTGCGTGAGTGCAGAACTGGAAAGCAGGGCCGTCTTGAACAGAGGGTGGCTGGTCAGGCACCCTGAGGACTCCCAAGATAGACTCACTCACCCACTGCAAGGAAGAGAAGGAGGCCAGATGTCTGTCCCTGTGATGCCAGCTTGGCCATTGCCCTCCTTTCTTTGAGTCCCAGAGAACTGTATTAATATGTTTTACTTGGGACTGATTCTTCAAGCAACTCTTGTGCAGGGTAAGGAACCGAAGTATAGACAGTAACTTTCTACAAATGACAAAGATGCCTCTTCCTCTGGGCTGAGCCAGCCTCACACCAGACCCCGTAGCGTGTCCAGTAGAGCATCTGGTGGCCCGAATGGAGTGCCCACGTACCTCAGCCAGCCACACCGGAGGCCGGGCCCAAAGTGCCCCTCACCCGGGGCCCTTTACAATGCATGCCTCACATTATCAGTTGGGATCTTTCATAACGCCCTTGGAATATCAGAGGAGACTGAAATTCAAAATTAAAAACTTGACCAGAGGAGCAAGATGCTGTGGGCATGAGCCCAAGCTTCCCAGTGACCTGCCCTGGGCAACCCTGTGTCCCCACTCAGCGTGGAGCACTAGCTCTCTCCCAAACCCTGTCCTGGCTGCTAGCCCAGATGGGAATGGGACAGGCCCTGCCTGCCATGCCTTGGACCTAGAGTGAGGACAGACATCCTTGGACACCTGTCTTGCCCTCTCTGATTCTCCAATACCAGCTGGGTGTCCAACAGTTCAGTTCAATTCAATTCAATTCAATTCAATTCAATTCAATTCAATTCAATTCAAGTCTGACATTAGCTCTCCAGAGCTAGTGCAGACCACACTGGTTAGGGCTCCGTCCCACAGGACCTCCCCCACTTCAGACGCAAATAGGTGCCCAGGCCATCCACACTCCGTCCTACTTGGCTGTGCATTAATAGATTCCCGCAACCCCTCCTCAGGTTTGATAATTCACTAGAATGACTCAGAAAACTCAGGAAAACACTTTACTGACATTTGCAGGTTAATGATAATGAACGCAACTCAGGACAGCCTGCTGCAGGAAATGCATTGGGCCAGGGAAGAGGGAGGGGCATGGAGCTTCCACTCTTCCTGCACACCCTGCTCCCAGAATCTCCATGTGTTCACCAACCCGGAAGCTCCCTGAACCCCATCATTTAGGGGTTTTTATGAAGGCTTCATTATGTAGGCATGATTAATCAAATCATTGGTCATTGGTGATTGGACTCAATCTCCAGCTCTTCTCTCCTTCCTGGAGGTCAAGGATAGGGCTGAAACTTGTAGCCCTCTAATCACATGGCTGGCTCCCCACCATGCCCAACCAGCTCCCACTCTCCCACAGTCACCTCCTTAACCTTGCCTCAGGTGCCTTTGAAAGGGGCTTGCTCTGAATTATCAAAAATGCTCCCCTCACTTCTGTCACTCAGGAAACTCCCAGGGTTTTAGGAGCTCTGTGCCTGGTACAAATATCAAATATCTATTTCCCATTGTACCACACCCTCCACATGAGTGTCCTGGGGACGGGCGGCTCTGTCTCTTGAGAGGGCACCTTCCACAGGGCTGGATATTGGGCTTCATGCAGCGTTGGTTGTCAGCAAATGTGCATGGAGGGAAAGGGTTGAGTATCTGCCAGGATATTCAGGAAGTTCCGAACGTGCCATGGGTTTGGAACAGCGGCCAGGGCTTCAATTCTGAAGGCAAATGCTTAACAAATATCAATGTAGCACCTCCTAGCAGCCACATTAATAGCCTACTGGATTTCAGAACCATCTAGAAGCTCCATCTGTTTTTCACAGGTTTTCACAAAGACACTGAGGGGTAGATGTCCTTGGTCTTGATGGGGTCCCCAAGATTGAGACCCTGGGGGCATCAGAATTCACACTCAGCCTGTTTGTTGACAACAGCCCTCCAGTTTCCATGCTGGGCTCCTGGTCTGGAATCAGGACAAGAAAAAGACAAAACCAAGAAAGCCTCCTAGGTGAGTCTGTCTTATAATTGGATCTGATTTAGCGGGGGATAGGGTTAGCTATTGCAGTGTAAGAAACCAGCATAATATCAGGACATCAAATAGTATGCTAGTATCCACGTTGCTGGGCCAAAAATGGGATTGATGGGACCACATGTCTCTCATGGAGACTTTTACAGTCAATCTACCAAAGGAGGGACATGGCTGCTTTTGAGAACTGGAAACTCATTTGTCCAGGTCTCTCCTGGGACTAGAAATGCTGGTAGTGAGTTGAGCATTTGGGGAAGCAGTTTCTGTTCTAGGTGACAATCGTGTCATAGGGCTACATGCTGTGCACATGTAAACACACTCCTTTGCTTGGGTCCCAGGATGGCTGGGTGTGGATAGGTATGGAGCAGAGATCATCCCTGGAAGCCTGGAAGCTGAGGCACATTCAGATCTTCCCTTCTCTGAGTTTGATCTGAGCCAGAAGAAAAGCCCAGCAAAGCAGGGTGTGTGTGTGTGTGTGTGTGTGTGTGTGTGTGTGTGTGTGTGTGTGTGTGTACGTTGTAGGAAGGCCCTTCCTTTGCAAGAAGGTGCAACGTGAGCACCGTCTGTCTAGTTCCTGCTAGAATCAGACATCCTTAAACAGAAGAGAAGTGCTTCAGGGTGAAAATGCAAAATAACAGCACGGGAAGGCATGGCTCTTAACTTGAGTGTATTGCAAATATCAAGCACATGTTTTTTGGTTTTTTTAATTTTTATTATACTTTAAGTTCTACGGTACATGTGCACAATGTGCAGGTTTGTTACATATGTATACTTGTGCCATGTTGGTGTGCTGCACCCATCAACTTGTCAGCACCCATCAACTCGTCATTTACATCAGGTATAACTCCCAATGCCATCCCTCCCCACTCCCCTCTCCCCATAATAGGCCCCGATGTGTGATGTTCCCCTTCCAGAGTCCAAGTGATCTCATTGTTCAATTCCCACTTTTGAGTGAGAACATGTGGTCTTTGGTTTTCTGTTCTTGCACCATTTATTAAATAGGGAATCCTTTCCCCATTTCTTGTTTTTGTCAGGTTTGTCAAAGATCAGATGGCTGTACATGTGTGGTATTATTTCTGAGGGCTCTGCTCTGTACCATTGGTCTATATCTCTGTTTTGGTACCAGTACCATGCTGTTTTGATTACAGTTGCCTTGTAGTATAGTTTGCAGTCAGGTAGCATGATGCCTCCAGCTTTGTTCTTCTGACTTAGGATTGTCTTGGCAATGCGGGCTCTTTTGTGGTTCCATTTGAACTTTAAAGCAGTTTTTTCCAATTCTGTGAAGAAAGTCATTGGTAGCTTGCTGGGAATGGCATTGAATCTATAAATTATCTTGGGCAGTATGGCCATTTTCACGATATTGATTCTTCCTATCCATGAGCATGGTATGTTCTTCCATTTGTTTGTGTCCTCTTTTATTTCACTGAGCAGTGGTTTCTAGTTCTCCTTGAAGAGGTCCTTCACATCCCTTGTAAGTTGGATTCCTAGGTATTTTATTCTCTTTGAAGCAATTGTGAATGGGAGTTCATTCATGATTTGGCTCTCTGTCTGTTACTGGTGTATAAGAATGCTTGTGATTTTTGCACGTTAATTTTGTATCCTGAGACTTTGCTGAAGTTGCTTATCAGCTTAAGGAGATTTGGGGCTGAGACGATGGGGTTTTCTAAATATACAATCATGTCATCTGCAAACAGGGACAACTTGACTTCTTCTTTTCTTAACTGAATACTCTTTATTTCTTTCTCTTGCCTGATTGCCCTAGCCAGAACCTCCAACACTATGTTGAATAGGAGTGGTGAGAGAGGGCATCCCTGTCTTGTGCCAGTTTTCAAAGGGAATGCTTCCAGTTTTTGCCCATTCAGTATGATATTGGCTGTGGGTTTGTCATAAATAGCTCTTATTATTTTGAGATACGTTCCATCAATACTGAATTTATTGAGAGTTTTTAGCATGAAGGGCTGTTGAATTTTGTCAAAGGCCTTTTCTGCATCTATTGAGATAATCATGTGGTTTTTGTCTTTGGTTCTGTTTATATGCTGGATTACATTTATTGATTTGTGTATGTTGAACCAGCCTTGCATTGCAGGGATGAAGCCCACTTGATCATGGTGGATAAGCTTTTTGATGTGCTGCTGGATTCGGTTTGCCAGTATTTTATTGAGGATTTTTGCATCGATATTGGATGCAAAAATATGAGGATTTGCATCATCAGGGATATTGGTCTAAAATTCTCTTTTTTTGTTGTGTCTCTGCCAGGCTTTGGTATCAGGATGATGTTGGCCTCATAAAATGAGTTAGGGAGGATTCCCTCTTTTTCTATGGATTGGAATAGTTTCAGAAGGAATGGTACCAGCTCCTCCTTGTACCTCCAGTAGAATTCGGCTGTGAATCTGTCTGGCCGTGGACTTTTTTTAGTTGGTAGGCTATTAATTATTGCCTCAATTTCAGAGCCTGCTATTGGTCTATTCAGGGATTCAACTTCTTCCTGGTTTAGTCTTGGGAGAGTGTAAGTGTCCAGGAATTTATCCATTTCTTCTAGGTTTTCTAGTTTATTTACGTAGAGGTGTTTATAGTATTCTCTGATGGTAGTTTGTATTTCTGTGGGGTTGGTGGTGATATCCCCTTTATCATTTTTTATTGCATCTCTTTGATTCTTCTGTCTTTTCTTCTTCATTAGTCTTGCTAGTGGTCTATCAGTTTTGTTGATCTTTTCAAAAAACCAGCTCCTGGATTCACTGATTTTTTGGAGGGTTTTTTGTGTCTCTATCTCCTTCAGTTCTGCTCTGATCTTAGTTATTTCTTGCCTTCTGCTAGCTTTTGAGTGTGTTTGTTCTTGCTTCTCTAGTTCTTTTAACTGTGATGTTAGGGTGTCAATTTTAGACCTTTCCTGCTTTCTCTTTTGGGCATTTAGTGCTATAAATTTCCCTCTACGCACTGCTTTAAACGTGTCCCAGAGATTCTGGTATGTTGTATCTTTGTTCTTATTGGTTTCAAAGAATGTCTTTATTTCTGCCTTCATTTCGTTATGTACCCAGTAGTCATTCAGGAGCAGGTTGTTCAGTTTCCATACAGTTCAGCGGTTTTGATTGATTTTCTTAGTCCTGAGTTCTAGTTTGATTGCACTGTGGTCTGAGAGACAGTTTGTTATAATTTCTGTTCTTTTACATTTGCTGAGGAGTGCTTTACTTCCAACTATATGGTCAATTTTGGGAGAAGTGCGATGTGGTGCTGAGAAGAATGTATATTCTGTTGATTTGGGGTGGAGAGTTCTGTAGATGTCTATTAGGTCCACTTGGTGCTGTGTTGAGTTAAATTCCTGGATATCCTTGTTAACTTTCTGTCTCATTGATCTGTCTAATGTTGACAGTGGGCTGTTGAAGTCTCCCGTTATTATTGTATGGGAGTCTAAGTCTCTTTGTAAGTCTCTAAGGACTTGCTTTATGAATCTACGTGCTCCTGTATTAGGCAAATATATATTTAGGATAGTTAGCTCTTCTTGTTGAACTGATCCCTTTACCACTATATAATGGCCTTCTTTGTCTCTTTTGATCTTTGTTAGTTTAAAGTCTGTTTTATCAGAGACTAGGATTGCAACCCCTGCTTTTTTTTGTTCTCCTTTTGCTTGGTAGATCTTCCTCCATCCCTTTATTTTGAGCCTATGTGTGTCTCTGCATGTGAGATGGGTCTCCTGAATACAGCAAATGGATGGGTCTTGACTCTTTATCCAATTTGCAGTCTGTGTCTTTTAATTGGACCATTTAGTCCATTTACATTTAAGGTTAATATTGTTGTGTATGAACTTGATCCTGTTATTGTGATATTAGCTGGTTATTTTGCTCGTTAGTTGATGCTATTTCTTCCTAGCATCGATGGTCTTTACATTTTGGCATGTTTTTGCAATGGCTGGTACCAGTTGTTCCTTTCCATGTTTAGTGCTTCCTTCAGGATCTCTTGTAGGGCAGGCCTGGTGGTGACAAAATCTCTAAGCATTTGCTTATCTGTAAAGGATTTTATTTCTCCTTCACTTATGAAGCTTAGTTTGGCTGGATAGGAAATTCTGGGTTGAAAATTCTTTTTTTTAAGAATGTTGAATATTGGCCCCCACTCTCTTCTGGCTTGTAGAGTTTCTGCCGAGAGATCTGCTGTTAGTCTGATGGGCTTCCCTTTGTGGGTAACCCAACCTTTCTCTCTGGCTGCCCTTAAGATTTTTTCCTTCATTTCAACTTTGGTGAATCTGACAATTACGTGTCTTGGAGTTGCTCTTCTCGAGGAGTATCTTTGTGGCGTTCTTTGTATTTCCCGAATTTGAATGTTGGCCTGCCCTACTAGGTTGGGGAAGTTCTCCTGGATGATATTCTGAAAAGTGTTTTCCAGCTTGGTTCCATTTTCCCCCTCACTTTCAGGCACACCAGTCAGACGTAGATTTGGTCTTTTCACATAATCCCATATTTCTTTGAGGCTTTGTTCATTTCTTTTTACTCTTTTTTCTCTAAACTTCTCTTCTCGCTTCATTTCATTCATTTGATCGTCAATCACTGATACTCTTTCTTCCAGTTGATCAATTTGGTTACTGAAGCTTGTGCATTTGTCACGTAGTTCTCGTGTCATGGTTTTCATCTCTATCAGTTTGTTTATGGACTTCTCTGCATTAGTTATTCTAGTTATCCATTTTTCCATTCTTTTTTCAAGATTTTTAGTTTCTTTTCACTGGGTAGGTAGTTCCTCCTTTAGCTCTGAGAAGTTTGATCAACTGAAGTCTTCTTCTCTCAGCTCGTCAAAGTCATTCTCCATCCAGCCTTGTTCCATTGCTGGTGATGAGTTGCGTTCCTTTGGAGGGGGAGATGCACTCTGATGTTTTGAATTTCCAGCTTTTCTGCACTGCTTTTCCCCCATCTTTGTGGTTTTATCTGCCTTTGGTCTTTGAAGATGGTGACGTACTGATGTGGTTTTGGTATGGGTGTCCTTTCTGTTTGTTAGTTTTCCTTCTAACAGTCAGGACCCTCAGCTGCAGGTCTGTTTGAGTTTTCTTGAGGTCCACTCCAGACCCTGTTTGCCTGGGTATCAGCAGCGGAGGCTGCAGAAGGTAGAATATTGCTGAACAGTAAGTGTTGTTGTCTGATTCTTGCTCTGGAAGCTTCATCTCAGAGGTGTACCCAGCCGTGTGAGGTGTGAGATGTCAGTCTGCACCTCAGTTGAAAATGCAGAAATCACCCATCTTCTGTGTCACTCACGCTGAGAGCCGGAGGCTGGAGCTATTCCTATTCGACCATCTTCGCAAGATGGATTTTTTAAAAGCCACATGATCTAACAATATGCTGTCTAGGAAGACTTTAGATTCAATGGCACCAATAGGTTGAATGTGACAGAAAAAAGTACTCTATGGAAAGAATAACCAAAGGAGAGGGGGAGTGGCTACACTAAAATTAAACAAAATAGACTTTAGGACAAAGATTATTACAAAAGAGAAAGAAGGATAATATACATTAGTAAAAGCATTAATCTTTCCAGAAGATATAACAATATAAACATATATTCACCTAGCTAGAGCACCAAAGTCCATGAAGCAAAACCAGAAAGACTTAGAGAGAAAGAAATGGTGCAACAATAATAACTGGAAACTTCAGTATCTCAATTCCAATAATAGAATAACTAGTCGAAAGGCCAGCAATGAAATAAGACTTCAACAACATTATAAATCAACTAAACCTTTTTTCTACAGTCACCACTCTATGCCCCAACATGCCCTGAGTTTGAAGGCTGAGGTCACCCAGGACCAAATGTAGTATGTAGATTTTCTATGTACTGTGTAAATGTACTATGCCAGATTTTCGATGCAGGATGCTAGGATAAACAATAGTGTGATTTATACTTTTAACAAATCTGGCATATCTAAATCCTCCACCATTTGGAGTACACAATAGTTACCATTTACTTAAATTATTTTCTGAATAAGAATCCAACTTAAGGTATTCAGTGTGTAATTGAATAAATACTGTTCAAATATGAATTGCATAGGAAGCTGAGTATATAAGATTTTAAATGATCTGAAAAGTACTATTATCAAAATGACAGAGATGACAACATGTTTACATGAGGCAAGTTTAAACCAACCAAAATAAATGAGGCAAAAATGCAAAAATAAGGACAACTTATTGCAAAAAAAAAAAAAGAGAAATATAAAGCTGTAATGGAGATGTACATACCTTTAAAAAGATAACTTACTAAAAATGCAAGTATAATGTACTTTCATATACAATGAAAGAGTCTTAAACAAAGGTATGTAGGAATAGCCTGGATGGCTGTGCAAAGGCAGTCATGTATTGGGTTTTCTGGAAAGAGCAGTCATCAGTTGCAAGTAACACACCAAGCTTACTAGAGTGCTCTGCACATCCTGTTCTTCACCTCTTGATGTGGGACCCCCACTTTTGTGAAGTGACAGTGAAGGCCATGGTGTTTGTGATTGGCAGCCTGAACTCCTCCCTCTGAGGAAGGTAAAGCAGCAAGTCCATGGAGCCTGGGCCTCAAGCCCCAGTGCACTGGTGAATTTGACCAGAGAGTAGGGAGACGTCTTGTCATGGATGTTGAAATTAATATGAAACTCCAACCTAAATGTCTGTCTATGGGCAGAGGGGTGGCTCCCTATTCTGCACCCTACATACTTTGTTCACTACCTCTGTGAGAGAACTAACATTCCCTCTCTCCACCCACAGCCTATGGGCTAGTTCCTCTCCCCATGCTGGATTCCAGCTCAGACCCTAGCATAGCTCCTGAGCAGTACAAAATGGCATAGTCAGAGCTTTGGGAGGCTGGAAACTGAGCAGAAGAGTTGGATAGTCTAGGCAAGGAATGATCAAGACCCCAACTGAAGCAAAATGGAAATGATTTCCATAGTCGGGTGAAAACAACTGTGGCACTGCACAGTGGGAATCCATGAAGATAAAGAGCCAGAATATATGAGTGTGACTCCTGGCTCCGTCACTCTTGATCTGAGTGACTCAAGAAAGTCCCTCAACATCTCTGAACCTGCTTCTCCATCTGACCAATAGATGTGATAATGTCTGCCCTACCTATCTGAGATGGGCAACGATAAGATAGGAAGACAGTGTATGAAAAACACTTCAGAAACTGTCAAAACTTAAAAAAAAAAATGCACAAGCATGTGTATAAACACACTGCTCCATTGCTTAGGATGAGCAAGAATCAACTGTGCTCCAACCCAATAAACTCTATGAGGAACCGTATTGATTCATTCTTTCCCAATACTTTGGCCCAGAAAGCTGTATTTTCATATCTTGAAGTAAATCTATTTTCTTACTGATCAAAGGTAATACACTTAAGTGTATCACACATTAAAATAGTTTGCTCGTTAGCTTTCCAGTTTGTTTGCAAATCAAATTATTTGGTGTTCTTTTGTTTTTGAAGTATTTGCGTTCCTTGTATATAATGGATATTAATCCCTTGTCAGATAAATAGTTTGCAAATATTTTTTTCCATACTGCAGCTTGTCTATTCATTCTTTTGGTTGTCTCCTTTGCTTTGCAGAAGTTTTTTAGTTTGATGTAATCTTATTTGTCTATTTTTTCTTCTGCTGCCTTTGTGTTTGAGGTCTTCTTCATAAAATCTTTACTCAGACCAATGTCCTGAAGTATTTTCCTGATGTTTTATTTTAGTAGTTTTTAAATTTTAGGTCTTACATTTAAGTCTTTAATCCATTTTGTGTTGATTTTAGTAGATAGTGTGAGAGAGAAGTCTAGTTTCATTTATCTGCACATAGATCACATAGATATCCAGTTTCCCTCAACATCATTTATTGAAGAGACTGTCCTTCCCCCAATGTATGCTCTTGTGCCTTTGTCAAAAATCAGTTGGCTGTAAATATGTGGATTTATTTCTGTGCTCTCTATTCTCTGCCATCGGTCTATGTGTCTGTTTTTATGCCAGTATCATGCTGTTTGGTTTCCAACCCTTTGAGTTTATTTTTAAGTTCAGTAGTGTGATGCCTCCAGCTTTATTCATCACGCTCAGTATTCCTTTGACTACTTGGGGTCTTTTGTGATTCCATACAATGTTGGGCTCATTTTTTCCATTTCTATGAAGAATGTTGTTGGTATTTTACAGAGATTGCACTGAATCTGCAGAGAGCTTTTGGTAAGATTGTCATTTTCACAATATTAATTATTTCAATTCATGAATATATGATGCCTTTCTATTTTTGTGTGTTCTTTTCAATTTATTTCATCAGTGTTTCATAGTTTTCCTTGTAGATATCCTTCACCACCTTGGTTAAACTTATTCCTGAGTATTTTTTCTGTAGCTGTTGTAAACAGGATTTCATATCTTTTTCCACTAGTTCATTGTTGGTGTATACAAACGCTATAGGCTTTTGTATGTTGATTTTGTATCCTACAACTTTACTGAACTTGTTTATTAGTTCTAAGAGTTGTCGATGGGGCTTTTAGGGTCTTCTAGATATAAGATCATGTTATTTGCAAAGAGGAACAATTTGACTTTCTCCTTTGCAACCTGGATGTTCTTTACATCTTTCTCAATTTATTCCTAATTGCTCAGGCTAGGTCTTCCAGTGTTATGTTAAATAACAGTGGTGAGAGTGAGCATCCTTGTCTTGTTCCAAAGCCTAGAGGAAAAGTTTTCAGGTTTTCCCTATTCAGTATGATGTAGGCTGTGGTTTGTCATATATGGCCTTCATTGTATTGAGGTACATTCCTTTTGTACCTAACTTAAGAATTTTTTATCATGAAGCGATGTTGAATTTTATCGAATGCTTTTTATACATTTATTGAGATGATCACATGGCTTTTGTCCCTCATTATGTTGATCTAATGTATCAAATTTATTGATTTGCATATGTGGAACCACACTTGCATCCCACTTGATCATGGTGAATGATTTTTTTAACCTGCTGCTGGATTTGGTTTGCTAGTATTTTGTTGAGAATTTTTGCATCTATTTTCATCAGAGATAGTGACCTGTAGTTTTGTTGTTGTTGTTATTGTGTCCTTATCTGGTTTGGGCATCAGGGTATAGCTGGGCTCATAGAATGAATTTGGGAGAATTCCCTCCTCTTGAATTTTCTGGAAGAGTTTAAGAAAAAACATTGTACTATTTCTTCTTTAAATGTTTGGTATAATTCTGCATTAGGTCCTGGGCTTTTCTTTGATGGGAGACATTTAATTACAGATTCAATTTCATTACTTGTAATTGGTCTGTTCAGGTATTCCATTTCTTCTTAGTTAAATCTTGGTAGGTTGTATGTGTCCAGAAATTTACTTATTTCCATGAGATTTGAAAATAATTTATTTATTTTCATTTGTTGGCATACAGTTGTACACATTAATCTCTAATGATCATTTGTATTTAGGTAGTTTCAGTTGTAATGTCTCCTCTTTTGTTTCTGATTGTATTTATTTGAGTCTTTTTTCTTGTTCTCATACTTGGTCTAGCTAATGGTTTGTCAATTTTGTTTATTTTTTCAAAAAACCAACTTTTCATTTTGTTGATATTTTGTATTTTTAGCCTCAGTTGCACTTAAATCTGCTCTGGTATTTATTATTTATTTTCTTCTACTAATTTTGGGTTTGGTTTGTTCTTGCTTTTCTAGATTCTTGAGATGCATTACTAGGCTTATTTGAAATCTTTCTACTTTTTTGATATAGCATTTTTTGCTGTAAACTTTCTCTCAATATTGTTTTTGCTGTGTCACAAAGATTTTTATATGTTGTGCTTCTGTTTTCATTTGTTACAAGAAAGGTTTTTAAATGTCTTTATCAATCCATTGGTTGGTCAAGAGCATGTTGTTTAATTTTCATGCGTTTGCATGATTTTGAAAGCTCCTCTTGTAATCGATTTCTAGTTTTATTCTAATGTGATCAGAAAAGATACTTGAAACATTTCAATTATTTTACATTGTTGAGACTTGTTTTAATCCTACAATGTGGTATATCCTGGACAATATTCCACGTGCTGATGAAAAGAATGTATATTCTGCAGCTGTAGGATGAAGTGTTCTGTAAATGTTTGTTAGGTCCATTTGTTCTAAAGTGCAGTTTAAGTTCAATGTCTCTGTTAATTTTCTGTCTAAATTATCTGTCTAGTACTGAGACTGAAGTATTGAAGTTCACAATTATCATTGTATTTAGGGTCTATGTCTCTATTTAGCTTTAATAATATTTGCTTTGTATATCTGAGTGGTCCAGTGTTGGGTGCATAGGGGATTATATCTTAATTTAGGACACTCTAGTTTGGACTAATGCCAACTTAATATCAATAGTATTACAAAAACTTTTTTTTCTATATATCTCTGTTCCCACCTTCCAAATTTATGTTACTATCACCAGTTACATCTGTATACATTGTAGGCCTATTAATGTGTATGACAAGTCATTTATCTGTTTTTAGGATTCTCTCCCTGACACTGGCTTTTGACAGTTTGATTATAATGTGATTTAGTACAAATCTCTGAGTTTATTCTATGTGGGATTCACTGAGGTTGTGATATGTAGAGTCATGTCTTTCATCAGATTTGGAAAGTGAACATTATTCCTTGAAAGTGACCATTATTCCTTTTTCTCTTTTCTTTCTTGGACTTCTTCTATGCATATGTAGGCATATCTAGGAGACATTGCAGGTTCAATTCCAGACCATCACAATAAAGTAAATGTCACAAAAAGAAAGCCACATATATGTTTCGTTTCCCAGTGCAAATGGAAGTTATATTTTCACTATATTGTAGTCCATTAAGCATAAAATGTATATAATTAAATTTAAAAACGCTTAATTGCCAAAAACTGTTGACATCATGACACTAAGTGAGCACATACTACTGGAAAATTGGCACTGATAGACTCATTTGACACAGCATTGCCACAGATTTTTAATTTGTAAAAAATGCAATATCTGCCAAGTGGAATCAAGTAAAGCACAATAAAGCAGAGCTCGATAAAACAGGATATTCTTGTACTTGACAATATCCTACAGGCATCTTAGGCTTTGTTCATCTTCTTCATTCTTCTTTTTTCTGTTCCTCAGACTGAATAATTTCATTTGACCTTCTTCACATTTACTAAGTTTTTATTTTGCTAGCTCAAATCTGTTCTTGAGTCTCTCTAGTGAATTTTTTAATTTCAGTTATTGTACTTTCCCAACTCTTGAATTTCTGTTTGGTCTTTTTATATAATTTCTCTGTATTGATGTTCAGTATTTGATGATACATCATTCTCCCAATTACCTTTAGATCTTTGTACATGGTTTCCTTAAATCTTTAAATATATTTTAAATAGCTGATTTAAAGTCTTTGTCTAGTAAGTGCAGTATCTGAACTCCATTATGGACAGTTTTACTGATCGACTTTTCCCATTAAAAAAAAGCCGTACTTTGTATAGCTTTGTTTCTGGACAATATTTTTTGTTTCTTTTCATGCTTCATAATTTCTTGTTGAAAACTGGGCACTTTGAATTATATAACATGGCAATTCTGGAAATCAGATTTTCTCTTCTTTCCAGGATTTGTTGTTGCTGCTTGTTGTAGTTTCCATCATTTATTGTTTAATAACTTTTCTGAAATAATTTTTGTGAGTTATGTATTCTTTATCATGTGTGTCCATTGAAGTCTTTGTTCCGTTAGCTTAATGGTCAGTTAGCAATTTGACAGAGATTTCTCTAAACACCTGGGGGCAAGGGGTGCTCCCATATCTTTGCTGTGGGGCTGTGTTGAAGACTCAGCCCAGAAGTTTACAACTCTGTCTTAGTTTTCACTTTCTGCTTGAGCAGAGTCTAGAAGTTGGCCTTAGGTTAAAGTTTCAGGTCTTTTTGGGTCTTTCCTAACCATGCACACAACCCTGGCATGTATATGTATATGTTAGAGCTTTTCAAATCCTTACTCTTCAAAGCATCTTGTTTACCAGTCTTTTCTCCAGAGCTTTAGGTTAGTCTATTTTTTGCTCCAAATATTATCCATTGCCTGAGACAGTAGTGAGTAAAATATTCTTCTCTAAATGTTTCTGACAAAATTCCACAGATATCTACTTTAGTACTGGAAGAGTTCTGGGTTAGGTGACATGAAGGTAAGCCTTTGAACCAGCTTTTGGGTAACTACCAAATAGGTCAAAACAAATAATTTTAGCTATTTGCAAATGAGGTCCATTGTGCTTCCTACAGTAATGAAACTGCTACCAGGGTTGTCATTTGCAAGACTCTTGCTAATTAGAGAGTTGGAATGGAACTAGGGTAAGTTAAAATGCAACCTTGCTGTTCTTACTGAGACTCAGCTGGGTTTTCCTGATAAAGCATTCCCCTGACTGATGCAAGCTGTTGGTTAGTTTCTAAAGTTCCAAAACACTGATTTGTCACTTTTTTGTTGTCGTTGCTGCTGCTGCTACAGGAGACAGAATTTTGAAATGTCTTACTCTGCCATTTTAACTGACGCCATTTTCCTCAGCTATTTATTTTAAAAATGAGTGTTCTGTATTATATTTAGCAGGCTGAGTATGGGTTTTGTTTTTTTGTTTTTTTGAGATGGAATCTCACTTGTCACCCAGGCTGGAGTGCAGTGGCGTGATCTCAGCTCACTGCAGGCTCCGCCTCCCAGATTCACACCATTCTCCTGCCTCAGCCTCCCGAGTAGCTGGGACTACAGGCGCCCTCCACCACACCCAGCTAATTTTTTTGTATTTTTAGTAGACACGGGTTTCACCGTGTTAGCCAGCATGGTCTTGATCTCCTGACCTCGTGATCCGCCCACCTTGGCCTCCCAAAGTGCTGGGATTACAGGCGTGAGCCACCGCGCCTGACCGGGGTTTTTTTCATGAGGGGATTTGGGGAGCATGTAATCCATAATGTTCCTGGAACTGGAACTCACCAGTCATTTTCACTCCACTTCAGTTTGGCATCCTACTCCACTCTTACAATGAATCTATTCTTGTTAAGGTTATAAACAACTCTCCTTTGCCAAATCCAGTAAATACTGACCTCTTCTCAACTGTCTAACCCTCTCATCAGCATTTGACACAGTGAGACACTACCTTGTGAAAACACTAAACCTGTTTTGGCTTTTATGATACCATATTCCCCAGGGTTTTCTCCCATCTCTCTGCCCATATTTGGTTAGCTCCCTATCTTAGTCCATTTTATGCTGCTATAACAGAATACCACAGACTGAGTAATTTATAGTGAACATAAATGTATTTGGCTCACAGTTCTGGAGGATGGGAAGCCCAAGAGCATGGCACCAGCATCTGGTGAGGGCCTTCATGATATGTCAGCCCCAGATGAAGACAGAAGGGCAAGTTAGGGCAAGAGAGAGCATTCAAGAGAACATCAACCCTGCTTTTATAACAATCCAATCTCACAATAATGACATTAATTCGTTTATGAGGGCAGAGTCCTCATGGCCTGATCACCTCTTTAAAGACTCACATCTTAATAACATCAAAATGGCAATTAAATTTCAGCATGAGTTTTGGAGGGGACATTCAAACCACAGCACTTCCTTAAATACACTTTCATCCTCCTTCTAATAATCCCTAGATGTTGGCGATTCTCATAGTTTGGTCCTAGCCTCTCTATTTTTCTTTTCTTGTTTTTTTTTTTTTTACATTCTTCTCAGTGGTCTATAAAAGTTATATTCCTAGCCAAAACTCTCCTCTAAACAGTATAGTCTTACATCCAATTCTTTTCTAAACTTCTCCACTTAGATGTACTTCTGTCATATACCACAAGGGCATGGCACCATGAAGTCTGGCCTAGGTCTAAGAACTAGCAAGACTGGAAACTTGGGTTTGGCTTAAGTTTCCTTCTATCTGGTTCCAATAATGGTCCAGAAATTAAGAAGATCAACTGATACAATGAATGCTTGGTTTAAGAAATTCAAACCAAGGGTTCTTCAAACGTACCATCTTCCTACTAAACTATAAAGCCCTTGTCTTTTTTTAACCAGGATAGATTAGTACTGAGGGTATTTGGCAACTAGGTGCTCATCAGTGACCTCCAAGAAAACAGTTTCTGTCACATAACAGTGGTAGTGATTACTGAGGCCATATCATGATGACAGGTATAAACTGCTCCATTAAGAAGCCTATGATGGGCAAGAGTGCCTTAAAAGAAGAGTCACTGAGGCTTCACTAAAGCAAGGCAGCACATGTGCACAAGGTTCCACAAAGGCCAAAGGTGTACACGGAGATGGGAGCTGGATTTTGAAACAGATGAGGACAAAATAAAGGTTGAGAGAAAAGAAGTGTTGGTCAGAGGTAGGAGGGCGTCATCCAGCAGCACCTTCTGGTGAGCTGAGATTACTATCAGTCCTAACCAAAAGTCCAGGGTTTCGAAGGATGGCCTGTAGTTTCCAGCCTGAGACATACAGTGATGAGGCTGACAGTATAACTGGGGAAATAGGGAAGGAAATGCCATCAGTGAGAGAATGGACAAGTGGGGAACTGCACCATCTGTGCCGATTTAAAAGGATTAGGAAGTGAGAGAGGAGAATAGGAATGGGGAACATGGCAGAGAGGCATAATGTGGGCATCAGTTAGAATTCTGTGGGTTGTGAGTCACAGAAAGGAAATCCAAACTAGCTAAAGCCAGAAAAGAGAATTTATTGGAAAAATCCTTTGGAAGCTGGAGGACCAGGTTGGAAAATGGACAGAATGGTAGTGGCTCCAGAGAACCTAAAAGCAAGAAGCACAAGTATAGTCTTCTTGCAGGAAGAGCCTGGGGAGGACACCCCTGCAGAGTGTCACTTGTGGAAAAGCCTCATCATCACAGCAGGTGTCATCACTGCCACCAGTGCTGAGAAGTCAACTCTGTCCATCTCTGGGTCATGCTCAAGATAAGATTCAAAACCCAGGCAGGGTCATCTGCTCAGCTGAGCCTCAGCCACATGACCATATCCAACTGCCTGCCAGAGATAGAACAGATCCATTCTTGTAGCTTCCGAAGAGGGAGATGAGGAATTCCTCCAAAACAGGGAGGGCCTAGATATAGTACAGCCAAAAAACAAGTTCCATTCCACTATAACAGATGAGGTGAAGAGGAGGCGTAATCTTGAGAGCAGGAAAGACTTGAGGGAGTTTGTCAACTTGGAAAAAAGCACCAATGAGGGAGAGATTAAAGATGCAAAAGGAGGGGAAATGGATAGAAAAGCAGGAGGAAGTTGACTGGGCGCGGTGGCTCAGGCCTGTAATCCTGGCATTTTGGGAGGCCAAGGCGGGCAGATCATGAGGTCAGGAGTTCAAGGCCAGCCTGGCTAACATAGTAAAATGCTCTCTACTAAAAATACAAAAATTAGCTGTGTGTGGTGGCACGCACCTGTAGTCCCAGCTACTGAGGAGGCTGAGGCAGAAGAATTGCTTGAACCCAGGAGGCGGAGGTTGCAGTGAGCTGAGACCGCACCATTGTATTCCAGCCTGGGTGACAGAGCGAGACTCCATCTCAAAAAAAAAGAAAAAAGGAAAGGAAAGGAAAGGAAAAAAAGGAAAAAGAAAAGAAAAGAAAAGAAAGCAGGAGGAAGTTACAGGAGGGATCAAGGGTGTGGCATCTGTGCAGAAGAGAGGGGCAGGGAGGAATTTGACTGTGGTGAGAGGTGTGAGCAATGAGAGAAGGCGCCTGGGAAATTTCCACTCTTTCCATCTGTTCCAATCCCTGCCTTAACACAGCAAGCAGGTATTTTTACAAGGGAGAAGGCTTGTTTTTCAATAATGCAAAGCTGATCACAATGGTGATTTATCGTTTTCTAAAATCTGACTCTTTACCTAAGTTTCAGGGAAGGGAATCATTTCAGACCCGCTTCCTTGTTGGTACCATTGTGGAAGGGCAGGGGTTGCCTTTGGAGCCTGGGCAGCTGATGCAGTGACCGCCCCCTTCTTTTCTAGGAAGGGAGGCGGCTTTTGGGAATCTCAGTGCATCATGTTCCCAGGACCTAGAAACAGAACTGCCATAAAGCGAGGACACGTTTCACTCTTTCATCTCAGCCTCTGACTCCTGGAAGCAGGGACCCTGCCTAGCCCAGGGTGTTAGGCCTGGTAAGCTAGGGTCCTCCCAAAGCCGCTTCCCAAGGTACCCTGTGAGAACCCAGCACTCAAAGGCAGGGCCTGTGCTACTATCAGTCCTATACTCACTCTAATAGAAGCTTCCCCTTGTGAAAAACCCACAGACTTCACAGCTGAATAAATTCTTTATGTGAAAGTTGCTCAATTCAACGGGGAGCCCAGATAGTTGTCCAAGTGGATCAAAGAGTCCTAGGTGAGTAGTATTTCCCTGAATCCAACATTTACAGAGGCTTAAAATTGAGTCTGCAAGCTCTAAAGCCCAAGTGTGGTAGGCATGGAACTAAGCTGCTCTGAACCTGTTTCCGAAAAGGACTCACTGCCCAACTGCAGGAGTGAAGTCAGCTGACAGCTGCTAGCTGTTAGCTCTTTTAGGGTGAGGCTTAGCTTTCCAGCCAACTTCACTCTCTTCCTGGGTGGCTCCAAGCCAATGACTGCACAAGTCCTGGCCACCTCCGCCCAAAGCCAGGCCCCTCCAGTGGGTCATGTGCTCGGAGTGCCAGTTGGGCTGGCAGCAATACTGTCAGGTGTGCAGTGTGCTCTGATACCTTCCTCCCTGTCTCTGCTTCCCTCCTTTTCTGGGCAAAATATTAATCCCTAAAAAAACTCTTATCTCAGCATCTGCCACTGGAACCCAGCTGAGGCACCACTCATTCATCTATTCAGCACACACTATGCAACCTCTGACTTAGCTGTTGCAAAGTTAAAGGTAATGTGTGACAAGTGCTACAACAGTGGTTGGAACAAAAGGTTATGGTTATGGTGTCTGAGCCAATGCAGTGCCTCTAAGCCACCTTTCTCACAGACCAGGGCTGAACAACTCTAGAAATCATGCCCAAGGGTACAGGTTGCAATCCAGGGGCTTCCCAAGCAAAGCCTCTCTGCTCCAGTCTGAATTCTCTTGCTCCGTATATCTGGGTGGTTTCCTAGTGCCTAATTCTGTGTCTGTCCTTCTGTCCAGGATCCCAAGACAACAAAGACCCCAGATAGGTAGAAGTCCAGGTTTTACACCCCTTCTGGGGTCCTGGGCTGTCAAAGGGAGGGTATGCCATGGATGCAGGGTATGGGCAAAACTGAAACTAAAAGCCAAGGCAAGGGGACAGAGATGGTGGAGCCAAAGGGCAGAGACAGACTTTAGGCCCAAGGCAGCAGAGCTGAAGCCAGGAACAGTGGGTGGAGAGAAAGGCCATTACCTCTATGACAGAGCAGCCTGCAGTGCCCAAGTGCCCAACGGCAAGATGACCAAGGACAGGCTTACAGTACAAGCAGGGCAAGGCCACCAAAGTGGCACAAAAGTTCAACTTTGATGAATCCCACACAGTTTCCCAATTTAAATATCTAGGAAGAATATTTTTTAATTCAGCATATGATAGGTTTTATATGTAGATGATATTCAAATTATGGATGAGGGGACAGGAAAAACTCATACTCCTCTAAAGATCTCACAACAGGCCTTGTAGAAGGTCCCCATGGCCTTGGGCATGGGTGATATGGGAAATGTTAAAGGTGCCGAACTCTAACCATAGAGCACTGAGCGAGGAGGTGGTGCTGGAACAAGGTCTAGAGGGATGCATCAGAGTTCAGAAGGCAAAAAAGGGCAGGCAGAGTGGAGTGTGTATCCAGTGAGAATGTTGGCTATAGTAATGAAGAGGACCAACTATGAAATGACTCGATACAGTATAAGTTAATTTCTCTTTCTCTCAAGATGTTTCTGGGTTGACAGTGAGGGCTTGGCTCCATGCAGTCATTCAGGGCCCCAGACGGCAGGGATTCTACCATATTCTATATAGGAATTTCAAAGTGATCCTATCCCAGTCAACCAGGAAAGAGAAATGAGCTTAGAAGGGTGGCAAGAGAAGGAGTCCTGGAAGCCAGGCCTAGAAGTAACCACATCACTTCTGCTCATGTATAATGGCCAGGATGCAGTCACACCTAATGGCAAGGATGCTGGAAATGTAGAACATCTGTGTGTTCCCGGGAAGAAGGGGAGAACAGATTCAGGTGGAGAGTTGGTATCCTTTGCCTAGAACAGGGAGTCTACAGTGACTGGGGCAGACAGAGTGAATGTGGTGGAAACGGGCCAGAGGTGTGCTGACAAATGCTTAACAACCAGCTCTGTAGAAGAAAAACAAAACAAAACAAAACATTTAAGCTCTGATTTACTGCATTTGCTGGTTTTCTTGGTGTAAATACTCCCACAACATTCAATTTCAAACTACCAGCATGATGTCACTGAACATTAGAGTTGAAAAGAGATGAATGGCAGCAACCCAATATATATTATCCACCATGTAGAAACAATAGATGTCAATTACCTTAAGAATAATAAAATGTAGTAAAATGATTTGGAAATTACGAGTTTTTAGTGCTTGTTATCTTTGTCTTAAATAGTTTATTTAATTATAAGTTTATATATATTAATTTCTAATGACACTCTTGCTAAACAACTGGCTTACAAAACTCCTCAAAATGTAACAATCAGTTATGTCATTGGTACTCTCTAGCTGGTCCAGCCCACTACTGGGATAGACAGAAGGAGAAACCAAAGCATGAGGGTGGGAGCTGCCCACGAAGACCCCGAGTGACACACAAGGGAGCTGCGGCATCAGCCTCCTGGCAGCAGGAACAGAGAGCGTGCTAAGCAGGCAGGCTGGGGACCCAGGTGCTGGTGACCCCTGCGCAGGCATCACAAAGCCAGAGTAGCATTGTTTCTCTCCTCTGCCTCCAGAAGGGCTTACTCTGGTCCTCCATGCAGCTTCTGGAACAGGGGAAGCAGGGCTCTGCTATCTATACGTCGCCTTTGTGCAAATTAGAGGAAAGCTCCCGCTTCCAGCTGCACAGGTCCCCACCTCCCCGTGCTGGAACACATGGCTTTGCCAATGGAGCCCAAATTCAGCCTCCTTACCTCCCTCTACTGGACACCTTTGTGCAGTGCACAGACTATCCAACAGCACCTGTGCCTCTGCATGGAGTTGTCTCAAGGTGGGGCTTCGGACAGATGCCCTTTCCACTTTTCGACCAGGAGATTTATTGGCAGATGTGCCTCTCCCTGAGAAGAATCTCCCTCAGGATGGCAGCCGGCAAACACCCCAAATGCAGTAGTCTTCTAAAGCCGTGGTTCTCAACCCTGGCTGAATCCCTAGAGGAGCTTTTACAGCTCCCAATGACAATAAACCCTCCAGACTAGTTAAATCAGAGCCACTGATGGTGGGACATGGGAATTCACTGTCAGAGCTCCCTAATATGTAGCCAAGGTTAGGAACTACTGTTTTGAAGGCATCCTGGCTCCGGGCCAGTTGATGCTGATTGGCAGCCATCCCACCAACAGGTGTGCATTTCAATAGATGCCTTCTGGGGAGTTCTGTCCATTCAGCGCTCTCCATATATCCTTCAGCTCCTGTCCCTGAACAGCCCTTAGAAAATACTGAATGATTCAAGGCAGGAAACCAGGTGAAGGCAGACCCAGGACCACTGCTGTTAAAGGGCAGCACCGTTTAGGCAGTCACAGGGCAGTGGAGAGGGAGGCATCTCTCTGTCGCCACTGCTAAGCTAGACCTGTGTCTCCCACTCCTTGGTCTTGGTGTCCCACTTATAATTGAGAAGACTAGGGCTGGTTCTTCAAATAAAAGCTTATAGGATGTCACATGTTCAACAGATCCCTTTGCCCTGCCCTTGTCCCCACTCCATCCTCCCACAAGCCACCCAAGAGGAAGTGGGAGGCTCCCAGGGCCCTGCGGATCAGGGCTGGTAAACTTCAGGATGGAGGGGCTCCAATTCCTGCCTCTATGGACCCTTCATCTCAGGAAGTACTGAGAGCACAGTCTGAGGGTGGAGGGGAGAAATGAGCTACTTTGCCCACCTGCCCCATTCCCCCAGCCTTCTCAGATGCAGAATCCAGATCAGCTCCTGCCCTTTTCCCAGCCTGACTTCTGGGTGTGAGCCCAGAGCCTGTGGTTTTGTCCACTTCCAGGTCTGATCCCCAGAAAAGCAGGCGAGTGAACACAGTGACTTAATATCATCAGGGAAAACAGCTGCACAGGAAAAGCTCCTGGGGGTGGTTTCTTAACCAAAACAAGCGTGAGTGGACCCAGACTAAGTCTCAGGGCATTTCCTTGCCTCTGACTTGGATAAAGTGGTCCAGGCTGCATTACTCACAAATGGCTTCCTGATTGCTCAAGACATTGTCACAGGCCACAGGACTTGCCCTGTGACCCTGGTGTTGACATGAGATTTTCTAGCTTGATATTCTCCCTACTCCTCCTGGGTGGTCCGTGTCCCAACCAGGGCTTGTACCTGGCCTTAAAGGAAAAGGAGGTCAGTTCTGTCATTCAGTGGTGTTTCTTGGATCTGCCCATCAAGCCAGAATTTCCTGTGAGGCTTCTGGCCTGAGTCAGCCTGGGGCTCAGGGAGGGCATACAAGAGGGGCAGTCCAGGGACACAGATAAGGACCCAGGGGAAGTGCTTAGCGGCTCATTCTGCTGGTGGAATCAGGAGAATTTCATTGGGGAATTGCCCAAAGAAGGACAAGGCAATGTGAGGAAGGGCATTCCGGAAAGAGGGAGCTACACGTGCAAAGACACGGAGGCACAGAAGAGCAGGGGCTGCACATGCAATAACAGGAATACACAGGAGCGGGGCATGTGCAAAGTCAATGGGGCACACAGGAGCAGGCGCTGTATGTGCATATGGTTGTATAGCACATCAGCAAGAGATAGGTCAGAGAGGAGGCCATGGATGCTACCATGAAAGAACCTGGAATGTTATGCCAAGGTACTCATTCATCCCTCTGAGGAGCAACTGAAGACCAGAACAAGTGACTTGATGCTGATTAAGACAGCTTTGTCTCCAGGGACTCCACCTTCTCCCACCAGCTCGGCCATGCGGCTCACCACATCCTGATGAGTCTTCCTCCTTACTCTGCAGTCCTCCCCTCTCCACAGGACACACTCTTCCCTAGGGAGGATTGCCACAGTGATCTCCTGGTGGGCCCTCTCCCTCTCCAGCTGCTAAAGTTGATTACACACCAATAGGACCCTTGGGGATCTGTGAACATGGGGCACTTGAGGGAGTGGGGAGGGTCAGATGGAGGGCATGGCTATCTGAGCAGGGGAGGGCATTGTTCAAATCCCTCTTTGCCAGCTACTGAAAGGGTCACACAATCCTCAGGCCCAAATGGCCAGACCCACGCTCAGATGCCTAAGAAGATACACGGAGTGATTATCAGGGGCACAGAGGCAGGTCACCGTTCAGCAAGTTCATTGGGGGCTCAAGCCAGGAGCTGTTACCATGCAGTGATGGGAATAGGGTGGAGAGGCTGGCATCACAGAGCAACAGGAGCCGTAGACACAGCCCTGGGCTCCGGTGCCCGCCCTGCCGCTCAGTACTGTATGACTTTGGGCAGGTGATTCAACCTTGCTGTGCCTTGTTTTCCACATTTGAAATGCTATATATATAACACCTGCCTCAGGAGTTTGAGAGTTAAATGAGGTATTGAATGTAAAGCACCAGCCTCAGTGCCTGACTCGTAGTAGGTGCCTAATAAATGGTAGCTATTGTTATGATTGCATTCCTTGGGTAATTTTTAGCATCTTGAGGCTGGATTCCGCTCCTCACAAAGCCCCCGTATGCACCCTTTAAAATTATGCCAGTATCAAACAGAAACATAGCAATTAGCAGAGATTCACTATTCAATTCAGATATTCCTATGTGAAGAGCCCTGAGTTAAGTGCTTCCTGGCTTCTTATTACTGTCACCTTACTAAGGAGGCATAAATAGTATCCCTAACAGGCATCTTCCTGCTGGGAGTCTCCTGAGGAGTTTACATTGCCAGGCTGCTTGCTCCTTCCCAGACACACCCAACTTTCAACACTTAAAACAGTGAGCTCATAAGCGGGTCCCCGTGGGCTGGGCCCTGCGTGGGGGTCTCGGCTACTCTCTCACCAAAGCGCTCTCCCACCCGGGCTCGGGAGGGAGTGCGGCTCCTAGGCGGCGACAGAAAGGCGCATTTCCTCCAGCCTCAGCAGAGAAGGGCCGGAACCCCAGTACCCTCTCCCGGGCCAGGACCGCGCCGGGCGTCTCCGGCTGACCCCGCCCCTCTCGGCCCCGCCCCGCCCCCGCGCTCAGCTTGGACAGCCACGCGTGCGCCCAGGCCAGGCAGAGGAACTGCCCCGCCCTGGTCCAGTGATTGATCAGCAGTGATTACTGAGGCTTTAATGGTCCGCTTGGATGGGAATTAATTCTGGGATGGATAAATAATGCATCGAGCTTTATGTAGTCCAAGGCGAGCCGTCCGTCCGGAGCCGGGAGAGGTAGCCGAGGGAGCCTGACGGGTGACGCCAGCGGCCATGGGGGCCCGAGCGAGCAGGGCATGAGGGGCGACTGGGCGCGCGGACGAGCAAAAGCAAGTGGATGACAGCATGATCGGCCCCGCGGGGCTGGCCGGACGGCTGCAAGAACATGCTGAGCCCAAAGACCAGGCAGGCCAGGAGGGGTAAGTCCAACTTTCTGGGGTTTTCTGGGCACCGCACATGCCTCTTGGCAAATGTGCGCGGACACTTGGCCAGCTGTCACGCCGTGTGTCACATGGGACGGGTGTTCTGGGACCATTGCCGCTGAACAGTGAGCATCCTCCTAAGGAAGTGCCCTTCCTCCCGAAACTCCTGGGCTGCGTGGGGACCCGACCTGAAGTTGCAAAAGGGCGGTGGCCGGCTTAGTGTCCAGTGGGTATGCACACTTCGCCCCACATTCCACATTTTGCAGAGGCCCTCGGTCGCTCCAGGTGACCTGGTGGCAACTTTAAGGAAACTTTGCCTCTTTACTGAGAAGGAAATGCCCAAGATTTGCCCTGTGGCCAACACAGAAGCACCACTTACCAGGGAAGGCAATGCCCTGGCTTCTAGAGACAGCTGGGTGCAAGCGAGGGTCTTCATCCCTGCTGTTGTGCGGGCAGCATTTCCTCAAGCAGGCCAGGAGCAGGCAGGCTTTCCTGCCAGGAGAACACCCAGACAGCTGCAGGGCCTGGGGCAGGACAGGTGGATGGGGGAGCAGACTCAGACCAGCAAGAGATGGGAGTCAGGAGAGTCCAGGACTGCGCTAGTCAGCTTGTGTCCAGCCAGCGACCCAGCACAGTGACCTGAAGACTTGGCCACTGTATGGGGCTAGAGACAGCATCTCCATGGACAACAACTTCTTGGCCACGGAAAGTGTCATTTTGAATGAGAACATCTGTCTTTTACAAAAAATAGAATGTGTCTTTTCAGGTGGCCAGTATCTGGGAGACCTGAGCTCCTTTTGTAAACAATGAAGTGGAGGATGGGTCTTTGGAGGTGGATGGAGCATTTGCCTGGGAGCTTGGAAACAGTTTGTGTCTCACCAGGTGTTTGCAGCTGGGAGCCTCCAGCCTTCTGTGGATTCACAGGGAACACACCCATCTTATTAGCACCTTGCAAGCGCTCGAATGATTTTCCTGGATGGGACCGGCCTTCCAGTGTGTTCCACAGCCATCAGAACCCCTCTGTGGGGTGCTTTTGGATGGGCTGAAACCTGTGTACCCCAGTGGGCAAAGGAGGACCTTGCATGGATCTGCTGAGGAGGGGGCAAGTCTGGTGATGACCCAAGGGATAGGACAGGCCAGAAGCCTCTGTGAGAGCTTAGTTCCACCCTCCCACTCCTGTGTAATGAGCTGGCCACTGGCTACATGTGGCTACTAAGCACTTGGCATGTCACTAGACCAAACTGAGAGAAAGACATACCAAATTTTGATGATTTAGTACAAAAAAAAGTACAATATCTCATTAATAATTATTTTACTGAAATGACAACATTTTGGGTATATTGGGTTAAATAAAATCCATTATTAAAATTAATTTTACCTGTTTTACATTATTTTACTATAGCTGCTAGAACATTTACAAGTACATATGTGACTCATATTGTATTTCTTATATTTCTATTGGACAGTGCTGGTAAGAGACCAGTGCTTCAGCAAAGGGGCTTACAGGCAGCCTGTCTTTGAAATCCAAGGTTTCTCATAAATGTTTGTTTTAAGTCAATAGTTCTCAACCAGGAGCAATTTGCACCCCCTAGGGAACATTTGGCATTGTTTGGAGTATTTTTGGTTATTCCAACTGAGGGGTGCTACTGGCATCTAGTGCATATAGGCCAGCCATATGGCCCTCTTCCAGTTCTCAGTGTTCTATGAACCTTCTACCATGGGGCTTTTGCACATCCTTCTTTCCCCTGGAATGCCTCCTACATTCACATTTGCACACATGCAAGCATGTATGTGTGTGCACATGCATTCATGCATGCAAACATACACACACACACCACCCTTAATTCCTATTCACTCTCTAGTTATAGTATAGTTCAAGTGTTGCCAGCCAAGGAAGTCTTCCCACACACCCCAGTCTAGGCTGGATCCTCTGCGCCAGCTCTCCTTTTCTTTATGGTATTTACCATAGGTTGCAGCTGTATACTCCTGAGTGTGACTGTTTGGTGAATAACTGTCACTTGCATGCTCCATGAGCTCCGTGAGAGCAGGAACCATTTCTGTTTGGGGGCATCATTATGCCCCGAATGCCAGGTACCAGGTGGACACTCAACCTGTGTTTTTTGAATGGATGAATAGCTGGATAGAGGAGAAAGCATTTGCCTGGGTGGCTGGAGCACTGTCTCTACCCTAGCTGGCCTGGTACTTAGGAAATTTGACCTCGCCTTTCACTGACTCATATGTTGCAAATATTTTCCTAATTTGTTGCTTGCCCTTTATTTTTATATTAGAGTGGGGTTTTTTCTAGATTTACATGTTTTTAACTTGTATACATTTTCCTTTCAGAATTTCTGTCTTTGTTTGCAGTGTTTCAAAATAAAATTGATGTTGCTATTAAGGAGGCTCCTTCTTTTAAAGGAAATCATCAGACTGATGGGCAAAGTTACAGGAGCTCTCACCATCTCCCGTAGCAGGAGTGTCAATGTCTTAGGAGTCTTGATGAATGTTCAGAGCCTGGTCAATACTTTGGGGGTGGGGAGAGAAAGCTCTATTAGTGTGATGAAGTGACTTCAATGGCCTTATTCATGTGATTGTCCCACAAGAAAGTAAACTAACATTTATGGTGTACCCATGCTCCAGGCACTTTTGTTGTACCTCATTTAATTCTCATAACTACACTCTAATGTGATATCATTGTTACCATTTTGATAGATGTAGAAGAATCATGGTTGCCCAGCCAATAAATGTGGGATGTAAATTTGTCTGTCCAATGCTAAGGCCTCTGCCTTCTCCCTAACCCAACACTATCTGAAGACCACTGCACCTGGCCCTGTACATCTCCATGACAGCTATAGGTTCTTTCAGTGATAAAATGCAATGATATTTTTAAGAAGGTGCATCTAAACACATGGAGATTAGATTTAGACAACTGATAGAATGTTTAAGGTTGGATTATTGATACCTAGCAGAAAACTAAGCAAATAAAAAAGCAAGGCAATTATGAACTCCAGGGAAAACAAAAGTGATTAATGAAAGAAAAATTATTATCATATACGACATACCTCAAGTGGGACTAGCAATTAAATGGTGCTAATAATGGAAATTCTGTTGTTAATCTAACCAAAATGATAATATAACTATATTGGGAGGGTGGAGTGGGTGCTTACGGATGGTGGGGAAAAGGGAGTAAAAGAAACAAAATCTTCATCTTTTATAGTAAGAAGTTAATAAATAACACTTAAAAGGAAAAAATCAAGAAGTGGCAATAAATAAATACTATCTGGAAACATAGAAGTGATACCAAAAGAACCAATGACAAAGGTTGAAAGTGGCTGCCTCTGTGAGGTGGGGAATGGAAGTAAAGGGATAGGACACTGCTGGGTTTTGCCCCAAGACTGTAGGACTACTTGAAAAGTGGTTAGGGAATGACAGCCCAGAGGTCAACTGACCTCATACCTGCTCAGACTGGGGGATCCTTCAGATCCCTGGAAGATTCTGCCCTTTAGGGACACTCATAGGGTTAGCAGTCCTCCTCAGATTGCTTAGTTATGAATGTTGTGGCTTCCAGGATATGCCCTTGGCCATGCCATGATGCCCCTGCCCAGGCTTGTCAGATACCATGAAGGCTCCCTATGAGAGTCCTCACCACCTTCATGGCCCTGAGAGTGAAGCAGTTAAGGAACAGTCACCTAATTAGGTGACACAGCATCTGACTTTGCCTAATTCAGAGAGAGGACGGAGGTCTAGCAGAGTGGTCAGTAAGGTATGCTGAGGAAGGGGCATATTAGAACCGCTCATGGAGGGGTGCATCCAGGTTGTGGGCTGGAGCTTAGCCAGGGACAGGAGGCCTCAGAGGAGCCTGCTCTGGAGAAGAAGGGCCAAAGGGAACTCACCCAGCAGTCTCTACTTCCAGGCCAGGCCCTGGCACCGCTGTTTGTAGCTGACACGTTCTGTGACAGCAGAGGTGCCCAAGCCTGGACATCCTCTGCCACTAGCCAGGTGTTCCACCCCATGGAAAGGACCAAGCTGTCTCTTGTCAGTCCCTTCTAAAAATTTGCTCAGAAGTGAAATGAAGTTACAGAGGCCCTCAGATCAGCAAAGGGTCCAGGACAAATCCAGGGGAACCTGATTAGAGGAAATAAAAGTTTCCAGTTTGGGGATCTTTGAACAAGAGTGGCCTCAAATCACATTGCAGCCTGATTTTTTTTTTTTTTTTGAAAACTCTTCTAGGATTTTCATTGTTTATGTCTAAAAATTTTAAGATTTTCTTATCGAGGCATAATTTACAGAGTAAAATGCACAAATCTTAAGTGTTCTCTCAGTGACCAGCCTGAAGATCAAGATATAAAGCAGTTTCCTTAAGCCTAGGAGGTTTTCTCCTATGTCTTCCCAGTCACCCCGACCCTTCTCCTAACCAGAGCGACACCTTTCTGATTTCTAGCACCCTACAGTGATCTTACCTATTCTTCAATTTTATATAAATGCAATCAAGGATATGACTTTCCACTACTCATACATTAAAGGCCACAAACTGTCCTTTCACTTTCCTCTTTAAGGAAGGAAGGAAAGTGAGAGAATCTCTATTGAGTGTTTAGAATGTGCCGGATGCAAGCTGGACCTTGCGTTACATGTAAATGTCCTATTTTAATCTTTACACCAACTCTGTGAGACAAGGGAGAAAATAGAGGCAGAGTAATATAAGTAAAATGCTCAAAACTGCACCACTAATAAGAGCAGAAGCAGCTTAAACACAAGACTCAGGTCTGAGAAGCCTCCCTCCCAAATCTAGTGCTGCACAGAGGCAGATGGAGGCTGATGTGTCAGTGAGCAGCTCATGCCCCCAGCGATGCCAGCAATACAAAGCTGTCAAATCCTGTCCAACCCTCACAAGCACCTGTCTCCATGGCAGGCACACACAATGCTATCACTAGGTGCGGGGGCCAAAATGAAAGTGGAGACAGGCCACCCACTCTGTCCTGGCCTGCCCCAGATTTGTTCCCCTGAAAGTCAGCCTGGCCCAGCAGCAGGCTAGTGGGAAAGGGGAGGAGAATTGGGATTTTATGGGACACAGAGCAGTGGGCATCCTGTGGAGTTAGCTCTCGCCAGGCGTGCCAGGTGTTAGCCATGGTTGCAAAGGTGTGTGGTGAGCTCAGATGGGCTTGGTCCCTGCCACCTAGTGATGTTGAGGAATCCCAGATTTGGCTGCTGTTTTACTTCAACTCCCATATTTCTGAGAAAAAAAGATTGGCTATTCCAAATGCTGCAGCCTCAGATAGCTTCCCCTCCCTGATTTAACTCTTCATGTGCTTACCAAGTGCTTAAAATCGCAACAACCACACTAATGCCTGTTGAGCTCATGGGACACTCTGTCAAGCAAGCACAGCACATGAAATGACTTTATTTGTGTCCTCCAATGTCCCCACCTGGCAGGCCCTGGGTTAACTCTGGGTATACCTGGATAGAGGTGCCCTAGGGTCAATTTTGTTTGCAACATAGAAGACCAGGTCAACATTTCTAGGTCCATGGTAGCTGGCTGTGACCTATCTCTCTGAAAGCATGCTTCCTAGTTTGTCCCTCACTTTAGAATGTCACATCCTGTGTGGCTTGGAGCCCTGTTGGAACTTCCGGTTTGAAGTCCTGTTGCACCTGTCATGTGCAGGCACATGCATTATCTCCCTTCATCCTCAAAAGATTCCCATTGAGAAAAAGACCACTGTTGCCCCATTTTTCAGATAAGGATTTTCAGGTAAGGAAATTGAGTCCCAGAAAGGATAAAGAACTTGCCAGCCAGGAAGGGTACCCAACCAGGAAGGTGCACTGCTGGGATCCAGAACCCAAAGGCTTCTGAACATATAGTGCATGCCTTCATATTTACATGCCAGGCTCAGATCCAGGCAGCAAGAGAGAAGAGCCATCCCAGGTTGTGAAAGCCTCTGTGCTAAGGCCCAGAGGCGGCAACCTGGGGCAAGCAGTGTGCCTCTATGGTGGCTGCAATGCAGGAAGGCAGGGAGAGGACAAGGTGATGTAAGGGAATGAGCCTGTCCCACGTCCAGGTAGGGTTTTAGACAATGGAGTGGTGTGCCTGGCCGGAGCCTTAGGCAGGCCTTATGCAGGCTGCAGTGGGGGCAGCAGGTGCACAGGGAGTGGCCCTGAGGGCAAGGAGAGAGGGTAAATGCTAGTGAAAGCAATGGTGTTTCCCATCTGCCACCTGCAGAGAAGGAGAGGGAGACACAGGGGCCTTTGTTGAAGCAGATCTATGGAGAGCTGGGTTCCTCTGCTTCCAGACACTCTTCCCCCAGTGCCAGCTGTGCGCTGGGCAGCAGCTGGCACCTCCCCACCCTGCAGAGTTTGTAAGTACCAGAGTGTTTCAACACCACAAGCTGAGAACAAACACTCCTAGCCACCACCCTCCAACCAGCCCTTAGGCCACCAGTCCATCTGCTGCTGCCTGAGGTTCATGCCAGGAGATGAAGGTGGCTGTTTGTACCCAGAAGAGGGGAACTGTGAACTCAAGCCTCTTCCCCCACCAACCCTCATGTTCTCCTTCTTCCCATACAACTCCGACCAACTGATGGGAAAAGAGAATTTCTCTTCCCATGGAAGATGTTAGACATCCATAAGTGCCCCCACCTGACCAGTGCTCTTAGACACTCAGAACACACAATGCTGCTCGGTGCTGGGCTGGAGGAGCTCCAAGCTGGCCTTGTAGCCCCAGACAGCTGGAGAACTAGCCATGACCTTACTGTTTGAAGATAGGGATAAGTGATTTATTTGCAAGACAGGCCTGAACTGAGTTAGGCATGGGCCAAGAGGCCACCTTGGACTCCACTGTCCAAGGCAGCAAGGCAGTCTGGACCCTGCCCTGATTCTGCTGAAATCCTCACCAGCCCCCATGATTACTTAACCAAGGGTAGAGAATGTATTGATCGAAGCTAATGGCTCATAGGCAGGCAGAAAATGAAATTTATAATCAACATGCAATTATATTGATTTTACCGATCCCAGGCTCTTGGTGAATGGCCTGCTTATCTGAACAGAGCAGAAACAGCAGGCATCTGGGGTCCTGGGCCATCAGCCCCTGAACAAAGTTCAGAAGAGAGGAGAGAGCCTTCCAAGGGGCACAGCCCACGGGAGCAAGAAGCAGGGCCAACACTGTTCACTCAGCACTTCACTGCTCTCAAAGAAAATTGCTCATTCATTCCATCCTCACCACTGTCTAGGAAGCAGCAGGATCCGTATCTGGCCCCCATTTATAGATAGAAACCTGAGGCTCTAAGAGGGTAAAGGGCCTCAGGACTCGGAATCCTGTGCATCTTCCATGACCTCCCACTGCCTCTCCATACCCACTGCTAAGCTACAGTTTCGCTTTTCCATTTTCCTGCTTGCTGCTTCTCTGATTATGGACTGAGAATCAGTAATCTCATGCCCTTTAGTTTTTCCTGTGTGGAAACAAGCCGTGGGTAGGAGAATCCTGTTGGCAGATTTCTCCCAACCCAAGCGGATCATCTACAGAGGCACAAAGTCTCTTGGATTTGATGAGTTCTCATCCTCTTCAGACTTGAGGATTCCTGTCTCACATTCACAGACATGAGATACATGTTTATGAAGGAGAGGTACCTGTCCAGCCAGAGGTGTCAGCAAGGTCCCGGGGGTAGCATAAGGGATGGAAGTCAATCATTCGGCATTGAGAGCCTACCAGAAGGGTCTTCATACCTTAGGAAGTAACTGCACTGACACTGATGCTTCAAAAGTGAGTCAGGATTCACCAGCAGAGTCATGAGTCCAGGGAAAGGGAAAGGCAGACATACGGGGATGGAGGTGTGGCACAATGGTCCGTGCGGGACCTGTCAGCTTGGAGAGACCCAGGTGTGTGGTGTGAGAGGGAGGAAGCTGGGCACCGGCTCACAGAGGCCCTCCACATCACAGCCACATCAGACCCATGTCTCTGATGGCTAAGGCTGTAGCGAAAATTGTCTACACCCTAAAAAGGGGGCACGGTCTCTTCCAAGGAGCCACAGCAAGAGAGACCCCAGAATGGGTTGAAGGCAGCAGTTGGAAGAGGTCCAACAGGCTGCTCTTTCTCAGAGGGTGGGTTTTCATTAGTCTGGCAGGGACTTAAGATATGGTCTCTCCTAAGGCAGGAACGTGGGTCCTATGACATGAGTCAGGGTGGAAAACCTGGGAGTGGAGCCAGACTTCCTGGTCTGGACTCACCCTCTCACTCTCTGCATCTTCCTGTTCCCCTGCTGGGCACACTACACCCCTTACTGAGGCTCACCGCATTCATTTGTCCCTCCTCACCTCACCCAGGCTCCCTGCTCCCTCCAGCCAGCCCCACCCCAAGCCCAACTGCCTCGCTGCTGCTGCCTTCACACTCCCCTCTCCCTTTATATGTGACAGCAAGATCTGGTGTTGGGGCATCCGTCCCCCGTGAGCTCTGCCAGGGCAGGTGTGTGTCTTGTATCTCCATATGCAGTGGCTCTCGCAGGTGGGCATACAGGAGGCCCCATAATCTCAAGAATGGATAAATGAACACCAGATCCACTTGAATCTAGGGCTGCATCCTGCATGGAAGTAAAGAGCAAACACTTCGGGTGTCTCCTGGCTTCCCACCACCCTTGCTGAAGACCAGCCTCAGCTGAGCCAGGAGGCAGACCCAGGAAGCACTGATTAAAATAACTTTCAAGAATGCAATCTTTTATATTGATTTTTAAATCACTGAGGTATTCACTATGAAAAAAACTCCAAACTCTCTAATCTACCTAATCACTATTTAAAAATTAATATTTTCATTCCTGGGGGCAGGGATGGATAGGCTGTGCACTTTACTGGTTTTAGTTCTTCACGCCGAGGTGAGGCTCATTAGGAGGCCCTGGCTCATTCTCTAGACCTCTTAGATGGAGACCTAGGAACAAACAGGTGGCCAATTAGAGCTAGGCAGAATGCAAGTCACAAATTAAGCTGGGTGTAGTGGCTCATGCCTGTAATTCCAGCACTTTGGGAAGCCGAGGCAGGAGGATTGCTGAAGGCCAGGAGTTCGAGAGCAACCTGGGCAACATAGCAAGACCCCATCTCTACCAAAAAAAAAAAAATTAGCCAGGCATGGTCATACACACCTGTAATCTGACCTACTCAGAAGGCTGAGGTAGGAGAATCATCTGAACCTAGGAGTTTGAGCCAGCAGTGAGCTATGATCGTGCCACTTCACTTCAGCCTGGGTGACACAGCAAGACCCTATCTCAAAAATAAATAAATAAATAAAATTATACATACATATATATATAAACAAGTTTTTAAAAGTAGGGGCACTCAAGAACCATTAGGTAATAAATCATCTGATGCTCATGCAGAATTCCCAGGACAGTGTGGGACCCTGAAGGAGGTCCCCTTTGGCCTTGGCGGCAAATCGCATTAACTTTATGAAACCATCTCTTCCCACCCCTCCAGAGTGCCTCTTCCAATACCTCATCTCGCTCTCCTCAATCAGTCTGTTGGCCTCAATACTTACCCTTTAAATCAATTCAGCTCTGAGATCCATCTTGCTCTTTTCCCAGCCCGGCTTTAAAATCTCATTGACTTTTATAAATCAATTGCGTTTTAGCTCTCCTGTCCTGCAGCCACTTCTCCATGCTCTAGGGGCTGCACTCACAGAGCTGCAGATAGGAAATATCCCTGGCTTGCTGCAGGGCGCCTCACCCCAGGGAGCATCTCCAGAGCTGAGAGCCCAGCAGCTGCCCAAAGGCACACAAAGGCTGCCACAGTTTTTTCAAAAGGCCCTGAAAACAATCGAATATGTTCAGTGGGGATCTCCAAACCAAAGCAGACCCTGAGATAGTGATTCACATGCAGTAATCCATTAATGAGACCCTCAGGGGACACAGTTGGGGGATGGGGGAGGGGATCCGAAAGCAGGACATGAGCAAGGTCCTGTTACCCTTTCAGGTGTAACAGGAAAGGGAGGTCTCAGCCCAAGCCCCCAACTGAAGTGTGAAGTACACTCCTGTACCTAGCTAGAAATAAGGTTGATTAGGGATTTTCAAGCTCCTAGGTTGGGGGTTGGGGGGGTTGGATGATATAAAGTGCCTAGGAGCTGGGAGCTCCTAGGCACTCCCAGCCCTCCCAGTACATGGGCAAAACAGGCTCCAGTAGCCCAAGGCCAGTCTTCCAAAACCTGCCAGCAATCCTGAGAAACCACCACCCACCCCTGGGAAGACTGTTGGAAGGAGAGCACAGTTGGGGGTGGGGAGGGGAATAGACACAGGAAAAGGGATCCAAGAGAATTTGGGCAGAGCTTCGTCATGATCCATGTGATCTCAGAGAGCAATGTCTGAGCTTTGGCAGCTGCCAGGTGCTCTGTCAGTGCAGGGCTGGGCCCATGAGTGATCCACACACCCTCACTGAGCCCCTGGTTGGCAAGAGAGAGACAGGATGGAGGAGGCAGGCTGGAGTCCCAGGCTCACCCAAGCAGCTCACCTGCAGGGAGGGAACAGTGTGCTCACTCACAGTTCCCTGACGGTGGTCCCATGGAAGGACCACAGATGGGCTTGGTCCAGGCTTCCACCAGCATCCTGACCTGTTTGTTGTGAGCTGATCAGTGTTAGTCTCTCCCACTAACTCGGGAGCTCCATGCAGGCAGAGGCTCTGTCCTTCTTGCTTGTTGTGGTCCAGAGCCTAGTGTGATGCTTGTCTCAGATAAATACTCATAAGCATGTATCAAATAATGATCCTTTAATTGCTATTTTAGATGTCCTGTAAGGGGATCCAGCTCCACTCCAAAAGAGCTCTTTCATTTAAAACTTTTAATTGTAATTTATATAATCAAAAAATTCATTCCTTTCATGAAATGTACAATATAACAGCTCCGGGCTTCCCTTTAGGAACATTATCAACCGTTCTAGGCGGGATGTGTTCCTTCCAGACCTAACTGTGTACGATCACCAGCACCCACTGAGAATACATTGCAATGTCTTTTGTTTAGGATTTTTGTTTTTCTTTCCTTTTTATTTAAAGTGGTTCCTCCATATCCACAGTATCATGTTTGTAGTTTCAGTTACCCATGGACACCCACAGTCCAGAAATAAACAATTCAAAAGTTTTAAATTGTATGCTGTTCTGAGTAGCATGGTGGACTCTCCCGCTGTCCCACTCTGTCTTGCCCAGCACATGAATCCTCCCTTTGTCCAGCGTCTCCACACTGTCTAAGCTACCTGCCTGTTGTCACTTAGTAGCCATCTCAGCTATCAGATGCACTGTTGCTGTATCACAGTGCTTGTCGTCCAGTAACCCATACTTAATAATGGTTCCAGAGCACAAGAGTGTGGTGCCAATTTATTAATTAAATTTTGTCATAGATATGTATGTACAGGAAAAACTGTATACAGGGTTCAGTACTACCTGAAGTTCCAGGCATCCCCAGGGGATCTGGAACATCCACTGGGGGTCTAAGAACATATCCCCCCTTGGATAAGGGGAGACTACTGTAGTTTTATATTTTGCATATTGTTCTGCAACTAACTTTCTTCCATTTCTATAATATAATTGAAGTAAATGTTGAGGTAAAGCAGGAAGGAGAAATGGAGCGGTGGGGGATAGTTTCTAAAGAGTGGTAAGAGAGGCGTCGTTGAAAAAGTGATGTTTCAGTAAAGAGTGAAGGGGCTGAGAGAGGAACCCTAGGGCATCCAGGAGGGCCCAGTGAGCAGAGGGCATATGGCAGGTGTAGAGCCAGATGCTAGGCACATGTCTGCAGGAACAGCAGGGGACAGTGCGGCCAGGACAGGAGAGGACAAAGGAGGCCGAAAGGCCATGTGGCCGGTCCCCAGGACCCTTATAGGCCATAGTGTCGGATCTGACTGTTGCTCTGAGCGAGCTCAGAAGCCTGCAGGGTTTTCATAGGGAGAAACATGATCTAAGTCCCATGCTTAAGAACTCTTGTTGCCTGCCCTGTTTTGAAGAGGCTGCAGCAGTAACTCAGGTGAGAAACAAAGCAGCTGGGAGCAAGGAAGGTCTGAGGATGGGGTATTCACTGGCTGAGATTATTTCTCTTACGCTCTGAGAAATAAGTGAAACTATTCAGGTCACCCACCTGGCCCTAGCTCTGGCCGTCACAGGCTCTTGTGCAAGTCCATCGCTTCCATTGCCCACCCACCCCAGCCCCACCCTGCCCATGCGCTGAGTTTCTTCTTTCTCTCATCTCACCCCAAGAGGAAGCCATACCCCCATGTCCACCTCCAGCGTTACCAGGATGGCCAGGCCAGAGTCATGCAGCAAGCGCAAAGTCTACCATCCTCAGTGGGAAGGCGTGCAGCCCACTTCCTCTCTCACAGGCCAGATGGCGGGGCTCAGCGCGACCTGCACAGTCTGGACCAGGCCACCCAAGGGTTTATGGGCACCCTGGCACAGATGCAGGTCAGGGCAGCAGCAATATAGAGGCATGGGATGGGGACATTGTCAGAATGAGCACAAGGAGGGTTATGGTGAACAGGTAGGCTCTCTGATCCCAGCAGGTAGGGCCACAGCTGGTGAGGCACTTCGGAGCAGAGGAAGGCCTCATTCCTGCTACAGAGCACCTCCTTGCCCCCTGCCACAGCCGAGGAGACTGTCTTGCCATCTCATGCTAACCTCCAACCACCTGAGCTCAGGCTCCATGTCCTGTCACCTCCCAGGAAGCTCCCTCTTGACTCATCACCCCACCCGACCCTCACCCACAGCCTCCACCTCTGCCAGTCCAAATGCACTTAAACCGGCTCAGGTCCCTCCCATTCTAGCAAGGGGCACCCTGCCCCTCCATGCCACCCTCCCCTCCAGCACACTCCCCGCTTCTCTCCTGCTTGCAGGGAACATTCCTGAAAGAGTTCTCCCGGCTCCTTTGCTGTGCTCCCCCTCCTGTCATCCCTACCCTCTCTCTGTAAAGTGGCCCTTGTGTACCCTCACCTCTCCACCCAAGACACTGCGACCTTAACTCTCTTCCCTTGGCGTGGTTTACCTGCTTTTGAAAATTTTGTTTATAATTGACACATAATATTGTACATGCCTGTGGGGTGCAGTGTGGAGGGAGCTACACAGAGGAAAATCCTGTGCTGCGGAAGGGTGGCGATTGCCAGGCTGGGGCTGGATTTTCCTCTGTGCGTAGTAAATACCATAACTACTTCTGTGAAGAGTAAGATTTTTTAGAACTCTGTGTAGGAAGATCTGTGTGTAGCTCCCTTAGTAGCTGCATATCTATTTTGGAGAATCTTGTGGAAGGCAGGAGCTAAGAGTCAGGAAGTAGCCCAGGCAAGGGATGGTTATATACAAATGGGTTCAGTAAAGGGGAGATGAAAAGAAGGCAGAATGCACAGAGAAAATCTTCAGATTTGGAAACTAAGGGACTCTAGGGCTTGATGGGGAGGGATTTGTCTGAACATGTCCAAGCTGTTAAGTCTGGTTGGTCGTGGAGCCCTGGATGAGAATGGGGAGGACAAGTGGGCTGGGGAGAGACATGTTGAATTTGGACATAGGCCCAGATAACCATGAGACATTTCTCTGGAGTGTCCTGCAGATGGTTTGACACATGAATCTGAAGCTCCTGGGTAAGATCCAGGCAGAAATAACGCCCTGGGATTCATAACAAAATAGAGACAGCTGGGACAACCCTGGGCAACAGCAGGATTTGGGAGGATGGAGGAAGTTGAGGCCAGAAGCAGGCTGGGGAGGCGGAAAGAAACTTGGGCAAAAACACTGGTATTTGGGCTCTGCAGAGAGGGAGGAAGGAAGAGCTTCCAGAAGCAGAGAGTGATTAACAGCGTCTGAGCCACCACAGGGCACTGGAGGATGAGACCCTGAGATCCAATTCAGGTTGGATTTGGTCAGAGCAATATCAGGAGAGGCCAAAATCTCCAAATGCAAGGAGTTGGTGGGGACTGCCAGGTGAGGAAGGAGAGGCAGGTGTGTGGGCCACCCTCTCAAGATGTGCCTGTCAGCAAGAGGAGGTGGCAGTGGCCCCTCGGTACAGGCACTCATGTGAGCCAAGAGATTGCAAGTGCCAGGCTAGTTTCTTCCTCCCAAGCCTGAGCCCCACCTCCCCTGAGGTCATCCCACACTCTAGTATCCTTTGAGGCCCGGCCTGGGGGCTCCCTCTGCAGGGGTGGAGGGACTTCAGCAGAGGTCTACAGCAGAAGGGTGGGCACCTCAGGGTCAGCATCCACAGCCTTTTCCTGCCCCACAGGCCTGTGCTCTTTCATCCCTATGTGGTGGTTGTGATTTACTTCCCCTGCCAGACTGGGGGACCCCACGGGGAACACCATCAAGTCAATTGGACTCTGTACCTGGAGGAGCTCCATAGATTTGGAATAAATGGATGAGTGAATGGATGGTCCTTCGTGTGCGTGGAAGAGCCACCTTTGGGGAGGTTGGAGAGCGAAGGGCACCCTCCTCCTTCCTGGGTCCTGAGCTTGCCTGGGGCCTGCTCCTGGGGCCCCTCCAGAAACTTGGATCCGTTCTGGAGACTTAGAATGCCAGAGCTGTTTGACTTGAGGCCTGGTTTAAATACTAACAGGACCAAATAAATTGATTAAAGGAAGTGCTGATGACAGGAACAGTGGTTATTAATAAATCATAGCAATGATTATTTTCCTTTCAAGAAGCTCCATCAGCCTAATATGATTGATCAGCTGGGGAAAATCCCAGGCTGGTTTGGCAACTTCGGTAGCATCTGCAGTAAGTGCCTCCCTGTCAGAGGGGCTGGAGCCAACCTTTCCTCTCCTCCAGGGTGGGGCAGGTGGGACCCTCGAGGATGCCTGCATCTGCTGAAATAGAGACCACCCAGAGCTTACTGCCTACCGGCTCCCTTGCCCCAGTGAACATGGCCCCCTGTAGCTGCTCCCTCCTTACCTGAAGCTCTCAGGAGGTCTGATGCCTGGGCCTTGGGCATCAGGGCACAGAATGTGCCCACCTTCTTTGTCTTGCCACATTGACTACAGGCCAGTCCTGCAGTCAGCCACATATTGATAGCACAAGGTCCTGCTCTTGGCCAGGCTCAGCATCCATGGTCCTATGCACAGGGAGCTCACCCTTCTTGGGGCAGGCATGGCTGGACAGAGAGCACCTCACAGACATTGTCCACCGCCGGGACAGAGGGTGCAGCAGCGCTCAGAGGAGTTGGACTGTGCTGATAAGTCACCGAGTTTTTTTTTTTGAGCTCCTAACGTGCGCCAGCCCTGCACAGGATGCTATGGGGGATGCGGAAGGAAGAGCAGGTGCATTTAATGAGCCAGCTTCAGGTCCTGTCATAATAGAAGACAAGAGACAGAATCAGGGATGTAGCTCTAGAACATTCCATGACTTCAGTCCCTCTTGAAGACCCCAAAGAGTGCTCTGCAAACATCTGTGGAAGGACAAAAGGTTCTCCATAGCCCTTGAAGATTCTGTGATAAGAGATAAAGGAAAATTCAAGAATAGACAGTGGAGGCCTGAGCCAACCCACCTGCTCCAGAGACTCCTCACCGCCAGGGGAAACAACATCTGTCGAGTCTCATGGTAGGAATCTCACGTAATTAAACAACAAAAGCCCAGGCACTGGTGACCTAATTTGGCCAGCAATTCTCAACTCATTAAAGGAATTTTAGAGATGAGCAAGTTGAGACCCAGATAAGAAAACTCAGTAACCAGAGGGGCACACCTGTCCCTGTCCTCCTCAGTCCCTGGCCAGGCTCCACTCAAGCCCAGCAGTCCTGATAATCCTTGTCAGCTCCACCTCACAGGGCCCGATGCAGCCCCCACCCTGGAAAGGGACTGGCGAGTGCTGCTGAATCCAGCCCTGCTCAGCCCTTCACTGGCTTGAGAAGGAGAAGGGGAGGGGGCAGCCCTGGAGCAGAAAGGCCCCTTCTGATGCTGTTCTGGCACTTCTGACACAACCCTACCTGTCTCATCAGAGGCTCAGCTCACCCTCATCTGGGCAGGGTGGTTTCTTCCAAGTCTTTGTCCTCCACACAGGGCTGCTGAGGTTGCAGAGCAGCCAGGGCTGTGCAGCACAGATGCGGGATAGGGTGCTACAAGTGTCTGGAAATACAGGTGTCTGGAAATTCCAGGCTGTAGGAAGACTTGCAGGAAAGGACTGGGGCTCCTGTGGAGAGAAAAAGGGGGCCCGGTAGCTCTGGGCCTCCAGGACTCCGGGTTTTTATGCCACTGAGTTTGACCTGGTACTCCTCCTGCTGTGGGCAATCAGCTAAATAGGCAAAGGGAGTGAGCAGATGTCTCATACAATTAGTAAAAGCCGATGCAAAGATGTTCCAGCTGATTAATCAGAACAGCTAAGATAATAACTATGTGTCATTTTATACCTACTAAATTATGGAGTAGGAATGCTCAAATTATACTATTTCATGTTGGTGGTGATGGGGAAAGTGGCACACTGGCATAATTGTGTGGTGGAATATAGCCACACGCCATCTCTAGAAGGCAGTGTGTAGTGGCATTTAAAGGGCCAGGGGCCAGAGAGCGGTCCATTCTCTGCTCTGTGACCTCGCTGCTGGGAGCCCAGCTTTAGGACACAAATTCTGCATGGAGACATCCACTGCACCATCTCCATTATCCTAATCCTCATCACCATAGTAACCCGTTGCTAGGCACCCGTACATCTAAGCACTCTGCAGTTATGGTGTCTCCCCTTTGCCAGCTTGTCCTGCTGGGTGAGGTGTTGTCATCTCATATGGGCCCAGTTTTCTGACTGGAAAACTGAGGCACAGAGGGTTCATAGAGCTGGCAGTGATGCAAACCAAGCCTTAGTCCAAAGCCTGTATTTCTTCTGTTGGGTTCCAACATCTTTTTAATTAAATACCTCACATTGAGGAGAATGCCAATACCCATCAATGTGAAAATCTAAAGGCAATGTGTGGTGTGTCCATTTGCAGGGATAGTAACCAGTCATAGAAATAAAGGAGGGAAGCACACTCTAAATCCACATGAACAAGCGTGGGGATCAACCCCACAGAGGGGAGGGAACAAAAGTGCTGATCATTCTGAAACACAGATAAGGTGAAGCTCAAGCCCAGGTTCAGGGCACTGTTGGGCTTCAGAGGGGGCTGTTTTCCTTGAAAGGCCTGGGCCATGTGATCCACATTCAGCTCCCTGAATTGCCTTCCCTTTAGTCTCTGGAAAAAAAACACTGTCCTGAGGAATCACCAATCCAGCTTCAGTGGGCAGGAGCAAGCATGCAAACAACCCACTTCCTCTCTGGGCCAAAACACAGCCAAGGCAAGGCTAGAGCATTCAACCCTAACCTCTCCAGCAGCAGAGGGATGGCAACAGGGAATCAAGGCAGAGTGGGTGAGGACGTAGACGGTCTGACACCAGGCTGGCTAGTGGTACCCATAGATCTATCACAGCTACTTGGGTGCCAGAGAGAAGAGATGAGGCCTCTCATGAATGCCGCTGTTGTCCATGAGCCAACCCCTTCCAGAGCAGGCGCCCATGTAAAAGTGATGGATTCAGTATTATACCCCAGGCTGTATGACACTTGAGGTGAAGGTGTGAACACCAGTGTTGGGGTGACTGGACTCAACACCAGGCCGTGGGGGCTACAAAGTCCGGCAGAGTCAAAGGAATGAGAAAAGACAAGTTGAGAGAGAAAGTGGGACCAGGGGGCCAACGCTAGTATAGAGGCTGTGAAGGCCCAGAACTCTGGGAGCCCACACTATTTATTGCTGATCAAACAAAGAAACAGGTGGTAAGGAGGTGGGGGTTGAAAGGAAGCAGTATATCAAGTGAATGAGCTACAACTGTGATGGTTTAGCATTTTCTTTGAAACATATGGCTACTTGAGATAATGGGAGTGCTAGAAGCAAGGAGCCAGCAAGTCTAGACATATTGCAAAGGCCACAAGGGGTTTTAGACCCTGGACCCTGGACATGTTGCAAGCCCTGCCTCAGCTTCTCTCCCAACACTCAGCTTTTCTCCCAACACACCAGGCTATAATGTGTCCTCAGACACTGCCTGAGTGCTATGTAATATTTAATGTAATGTTAAGATACAAAAAATACCTAACAATAAGGATGACCCTAAGTATCCAGTGATATTTGACCACCATGACTTATGTCTACTCCCTGCCCCCCACAGTGATGAGGACATGCATGTAGAACTAGGTAAGACATCATCTCCTCCAGTCCCCACCCTTCAGTTCAGAGTGGCAGAAAAGCAATCACACAGATAATCACCAGCCATGGGCCACCTGTCCTGCTAGGGGAGGGAGTGACTATTTGTAGGAGATTCAGAAGGAAGGCTCCATGGAGGATGTGTCCTTTGAGTTGGCTCTTGAAGGATGTGTAGAAGCTCACCATGTGGCTAATGCCAGGGTATGGATGGGAGAGGGATGGAAGAAAAGTCCAGGCTAGTGGGAACATGTGGGCAGAAGTAGGCCAGGCTTAGAGAACTGCAGTCACTAGTGTAGTGGGAAGAGCTTACACACACACATACACAGAATCACAGATACAGTGCAAGAACTGTAGGTCACAGGCACTGCGCTTTCCAATCACAAGTTAGGATCCATGGTCTAAGAATTACAGGTGTGATTACATTTGAAGTCAGAATTATTTCTCCAGAGTTCAAGATGGCCCCTCCTACTGATCACTGTGGCAATGGCCTTGATACTGGCCAGAGAGAGGAGAGGAGCTTCCCTGGGGACAGGGGAGAGTGAAGGAGGGGGACAGAAGGGGAAGGGGTAGGGGCAGAGGGGACAAGAATTCAGTCGTCCTTGTGAAGGGCAGCACCAACCTTGGCAGGGTGTGGCTCAGCACCATCAACCAGAAGGACCTGCAGGGCTCACGGGTGCTCAGAAGCTCTGGGGTAGGAGTGCTGGCCCCTCTGCCCTCCCAGTCAGCCACCAACAAGCCACAGCAAACAGCTGAAGCAGAGGTCCCACTTTGGGATGGTCCCAGAGAACAAATACAAAGGCTTTGGGGGGTCTGATGCCTCCACAGGAGAGGGACTAAGCAGAAGCCAGATCTGGGTGGGGCCAGCTCCCTCTGGACCTGAGCAACAAGAATCCTGCTAGACTGTGAGCTCCAGGAGGATACAGATGTTCATCTGTTTTTCATTTCACTACTTTGTCCCCTGGAAAACTGGAACGGTTCTGTGCACATAGTAAGAAATCAATAAACAATGGCTGAATGAATAAATTAATCATTGAACAAATGAACGAGTGGATGGATGAATCCATGGATTCATGGATGGATGCATGGATGGATACATGGATGCATGGATGAACAAACCTAGAGGAATGAAGAACCCAGGATCCCAGGGACAGAGCAGAAACTAACCAGGTGGGCAGGCTGTACCCCTACCCCAGGGGGATCACTGCGGGCTGCTGAACAGATGCTCCAACCCATGCCCCTTCAATGCCAAGGGGAAGTAGGCCCAGCTGCTCACATCCTGCTGGCCTGGGCTCCCATGCTTCAGTCACGAGGCAGCTAGGACACTGGGATGGGGGCAGGACTGATAGCAGGCACGCTGCCTTCATGCTCACTGTGTGTGTCCTTGGCTTTCAGCCCGCTCCAAGAGCCTGGTGATGGGGGAGCAGAGCCGGAGCCCCGGGCGGACGCCATGCCCTCACAGGCTGGGCCCCGTGCTGAAGGCGGGCTGGCTGAAGAAGCAGAGGAGCATCATGAAGAACTGGCAGCAGCGCTGGTTTGTGCTGCGTGGGGATCAGCTTTTCTACTACAAGGACAAAGATGAGATCAAGCCCCAGGTGAGAAGTGCATGTGCGGTCTGCCGTGGGCATCACAGCAGGGCTCCACAAGAGGGAAGACCACGCCCAGGAGAAGGGAGGAAGGCACAGAGTCACTGACTCCATCACAGTGATGTTTTGCCAGGATTTCCAAAGTAATTTTCATTCTTATCCCCCATGTTCCTGGTATCACAGGCTGTTTTACTGGAACATGTCCACAACTTCTGCAATGAAAATGTTTCCTTAAAATGTTGATAGAGAACGTCCCTGCCCAACTTAAGAAAACAACTCTTCCATGTCTTTTTGGCCCCTTCAGGCTTCCAAGAAAGATGTACATGCACACATTTCATTACTTCTATCTTGCAGGAAAATGGATCACCAGACACATCTAGCCTCAAACTGGAACCTGGCTCACTCTGAAGCCCTTGTGCCTATCCCACATAGGGTTTCTGTGTCTAGAACTGTGAGACCTACATTTTAAGCAGGTGCTTTAAGTGTCTGCCTTTCTATCCAAATTGCACTAAGTTTACTCCCTCAGAGCAGCTAGTAGCCCCACCCACCACAGTGTAGCCTCGTCACACAGCAGCCCATGCAAACGTCGTAATAAGATACTCTGTGTACTGCCATCCAAGACACTTGAGCCAGAAGCACTTGGGCAATCCAGTCCCTGTGATGGGTTTCAGAGAGAGAAAGGGTATCTCTTGGGCAGAAAATGGGAATGAACCTTAAAGGACTTGTCCCAAAAGCTGCTCCTAGTCACGGGTCCAAGTCAGAGTTGGCAGATCCCCTTGTTTGGGGTCACAGGTCACAGAATCTTGCTGGGAAGGGGCCTGGTTCACATCCCAGCCATCCCCACAGTGTGGGGGCAGAGAGGGGACTCTGGGATGGGCAAGGAGTGAAGGGGGAGCTGGGCATGAGAAAATGTCCCTTTCTCTCCTCTTTCAGTTCTTCTGAGCATGTCAAGGATGAAGTGTCAACCCTGTGAGCCTACCTTTGACACTTCTCAAACACTTGGATCCTCCTTTTAAACAAAATATGGGGGCGTGGGGGTGAAAGGGGAACAGGCCTCATCTTACTTAGAGCCTTCAGTGCAACAGGAACTGGCTGCTCATGAATAACTTTCTGCCTTCATTCTGTTCATTCCAATAGCTACCTCTATGGAAAGTAATTCTGGTTCCCACTTGTGGTAGAGATACCAGTTTTCCTTTCTAAAATACTGTGTATTGACATTAAAACCAAAAAGTGTTTCACAGCAACGTGAATGCGCTTAATGGCACTTACCTATATACTTAAAGGTGGTTCAAGTAGTAGACTTTGTGTTACACATACATTACCACAATAAAAATAAATTAATTAGAAGACTGCTTCAGGAAAACTTTTACACAAATAATAGCACAGATGAAACATGAGTATGACAAAAATCATGAAGGTGGATTCAGAAAACCCCTATGTTGTCCAGCCTTCTTGACTGAATGAGAAAGGAGAACTCTGAGCAGTTAAGTGAGCCGGATAGGAACTCTGGAATCAGCTAGATCTGAACGAGACCTAGCATGCCAGCTGTGCAGTGTGAACAAAAGTTTTCTGAAATGGAACATGGAGGAAAGAGACTTTATTCCAGTGAACAGTTTGCAAACTGGGGACACGCAGCTTCCCTGTAAAAGGTGAAGGTGTGTTCCAGAAAACATAAGGGAGGGTTTTATAGCAAACATGCCAGCCCAGGTTCCCAATCAGCTCTGTTTATGCAAATGAAGAATTCAGACTCATTTAGTTCTGAGGATTGATACAGCCGAGCACTGGAAGGTGAGTTCTGATTGGTTGGTTCAGGTGAACTCTGATTGGCTGGTTCAGGTGAGCTCTGAAAGTCCCAAAGTTAAACAGGAGTCTGGTCTTTAGGGGAAGGCAGAGTACGTGTGTGATCCCTAGTCATCCAATGTCCACTTGGCCCTATTTTAAATTTAGGCCCAGTTAGCCCCTGGGGACTCATCTTGAAGGATTGGCTGTTTCAGGTTCACATTTGTTTACAATGGCTTGGAGGGGGTCCATTTTTTTTTTTTTTAACTTTAGCTTGTATCAATTGTAAAATGGAGACAATATTACCTCCATCACAGGGATGAGCTGGGGTTAAATTGTATAACATACACATAACTGGGTACAAATCCTAACACACTGAATACTCAAATCTGAGCCCACAAGCCCACCCAGCCCTGCCCTCACCTGGCCCCCAACTGCCCCCCAGGCTCACCCCTAGGCTGGGCACCATGCTTCTGGTTCCCCACAGTCATTTCCTTCTGGCCTCCCAGTTTTGTAGACCAGCCTTGGCCCTTCAACAGTGTCTTGGCTTTCCTGGCTGACCTGTTGGTGACCTGTCACTCTGATTACTGTGAACAGAGTTGCCAGAGTTGCCCCCAGCCTTTCAGAGCCCTGCCTGGAGCCTTACTGTCACCCTCCTCCTGGCCGGGCCCACAGCACTGCCTCCTGGGAGCAGGATTTGTGATGCTGGGAGAGCCTGGGTTCTCATGACCCTGAGGCCACCCAGGCCACACATGGACAGAGCCTCCTCTGCCACAGGCGTCCCCACGTATTCCTTATAGTGAGCCTTGAGGTGGCCCTGGGAGCCCTCACCCATCAACTAGCTCCATAAGGAACTTCTCTCTCCTGAAATTTCTGAGCCAGACACTCCTCTCCCTCCCCTGCCACGTTTTCCAGACCTCCGCATCCTCTGGTGGAAGCAACTAATAAAACGGAGGCATGGACATCCACAGTCAACAGCCTGCACACAAGAGCAGCCCTCAAGCCCAATCCAAACTGGACCAGGGCATTTATTGTCAGGGAGCACGCTGGATCATGAGAGGGGTCAGTGTCTCCCAGCAGGTGCCAGCATTTGCCCTCAGAGCTCTTGTGACCTTTCTGGGTCTGGCTGGCACTCACTCCCAATGCCTCTTGGGACATTAAAACTTCTCCCCATTTCCCCCAACAAAGCCTGGCTTCTATGGCACCCCACTGCCCAGGTTCCCAATCTCAAGGCAAATGTCGGTCAATTTTGATTCATTCAGCTTATCAGTATGATCTCAAACTTGCACAGCTGCCGGCAAAATAGCCTCACAAATTTCTGTTTAATTGCATGAACTGCACGTAATAGACTAATTCTCAATATCTGGTTCCTGGAAAAATATGCTCTGCTCACTGTTCTCAGTGACAGGGGGCCCAGGCGGTCAGCACGCCCCTGTAGGACGGGCTGCACCAGCAGATGTAACTGTCGGGAAGAGGGATATCCAGCCACACTTGATGCTGCGCAGAGCTCACAACACAGGAGGAGAATCACTCCCAGCCCACATTCCTTGTTCTCTCTCCAAAGCCCTATCTCTTCCCCTCTCCCCATCTTGCTGGCAGGAGGGTCAGCAGAGGACAGAGAGCATACAGACAAGACAGTTCAAGACGGAGAAAGAGGAAGCAGCTTGTGCAAGCTCAGATGGAAAGATCAGGCAAAGGCATGTCACAGCAGAGCCTGAAAGTGCGCCCTTGTTCCTCCAGCTTTTCCCAGCACCTGTCCCTGAGGGTTTCCAGCAGACAGATCCCACAGTTTCACAAGTAAAGGCTTCCAGGTTTTTTAAACCTTAGTGATTTTAGCTTGTGCTTGGAATGTTGAGTCATGAAAACTCCTGCCACATTCTTTGTTGATCAGCCTGGTCTATTTCCACTGTTGGGAACTCACTTTAAGTCTAGTTATCTTGGTCCTTTATTTGTTGTGGGTTTCTTGGCTTTGTATAGAAATGGAACAGAATAGACATGGAAAGTATAACTCCCAAAACCTAAGACCAAAAAAAAAGTAAAAAATTAAATGTGATCAATTGAGCAAATGGGACAAAATGGGGGAAAGGAAAAAAAAAAGAAAGAAAGAAAGACAAGTAAAAAACAAATAAATAAGAGAGCAAAAGAAGGTACAAACATTTTGTTTCTCATAATAAACGTGAATAGGTTAGATTCATCTATCCCTTAAAATAGAAAGTGTGAACTGGGTCTAATAAAGAGAGAGGAATAAACAAAAAGATTAAAAAGCAAAAGAATAAAAAAAAAAGGTAAGAAAGTAAATGTGAGCAAAAAGAAAGCACATTTAGTGACATCAAATAAAGTAGAATTCAAGATGCTAAGAAAAAAGGGGAACAGAGAGATAGAGTTCCCAATATAGATAACCTACTGAGAAAAGAAAGCAGCTGTGAACTTTACTGCTCCTAATGACACAGCTTTGAGGAAGACATAAACAAAGAACCCTCATTGTTTTCCCTTAAAAAAAAAAAACTTTTTCAAAAAAATGAAATCAGAGATCCATTCACTGTCAATAATGCTAAAGCAAAAAAGACAAGTTAATAACAAAATGACATTGAGGAGAGTGTGCAGGCATGAGAGAGCAAGGATCACACACACACACACACACACACACACACACATACATACTGCGTAATACCTCTGGAGTTAATGAGAAAACCAAAACTCAAATTCAAACTTCCAGTTAAGGGTGACATTTAAAAGTCACATTTGGCTTCTCTGCATCACAAGACTTCAAGATACAGCACTAAAGGGATGTTTTTAAAGGCACGAGCACAACTAGATGGAAAGAACATGAGGGGAGACAGCGTTCTGGATGCAGGAAAACAGATGAGGGAGAGGCTGCTGATCTATTCAGCTGATCCAAGACAGCTAAATCCCAAGCCAGCACAAAGGAGAGCACGGAAGCTGTCTGGTTTGCAAAACAAAACTCCTCAAAGACTTGGGGCTTGGTAGGACTAGACATCTCTGGAAATGAGGGCAAAAAAGGAGCTTAGGACAGGAGCACTGGGTGAAGGTTAACTTAGAAAAAAGCAGTTAGGGCCGGGCGCAGTGGCTCATGCCTCTAATCCCAGCACTTTGGGAGGCCAAGGCAGGCAGATCACTTGAGGTCAGGAGTTCGAGACCAGCCTGACCAATATGGTGAAACCCTGTTTCTACTAAAAACACAAAAATTAGCTGGGCATGCTGGCACATGCCTGTAATCATAGCTACTCAGGAAGCTGAGGCAGGAGAATTGCTTGAACGTGGGAGGTGGAGGTTGACACGAGATTGCGCCACTGCACTTCAGTCTGGGCAACAGAGCAAGACTCCGTCTCCAAAAAGAAATACCAAAAAAAAGCAGTTATATCTCAGATTTTCTGAACAATCCAGTGCCAGGAGGTGACTGCCTGCCCCCACTCAGCTGTAAGGCTGGAGTTGTATTCTCTGAGCATAAGAGGGAGTCCTTCAGACTGGGGACTCTGGCCCTGTTCTTGGTGGAGTATCTTAGAGAACAGGAAGGTCGGGTGAACATCAATGTGCAGACCAGTTGCTTAGCCCCCAGTCTCCATCCACATTTGGTTCCCAAGCTCCAGCAGTCAGTAGTAGCCCCCAGGAAGGAAACTGATGAATTTTCTCCAGTAACTTTCTCCAGAGGTTCTCCAGTAAAATGGTTGAGGTGGACCTCCCTGTGTATGCCCTCCCTGTCCTCAGACACCACACAGTCAGCTCCTAGAGAACCATTCCCAAGTGGGAGTGATAGGCCTAGTGCAGCAGACATTCGAGGAAAGACTCTCATTTGAGGAAACGAGACAAAAACAGGAAGAAAATAAAAAGCAAGTTGCAGGCAGCAGATAGTGTGCAGGGGGAGGAAAATTGTTATACAAAGCTACTGTAATATCCTCAGAGAGAATCTGTAAATACGGAAGAGTCAGAGGTGGAACCCATCCCCAGAAGTCAGAAATAAGATATTATGAATAAAAAACTCCAAAGAAGGTCTGATGAAAACTTGACACTCCTAGGAAGAAGAGGACAATAAGGGAGACAACCCAACGTCCAAATAGACGGAGTTTTAGGAAGAGAGAAGAGAGAAATGAAGGGAAAGGAGTCTTTAGAGAAATGCTTGAAATAAATTCCCCAGGATGGGAGTATAAACACTAAATACTAACTGAGATAACCAAAATTACCGTAGAGGTTTGGGAAGGCGTGTGGTCGGGTGGCGGTGGGTGCGGGGGTGATGTGGGTGGAGAAGGGGCAGAAAACAAAGTCTCACCACACATGCTAGGAAATCCATAGACAATGACTAAAATGTAAAATCAAAAAAGAGTAACATAAGCATACTAATTAGAAATAAATATCTTTAAAAAATGATAAGAAACCTCATCTGAGAGCATAGAACATGGTGACAGATTCAGGCAATGGCAGAGGAAGAATTTGCTGCCTCGTGATAAGCCGTGTAGAACTCTTGATTCTTCAAATTATGTGCAAGTATAACTTTCATTGTAAAAAAAAAAAAGTGAAATAAGACGGAAATAATTTATTTTTGAGATTTTGAGAATATGAATAAGACAAATCAGAGCCACGGGGCAGGGATATAGGGCAGGGGAGTGAGCTGGTGACAGAGTCAGCTTGCATTTTTTTCTGTGTTATTGTAATTTCTCACGTTGAGATTATCTTCATGTAAGTCTGTATTTTAAAGTATTTTAAAAATTTAAACAAGAAAGGAAAAAACTAAAACCAAAAAAAGAAAGAAATGCAGCAGGGTCACAGTCCTAGAGGATTCTTTGGATGACCAGGAGAAGCGGGAGGCCAGGTGAAGGGCTTCCTCTTCTAGAAAGGGCCACTGAGCCCCACACTGGCCTCTGAAGAGGCCCTGGCATATTGGAGGATCTTGGAAGATGTGTTCAGAATGAACCTAGGGATGAGGTGAAAGGTTCATGGATGCTGTGTGTCTGGCAGCCCACACCCAGTGGGGAGCCCATAGTCTCTGAAGCGTACGGCATAGGATGCTCATCCTACAGGTGGGAACACAAAACGCAGATGTGGGACCAGAGGACACTTGTAGAGGGGCTTCACTGCCACACCCAGGATCTAGTTCCTCACTCCATGGGCTACGATAGGGGTCGGTGAAAGTTGTGGGTTGCTAAGACTTGGCCATCAGAGCCCCAAGAGGAGAGTCATCCTGCAGCAGCACAGATAGGGGCTGGCCAGGAACAGACTGGAAGCAGAAAGGCCACTTAGATGGGGCTCTTGTTCTAATATCAGCTGAGGCCAAGAAAATCTTCACCATGCTGGAACAAGGGCTGGGGGCCTTGGAAGAAGCAGGGGAGGGAGCATGGCAGGCGGAGTTTGGAATCCACACTTCCCCCGCCCACCCACCTGCCATGGTTGATGCAACGTTATATTCTAGAAGAGGCAATTTAAAAATCACTTTGAGAGTAGGCTGGGTTTCTGTTGTATGCTGGGTTTTTTTTTTTTTTCCAGGAGAATAATTGAGGGAAGCTCAGCAATAAGGAGCCATAGGAGATTGATTTAAAGTTTGATGTAATTGAGTAAAAGCTTGGGACTAGGGGAGAGGAAGACAAGATGGATGGCAAAGCACATGCACTTCTAGGAGTGGAACATTAATATTGGACAGTCAGAAACCAGAAATCTTTAAGAAAGAGGAAACCTCAGGGGAAGAAAGAGAGGTCATCCTATCCCATAGCTTGAAGGTCACAGGAATATTTCAGCCTGCAGGAAATCTTCTCATTTCCTAGCCCATTGTTTAGCAAACTTGTACGTCAAAAACAAAAACAAAAAACAAAATGTTGCTTTCATGAACTCTGTGTTAGTCCATTCTCCCATTGCTATAAAGAAATACCTGAGACTGTATGATTTTTTTTAAGAGGTTTAATTGGCTGATAGTTCTGCAGGCTGTACAGGAAGCATGATGCTGACCTCTACTCCGCTTCTGAGGAGGCCTCAGGAAACTTACAATCATGGCAGAAGGTGAACAGGGAGTCATGTAACATGGCCAGAGCAGGAGCAAAAGAGAGAGCAGGGAGGTGCCACACACACTTTTAAACCACCAGATCTCATGAGAACTCACTCTCTATTTTGAGGACAGCACTGAGAAGATGGTGCTAAACCACTAGAGAAACCGCTCCCATGATCCAATCACCTCCCGCCAGGCCCCACCTTCAACACTGGGGATTACAATTCAACATGAGATTTGGGTGGAGACACAGAGCCAAACTCCTTCCTGAGTCCTTGACCTGGAGTAGATGCCTGGGTTGTCTCCATTTCTCAAATGACAGAACTGAAGGGCTGACATCAGGCCAAGACTAATAGGTACTCGCTCTCAGATAGCACCTGAAGGCTGACACAAGTTCAGTGAGACTGCTAGGACAACCCCCTGCTGTGCCATTAATGTCTGCCCAGAAAACCTCACACCTTTGGCAGGCTCTATCTTCCATGGCCCTCATCTCAGCACCACCTGGGGGTGTGATGAAGATGCCATCAGGTGTCAGAGCTCATCTTGTGCTCACAGCTCACAGGACTGCCCCTGTATCAGATGCCCTTCACTTCTAGACCTCATAACTTCCACCCAGCTCAAGTTGATTTAGCAAACCCTAACTGTGCATCCTTCTTAAGTTGTAAATTGTTACTCAACCAGCCAAGAGGATGTCATTACTATTATTATATTACTGCTTTGATATTGCTCTTGTTATTTATAACACTTCCTCAATTTAATGTCTGTTCTCCATTCTAGATCATAAACCTCATTCAGGTAGGGTTTCAATCTGTCTTATTATTTCTCTTTTCCCATCACCTAGCAGTACTTGACACATAATTGGTACCCAGTAATATTGGATGCTTACATGAATAATTGAATGAATGAATGAATGAATGAATGAAGAAAAATAAATGAAATGAATGAGTGCATAGTGTGGCCCAGATTTGTATTAGATCCTCAATGGAAAAATACTTTATTGTTTTTGTAAAGTGCCTGAGGATTGGCAAAGAGCTTATTGACTGCCTTTCCTATTAGATTGTAAGCCCAAGGTCAAGTTTTTGTCTATCTTGTTTATTTCTGTGTCTCAGTATCCAGAACAATGCCTGACATTGAGTAGAAGCTCAATAACCACTTGTTCAATAAACATTCACATAGCATCTCTACAAGGCCAGGCACAATCAATTTCCATTGTACTGGTGAAGAATGTAGGGCTCAAGAAGGTAGAATGAAAGCTTTTATACTATAATGGTAAAAACCATAATATGGCTGGGCGCGGTGGCTCACGCCTGTAATCCCAGCACTTTGGGAGGCCAAGGCGGGCGGATCACGAGGTCAGGAGATCGAGACCATCCAGGCTAACACGGTGAAACCCCGTCTCTACTAAAAAATACAAAAAAATTGGCCAGGCATGGTGGTGTGCTCCTGTAGTCCCAGCTACTTGGGAGGCTGAGGCAGGAGAATGGCGTGAACCCGGGAGGTGGAGCTTGCAGTGAGCCGAGATCGTGCCACTGCACTCCAGCCTGGGCTACAGAGCCAAACTCTGTCTCAAAAAAAAAAAAAAAAAAAAAAAAAACCATACTATTTGGAACCAGAATACCTGGCTTCAAGTCCTGTTTATACCACCTACTAGTTATAGATTTGGGAAGATCATTGAAGCCCTTTTATTCCTACTTTTGGTGTGGTCCTTTGAGGCTGTGGTTTCACTAAGCATTGGACAAATGGAAGTTGCTGTGGTTGATAGTGTTGTCAATGCTGCCTAAACGCTCAGAGATAAGACTGTTATAATTCTTAGAATGGGTTCTGAAATGAAAGACCTTCAAGAAGCATGCAAAGGCATCTAATATGAAATATAAAAAGGAAGTTGCAGACCTAGAAAACAATGATTGCCTGAGCATGCAGGGCTCCCTGAGACCAGCCTCTCAGAGAGTTCTCACTCCCTTTCTTGATTAGGAGTCCAGACTAGTGGGTGGTAGGTCTGCCATGAATACCTGGTGTCTAAATTTTAGCATGTCATATTACAGGATCTTGCATGATAGAGAAAAATGGCAGATTTCTGGTGAGTAACCAGGATGGTTCTAGCTGGTAACTAGAAAAGATATTTCACTCTCTGAGCCTCAGTTTCCTCCTTGTAAGTTGAGAATAACCACACCTACCTTATAGGACTACGATAAGAGCTAGCTCAACCATTCAGGAAATACCCTAGTGATGGCCTTCTCCCCTGGGTGGAACTTTACCCAGTGAAGGTTTAGCAAATCATTCAACACAATCAAACAGTGAAGTCTAGGGGCAGGCAACATGGCTCCAACCTCGTCTCTGCCTTACTTTATGAGTTTGATCAACAGTTTGAATCTAAATAAAAGCTAACTTTTATATATCTGATGAACCAGGCTTTGTTGTAAGTGTTTTGCATGTATTAACTTGCTTTAATTCTCACAGCAACCCCGCAAGACACATGGTAGAGAATCCCAAAGATTGTTACCACTCATTCCTGCCCCTTCTCCCAACAAGCAGAGTCTATTTCCCTTCCCCTTGAATCTGAGCTGTCTTTGTGACTATTTGACAAACAGAATAAGACAGAAGTGATGCTGTGCCATTTCCAGGTTTGGTCTCTGTTAACTTAAAAATCACACAATTTATGAATTTGGAAAGGAGATCTTATTTTTCATAAAGGGTTGCAACCTGCAGGCTGACCATCTGCAGGCGAGGAAGCATAGCCTCTGGTAGACCCCAAAAGGCAGGCACTTTGAGGGAATAGATGGTAAGGCAGGAATTTATGCTGAACAGATTAGCTAAGCAGGGTTACAGGAGGAGCTATGAATATTCACAAAGAGGGTCCTGATGCATGCCTACTGAACACCCATATTACATGTGACCACATTCACTCTGGAGCAGAGATTTAACATTTAAATGCATTGCAGGTAGGCCTTATACAGCAATAGGTGAAGCAGGGACATGAAGGCACTCCGTGTGCAGCCTCCTGTTAACTGGTCAGAGCCAGCCCATGGTTGGTGGTCTTTTATCAGGCGAAAATTACTGACATCCATCTCTCATCCAATCAAAGCTACAGTTGCAACTTGTGGACCAGGGGTTGGGGATCAGTTAGTCAAGGTCTAATGGTGAACTACAATTGTTTTAGCACTTGTTTCTTGGGGCCAGTGCCTGTTGAACTGCTAGAGAAAAAGAAAAACCTGTGACACTTAGAACATGGTTTATTCTTTAAGTGTAGGGGTATGTGATTTAACTTTTGGTTGGAATGGCCTTGGGTCTTATTTATAACTTGGTATCTTATTGCCATGAATTCAGTCATATGATCACTACTGTAACATTACTGCTGGTCAGATATTGTGTCTAAACTGAAGAAGGATGTAGCAAGGCATGTTTGACCTCCTATCATGGCCAGGAACTCAGTTTTTAAGGTTTCTCTAGGTTCCCCTTGGCCAAGAGTGTATTTATTCGGTCAGATGGGGGCCTTAGGATTTAATTCTAGTTCTCATCCCTAAGAAGCCAAGCAAGTTTCTGCTTTGCTCTGAAAATCTGCCACCATGCTGTAAGAATGCTTGAATGGACCACAGAATGATGAAGAAGCGTGGACAAGAAAAAAACACACGGCTTAGATGAATGAGTGAGGCCTTCCTTCCTGGACTTTCTAACCCAGCTCAGCTGCCGAATGCAACTGTGTCAGTGACTCTGGACCATGCTATATGGAGCAGAAGAACCACCCACTGATCCCTTTCACGGTATCATGACACATAATGGATCAATGTTTTGTAGGCAATAAGTTTTGGAGTTTTCTTACACAGCAGCAGATTATTGAAATAATTTAGGAATGAGTACTATCACCACTGTCCCAATAAGGAAACTGAGGCACAAGGAGGTTAGGCAATTTTCTTTTCTTTTTTTTTTTTTTGAGACAGAGTTTTGCTCTGTCGCCCAGGCTGGAGTGCAGTGGCTCCCTCGGCTCACTGCAAGCTCCGCCTCCCGGGTTCACACCGTTCTCCTGCCTCAGCCTCCCGAGGAGCTGGGACTTACAGGCGCCAGCCAACACGCCCGACTAATTTTTTTTTTTTTTGTATTTTTTGGTAGAGATGGGGTTTCACCGTGTTAGCCAGGATGATCTTGATCTCCTAACCTCATGATCCGCCCGCATCGGCCTCCCAAAGTGCTGGGATTACAGGCGTGAGCCACCACGTCCAGCAGGTGGCTTTGATACATAGAAATTAGAACAAGGAAGGGGAAGCCCCACCGACCGAACTTTTCCATGGTCAGAGCAGGTCACTTCTGGAGAGTGATGGTCCCCTCAAGTCACTATATTTTCAAGAACAGGGCAGCAAGGCTGGAGAGGAGTCCAAACTCCTGTCCATATGAGGAATAACTGAATAAGTCATCTGGAGAAAAGAAATCTTGCCAAGGGGCAGTATATAAAGCTCTGAATCCTCATATGAACAAGACCAGAAGACAAATGGACAGACTCCCCTATTTGTCTTCTACACTCCATTCCACACTTCATTCTGGAGTGGACTACTAGGTGGTAGCAGGCTCCAGTCCCTGGTTCTGGACAAGTAGAGGCCAGACTATCACTAGGCTAAGTGGCTTGGAGAAAAGCTGACCCCTGGGTAGCAAGTTGGCCAGAGATGATCTCCAAGAGCCCTCTCAACTCCAAAATTCAAAGTTTATCCGAGACCTTCTAAGGCAAAGAGGAATGGAGGAACAAGAACTACATTCAGCCAAACCCTAGCAGTTTTCAGAAGTTCCACCCTAGGTGAGTCAAAAATGAGGCCAAAGAATAGGCATGCTCTGGGGGTCTGGCCCGAGCAGGGCAGTTTCCCAGAAGTCCCGCTGTGGGCGCCCCTGGCAGTCCTCAGTGGCCATTTTGTGCACAGCGTTTGGAACCCTGACTCCACTGTTGAGCCAGGAGAAGGTCTCTGGGGAGACACAGTTGGTGGTAAGAGAGCTGACAGATGCAGACCTTGATGCCAGGGGCCCTTGAAGATAGGGTCACTCATGGATCTCATTGCTCTTGGTGAATTTGCCCCTGATCTTCTGAGAAGCCCTGAAGAGTCTGACTTCACTCCCTCCTCCCTACTTCCTACCTCCTCTGTCCACAAAAGAACAAGCAACTAATTACCTCCCAAGCTGCTCCCGTAGATCTTGCCACAGCAAATTTCAGTCTATCTATCTGCTCTCAGAAAAAACAAACCTGGGCATAAAAGACAGGCTCTGATGCATCCCACAGCCCCTGTCTGCCCCAGGATAAGCCAGCGATTATTGAAAAGTGTCTTCCGCAGCACGTTAGAGAGCACCCTGAGTTAATTAGGAACTGAGCTTTCCACTCTCATTAGTGCTGCAGAAGAAAAATTAAACAACAAATATTTTCTTTTTTAAAATGTCCTGGGGGACAATTTGAAATGCTTCTTCTGTGAAGATTTACTCATTGGAGTCATAAAAAGAGAGAGGGGTATCATTTATTTAGGTTCAACAATGAGACTTTGTGGCTTCTTTAAAGGGATGCTATATTTTTGAAGCTATTTTAGAACCGTAATTCCCCACTATTAAACATATCAAAATGAAAATTCTATTCAAGTCATTTTAAATCAAATATAAATTTATTTACTAAATTGAAATTGGCAGTAGCAGCTGTGTCTTAAACAAATTTCAAACAATATTCAGTTAAAACCATTTTTTCTGCATATCAAAGAAAAACACAAGATTTAAGTAATCATGCAAAAATACGTTCTAAGGTTTATTTTATACCATCCTGCAGGGTTCTGAGAGCAGGGCCCTGAAATGACAGCATCAGCAATATCTGGGGACTCATGTATGGATAGCGAAATTCTGCCACTGTTCTAGGAAAAGGAAATCAAGTTAGAAGAAGCCTGATGACACCTCAAGACCAAATAAATCACAAGTGACAGTGTCTTGGTTGCCCCCAAATTGTTTTGCGCCCAGAGCTATATTGCCTACAAGACGAATCTTCACCTTCTGAAAATGACTTTTGTGTTTCCTCCAGTGTTGCCGGTAGTAATGAGCTTCTCTCAGGGTCTGCTAATTTAAGTCAGCACAGATATTAGTTTACAGCACTTAAAGGTCTCCCACTTATAATAGAGCAATCCTTTGGCTTTCATTGCAACCCAGTTAATTTACAGTAATAGGTAGAAAACTGATAGTTAAATTATGAGTTTTATCAATTGCAAGGCAGAAAAATGAATCAAGTAACATTGAGGCAGCATGGGAAACATATTTTATTCATTGTTCAGAAGAGCATAACTTATGTTTCATTGTGTTTGGAGGATTCTAGCTCCTTAATGCACTGGTGGAATACTGAGTTCCAGCTGATCAGAATAATGGAGGTGGTTTGGAAGGGCTGCCGAGGATGATGAGTACATTTCACAAATGGACTGTGGCCTTTGCTAAAGACAGGAATGAGGTGTGCCTTCCTCAGTAAAATGCAGCCAGTGCCCCTTGGCAGTAGTTGGCTCAGATCAGCCTGGCACAGCCAGGGCAGGTCAATGCAAAAGTGTCTATACCATGTTACTCAGACTAACCTGTGCTCAACTAAGCAGCATGGCAGCCTCTCTCACAGAGACACCATATACCCCAGAGCATGGCACTAGTTTCAGGGTCTCCCAGAAATAAGACAGAATCAAACCATTTTCAGCCAAAGGAGGGCCCCACCCACTCCAAGGAGGGGCCCTGGCCCCAGCATCAACATGTCCCAAAGGTGTATTTTGAGCAGAAAAAAATCTTCCAAGAGTGTGCTCTTAGGCTCGGGATGATACTTGGGACAGCACCAGTGCTCCCAGTCTGAGCAGCTGGGTCTGTTCATCGTGGACAGAGAAGGCCAGAAACACTGTGCAACCCTGGAAAACATGGCAGGGACCATGGCATGGAAGAGCAGGCCGGTGGTTCAGTGCAGCCAACCCAGGCAGTGGAGAGGCCCTGTGTCCCCATGGGCTCCTCCTGGTTGGGGCGGGGGCCAGGCAGCACCTACCAAGAGCTCCCAATTCTGGAGGAACAGGAGAGGCTGTTTCACAGCCAGCCGGCAGGCTCTAAAGAGCAGGGGGGAGGGTGAGCATCACAGTGGTGCAGCAGTCAACACCCATATCCACCTGAGTCCCAGATCAGAGAAAATACTAAAAAGTGGATGGTCACTCCCTTCTGGAGAGGCTGAGAGCACGTGCCCTCTGAGGGCTGGTTCTCTGTGAACACACCTGCCTCGACTGCAGTGTCTGATGCAGCCACCAAACGCCATGGGCAGCCAGAGGGATTCAGCTCATCTGAGTTTCCCCCTTAGCCCCTCCATATGGAACACCAGGTATTTCAGGGGGCAAAGAGGCCTACCTTATGGTCCAGCAAGCCAAGGAGGAAACAGGGTCATTTGCACACTCCCGGGATCTCATGCTGCCCAGGGCTTGGGGTCCACAACCTCTCTTGGACAGTGATCTAGATCAGTCTTTTCTGGGTTCCCTCCAATGCCCCAGTCCAAAAGGTCAGGCAGGAAACAAATATTACACGGCCATCACAGCTTGAGCCAGAACCTAGACGTGCCATGCTCAGTGCTTCTAACCATCAGAGTAAGACAGTTCCCATCGGCCCAAGGCCCCCAGAGTAAAAGTAGATGAGCCTGACCTCTCCTGTCTTTTTCCTTCCCAACATCCAATCCAAGGAGCAAGGAAATCATCATTATTAGTTAAACTGATTTACCAGCATGGAAATATGTTTAATTAGTGCTATGATTTTATAACTTCTTTGTTCATGTGGCTAGGTGATCAGCTCAGGACAAAATTCTCTAACACTTATTTTCTCAAAATAACATCTAATTAGTAAAATGAACAATGTTAAATGTCCTCGAGATCCCAGCAGCTAAACACAATAAAAGTTTACGTCTCGCTGCAGTAATGTCCCTGGTGGGGCCAGATGTTGGCCTCGTCTGTCTCTGTGGTCACCAAGGTTGACTTAGCGGGAGAGGTAGGAGAGAGGACTGGAGGTCATTGGCAGTTTTTAAAGGACCAGGCCTGGAAGCAGATGCTGTCTCTCCTGCCCAATCCCACTGGCCAGAACCCCATCACATGCCCCCAACCTAAGCACAAAGGACACTCAGAGAGCAGCCTGTGGAGATGTGGTGACACTAACGGTCTGTCCCAAATGTGTTGTAAAATCACGTGCACCTTGGCCTCTCCTCCCTTCTCCCGGGGCAAGCTAAACACTAGAGGATTCAGGAGCTCCCTTGGGTAAGCATTCTGTTCACTGGTCACTTCCACATGAATCCTGCTGCATCCCTGTGGCACTACTCAGCACCCAGCCCCGGGCTGCCACTAAGGCCGGGACACTAGTACTAGTGACTCTTCCCAACGTGGCATGGCATCTCATTCCCATGAGCATGGTCTCAGGCATTAGAATGTTCACATGAATGACAGGACTGAGAGAGGCAGAGCCCAAGGCCACTGGGTGAGGACCAGTAGTGCAGCCTCAACTGCAGGGTCTTCTGCAGGGCTCAGGAATCCAGTGAGATGAGGCTACCTGAAGGGGAAGACCCCAGGAGTGACTCAGGGCAAGTCAGGGGCACGCTGTTCGGCACGGAGTCTAGTGCAAGGTCCTGGCTTACCGTGGAACTAGCCACAGAGCAACCAGGAATTTTCAAAGAGGACCCACTCACCTTGAAAAGGGCACTCCCTGGGGTTTGGAAGAGGCTGTGAACTTTGAGAGCTGAAGGTTCTTGAAGGCTCCACCAGGGTTTCCAGCTTAGGCTGCAAGTCTATCCCAGGTCTCAGGCCCCAGGCCCTGGGCTCATTCATGGCTCCCAGCTGGACTTCCACAGGCTCAGGGCCTGGGCTGTACAGCCCTGGGAGTAAGGGCTTTAGGGGCTGTGGCCAGTTGGAAAGGATCGGGAAGGTGCAGGGAGCCGGTGTTCTGACTTCAAAGCCCCTGCTCTCTGCAGAACATGGTGCTGACCTCAACACACTGTCCCTGTGGCACACCGCATGTGCTGAAGAGGACCACAGATAGCCTCAGGACACAGTGAAGAAGCAGGGCATTCCCAGGGCCGATCTGCTGACTGCAGACCTGTGGATCATAACAAGAGCATTTGGAGTTCACACATTCAACAGGTGGCAGCGTCACTGTGGAATCTGTTGGAAGAAGCTTCAAGACAAAGTCATCAGCAAGGAAAGAAGCTGGACAAATGATGTATCTCAACTCCTTAGGGAGGGAACGTTCCTCTACTAAGAACTCATTTGTCTCCAATTTTTACAATCCTTTTTAAATCTGTGTTCTGGACAGTCATGGGGCATGGCTACAGGCTTGTGTGATAAGGAAGCAGGGAGGATGCTTCCCTCCTTGGCACCGAACTTCATTCTGATCTGTATTATTTATGTACAACTCAGAGAGGTTCAGTTCCTTGGGTGTCAGGTGGATAAAGGTTTTTAAGATTGATCTGAGGCCCCAATCAGAGTTAGCAGAGATAAGGAACCCTGAGTGATTGCTTTCTAAAACATGCCTGCAGTTTTCCAAGATGCTGCCTGTGGAGGATTTTATCAGGAGACTCGGTAAGAAGCACTGCAGAAGTTGTTTCTTCAGGCAGTCTCCTAGACAAGGTGAAAAATGAAGGCTTCCCAGAGAGCCAGTGTTTAATCAGGTTGAAAAGAGCTGAATTCAGACTGCAAAGACCTCAAACTATCGCAAACTCCAAAGGTAGGCCAATAGGAGGATTACAGACATCCGAGACCTGCAGGAGGTCCCCGTGGACTGTCATCACACATTAGGAAGCAGGGCCCTGCCTTCACCATGCTGGGACTCCTGAAGTCTGTTTCACACCTTATTTCATGGCACAAGCAATGGTACTATTAGGAGCGGGGAGATTGTTTCTACAAACAGACCAAACAGATGATACAGTGACCAAAATGAGTTTTGAAGTCACAATTATGATAATAATTCATATTTATATAGGCCCTTAGTGCATATACAGCACTATCTCAGATGGCCCAGTGACAAATCTGGGACAAATATTTTCATTTTTACAAATAAAGAAACCAGGCCTCAGCCTGGTGGAACAGGCTGGAACACACCTGTCTGTGTTCTACCTAAGCCGCAATGTCATAGTAATTACAAACCCTATAATAATTCTAAGGTTTCTATCTATTCCCACTCCTATAAAATGTTCATGCACAGAGTCTACTCTTTGGCCCTATAATAATGCATGATCACAGCAACAGCATGTACTCTCACTGGGCACTAAACCTGGGGAAATCCTCAAAACACCTCCACATTGCAGAGGGGGAAATGGAGGTTCACCCAGGTTGTACAGGTGTTGGTGGTGGAGGACCTGTCTGACCCTGACCCCCAGTCATGAGCTCACACAAAACCTCTGCAGCACTGCCCTTTATTAGGGTGCTGCCATCCTAGGTACCTGCTACAGCCCAGCTCCATTCCACACCCTCTGCTCACTTGATCCCGCTTAATTCTCAGAGATCTGTGAGGGAGATGCCACTACACCATTTAACAGAGAGAGAAACTGAGGCTAAACTTGTCCTGAAGTTTACTATCACTAAGCAGTGGTGTCAGGATTGAAACTAAATCTGTCTGATGCTAAAACCTGCGAGGTTTCCATGACGGTCTTACAGGATCTCGGATTTATTATGTAATGGGTGCTTATCTTTTTACGATTTGGGTGAGTTCTGGGTGTGAGACATCTGACTAGAGACATTGTAGAAATCATTGTCGCTGTTGCTTTGTTAATCTCATTTATTCCTCTGGACCTAGCTGAGGCTTCCAGACCATCCGGTGTTCTGGCAGCTGTTCCCAAGACGGATCGTTCTTTGCAAAATGAGCTATGGCAGTCTCCTGATGTGGGCAGGGGCTCTCTGCAGGCAGGGATGTGTGCAGACCCTGATCAGAGGACCTGGAAAGTGCTTGCCACTTTATTTCAGTCCAAGGAAACCTGACGGGACTGTCACCCTAAATCCTTGCGAAGAGAGAGAGAAAATCACTCTTTGTTTCCTGAAAATGATGGATGGGCATTCCGGGCAGCAGAAACACTGTGCAGGCTGGCCTGGCCCCGACACATGAGGTCGGAGAGTATGATGGTAGTCAGATGGCAGCAGCCCGTGAGTCAGACATGGGCAGTGCTGCATGAATTAGCTGACCACCTTCCTTTTCAACTTTAACATTATTTAAATTTTATATTGATGCAAACATCACAGGGCAAAACATGAAAGCTCCTTCACCATTCCCACCACTCCCTCCCAGAGTGTAAGGTTACAGGACATTTTATTTTAAAATTGTTTTAGACATGGTGAAATTGCTTTCAAAAAGTCTTTGTCGAATTATGTTTCATCAAAAGTGTATGAGAATGCCCATTTCTGCATGCTCTTCCCATTGCATGGTCATTAAGTACTGAGTGTCCTTTATAAATTGAGAATCTTATGACATATTTATTGACCATTTATATTTCTTCTATTAATTCCTTGTTAACACCCTTTACCCATTTTTCTATTGGGTTGTCTTTTATTTTAACAACATATTTTATTTATTTATACTGGATAACCCAATATGTCCAAAAATCAGCATTTCAACAAGTAATCAATATAAAATTATTAATGAAATAGTTTACATCTTTTATATCAAATCTTTGGAATCCACTTATAGCATATCAGATTTACATTCCAAGTTTTTATCAAATATATGTGATCTTTATTTAGATCTTATCAAATTTACATTTGAGGTAGATTCATGTACCCAACTTGTTTCAGATATACTGTAGTATACTACAGTATAAGGTAGAATAATGGCTCTCAAAAAAATATGCCTGTCCCAATCTCTGGAACATGTGAATATGTTATGTTATATGACAAGCATTTATTTAAGGTTGCAGATAGAATTAAGGTTGCTAACCATCTGACCTTAAAGAAATTATCCTGGATTATCCAAGTGGATCTAATATAATCATAAGGGTTCTTTATAGTGAAAAGGGAGGCAGATGAAGAGGTCAGAGTCAGAGTGATTTGAGGATGTGAGGCTGCTGGCTTTGAAGATGGTAGAAGGGTGCAGGAAGCCTTTAAAAGCTGGAAAAGTGAGAAACAGATCCTCCCCTAGAGCTCCAGAAGGAACAGTTGTGCCAGCTATTGACTGTAGCCCAGTAAGGCCCATTGCAGACTTCTGACCTCCAGAACTGTAAGAAAATAAATTTGTGTCATTTTGAGCCACTACCTTTGTAGTAATCTGCTAGGAAACAAATACGTATTTCTAAAAGTTTTTTGATAACTGAATCAAATACCAATTTTTCTTAACAGCTTCATTGAGGTATAATTGACATACAGTGAACTGCACATATTTCATGGGCACAGTTTGGTAAGTCTTAATATAGATGCACATCTGTGACACTATCACCACAATCAAGGCAGCGAACATATCCATCACTGCCAAAAGCTTCCTTGTATCCTGTTATAATCCCTCCTCCCACTCCCTTTGCCTCTCCTGACCCCTGACCCCTGACCCCAGACTGGTCCACTTAGTTCTCATTTTCAACGGTTTTATAGAAATGGAATCACACAGTAAGTACTCTGGCTTGTTGTATGTCTTCTTTCCCTTGGCATAATTATTTAGACCAGCATCCATGTTGCAGCATGCATTAAGAGTTCATTCATTTGTATTGCTGAGTAGTATTGCACTGCATGCAGGTACCTCAACTTGCTTATCCGTTTACCTGGTGATGGCCATTTGCGTTATAGCCAATTTTTGGATATTAGAAATAAAACTGCAATGATTTGCATACAAATCTCTGTATGGAAATATGCTTTCATTTCCCTTGGGTAAATATGTAGGAGGGGAATGGCTGGGTCATATCCCAGGTGTATATTTAACTCTTTTTTTTTTTTTCTTTTTTTGAGATGGAGTCTCGCTCTGTTGCTCAGGCTGGAATGCAGTGGCTCAATCTTGGCTCACTGCAACCACCAACTCCTAGGTTCCAGAGATTCTCCTGCCTCAGCCTCCTGAGTAGCTGGGACTACAGGTGCATGCCAACATGCCCCACTAATTTTTGTATTTTTTAGTACAGACAGGGTTTCACCATATTGGTCAAGCTGGTCTCGAACTTCTGACCTCATGATCTGCCCACCTCGGCCTCCCAAAGTGCTGGGATTACAGGCGTGAGCCACTGCCCCCGGCCGTATGTTTAACTCTTTAAGAGTCTGCAGAACTATTTTCCAAAGTGATTGTCATTTAACATTACCACCAACAGTGTACAAGAATTCTCCGTCCTCTGCACCCACACCAACGCTTAGTCTGGTCAGTCTTTTTACTTTAATAGATACGTAGTGGTATCTGATTATGGGTTTAATTTGCATTTTCCTAACTACTAATGATGTTGAAGATCATCTCATGAGCTTATCTTCCAATCCTATATCTTCTATAGTAATTATCTGTTTAAATCTTTTGCCTATTTATTTAAATGGGATTGTTCTCTTATTATAGAATTTTGATGGTATTTTATATATTTTGTGTACAAGTCATTTATCAGATACATGATATTCAAATATTCCTCCCAGTGTGTAATTTGTCTTTTCACTCTCTTAATGTGTTTGAAAAGCATTTTTTTAATTTAAATGAGTCATATTTACCAATTAGTTCTTTTTTGAGTCAAGCTTCTGATGTCATATCCAAGAACTCTTTGTCTCATCCAAAGTCATAAAGGTTTTCTCCTAGAAATATTATAGTCTCAGATTTTGCGTTTAGGTATATCATTCATTCAAGTATATTTTTATATATGGTGTGGGGTATGAATTGAGATTCATTTTTTTGCACACAAATGTGCAGTTGCTCCACTGTCATTTGTTGAAACACTATCCTTTCTCCAATGAATTGTATTTACACCTTCATCAAAATCAATTATCCATATATGGAGATAGATAGATAGATAGATAGATAGATACACAGACAGATAAATAGATATGGAGGTATTATGAGTCTATTCTGACCTTACTATTCTGTTTTATTAATCAGTCTCTTTTAATGCTAATATCTCATTGTTTTGATTACTGCAGCTTTACAATGTCTTGAAATCAAGTAGTATTAGAACTCCAACTTGATTGATCTATTTCAAAATAAGCATACTTTCCTTTTCTCTTTTCCTTTTTTTTTTTTTTTTTGAGACGGAATCTCACTCTGTCACCCAGCCTGGAGAGCAGTGGCAAAAATGAGCATACTTTCCAATGCATTTTATGAGGTTAGCATTACCCCTATATAAACCTAGCCAAAGACATTACAAGACAAAGACACTATAGATCAATATTCTTTGTGAACACAGTTGAAAAAATTTTCAACCAAATTTTAGAATATTGAATCCAACAATACATAAAAAAGAAAATACATAATGACCAAGTGGGGTTTATCCCAAAAATCCAAGGTTGATTTAATGTTTGAAAACTATTAATGTAATTCATCATATTAATAAATGAAGAAAGAAAAAAAATCATCTGATGGATTCAGAAAAAGCACCTGACAAAATTCAATACTGATTCCTGATAAAAATTCTCAAAAAACCAGGGATAGAAGGGAGTTTCTTTAAACCTGTGAAAAGCCATCTATGGAAAACTGAAAGCTAATATCATACTTTATGGTAAAAGACTAAAAGCTGTTTCCCTATGATCAGGATAAAGATAATGATATTTATTCTCACCACTTCCATAAAACACTTTCATGGAGTCCTGCCTGGTATAATAAGGCAAGAAAAAGAAATGAAAGTTGTTCAGATTGGAAAGGAAGAAGTAAAATTGTATCTATACCCAACATAATTGTTTATGTCAAAAATCTGATGAAGCCTGCAAAAAGGTACTAGAACTAAAAAATGAGTTATTATTGTTGGGGAAAATGAAAGCTCTAAATAAATGAGGAGTTATACTGTGTTCATTGGTCAGAAGACTTATTATTGTTAGGATGTCAATTCTCCCCAAATTTATCTATGCAATCCCAATCACAATCCCAGTAGGCATTTTTCTATTAATAGAAATTGACCAACTGATTCTAAAATTCATATACAAATTTAAAGGGCCTAGAATAGTCAGACAATTTTGAAATAAAATAATTAAGTTGGAGTTCTAATACTGCTAGATTTAAGGTCAGATGGTTAGCAACCTTAATTCTATCTGCAACCTTAATTAAATGCTTGTCATGTGATATAACATATTCACATGTTCCAGAGATTAGGACAAGCATATCTTTTGGGGAGCCATTATTCTACCTACTACAGTATATCTGAAACAATTTTCGTACAAGAATCTACTTCAAATTTGATAAGATGGAAATATAGATCACATATATTTGATAAAACCTTGGAATGTAAATCTGATATGCTGTAAGTAGATTCCAAAGATTTACTATAAAAGATGTGAAATATTTCACTAACAATTTTATATTGATTACTTGTTGAAATGCTGATTTTTTTGGCATATTGGGTTATCCAATACAGATAAATATGTTAAATAAAATATATTGTTAAAATAAAAGACAACCCAATAGCAAAGTGGGTAAGGGATGTTAACAAGGAATTAATAGAAGAAATACAAATGGTCAATAAATATATCATAAGATTCCATTTAAAAGGACAGTCAGTACTTAATGACTATGCAATGGGAAGAGCATACAGAAATGGGCATTCTCATACACTTTTGATGGAACATAATTTGATAAAGACTTTTTGAAAGCAATTTTGCAATGTCTAAAACTTGCAAACACTGAGCCCTCCTAGATGCAGACAGAATGGCACATACTTTGTCCATTAGCTACTTACACCAATGGGCTGCATTTGTATGGAGCTAGAGATGCATTAAGTCAGCTGCAGCCTCTCAGGAGGAACTTAGATACATAGGCTGAGCAATGCCCTAAGAGAGCAAATTAACATGAGCTTGGACACATGGGGAAGGGGGAAAGGGCCCAACATTTGTGGAAATCTATCATGTGCCTGGAGTTTGCACACTGTTTCTGTAGCCAGGTGCCTGTCTGCAAACTGTGCAGTTGTAGGTGCAAACTGTGTGCCTGGTTCCTTCCCAGATACAAACAGTTAAGCCCTGACCTGGCACTATAGTAGGAAGGCCAGCTGGCAAAGTGCTGACACTCACTTTGTGCTCCTCAAAGAATTCCCAGGACCCTCATAGTTGAGGGCACTGTCTGTGGTGCTAGAAGCAGGTGCTGGTTCTTGTAACCTACATGCGTCTAAAGCACAGAATCTTGGCAAAAACCAGGCTCTCAAAGGCCACTGGGGCCAGATATCGAATCATTTAATCCTCACAACAGCCTCATGAAGCAGATACTATTATTGTCCTCATTTTCCAGGTGAGGAAACCAAGGTGCTGAGTGAGTTCATGAAAAAGGCATCATCCTCTGGCCACCTTCCCTTAGAGTCCCTAGACTAGTGGTTCTCAAAGTGTATTCCCCAAGGCTCGCAGCATCAGAAAAATGGTTAGAAATGCAAATGGTCCTACTTTCCCCAGACCTATAGGGTCAGAAACTCGAGAGTGGGGTCCAGCACTATTCTGATTGAACACTTACACTATTAGAAATTAAATCAGGCTGGGTGGTGTGACTCACGCCTGTAATCCCAACACTTTGGGAGGCCGAGGCAAGGAGACTGCTTGAGCCCAGAGTTCGAGACCAGCATGGGTAAGATAGGGAGAACCCGTTTCTACTGAAAATTAAAAAATAGCAAAAAGTAGCTGGGCATGGTGGCATACACCTATGGCCCCAATTAGAGGTTGAGGTAGGAGGATCACGGGAGCCCAGCAGGTCGAGGCTGCAGTGAGCCATGATCGCAACACTGCACTCCAGCCTGGGCTACAGAGCAATATCCAAAAAAGCAAAACAAAACAAACAAAACAACAACAACAACAAAATTAAATCACAAAAAACTACCAATAAATGAGTTATAGTAAACACAAAGGTTAGAAAGTACTCAAAATATATCATTTCCTAACTTAATATACTATGACTTCATGTACTATGTCTTAAGCTCTGGAGGTTACTGACATCCATTGCATCCATGTGGTGCAAACACTATGGTGCATCTCTTCTCAGCTCCACATGCAATGACATCATAAAATGGGCCATGGAGGGGGAGGGTATTTATATCACTGAAGTTAGCAAACACTCCAAATCAGGGTACTTTATAGTTTTCAGAGACCCCATTATTAGACACCACCAAAACACCAGGCTCTCCATGTTTTAACAAGCCCTGGGGTGACTCCAAAGCATGTTCAATGTTGAGATCTACCCTGAGTGTCTCAGCTAATGCTATATTCTGACTCCATTCACGTCTTTTCATCACAGTCTTAGCAAACGTCATACCAGGGCCTGGAGAGCAGACAGCCTCTGCTCCCCAGGCCCCCACCCCCCACCCAGTCCCGGAGCCACATTCTTGACCTGTGGGAGGCAGAGGAATCTGGGCAGACGAGGGACAGTGCTAGGGCCCCTGCAGTGGTGGGGGGCACATTGAGATTCCCCTGAGAAGTGAGCAGTGGATCCCACAGTCAGAGCCTGGCTCTCCACTGTGGCTTCTTGTAAACAAAGTCAGTTGGTGGCTGCCATGATAAAGGTAGGGAAGCAAAGAGTAAAGCCTGCGGCTCCAGCATTGGGCACACCTGAGCCGATGTCTCCAGCACACCCTTGTGGGCGGTGGGCACAGGGCTGGTTGCATCACCTTCCTGACCTCCGTCTGCTTGTCTGGGAAGACAGGAATGGTAGTACCTACCCCCTGGGGCCTCTACATTAAATCCAATAATTTAGGCAAAGAGCCAGGAATATAGTACAGTCTTCATAAGCAGAAGCTATCACTGCGTTTCCATTTAGCTGTAGTAGAAAGCAATGTCAATGTCAGTATTGTTACTCTCCTTGTATGGATGACAGATTTTAGGACACAGAAAAAAAACAGCAAAGTATCCAGAATGACACAGGGACTCTGTTACTGAAACAGCAAACGCCCGAGAAGCATCCCATTAGCTAGTGATGGATCTCACCCATGCCCTTTAACGAGCACATTTCTCCATCCTGGGGCTGAGACCCTAATTTATTTCCAGTAGCTCCAAGTTCTCTAGCAAGAAAGTAACCGTTAATTCAGTTACAAAGATTACCAGCTGGTTCTCTGGTTTATTGCTGTAATCCCTCTAAAGCAAGCATCTGCGGGTAAGGACGACGTTCTGCCTTTCCGCATTAACATTGCTTAAATGAGAAGAGGCATTTCCATGTGTCCTTGCGGCACAAGAATCTAGCAGCAGGTGGGAGGCTCCCATCACCCTGTGAAAGCCAAGATTTGCCTGGAAAATACTTGGGGGGTGTACTCTGTGAGTTCACATGGGGGTTGGGGCAGGAGGCGACCTGGATGCAGCAGGTGACTTTGCCCCTCACCTGGGTAAATGCAGACACAGGGATACGGTGACCCACTAGGTGTGGAGCCCTGACATACAATAATAGCAGGCATTTATTGAGCAAACACTGACACAGTGAGAACTGTGTACCAGGCACTGCTCTAAGAACTTCCAAGTACTAATTCATTTGATGCTCCAAACATCCCCACAAAGTACTTTATTATTCCTGTTTCACAGATAAGGAAACTGGGGCACAGACAGGTTGAACAATGTTTCTGTAGCTGAGCCAGGATTTGAACCCAGGCAGTTGGTTGCAGCAATGGAATTCAAAATGGGTTTCCCATTGAGAGGACCAAAAATGTGTAGTCAAGCCATACCAAGTCTGAGTTGAGCAAAACCAAGCAGAATGAAATAAAGACCTCAGCAGAGCTCACAGTCACTGACATACAGAAGGAGGATAAAGGAGGCCCTGCCTAACCTGGGGGTTGGGGAAGGGTCAGTCACAGCGGTTGTAACACCTCATTCCCTTGAGTAGGACTTACCACATGGGAATCTGGCATCTCAACCCTCCTGAGACGTGTGACTTAGTGTCCCATTGTGCAGACATGGAAACAGGTTCAGAGACATTGAGCGGGTTGCCTGAGATCACACAGCCTGGAAGTGCAAGGCTGGGACTCAAAGCCAGCCTCCCGATCCCCACAGCCCATGCTCTTTTTCTGCATCTTTCAGCCCAGCTGCCAGACCTCAGCACTAGAGAGCAGATGGAGCCGCCCTTTGTCATGCATACACATGCATCCCAGGCACCTGGCACTCTCTGTAGCAGGGTACCGTACTTATGGTAGCTGACTCCTACCTCATAGGTAAATAAATGAAATCTCACCTAGCCAAGAGGTGGCAGGACTGGATGCACACAGATCTGTTGATCCCTTCCCCCATGTTGCCTCAGTAGCCACAGTACCAGGCTTCTCCCTGACCCCTCTCCAGCCTAAAACCCTGCTGGCCCAGAAAGGCCACAGGTGGCACACTGGATCAGGCACTCCCAGTGGTGGCAGCCTCCCTCCCTGCTCCAGAGTTCCCCCTGCCTGTGGGCACAGCTCCTCCAAGCATGTATGCGGACAACAGTGTCCACCTTAATCCACCTAGGACCCTGAGTAGGCCTCATCTCTGCCTGAGAGAGGAGGTGTGTGCCCCTCACTGAGGCCCAGCCTTCCCAGCCAGGGCCTGGAAGGCCCCAGGTCCTAACCTCTCCTCTCTGGGGACCCTGACGACAGCAGTCCCCTCCCTATCATCTCATGCTCCCTGTGTTTGTGTTTGCCTCCTTTTTAGGGATTTATTTCTCTACAAGGGACACAGGTGACCGAACTTCCTCCTGGCCCCGAGGACCCAGGGAAGCACCTCTTTGAGATCAGTCCAGGTAGGCCTGAGCACCTTCCAGCTCTGCTGCCCTGGTGGGGGTGTCTCCATGCCCCTGGCCTGGGAAGGGCGGACCTTCATGACGCTCCTCCCACAGGAGCCACAGCACAGTCTCCAGGCATGACTCGGAAATGTGGGCCAAATCGACAGGATACTCACATGGGCAAGAAATTAGAAAGTCCCATCAATTATCTGGACAATGAGCTTTTGGGTAATGTGAAATGAGGATTTCTAAATTCACGATAAATGCAAGGAAAGAAACTAGTCAATGGGAACATCTCAGGGTGAAAGTCTAAACACAATACCTGGAAATAAAGCCAGGGAAAAACTAGCACAGATTGAGAATATTTAAGTATGGATGATTATAAATTTCAAGGCAGAGAATTGGGATGTGGCAGGAGGAAGGGGAATAATTTTCCTAAAGAACTGCTCTACTGTCACGTTAGCAGTTACAAAACAATATTTTAAACTTCCAAGTTGACAATGTCGTTGCTAACACACTAAGTAAAAGTGCCTCGCAGAGAAGCCAACGTACATGGCAGGGCCGGCTCTGCTGTCAGCCAGTGTTTTCTTTAGCTTGGGCTCCCCCAGAAGCAGAGCCTGAGACAAGGATCTGGCATGAGGAAGGGAGTCAAAGAAGGGAGGAAAGCCAGCCAGGGCGTGCTAGTGAGTGGACTGCTGCTGCAGGCACTCTGGCTCAGTTCCCGCAGGGGCTTCTGGACACAGTGCAGAACAGGCCTCAGAGGGGTCTCATCCAAGAAGTGAGGCTGGGGCTCTACCCACCCACTCCAACCACCCAGTCCTTGAGAACTGCTTTCTGGGGAGTAACCGACATTTCCGGCCTACCCTCTCACATGGACCAAACTCTGCAGACAGAGACAGCCTCCAGGGACAGTTGCAGGTGCTTGAGGAAGCAGACCACTGCAGCGTGATGGGAACAGTGAGTGCTGAGGGATCTGAGTAGGGCACCAAGAGTGTCAGCTGAATTTAGACATCCTGAGAAGCGGTGGTTATGAACTGAGAGTGCTAGGGCCTCACTGGGGCCCTGTGAACTAGTAAGTCTATGACTGTTCGCAAAGCAGTAAAGCCAGCCCAGCCATCCTGAGAAATGATCTATTGGCTGTCCACTGAGGTAGCACCCCAGGCTCAGGGCACGAGCAGAGGCTCTTTGGGAACAGGTATGAGCAGATCCTGCCTGGGACAGGGGCATGTCTACCTTTGTCCTATCCATACTAGAGTTCCCAGGGGCACAGGCTGAAGTTGAAGTGCAGAAACACCCTTTCCAACTGTATGCCCCTGTGCAAAATTCAAGTACCTGTGGTTTCACTTGGGTATTCCTTTTCATCTAATGCAAGAATCTTTGTAGTAAAACTGCACATCAGAAGGTGGTAACAAAGGGATCCCGGGGTATGGAGTAGAAAGCAGAGGTTGACTGTGGAACCAGGAGAAAAGGTCTCAGCTGTTAAGATAGAGAAGAAATGCAAGTAGTGAGGTAGGCAGGGCCCTGCCATCTAGGGGAGGGGTGCGGCCCCTGGCCCCAGGGAGAGGGGTAATGAGTCAAGGCCAGAACTAGAAGGTAGAGGTCAACACACTCCAGTCATCAATTCAGAAAGGCACTGAGTGTGTGCCCCATAGACTAGATAAGGGACATCACCTGTGTGCAAGTTCATTATCTGGGTCAGAGCTATTTACAAGAATTTATTTGACTCTTGCCAGTGGTGTTGGGGGTATGGGAGGCGGTAGGAGAAGACTCTTTGCCATATAAGGTAACATAGTCACAAGGTTCCAGAAATTAGAAGATGGACATCTTTGAGGACCATTATTCTGCCTCCCACAATACTCCCAACATCCCTCTAAGATAGGGAATGTCGTCACACCTATTGCACAAAAACAGACCATGGGGATTAGAAAGAATCCCCAGCGAGACACACAGCTAGTGGCGGAGTTGGGGCTTGAGCCCAGACATTCTGGCTTTTAGCTACACACTTCCCTTGCCCTCTAACACAGGCACCTGGCCATCTGAGGACCCCTACAGATTCTAGCATTTTCCCTACCTGGGCTAGGGACGTCTAAGGACTTTGTTACAGGAAGGAAAGTTCCTAAACTCCTTTGTCTCGAGCACAGCAACAGTAGCCTGCCTGCTCATCAGGTTCCTACAGATTCCCAGAGCTGCCCATCTCTGCCCTCCAGCCTTCGTGCAGCTGCTGGGCAGCTCAGGGAGAGCAGGATGGGTGGTGGGCGGTGAGCGGTCTAGTCAGCCTTTGCGGAGTGCGATGCAGCTATCTGCAGAGCAGAGCACAATGCCAGTGCTGCCCAGGGCCCAAGAGTGGTCCCCTCTGCTCCCCTCCCACTGGGGGCTCCAGACTTGGGGTACTTCCTATCAACCTGCTCAAATGGGACCTGGGAGGCTGCACTCGAAGCTCATGCTTGGTTCTGGCTGCAGCTGGCAAAGCTCCCCGTCCTTCGTAGCCCATGAAGGTGTCAGGCCAGAGGGGTAAGGTGAATCTTGCGAGGCCAAACAGCTGGGAGGTAGGGGAGCCTGGACTCTCCCAGGTCAGCCTGACCCCAGAAGGGTGGGCTTCCTGTTACAGCAGTTTCTGACTGAGGCTTCAGCTGTATGCCATGTTGGGGCTAAAAATGAATAAGAAGAAGATTGAATGAACCCACCTTAAACCACAGCACCATGCAGTCACAGGAAGGCCAAGCAACCCATTCACGTCCAACTCAGCAAACCTGTAGTGTGACCTCAGCTTTGAGCCAGCCTTGCGGGGCACTGAGATGAGCAGGGGTCAATTTCTGCCCTTAAGGAGTCTGGGGACATTTTCTTCCTGAGCTCAAGGCACAATAAGGACTTATCCTTACGATGCCGAGCACAGTTACCTGGGGGCAGGAGCAGGAAGTATCACCAAGTGGGCCATGCCAGTGTGCACCAAGCACAGCCCCTGGGGGAAATGTGCAAAGACCAAGAGGAAATTCAGGCTGGGTGGGTGAGGGGCGGCGAGTGCAGCTGGGGGGACAAGGGCTTCTCCTACAGTTCCGAGGTTGCCGGGTGGCAGGCTCTGAGAGCAGTGAACTAACAGGCGCAGGAAGGAGCCTAACAGCCCCGCCTGGGGTCTGGGCCTAGGCCGGGAAATCAGGGCAGGATATGAGGAAGGAGGACAAACCCAGGGTCACTTCCAGGCTATGCGTGTGCTGGCCTGTGGCACCAGTCACACCACAATGGTCCCTCACTCTCCAGCCAGCACCCCCAAGAGGAGGGAAAACTTGGCAACTCTTGGAAATGTGGCAGAATTCCAAGGATGGTCATGCGTAGAATCAGCTATGTAAATTTTCAGCCATAGTTCTATTTGTGCTCTTCAACGGTATAAAAAATGACAATATTTTCAAAGTAGAATTAAAGTGAGGAAACATTATACTGTGAGTGCCATCTAGTGGAGAGATCTGCCAGTTCTGGGCCAGAAAGTGCAGGCCCTGTTGCCCACCCCCAGCCTTTCAGCCAGCACAGCTAGATAGGAGTGGAGCTTGAGACCAGGCCATCTGGCTTCCAAAGCCACACACTAAAATTGCCCTCCAACACAGGCATCTGGCCATCTGGGGCTTCCTACAGATTCTAGCATTTTTCCCCTCTGAGCTGGGAGGTCTTGGAATTTGATACAGCATACACCTCTGGTTCCAAAAGCATCTGAGAACCTGCACATCCAGCCGCTGAGCAAGACACAGAGAAAACACTGTCATAAGGGGGCTTTCGTGCCAGTGGGACTTCCGTTGTCTTGTGGCTGTGGCCTGCCACTGCTTCCCTGACATGGTCAGTATATAAAGCGTACTGAGAGGTGGGAGCAATTGCTTTGGGCAGAGGTGAGGGTCTCCTCCCTGAAGCTGTGGGAACATGCAGGAAAACCACTTGTAAAGTTTAAGGGAGGCTGAGAGAAAGGGTGACTGGCATTTGTGTCTTGCTTGGACAGTTGCTTACACACAAGATTTGCTTTTCATGGTTACCAGGCAAGGAAAATCTAATTGAGGACTGATGGCAAATGGGGTTCTGCCAAGCAGAGAGTGGGGCCAGCCACACCTCCTGCCATAAGCTCCAGTTCTCAAGAGGAGCAGAATGTGAAGCCTCTGTGGGCCCACAGGCCTGGGCACTGATGGAGAAAAGAGGGTGACATGGGCCATCAGACTTTCTGGAATTCTCTTAGTGCAGGGCAGACAGGCAAGATGCCACCTGCAGGAAGTGAGCTGAGATTTGAGGTCAGAACTCACAACAGATCACCAGTGGCCAGAGGAGCTGGTTGGGAGGGTGCCCCTGCGCCAGTTCACAACACCATTCACCAGGAAGGGAACTGCAACCTTGCCTGGCAAGCAAAGAAATGTCTGCATTTCCCCTCTGCCTCCTTCCCACCCCAGTGCCCAGGGTGCAGGTCAGGGAAGAGTCTAGGAGAAGCAACCCCCATCTACGCCAGCACACCCCAATCCCCGAGGGCCACAGTGCTGGGGGAGCAGCACGAAAGAACTTTGATCCAGATGTGAGGGAACAGAATTAAGGATTGGAGACATCCTTAATGAGACCGTTAGAATAACTAAGAGTGGCACACACTCTGGACCCTGGGAAAATCACCAAGCCAGCAGCTACTCAAAGGGAAGGTGGGAAGTGATACGCATAGTTATTGGGGAAATAACTTTCATGTTTATTCTCCAGTGAGCTTAGCTTTTTGTATTAGGGTAAGTGAACTGCTGGAATAACCCCCAAATCTCAGGATCTTGACACAAGAATGTATTTGTCTTTCATATAAAGTCAAAAAAGAACACTTGTGATTGGCAGGCAGTTGGTCTCCCAGAATCTTCCTGTTTCTTGGTTTCACCATCTGAAACCTGTGACTTGCAAAAGCATCCTAGTTGTTTCCATGCTAGGAGGCCATCATGCCTGGGAGGTGTGTTGGTCCAGGTCTGGAAGTGGCCCCGTCATCCCATCACAGCCCATTGGCCAGAATGCAGTCAGATGGCTACACCTAGGAGCAAGAGAGTCGGGGAAATGGAGTCCAGCTCTTTCCAGGAGGAAGGCAAGCCTGGTTTGGTGAACAGTCAGTAGTCCTGCCATTCTGCATAATGATCTGTTACCTTGGAGTAAGAAAGACACCTCCCTCCCCTCACAGAATTAACAAGGTCAGGGAGACAGGCAGGAAGGCAGACATTGACTCACAGGATGAGAAGGGCTAGGAGAAGGGTAAAAAGGCGATTGTGTGAGCCCAGAGGAGGGGACGCTAATGCACGCAGGGAGTACATGGGACTTCCAGGATAAAGTGACAACGACCCTGTTCTTTGAGGGTTAAGTGAGGGTCAGCCAGGTGAAGAATCAGGGAGAGCAGCTGGGCAGAAGCAGCAATGGGCAAGCACAGTGGGCACAGGGGCTGTGTGTCTCCTTCACACCTTAGTTTCAAGGTGCTCAGCATATAGGTAACTGAATTTAATGTAAGGATTGGAAGCAACAGGAGGTTAAGCTTTCTGCCAGAATGAAAAATTGTCCTCTGTGGCAGGAGAATGGCATCAGGCAGTGGTTCTCAAGCTTTAGTGAGCCTCCGCCTCATCTGGAGGGCTTGCAAAAAACATTGCTGAGGGGGCTCAGGGTCCAAGGTGGAGAGGCCGCCCCTGGTGTAGAGACAGTGGGGTACTTAGAGTCCTGGAAGGGTGAATGAGATGGGCCTCACAGGGGAAGTGAGAGGAGGTTTGAGTTAACTGGGGGCAGGAAAAGCTATAACCACGTTTTATTTCTAATAATTATTATTCCAGGAGGAGGAGGACCATAAAATACATAAGATGCTGGTTTGTGCTTTGATCTCCTGGCCTTTTTTTCTCCCTAGGCCACTTGCCTCAGGGGAAGGTGAGGTCCCTGGAGCAGAAAGGAGAAATCCCCTGCTCTCCCACCCCAGATAATTGATGTGGACGGAGTCAGAAGGGAAGCATTCCCCTAGACTGGTCACCCTGCCCCCAGCAATGCCCCAGGAAGGTGACAGGCATGGTGCCACTAGGAAAACTGGCTCCAGGCACCAGGGTCCCACCTCAGACAGACACACCATGGTCAAGAAAGGCAGGGGAGCTACCTAGCTTCCAGCCCCAAGTGACTGCAGGTAAAGACATCAGGTGACCAGGAGGGACCGAGAACAGTCCATCCTCCTTTTCCAGACCCCATGTAAACCTGACCACAGCAAAGAGGCCCCCTTCCCTCCATCTCAATAGTAGCTGGGACTAAACTCCCTTCCAGCCTGGGAGCATAGGGCTTGGAGATAGAATTAACACGATTCTTTCTAATAAATATCATATTTGTTGAGTGCCTGACGTTGTAGACCAAGGTGTGTATGAGTGCTAGTGGGCTAAACATTCACCGAGTTCCTTCTAAGGAATGAGGCTGAGCACACCACGTTTATCCTCACCACACTCCTGGGACTAACATCTACTAACCCATCTAACAGGCAATGCCCCTGGGACTCTGACAAGCTAAGTAACTTGCTGGGATCTGAGGGCCGGTGAGCGGTGGAACTGCAGCTTGAGCCAGCTCTAACCCCAGAGCCCTGCTCTTCCTCAGCATGCTGAGGCTGGCTCCCCCGGGGCAGACATGAAAGAGCCAGGCCCCACAAAGGGACTGAGACTCAAGGACCCCCAGGTCCTGCCCACCTGGTACTTCTCTCTTGCCAGGGCAGCTGCCTGGCAAACCCTGCCCCTCCCAGCCCTTTGAAAGCTGTCTACCCCTTGCAGACTTGATCCTGGGGGCCTCTCAGACCTGGGCTTTGTGCTGATGTTGGCATCCAGCCCCAGGCTTTAAATCCACAAGGAAGGGGTGGGGAGTGGAGATACCTGCTTTGGCACTCTGGGCAAAAAGATTTGCTAAGATCCCAGAGAAGACCTGTCCCCAAAAGACGGCCGTGTTTGGTGAGACGAATTAGGTCATCTGTTAAGCTTTGTAACTCGTTGCTAAAATCCATCTTCTGGAATTAGCACAATGCTATTGAAGGGAACCAAGTGGGTTGGTGCTATCAAAGGGAACCAAGTGGGTTGGCTGCAGGCTTGAGACTAGAGCCATGAGTTCTTCTAGTGAGTAACTGTAAATGGGGTGGGGCCGGGGGAGCGGAGATTAAAAGTCCTGGAGGGAGCAGTTTGCAGAAGCCAGCTCTGGCTAACTCTAGCAAAGGGGAAATTCACCAGAAATCAGGGATGGGATGGGAGTGAGACTTGTGGACGGGACAGGCGACTGGGCTATCACGGGGTCAGGAGCTGGGGTGGCAAGCGGGTGGTGCTCTGTGCTGGGAAGGTTGAATCTCGTCTGGCTCTGCAATCTCGGCATGGCTCACTTGCTGAAAGCCCCAAGTCTTGGGTTTTCAGCTCCAAGCAGTCTTCAGAGACCACTGTATCTATGCTTAGGCTACATGACCACCCCTGACTACACTGGGATGGTGAGGGCCTGTCCACTCTGGCATCTGGACCAGCCCTCCCAAGGCTTCACCTAGTGGGGGCAAGGAGACTCCGAAGGATCTTGGGTGCCTTCCAGAGGGGAGAGTAGATGACAAACAGCCAGGCTCTGTCAAATGTTCACTGCTCCAGATGGTCCATGAGTATATTTCTGCAGGACTGAGTGAAACATCATTGGCCTTGCCCTTTCCAAGTGCCAGACAAGGGGCCAGGACAGGGTGCCTTTTCAACAACATTGCACTGAGCCAATGGCCCCCCACACTCAGGAGCAATTCCTATTTGTGGGGAAGGACCTAAGTGTGCAGTGCTGAGGATTAGCCCGAAGAAGATGTGAATGGCCACCCTGGATCTGAGGAAAAGGAGGAGGAGGAGACTGCTCTGTTTCCTGGTGCAGAAGGATGTGAAGGGTACCACAGCTGCTCTGAGGCCTGGGTCTAGTCCCCATCCTGGAGCACCTGTCTGCTTTGGGCTGGGAGCCCCATATTTCTCAAGATCCCCCATATTTCTCAAGATCAGGGTCAGGAGACTCGGGCGCCAGCTGCACCATTCAGAGGCCTGGCAAACTCCCTGCTCTCCCACAGAGGTCCACACTCCTTCCCTCCCACTGGGCTCCTTGGGACCTCTCCCCAGATCCCCAAACACAGGATGGGCATCCTGCAGGCAACAGGAGGCCTGGACAGGGATGGCTTTGAGGTCTTGGGTTTTCAGCTCCAACCAGTCTTCAGAGACCACGGTAGTAGCAAAGCTAGCATTGTGTCCTATGGGAATCAGAGTCATGGGGTTGATTGTCCCCAGACGCACCACACATGGAGGCAGATGTTGCCTGGGCAAGCTGGTGTCTGCATGTAGAAAGGAAGCTTCCGAGGAAGAGCTGGGGAGGCGAGTCCGGGAGCCATCTTCCTGTTTGTACCCATTTTCCATGCACTCTCAACAGACACCAAGGACCTCACAGTGTCTAGTCAGTGCTGTTCCAGACCACCCATTTCTCCAAGCCAGAGTCAGGGAGAGCTGGATGGAAGCATAGCCATGCCACTCAGGGACTGAGTAGGTTTTGACAAGTCACAGAGGGCTCTGTGCCTCAGTGGGGTGGGAATATTGCAAGCACCTTGGGTTGTGGTGAGGATTCAGTGAGAACCCAGATCCTGGCTCATGGTGAGTATCTGGTCTAGATAAGCTCCCCTCTCCCTGCATGCTCTCTGATCATTAATCGTTATGATTAATAACAGCAACCCAATCTCATCACAATGCCGTGTGATGAGTGCTCTGATAAAGGTGTCCCTGACTGAGAGCCCAGAGCAGCCGGTAGGACTTGTTTTCCCCAGAGAGTAGTTGGGGATAGTTTCACTCAAGCTGAGGCTTGACACAAAAGCAAACATTATCCAGATGGGCAGAGAGGAGAGGGGCCTTCCCAGAGTCAGGGCTGGAGTATGCAAGACACAGAGGCTGGAGAGCTCTTCAGTACAGGAGGCTCAGGGAGCAGATGATGCGGGTAGAAAGTTGAACAGGACCAGGTCACGAAGGGCCTTGGATGCTGGACAAAGAGGCTTGAACTTTAGTCACTGACCATGTTCAACTGACAGGAGAGATGGCTAAAACCCAAACTGGGCCTTTTCAGAGATATTTGCAAGGTACCTGAAGCGAATTTGCACCAAAGCAGCAGCTGCATTGCTACACTTTCATCTTCAGCTTCATGATTTCCCTTGGCCAACAGCACAGTAAGTAACCTCCGAGTTCAAAGTATTCAGCAAACAATGGAAAGGTAGAGCAGCCAGAAATGTACACATGATTTTCATGACAGATATGGTAATGCCATGTTAGCTAGGGGAGCCTCTTTCTCTACTGCCCGGATGGACCTATGTTGCAACACAAATTGGAATAGGATGGAATCTGTGCCCTGTTGCCAGGGTCACCCCTAACAGAATGGAGAGATCAGTAATCATCCCAGTTGGTGTCATACTGAATTGTTTATAACTCAAATCATAACTGATGTCAAGTAAAAGCTCCATGTACCCATTAAAATATGGCATTATAAAGAAGTAAAGTATATTTGAATCCTTAAAAATAAAACCAAAACTATGTGTTAGAAAGATCACTCAGGGTAGAGTGACTGAGGGGCTTACAAAGGACTGTAATGTCTGATGCTCATCTCCACCAATGTCTATTCTATGCCCACCCCCACTCTGGCAGTGTTGACAGAAAAGACCACACTGCCACAGGAGTAACAGGGACCCCTGTGGGAGGCAGCGCAGAAGCCAGGCTGCTTAAAGCAGAGCCCCGGGTGCATTTACAAGTGAATGTGCCAAGTTCTCCAGGATCAAGCCAGGGAGTCCTGATCACTAACAACATCTCTGCCTTGGGGCCTGTTTAAGTGGCTTCCAGACTCAACTCAGACCCTAGCTCTCAAGGGCAACCAGGTTAGGTTTCTTCTCTTCTCTGAATCTCAGTTTCCCCGGGTGTAAGATGAGAGGGCTGGCCCAGTGACCTCTGAGGTGTCTGCTTGACCCAGTAGAATGGCACCAGCGGGCATTCTATAGCCAAGTTTGCCCAGAGGCAGCCAGTTCCTGCCTTTCTTATGGCTACACAAGGTCATTGAAGTCGCCCTCAGGCATGGAGCTTGTCGCTGCCTGGCCTTATCCAGCCTGCCCTTGGAGCAGATAGGAGACTGCTGCCTGCTGTTCTGAAGGAAAGCCTGACCTTGAAGGGGAGCCAGTGTGCACAGATTACTCCACAGAGGAGACTGATACCGTGCGTCTGACATGCCCAGAGCATCCCTGATCACATTAGCCGCCGCCTGAGTGGGGAGGATGCTGATACCGGCCTGTCTCGGCACCTGGTACCAGCCAGCCTGAGTCTTGGCCTGACCTCGCACAGCCCCTGCTGAGGTTGTCTGCAGAGCGCCAGATGATGGGTAATGACAGAAATGAAATTAGATGAGAAGTTTGTGAGTGATCCCCACCCCTGAGGTGGGAGTGGCTCTTACACTTCCTGGCCTTGCAGTGGAGTTTTCCTGTCTTAGCCTCACTTCTCTTAACTTAGCACAGGACCAGGTGTGGGAAACTCTTGCAGGCTCCCTGGAAAGAGGCCCGTTGAGCAGGATCATTTCTTTGGCCAAAATCGTGTCCTAGAGCAGCGCTCTTCTATAGAAATGTAATGCAAGCCATGTTTGCAGTTGTAAATTTTCTAGTGAGTACACATGTAAAAACATCTACATAAATATATACACCTACTACATACTCACAAAGACTAAAAATTTAAATTTTTTTAAAACTAAAAGGAAAGAAAACTAGTGAAATTATTCTTAATAATGTATTTTATTTAAACTACTGGCTCCAAATACTATCATTTCAATATGTAATCAAAATAAACATTAGTGAAATATTCCACATTCTTTTTTGCTTCCAAGTCTAAATTGGTATTTACACTTAAAGCACATTTCCATGCAGATACTAAATTTTCACCGAAAGTACTTGATCTATATTTATTTATTTTAATTTTTTAAATGGACACATAATAATTGCACATATTCATGGGGTACATAGTGATGTTTTGATAGATATATTGTACAGTGATCAGATTAGGGTGATTAGCATATCCACCATCTCAAGCATTTACCATTTCTTTGTGTTGGGAGCATTCACTGTCCTCCTTCTAGCTATTTGAAATGATGTAATATATTAATTAACTATAGCCATCTTTGATCGTCATTTAGATTTCATAAAATGTATGATTGAAAAGTAGTCGAGTCACATACCCAAGTTATTCCAAACATACTTAAAGGTTTTTCAGCAATGGAACTGAATGTCAGTTTTTAAACTAATGTAAATTAAATTAAATTGACAATTCCGTTGCTCAGGCACACCTGCTTCATTCAAGTGCTCAGGACCCACATGTGTGGTGGCAGCATATTGGACAGCACGGGCCTAGAGGAGAATACCAGCATAGAACAGGCGCTCTACAGGCAAAAATGAAAGAAGAGAAGGGAGAAAGAGAAAGAAGGAAGGATGAACAAAGAAAGAACAGCAGGGATGGGGAGGGTGTGGGAGCCTCGGTCTTGGAGTAAGACAGAGCCAGATTCACATTTGAGCTCTGCCACTCACTCATTAAAAGAACCTGGACCAATAACTTAAATCCCATGAGCTTCATTTTCATCACCTGATCATAGAAGGGAAACTGCCTACTTGGCAAGACGGCTGTGACTATCATGTGAAGTACAATACGCAAAAGTGCAGACGGTTTCTCCCCTGGCGCCACACGGTCCTTTCTCTTTCTTTTTTTTTTTTAGACAGAGTCTCGGTCTGTTGCCCAGGCTGGAGTGCAGTGGCACGATCTTGGCTCACTGTAACCTCCACCTCCCTGGTTCAAGCAATTCCCCTGCCTAAGCCTCCCAAGTAGCTGGGATTACAGGTGCACACCACCACATCTGGCTAATTTCTTTGTATTTTTAGTAGAGATGGGTTTTCACCATGTTGGCCAGACTGGTCTCAAACTCCTGACCTCAGGCAATCAGCCCACCGCGGCCTCCCAAAAGTGCTGGGATTACCGGCGTGAGCCACTGCGCCCAGCCTCTCTCTTTTTTTTTCCCCCCAGTTCTTCTTTTATCTGTCATAGACAAACACGCTTCCAATGAGATTTTAATATTTTAGTTGTGTTGCCTTAAATCAAACAAAAAACTTAATAATTATCGCTTTACAGCTGTGCTTCTCAAATTTCCTGGCATGTCAGAATCCCCCAGGCTGCTGGCCCTTCCCTGGCTCCAGAGGCCTGTGGTGGGTCAAAGAATCTACATTTCTAATGAACTCTGGACAATACTGGTGCTGCTGGTCTGAGAGCTACTTACTGACAGGTCAAGAGACAGCAGAAAAAAATGAAAAAACTTTATATTTAATCCCTTTAATGGTACTTTTTTTCCTTTTATAATACAGGGCATTTTAATTTTTGCCTTGAGTCCCCAAAAATTCTCTAACTGGTCCTGAGCAGAGTGGGTGAGCCACCCCAGAGGCGGGGGCCCTGAGGCTGCACTCAGGGTGCTGTGAGTCTGGGATGCAGAGAGATGCCCCTGGACTGTGTTTGATTCTGGGCACTGTGCTCAGGAGGACTGTCCCCAAGGCAGTGAAGAGCCTGGAGGCCACCCTGCTTCCCTGCAACTCTGAGCTCCTCCACTATGATGGAAGGAGGACTCTGCAGGGCTGAATGGCCACACAAATGGATGTGAAGGGCTGCACATCCCTATGTGGGCCTAGGGGTAGCCCCTGCACCAGGTTTTTTAGTTGATATTTAGCTGGTGTGTCCCCTTCGGCACATGGATACTCGAGGAGTGAGAACAGACCCTCACAGACACCCAGGGGCCCCCAAGTGGCTCCACACATGCCCACCAGCAGCCAGGTACCTCTCCCACCAGTCACTGGGATCGGGGTGCTCTGCTGAGGGTGTACTGAAAATGGGCACCAATAGGGAGATGACTCCTGGGCTCAGCCTCCCCAGCTCTCCTCTGGAGCCTTCCTTTCTACATACAGACACCATCCTGGGCAAGGAAGTCCAGCCAGGCAGCTCCTCTTCCCACAGCCTGCTACCCCTAGCCTGCAGTGGACCGGCCACCCCCAAGGTTGTTCAGCCTCCACTCTGCCAGGCACTAGGCACCTGGATTGGGGCTGGGCGACAGACTCATCCCCACAAAGGCACCCACCCTGTGGCACTGGCACTGCCAACCCTAAGCGTACTCCACCCAAAACTCTCTGGGGTGCCTGCCCCCAACCCCAGGCCTCCTCATGCCTGTGCTCGGGCCTCCGCCGGGCATAAGGGGAAGACAACAACAGCCGCTGGGCAGGGCCAGGAGAGACGGGGCAGTGGCTTGGGAACCAGGAGGCTGGAGGGAGCCAGGAAAACCCACTCACAGGAGGCGGAGGCAGCAGGAGACAGGACCGCAGAAGGGCCCCAGCCCTCGGCATACGCTCCACTGGCCCATTCGACGTCACTTAAAAAACACGGATTTAAAGATAGAATGATTAAGAATTTCAAGACAGCAACCGCAGAGCATTCAATTCTAAATGCAGGGCCCTTCAAGAGGCAGGGTTGTCACTGAGCACACGCCCTAGTTGAAGGCCATGAAACTGGCCCTGACCATGAGCTTCTGAATTTAAATGCAGGACATGGCCCTCTGTTCCGTCCTGCTGGGCTCCATCCTGCGGGTACAACCTTCGAACATTCCTTGCTGGTCTCTTCCTGCAAATGCACTGGCCCTCAGAGCTCAAGTCCTGAGTTCGGTGGACATCTTATCATGGTCCTCATCTCATTCATAAACTTGACATCCAGAGAGGGAAAGTGGCCTCTCCAAGGGCCGGGCATGCACAGCTCCCACCACATTCTTGTGCTGTGCTCTTCCCTCCAGCACCCGGCCCCTGCCCTACAGCCTTCTGTCCAACCTGCTGATAGCAAGGCTCCAGCACACACTGCACAGGTGGCTCTTCCAGATCCAATACGGCAAAGGAGCCTTTAACCGAACTTCCCCCATGAAGCGCAATAGGGAATGTCACCCTTGGAGGGTGGCCTGCACCTTCATCCTTGCAAATCAAGGCCGGGGTCTCAATTAGGTGATTAAACTGCAGCCACATCTCTTGAATGATGCCAACCGGAAGGCGCCTTTAGTGTCTCACCAATAGGACAGCCCGCCTGGACCAGCCTGGCTTTCTGGGTGCATAACATGGTCTATACTCCAGTGCACTGGCCCAGCCTCTCTTCTTCAGTGTGACACTCTGCCTGCCTGCCTGACCCTACAGGCTGCTCTACACAGGGGGACACTTCCATGACCTTTAGGGGTGCATCCTGCCCTGCAGTGGGCTAGCTGCATGGTTCTAGACTCCAGGCTGACTCTCAGCAGGGTCACACTCTTAGCAGGAGGCTCACAGAAGATCAGGCTGGTGCTGGGCACCATGGTTCTGTGACACTGAGACACAGAAGGATGTGCACAGAAATGCCTCAGATGGTGATAGCTCACCGGACAGGAAGGGGTGATGCGCAGGAGGAAGTATGCTTGGTGCCAGCGCAGAACAAAGATGTAGATAAAATTCTTTACGAGTGATCTCAGCTAGACTAAATCCCTAGATAAATTAGGATGTGGGGAGGAATGTGGCAGGGGATTAGTAGGTGGGGGTTGAATGACCCAGGTCACCTCTGAGAAACCAAGCCCAAGTACAGAGGCTCCTCCAACCATCAGCTCAGGAACCCTGTGAGACACAGGTTGCTCCTCAGAGTAGGTCTTTCCTATGCAGTGTGTGGTCCATGGGCCAGCTGCATCAGCATCACCTGGGAGCTTGTTGGAAATACAGACCCTAGGGCCTCACCCACGCCACCTCAAACAGAGTCTGTTCTTGCAGTATGTGCTGGGTGCTCTGTGTGCATCTTAAGATTGGAGAAGCAGCACTTTCAAGCAAAACAACATCAAGCCTACCCAACTCTGGACTGGGAGCTCCTGAGATGTGATCCCCTCCCTCAAGAACTCCTAGTCCAGGGTTGGGTAGCCTTGATGTTGTTTTGCTCCAAAGTGCTGCTTTTAAGGTGCATGGTTCTTTAAAGGTGCTTGATAAATTAAACCAATGAAGGAGCAATCATCCAAAAGCAGAAAGAATGCTGAAAGTCATGGTTGGGAGAGGCAACAATAACAAGAAATGGGGTCTAGTTCTCAGGCTGAAAGCTGAGCTGCAAACCAGGGCTGACTACCCATGGGCTGATTCTGGCTCATAGACATATTTTGTTTGGCTCATGCAATATTTTTCAATGCACAGGATTTTACCCACTAAAAATATATAGATTTCTATAAGGTAAATTTGGGCCTACTTTCACCATATAAAGAATTGACAGGAGCTGACTGGGCGCGGTGGCTCACGCCTGTAATCCCAGGACTTTGGGAGGCCAAGGCGGGCAGATCACCTAGGTCAGGAGTTTGAGACCAGCCTGAACAACATGGAGAAACCCTGTCTCTACTAAAAATACAAAATTAGCTGGGCACAGTGGTGCATGCCTGTAATCCCAGCTACTTGAGAGGCTGAGGCAGGAGAATCATTTGAACCCAGGAGGCAGAGGTTGCAGTGAGCCGAGATTGTGCCATTGCACTCCAACCTGAGCAACAAGAGCAAAAGCTGCTTTTTCAGTTTATCTTACCTGCCTGATCTCTATGGGGTTAGAGTCTGTGTGTACTAGTGCACATAATAAACTCAAATGCAAAGATGGCGAGAAAATGATGGTTATTATGTATTGGCTGACTTGTTTGACACCCTTTATTATTTGTACTGTGGGGTCATGGTTAAGGGCGAGGTGCTCAGTCATACTGTCTGATTTTCAATCACGGCTCAGCCTCTTCCCAGATCTGAGGCCCAGGGCAAATCACAGAACCCTGTAAACTTCAGGTTCCTCATCTGAAAAATGGCTGTGACAAAAGTAGCTCCATATAGGATGTTAAACGTGTTGCTTGGCACATTGTTAGTTATTGGTAAGGGCTCTAAATTAATTTAAATAAAACATTTTATTATAAGTCAATGTATTTAAATTATTTTACAGCTCTTTACCAATAGCTGATTAGTACAGCATTACAATTGTAGTACCAGAGCAAAACAACACGAAGGAATACAAGTATTTATTCCCTGCATTGCTAAAACACCAACACTGATTATCAATATTTTCTATGAAAAGGTGTTCAGAATACCTAACATTTTAAAATCCAGCTAAAATATTAGACATTTCAAATAAAAAGTAAGTATTAGAAGCATTAAGTGAAAACAAAAATCTATGAAATATAAATGTTAAAAATGTTACCCTTCTCATACTAATTGTTAGCAGATGACATGAATAAAATACTATTCAAAAGTAATGAACTAAACCCTATAGGGTAAAGGAACTACTGATAATATTTGGAATGAAAATCTACTATTTGATGTTATATGAATCATGAGCACATTTTTGTGCCCATTTTTTCCAGCCACTGAAACCTTTTCTTTTACTCTAGGCTGGTCAAGGCAATGGTGAGATGTTCCAAGCTAAATTTCAAACTAATTTCCAGTATTATCCTTTGAGTTTTTCATCTTCAAGTAATTCCATTTTTTCTTCCACACTTTAGAAGATATCTTTTATTTTAAACTCCCTTCTTTTTTTGTTGGCAGGAACTACATTTTTTTATTTGATCATGAGCTTTAGTTTCATTTCAGAGAAAGCGTTCCTGGTTTGTGGTCATCCTCTCCAGTGTTCATGTGGGTAGGTGGAGATGCCAGTGGGTCACCTGGGGCAAATTCCAGGCTAGAAAGTCTCTGAAGCAGAATAAAGATTTGTATCGTGATGGAGGCAGCGTAGTTCCCCTCCTCCTGGGTTGTAGAAGATTAGAAAACTGCTTTTTAAACAAGCTTTCCTTTACTGGATCCAAACGCCTACTGTAGTGTATTCCCAGGTGTAAATAGTTCTAATTTTTAAAAAAACATATCACAAAAATACTAATAGTTCAGCATTTCTCAAAAGCACATTATTCTGGAATACCAGAATCCCAAAAACTGGAATTACAATTACTGAAAAACACCAGGTCTGGAGAGTCTTTGCAAGTCAGTTGCCTTTGTGGGTTCCAAGAACATAGTGTTGACTTGAGACTGAGGGGACAGAGTTTGGAAGGCCAAGGCTGGGAAAGAAGGGAAGTTGTTGCCTCGAGTTGAATAGTGTCCCCCAGAATTCATGCCTGCTGGTAACCTCAGAATGTGATCTTATTTGGAAATAGGGTATTTGTGGATGAAATGAACTAAGAGGAGGTAATCCTGAATTAGGGTGGCCCCATATCTGATGGTTGGTGTCCTTATAAGCAGAGGAGAGGACAGACAGGATGCACAAAGACACAGAAGGAAGAAGGTCATGTGAAGACAGAAGCAGAAGTTGGGGGATGTGTCTACAAGCCAAGGGTTGCTAAGGAACCTGGAAGTCACCAGTAGCTGGAAGAGGCAAGGAAGGATTACTCCCTCGAGCCTTTAGAGCTCCACCGCGATCCTGGACTTCTGGCCCCCAGAACTCTAACCAAAGAAATTTCTGTTGTTTTAAGCCACTCAGTTTGTGGGAGTTAGTTATGGCATCCCTACGGAAAACGTATACCATTGTGGCATTGGGAGTGACACTGCCAGGGCCACTGGCCCTCCGCAGCAGGGCCCATGCTCACTAACCTTGGAATCCAGTCCACACTCTCAGGGGCCAGAAGACCAAGCTCCTGTTCCTGCTGTCCACTCCTGGCGGGTCCCCCATCTTCCTGCACCCTCTCTCTGCCTAGCACCTCCATCCATGCAGCATGCTGCTCCAGCCATGCTGTATCGTTTGCTTGGCCCGAGGCACAGCCCCTGGGACTTCCTGTGCTGCTCCCAGAGGCCTATGGTCAGGTGGGAAGAACAGAGTTGCAGGCATCCAGGAGACCCAGAAGGGGACCTGCTGCTTCCCCACCCCCCATGTGTGCCACCTTGGAAAGTCACCTCATCTCCCTGAGTCTCACTGGATGGTGACAGTAATGACCTTTGCAGGCCCTTGGCAGAGATTTTGGAATACAGCAGTGCCTGGTACACAGCAGATGCTCAATAAACATGAGAACCTCCCGTCAAGTCAGCACAGGAAAGACTGAGAATTCCAGCATCCTGGAGAACCAGGCCTCCTCTGATGGACTTGGGGGCAGAGCTGGAGCATGTGGGGACAGGACCAACACATCCCTAGCGAGGCTGGATAGGGATGTGAGCCACCTGTCCTCATTACATGTACACAGCCGGAGGATGAGGAGAGGGCTCTAGGTAGAGGCTCTGGTCCATAGTCTTCCATGTCTGGCACAGAGCAGGGCTCCACGAATACTGGTCACAGGAATAATGCTGGAGAAGCAGAGGACCCTCTGGCTGACGCAACAGAGCAGAGTTGCAAGACCAGTCACCCCGCAAAGGCTGCCCTGAAGGAATGTGAAAACCAGAAGGATTTCTTCCCTTTCATTTTTTAAAAATTAAGAGAGGCTAACCTTCTTTGTCCTGTGAAGGGTCACTTAAGTGGCCCTCTTAGATATGCAAATGCAAGGCTAGAAAGCAGCTGGCCTCCTGGGATTCCTGTATCAGCGAAATCTTTGCAGCCCTTGGTGATGGGTTTTATTTTTTATTGAGTGGCCTGGCAAGGATGGTGCCCTTCTTTGGCCTGTAGAAGAGGGGTGATTGGTTGAGAGAGCTGGGGGAGGAAAAGAAATTTGTGGACTAATTTGCACAAAGAGCCCAGGTTTTCTGAAAGGAATGAGACAAATACACCAACACAGTGTTTTCACACTTTTTTTTGATAAGAAATAGACATTACATTGCCCCCTGGGAGCCCAGGGCAACGGAAGCTGAGGCTTCAGCAAACACTGCTATTCCTATATTCTGCGTCTTCTGGAATGTTCTGTCCTATGTGAGTCTATCTCTTTCGTAAAAATTTCAGACAAAGCCCACAGAATTGATTTCATGACCCCTCTAATGAACTGGTGTCCACAGTCTGAAAAATATTTTTTGAGATTTGGTTTACAAGAGGTCTGTTGGGTGGATTGAGGCCTGGCTGTAGGAAGTGGGGAAACAGAGGCACTGGAGGTTAAGTGAGTTAACCTGGTACTGAGTAACTAGCAGGTGGGAGGACAGTGGTCTTCTGGAGCTATGCAACAGTAGAGCTGGGTCTGACCTGGCCATCTGAGGCCAACTCACCCTGGAAAATAGTGGCGAGGGCACTAGAGCTTGCAAACTTTGTCCTCTAGCATGAAGGTCCCCTGCCTGACCCTGCAGAGACTTGGCAGCCCTTTCCTTCCCCTGGGGACAGCTCCACAGGCTCAACCCCCTATTTCTATACAGCTGTCATCTCACTGGCAACACCAAGGCCAGCTTGGAAGATACCGGCTCTGTGCCCACCACCCTGGGGCAGCCCAGTGCCCTCGTCTGGCAGAGACCTCACCACCAGATTGAGCAGAGTGCGGAGGTGTTCTTAGAAGGCAGAACACCCTCAAAGAGTTGCAGTTTCTGCAGCAAAACCCCGAGGAACAAGGGACCTTCCCCACCCCAACATCTATCTACGCTTTGGACGGGACCCAGGCCAGCCTCTGCCGGGCCCCATCCTGCGCCTTTCTCCTTCCACAGCTAGGTGGCAGCAGCAAGCGCCCATGCCCCCCTTTCCTCAGGGCAGAAACTCTCCCAATTCCCTCCCCTCCACCTATGAGCACCCCTGGCCACAGCTTTCTTCACTGAGAAAAGGAAGGGTGTCGGGCACTTGCAATGTGCCATTCTCTTTTTTTCGTGTCACAGCCAATACTGACAACCCTCAGCGCCTTCCACACCTTTCGTTGTCCACATGAAGTGAGAGTCTTTCAAGATGGTAGAAGTTGGAATTCAATTCAGACAGCTCTGGAGTCAGTTTCAGTCAAGGCAGTGTGGTGGCAAAGCACCAGCTTGGGTGCCAAAAGTCCTGACTGTCCCTTATAGCACCTCACCCCTCTGGATCCATGTGGCAGCCAAAGCCTCTGCTCCTCTTGCAGCCGCGAAGATTGACTCCACTTCCCATCCTCCCTGCAGTAAGACAGGGTCACATGACTAAACGCTGGTCAAGGAAACATGGGTAGGAGTGGCAAGTGACCTCAGAGGCTTCTGTAGCTGCTGTCAGCACCAGCTCCTAAAATCCCCTGATAAATTCCCTGCCCCCTCTCCCTGCATCTCACAGCAGAGGATTCAGAGGAGGACACTGAGGTCCTAGAAGGAGCCTGGGTCCCTGAGTGACCACATGGAGCAGCCCACTCCCTCTTCCCTTTTCATGCTGACCTGCAGGAGCCAGTGACCTAAACAAGAAGAGTCTTTAAGGGATTAAGCTGCTGAGATTTGGGAATTGTTAGAGCAGCAAGCATGAATTACCTGATTGATGTGCCTAGTTTCCTTATCTGTAAAAGGAGGTTATCAACATCAGTCTCAGGGTTGTTTTGTCAATGACTTATGATGCAGTGAAAACACAAACCCAGGATCTGACACATTCCAGGTAACTGAGGTCCCTCCTTACAGCACCAGCAGCAGCCGCAGCAGCAACAGTGCAAGGAGCACTAGTTAACTCCGAGTGTGCACAGTACTATGCCCCCAGCTGAGTGGACCAGACACCAGATGGGCCTAGTTCATATACAGGGTCTCATGTTCTATAGCATGGGGGTTCTGGGAGCCTTAAAAGATGTGCAGGACTGACTGCAAATGCTTTGTAAAATGAATTTTTCCTATAACTGCAGACCATTAAGGTGATATCTGTAAATAGAATGCTAAGCTGATGGGTCACACATAGCAAAAGCAAGAAGTAAGAAAGTAAGGATCACCCTGGAGGCGGACACCTCAGTTCTAATTCTGACTTTTCCACTTACTAGTTGGGACCCACATAAATCACTTAACCACTTCAAGCCTCAGTTTCCCCTTCTGTAAAATGGAGATTGTCATAGGGTTCTTGCACGGATAAATGAGTTAATTTATGCAGAATGTTCAGAACAGTGCTTGGCATACAGTAAGTGGCATGTATGCCACTAAATGACTCTTGCTCAGGCAACTGAGACTGCCTCCCATCCTGAGTGCATGGTAGGGTCTGATGTCATCACAGCCACTGGGAAGTACCTGTCCCCTTTGGGAGCTGCTGCTGTGTTTGTCCACATGGCAAGGAGAGAGAGCCCTCTTGGCCCCATGGCCTCCTGCTCTTTCCCATGCTGCATTTCTCCTGGGAATGGGGGAGGAAAGAAAGTCGGAAAAAGCAGGTGGGGGCAGGGTGGGGGTGAGGCTTCAGGGAAAGGACAATGGGCTTTGTAAATCCCTCCCTGGGCAGGCTGGCCAAGTTCAATGGCTTCAGGCCACATGAACAGCAAGAAAAATGTGGCCCAGGAATTTCTCCCCAACGATTCCCCTTGTCTTTCTCTGTGGGAATTTGGAGCTGCAGACACATTCCTTCCATGAACAGAGTCCACAGTAGCTGAAGGCCCATTTGCCTGAGCTGGGGAACCTGGCTGGCCGGGCACTTCTAGAGCTCTGCCCCTATTGCCCCCTCCCACCCCCTGTCAAGGAGTGGGCACTGCCAGTGTGCCAGAGAATGCACTCTCGCTGGCAGACCTCACAGCTTGCTCTGTCAGGGACTGACCTCTCCTGGGCACGGCCGGCTCCTCTCCTGAGCCAAACTGCCCAGACAGCTTTCACAGCTGCTTTTCCACAATCTGTCACCCAGAAGTGGAGACTAGACATCTTGGAGAGAATTCCCATCCATTCACTTTTTTTTCTAAGCTAAGTACTTCTCGACTTAAGAGGAAATTACTTCCCAGATGCTCTAAAATTCTTTTAAAATACTGTAAAGTACAGTCCACAGGCCAAACCTGGATTGCCACCTGCTATTGTACACAAAGTTTTATTGGAACACAGCCACACCCATTCATTTACATATTGTCAGTGGTTGATTTCACGCCACAATGGCAGAGTTGAGTAGTTGAGTTCTCTGTTGCTACAGAGACTGTATGGTCCTCAAAGCTTAAATATGTTTACTATCTTCCCCTTAGAGACAGTTTACTGACTTCTGGTTTACTCCTTTGTTATTCCACAAAGGATTTGAAATGGCCTCTATTGAGAAGACTTAGAATAAAACAGTGATTACACAATAGTTCAAAATAATTGAGAGCCTGAGAAAATGCAAATAAAAATAGCAACACAGGCCGGGCGTGGTGGCTCAAGCCTGTAATCCCAGCACTTTGGGAGGCCGAGACGGGTGGATCACGAGGTCAGCAGATCGAGACCATCCTGGCTAACACGGTGAAACCCCATCTCTACTAAAAAATACAAAAAAAATAGCCGGGCAACGTGGTGGGCACCTGTAGTCCCACCTACTCAGGAGGCTGAGGCAGGAGAATGAAACCCGGGAGGCGGAGCTTGCAGTGAGCCGAGATCTGGCCACTGCACTCCAGCCTGGGCAACAGAGTGAGACTCCGTCTCAAAAAAAAAAAAAAAAAAAAAAAAAAAGCAACGCAAAATCATGAACCACAACAAAAATATGAAGACTGTTAGGACCCACATATTTGCCAAAGCCAGGCTTTAAATTTTTCTTGAGCTTCCTGGAAGCCAAAGGAAAAAGAGAAATGAGACAAGTCTCATTAAAAGAAAGAAAAAAGAATACAAGTCCTTATGGGATCTAGAGCTTTTTCTAGCACAAAGATGTATGGGACTTGCTTCAAATAGAAAAAGAATAATACCCACCTTCCCCATAATCATATACTTAGTTAAAAACAAAACAAAACAAAACAAACAAACACACACACAAAAAAACAGAGCAATGAGTCTGCAAAATGAATAGCAACTGCAATGCTGTTGATGAGGGTCAGTACAGGGACAGGGGTTCTTGTTAATATGTCTGACCAGAGATTGAGCTAGATATCTAAAGGCAAAGCGGTTGACTTCCATGCACTGTGCTAAAAGTGCATAAAACATTTTGAGAGGTAGGGTGTAAGAAGCCTCATTTCTGCTTATTATTTCTGTAGATCTATTTGTTTCAGAGCAAAAACTGGAGTTAACTAAGGACAGCCCCAACTTGTCACTAACTCACCTTACAGTGCCTGGCACAAAGTAGGCCCTTAAGAAATTGCTTGTGAAAAATGAGGAGGTTGTGTTAAAAGAGAACCTTCCAATTCCAATGTCCGTGGGTCTGTGGTATGTGGACATACAGTGTGTGTGCACACTGAATTTCCGCCAAACTCTTAATACAGATCAGAAATATGATGGGAGAAGGGGATGGGGGCAGGGAGGCAGGCCCAGATGAGACCCTTACCTCCAAGAGGCAGGAGGCAGTGAGTGGTTGTTAAGAAGGTGACCAGTGGCGTTCAGACTGCCCAGATTGTAGGACAGGCTCTACCCTCTACCTACCAGCTGTGTGATTTTGAGAGCTTGCATAACCTGAGCGGGTGTCCATATCCTTACCTATAGATTGGATCTGATGACATATCACCCTTATGGGCTATTGTGAAAATTAAACAAAATAATGCCCATGAGTTACTAGTGCCAATCAAAGGTATGTTTTGTGAAAAGTTGTCTACAAAGTGTCTTCATCATGCCCTTCAACAAGCTCCCTCTACCAGAGGCCAGGGCTGGCAGGAGATGGACATTATTCTGAAAAGCTAGGAACAATGACCTGCAGTCTCAATCCAGCACTCCACAGGACTAGTCTTTTTTAACTGGAAGTCTCAACTACAGTTATGTGTGCCTTCGTCCCATAGGCCATCTTATTCACCACCGAGTCCTGTTCCTTTTCCCAAAAAAATATTTATCATAGAATTGTTAAGATCACAGGCTAGAAAGCAAGATGGGCTGGGTTCCGATCTGAGCTTAGCCACTAAATAGCTGTGTGACCTTGTGCAAATGACTTCACTTCTCTGTACTTCAGTGCCCTCCTCTTGAAAGTGGAAATAATGATGACATCAAATGCATAGGATTGCTCTGAATTCTAAGTGAATGTGCATATGTCAAGCTCTTAGCCTGGCACATTGTCAGGGCCAGATAGTGCTAGCCATGAGGATTTTGCATCACTTCCTATGTTTCAGCTATCTGTAACTGCATAACAGACTACCCCAAAGTTTAATGACTTAAAACAACACACATTTTCCTTTTTAAACAAAATGTATTTCAATAGATTGTTGGGGAACATGTGGTGTTTGGTTGTATGAATAAGTTCTTTAGTGGTGATTTCTGAGATTTTGGTGCACCCATCACCTGAGCAGTGCACACTGTACCCAGTGTGTAGTCTTTTATCCCTCCCCCTCCTCCCCCATTTTCCCCCATTCCCCAAAGTTCATTGTATCATTCTTATGCCTTTGCATCCTCATAACTTAGCTCCCAGTTATGAGTGACAACATATGATTTTGCTTTTCCATTGTTGAGTTACTTCACTTAGAATAATGGTCTCCAGTTCCACCTAAATTGCTGCAAATGCCATTATTTCATTCCTTTTTATGACTGAGAAGTATTCCATGGTATTTATATACTACATTTTCTTTATTCACTCATTGATTTATGGGAATTTGGGCTGGATCTATATTTTTGCAATAGTGAATTGCACTGCTATAAACGTGTGTGCAAGCATCTTTTTCATATAATGACTTACTTTCCTCTGGATAGATAGACAGTAGTGGGATTGCTGAATCAAATGGTAGTTCTACTTTTAGTTCTTTAAGGAATCTCCACACTGTTTTCCATGTGGTTGTATTAGTTTACATTCCCACCAGCAGTGTAGAAGTGTTTGCTTTTCACCACATCCACACCAACATCTATTTTATTTTTATTTTTTTTGTTATGGCCACTTCTCGCGAGAGTAAGGCGGTATTGCATTGTGGTTTTGATTTGCATTTCCCTGATCATTAGTGATGTTGAGCATTTTTCTATTTGCTTGTTGGCCATTTGTATATCTTCTTTTGAGAATTGTCTGTTTGTGTCCTTAGCCCACTTTTTGATGGGATTGTTTGTTTTGTTCTTGTTGATTTGTTTGAGTTCTTTTTAGATTCTGGATGTTAGTCTTTTGTCAGATGTAAAGATCACAAAGATTTTCTCCCACTCTGTGGGTTGTCTTTTTACTCTGCTGATTGTTTCTCTTGCTATACAGAAGTGTTTTAGTTTCATTAAGTCCCATCTATTGATCTTTGTTTTTGTTGCATTTGCTTTTGGGTTTTTGGTCAAAAACTTAGACGAAGTCTTTGTCTAAGCCAATGTCTAGAAGGTTTTTTCAATGCTATCTTCTAGAATTTTTACAGTTTCAGGTCTTAGATTTAAGTCTTTGATCCATCTTGAATTGATTTTTTTTTTTTTTTTTTTTTGAGAGAGTCTTGCACTGCCTCTCAGCGTGGAGTGCAGTGGTGCGATCTTGGCTCACTGAAACCTCTGCCTCCTGGATCCGAGCAATTCTTCTGCCTCAGCCTCCCAAGTAGCTGGGAATACAGACGACCGCCACCACACCTGGCTAATTTTTTTTTTTTTTTTTTTGGAGACGGAGTCTCGCTCTGTCGCCCAGGCTGGAGTGCAGTGGCCGGATCTCAGCTCACTGCAAGCTCCGCCTCCCGGGTTTACGCCATTCTCCTGCCTCAGCCTCCCGAGCAGCTGGGACTATAGGCGCCCGCCACCTCGCCCGGCTAGTTTTTTGTATTTTTTTTTTTTTTTAGTAGAGATGGGGTTTCACCGTGTTAGCCAGGATGGTCTCGATCTCCTGACCTCGTGATCCGCCCCTCTCGGCCTCCCAAAGTGCTGGGATTACAGGCTTGAGCCCCACACCTGGCTAATTTTTGTATGTTTAGTAGAGATGGGGTTTCACCATGTTAGCAAAGCTGGTCTCGAACTTCTGACCTCAGGTAATCTGCCCGCCTTGGCCTCCCAAAGCGCTGGGATTACAGAAGTGAGCCACCGAGCCCAGCGAAGTTGATTTTTATATAAGGTGAGAGTTGAGGATCCAGTTTCATTCTTCTATGTGTGGCTTACCAATTATCCCAGCACCATTTGTTGAATAGGGTGTTCTTTCCCTACTTTATGTTTTGTTTGTTTTGTTGAAGATCAATTGACTGTAAGTATTTGGCTTTATTTTTGGATTCTCCATTCTATTCCATTGGTCTATATGCCTATTTTTATACCAGTACCATGCTAAAAACAAAACACATTTTCTTTATTTGCTCACTGTTCTACAGTGTGGCCATGGCTTGGTGGGGACAGCTTCTCTCTGCTCCACATGGTATCACTTGGAGAATCCACTTCCAGGACAGCCTCACTCCCAGAGCTGGAAGTCAGTGTGGTTGCTGGCTTGGACCTCAGTTCTCCATTTGGCCTCTCCACATTGCTAGGTTGGAGTTCTTGCAGCACAATAGTCTCAGGACAGTTCCACTGTTTACAAGGGGGTGCTTTCACTAAAGTCAGGGAAAAGCAGAAGCTGCCAAGTTTTCTCAGGACTTGGACCTAAAATTGGTCCAGAGTCACTTCTGCTACCTTCTGTCAATTAAAGCAGCTCATAGGGCAGCCTAGATTCGAGGGAGGGGGTTACATAAGATACAAGAACTGGAAGACGTGGTTGGCTGGGGCCCCCGAGCTAACACATTGCCCTGCCTGGTCTCCATCTCCTCCAACCTGTGTTTGGCCCACATCTCTCACCTGGCTTATGCCTTTTGCATCTTTGCTTTCTTTCTGCTCCAGTCTCCCCCTTCCAGTCCCTATCTCACTCTAGCCACCAGGCCAGCCAATCAGAATCACAGGCTGCATCATATCTCCTACCCTAAATGCCATGTTGTGACTCCCTCCCCTCATCCGAGTAAAGAGCAAGTTCTTAATGGGATACTACTCTACCCATTGGAGGACTGTGTAGTCCATGTGAATTGCTATAAAGGAATACCTGAGACTGGGTCATTTATAAGGAAAAGAGGTTTATTTTGGCTCACAGTTCTGCAGGCTGTACAAGCATAGCACTAACATCTGCTTGGCTTCTGGGGAGACCTCAGGAAGTTTACCATTGTGGCAGGAGGCAAAGGGGAGCATACATGTCCCATGGCAAGAAACCAACAGAGAGAGAAAGAGAGAGAGAGAGAAAGGAGGAGGTCTCATACCCTTTTAAACAACCAGCTCTCATGTCATCTGCCCCATGACCCAAACACCTCCCACTAGGCCCACCTTCAACACTGGAGGTCATATTTCAACATGAGATTTGGAGGGACACACGTCTACACCATATCAGAGATCATTCCTGTGCCATCCCCTAAGATGCTGGACCCCTCCTCGCAGCCCAGGTCCCACCTCAAAGCATCCTGCTCCTCAGAGTTTTCTTCACCACTCTCGGCAGACTGGCTTTCTGTCCCCTACAGCTCCCAGGGTAACCTCCTATCCCCCGCCCCACACTGGACTGGCTTTGTGTCAGGCATTCAGCTGTGTTCAATCATCATTTGTACATGAGTGAAGGAAAGAATGATCATTATAGGCTCCCTAAGCTATGCTTGTGGCTAAGATGGTTACACTCCCATTTATACTCTTCCCCTGAGCTACCCAAGGCTGAGCTCACACCTGAGATAGTGCTGTGAGGGTGCCTTGGATATTCTGGGGAGGAGCAATCCAGACTCCTGCATTGGAACTACAGAGGACATGTCCTGAGTCTCCTAAGAAAATCCTTGAATGGCCTGGGGCGTATCTGGGACCAGGGGCTCAGGTTGCACAGGCTTCAGGATCCCAGTAGCAGCACTCCCTAGAAGCAACTCTACATTCTCACCACCCAACTGTGGGTCTCCCAGAAAAATAGAGTAAAGTGGCAGGAGGTAGAGCTCTGGGCAGCCTTTATCCCATGGAAACTTTGTCCTCAAAGCTAGCATCCAGCCTCCTCCCAGAGCCCACTGTGCCCACTGGATATCCATCCCCTGGCTCTAGCTCTTCTGCCCTGTGCCTGGTGGTGGGCTGGAGGTTGGCCTTCCTGCTGGGAAACATGTCCTAGAGGCTCCCACCTCTGTCCCTTCTTCTGGAGCAAGGCAGCTTGAGCACAGCTAGAGCCTTGCAGCATGTGTGATCTTGATGTTTTGGCTCAATTCTCGTTAGTTTGGGGTCATGATCAATTTGGGTGGCAGAACTATGTTCAGGGAATTTGGTTTTTCAGACAAAGTCTATGCTAAGTGGGTGCTTTGCCAGTTGCAGCCCATGGCTTTAGGCCTAACTAGGAAAATACTACCCATTATTCTGTTTATTTAACCATTAAACCATCCATCATCCATCCTTCTATTCACCTATGAAACACATCCATTCAACCTTCCCTCCACCCCTCCATCAATCTATTCACCTATCCACACCTCCATCCAACCAACCATCCATCCACCCATCCATCCATCTCTTCACCTATCCACCCCTTCATGCAACCATCCATCTATCCACCCATCCATTCATCTATTCACCTATCCACACCTCCATTCAACCAACCATCTACCCATCCATCCATCTATTCACCTACCTACACCTCCATCCAAATATCAATTTCTCCATCCATCCATCCATCCATCCATCCATTCATCCATCCATCCATCCATCCATTTACCCATCTATCCACCCATCCATCCATCCATGCACCCATCCATTCATCCACCCATCCATCTTGGCTCTGCCACTTACTACCTCATTGGTCTCGGGGAAGTCTCTTCACCTTTCTGAACATTAGTTTCTTCCTTTGTAAATTGAATCTCATGGCATCTGCTTCATGCAGTTGTCCTGTGGTTAACTGAGATAACCTTTGTGAGTTGCCTGGCACATGGTGGGAAACATATAGTGCATGTTATTTTCCTTCCCCCTTGAGGAAGAACACACAACTAAAAAACCATAAAAAGATAATGTGTAATTAGGAATTAAAGTGTGTGAAACCAAAGGCAATAAAACAAGAAGCCCTTGCCTTCCTATTTGTCTACTGAACTGCCTTGGGAGTTGATATTTAAAGCCACTTTGAAAAGTCGAGTATCCCAAAATATATTTAAACTGTTCAATAGGGACGTTGACCCTTTATAATAGGCTCATTTGAAACGATCCTGCTTTGCTACTTCCTCTTAGAAAGATAAACAAGCGGCCCACAATGGCCGCTGTGATGTTTTCTTTTAAATCTTGCTTTCCAAATGTAGGACTTGGCCGTTGGACAATCACCCGAGGGGCTCGCTCCCCGCAGATGCTCTCCCTGAATGCAGGGAGCTCTAGCTTGGAATTCCTGGGGCCTCATTAAGCCCGCTGTGACTAAGTGATCTTGCCTGGTGCTAAAACTGTTTAAAATGACTTGGCAGCAACCAGAAGTCAGGTCTCTCTGTTTTTTCTCAGTTACTCTCTCTTTGTAACCCCCGCCTACATGTCATGAAGTGAAAACATCTTTCTTTCCGGATCTAATGCAGGACAACCGTTCTCTCTCCCCAAAGCCTCACCCTGGTCTTTCTGAGGAGTTAAAGGAGAGGGAGGGAGGCAGAAATCTGCCCCGCTGTTGTTAATCTCTCCTTTGAATGAAGACTTAACTCCCGGGAAAACCTCTTCCCTGCTCTAAGTCATTCTTTCCTGCCCCCACATTTATTTAACTCTTCTGCTCCGTGCCTTGGGCAGCCTCTGCTTTCCAGCCTGCCCTTACTGAGATTCTCCTCTGAGACCACCTCTGTTCTCCCCAAATGGAATTGTGGTAGGGAGGGAGGGAGAAAATTCCACTCAAGTCAAGGCCATCAGAGCTGGACCACAGCCCTGCTTCAGGGTCAAGAACAGATCCTAGGAACTGGGGGGTGACAAAGAACCTTACATGAAGAAGCCTACTCTGTGCCAAACACTTAAAAATATAATTATTTCAGTCAAAGTAAATTGATTATTTAGTTACACAATAATACAGGATTATGTTTTCCTTTTACAGAATGAGGCCATTATAAAAAAGCCAAAGTCTCTCGACACCCACTTTACTCCATTCTTGTTCCACCCTCTCCCCAAAGGGAACCACTTCTGTTTTCCTGTTTTCCTCCCATATATTTTTCTAGGCCCAAGGGCCTAGAACAGAACATGGCATAGAGTGAACACTATAGTAATATTTTGTGAGTATGGGTATGTGTTTTACATAAGTGCCATGAATCCATACATCTCACACATTCAGCCATAGCACTCTCCTTTTATATCATATACCATCTTATGAAAATTTCAACGTATTTGATAATTCTTTCATTTGTTTGTTTGTTTTGAGACAGAGTCTCACTCTGTCACCCAGGCTTGAGTGTGGTGGCCCAGTCTCGGCTCACTGCAACCGTCACCTCCTGAGTTCAAGTGATTATCGTGCCTCAGCCTCCTGAGTAGTTGCAATTACAGGTGTGCGCTACCATGCACTGCTAATTTTTGTATTTTTAGAAGAGAAGGGATTTCACCCTGTTGCCCAGGCTGGTCTCAAACTCCTGGGCTCAAGTGATCCACCTACTTTGACCTCCTAAAGTACTGGGATCGTAAGCAGGAGCTACCAGGCCTGGCCAATAATTCTTTTACTGATGAACATTTTGGTGGTTCCAACTGTTTGCAACCACAAGCAAGGCTGCCGTGAATAACCTTCTATAGACTTTCCTGGGCATGTGGGCACACATTTCCATGTGGTACATATGAAGAAATAAGACAGCTTGCTCCCAGGGCATCAGCATTTTTAGTTTTAATAAAGCAGCTTCCATGTTACCTTCCAAGGTGATTGCACCAAACACACTCTCATGAAAAAGTGCCCAAATCCTCGCCAAGACTTGATAATGACGATAGCTCACACTTGCAAAACACTTAGCTACAGGCCACTTGGGTTCTAAGTCCTTGCATATATCAACTCATTTAATTGCCACGACCATCCGGTGAAGCAGTTTCTGTTATCTTCTCTGTTTTATAGGTGGGGAAACTGGGCACAGAAAGAGTTTGAATAACTTAATTCTTAATTTGTGCTAAGTAGCATCTGAACCGCTATCATTTCCCTCACTTTTCAGGTGAGGAAACAATTTCAGAGGGGAGATGACTTATCCAAAGTCACACAGCTTACAGGTAGCCCGCCAGGTTTGAGGGTAGCCTGGGCAAACACTCCCTCTTCCTACTACTGCACAGTACAGGTGAGCTGGGAAACTGAGAGCTCAGTGGTCCTGAACACCCCCGACCAAGTCATCCTTGAGATGACTGCCCAGAGGATGCTGGCGGGGGAGTCTCCCTTGCACAGCGAGGGCGCCCCTTCTTCCGATTCTGCGCGGGGAGGCCAGGCCGGTGTGGCCCCCAACGCCTGCTTGGCTCCCAGGGAAACGGAGGCAGCCCCGGCTCCGCGGCGCCCCCTGGCGGCTCCTGGGCGAGCGCGCGGCCCGGCACCCCGGGAGAGTAACGGGCCGTGGGGAGGGCGCCGGCGAGGGCAGGGAGCGGCGCGGGGCCGCCCCGGCGCGCGGAGATAAAAGCGGGCAGCGGCGCGGCGGGCGCGATCTGCGCGTTCTCGTATTGATTAGCAGGGTCTGCCCGGAGGCCGGGATGCCCGCGGCGCGGGGCCGCGGTGGAGTGTGAGGGCCCGGGAGCCGCGGGCCGGCGGCCCCGCGCACCCTGCGCCCGGCTGGGCACTGCCCGTGGGCCGGACCTCGGCCGCGCCGCCCAGGGGCGCAGGCGGCAGGCGGGGAGAGGAGCCCAGCGGCGGGGCTGCGGGCGGCTGCCATGGGGCTGTGCTGCTGCAAGGACTGGAGAGGACACCTGCGAGCGCCCAAAGGTAACTCTGGCGCGCACGTGCGCCTCGCTCCCTGTGGCCGCCGCCAGAGGCTGCCAGCCCCGCCTCGGGGACTCGCCACCGGGTGTCCAGGGCCGCCCGCACCTGCCTCAGCTTTGGAAATGGCTTAGGTGCGGCGGCTGCTGCTCCGCTGAGTCTCCTAACTTTGAAAGGGGAGCCTCCCCCTGACTCGGGGCGCGGAGGCGCATCCCGGGGCTCCTCGGTCCCCATCTGGGAGTGGGGGTGGGGTCCGGCCCCTGGGCGGGAGTGGGTAAAGCCGAGGGGAGGGTCCGCCATTCAGGGCCCGGGGCTGGCCGCGGCGCCGGCTGCAGGTCCGCCAAGTCCACGGCCTGGGCGGAGGAACCCCCGGCGCCCAGATCAGCCTGCAGGTCTCTGCACCGCGAGCCTGGTCCGCGCCCTGCGCCGCCCCTGCGGCTTAACCGCCGGGAGACGAACCATTCATTCTCGCCCGCCTCTGTCACAAACTTGGACGGTGGGGCCCTGACTCAGAGTTTTCCAAAAGTCGCGGCGGAACCTGCGAGCAGAGCTGCTTGAGGAATGCAGCAGTCTTGGAGAGGGCCCAAAGCCCAGAAACACGCTTAGGACGTTGGCGGCCGCCGGAGGTCCGGCCTCCCGGGGGCTCTGGGGCCCAGCCGACTTAACCCTTGACTGACTGAAATGATCCCTGTTGATCGCTGGGGACATAGTGGTGCATGCCTTTCCGGCAGCGCTCCCTAAACTCACTTGACCCTAACACTCACCTGCCGCGCTTATTAAGCATGCAGATTCCCAGGCCCCACCCTGGCCTGCTGGATAGGCTCTGGGGAAGGTCTCGGGAAACTGTGTGTTTAAGGAGTTCCCCAAGTGACTCCTACGGCCAGGTGAGTCTGGGAAGCCTTGCCTGTAAACCATATAGGGTAAGGCAGGCTCTGCCAGAATGAGCACCAGGTCTTCCTTCCTCCAGTAAGTGTATTCTGCATCCAGATACAGAAAAGGTCAGACAGCCTTCGACCTTGTCCGGGTGAGAATGTACAGGCTGGTTTCACAAAGGGTTTGAAGTAGCTTATAACATGTATAATACTTAACTATTTAAAAACCTAAACAGGACCCTACATTTACACAGGAAGTAGACAGGTCAAGGGAAAATGGAGCCTAGTTAATCTGGCCATGAGGTAGGATCTGTGGTTGAGCCTCTTTGCAACCAAAACCAAGTGAAAAATATGAGTGCTGTAGTTGCAAGGTTCTCATTGTCCCAGAGCAACAGTTTTCTCAACTTCTGATTGTACAAAGAATGAAAAAGAATTTTGCACATGAGGCTTCATTCTTGGAAGCAGGGGCCAAGAGCCCTGTGTGCGGTGTCTTCACTATGACAATAGCTAGGGCTGCAGTAGAATTCAGAGGGCAAGGTCTTGCTGCATGCTCCCCGAGGGCAGGTCAGAGCCCAGGATTTCACCCCCGCCAGGGCCTGGACGAGCAGCTTTAGTCTCTCCTGACCCCTCCTCAGTAAACATGGCAAAGGGTGTCCCAAAAGCAAGGGTGGGTTTACAAAGCCTTGGTTAGGGAGGACATAGACTCATTAAGCAGCCTCAGAAAAGAGCCAGGGGCACCTCCTCTTGCTTAGGTCTGTCCTCTGGGGCTGTGGACCCCCAAGGCCAGCTGCTGGCTTCACCAATCCAGGTAAGGAACAAGCCTGGTCCAGGAGTGCTCCCCAGCTTGGCCCTACCCTCCCCCCCCCCCGAGAGACGGCTGGCCACAGCAGCCTGGGAGTAGGCACTGAGTCTGAAGTGCCTACAAGGTTCTGCAGCCCATGGAAGTTAGCCAAACTGGCCAAGTGTGTGGGGAGCACTGTGGTGCCAGAGTGGATGACCAGCCACTGCCTGGCAGGGAGGAGAGAACCCATGCAATTGTTGGAGAGTCTGTGGTTCAAGGAAGACAGATGTTTGATCTCTTAGTGTACAAAATCTCCAAGGGTTTAAATGCTGCAGGCTCACTTAACAAATTTGAACCCTTGTGGCCAGGCTGGCTGGGTGGTGGACAGTCTGAACCATTGTTCACAATTAGTTCTGCAATAAACACGGGAGGGGTTATTTGGTCAAATAATCTTAGACGTCAGGAATTATGAAAGTTTGGAGGATTTTTCACAGCAAACAGAGCCTTTGCCACACTGGCACAGTTGTGCCCGCTAAGTCAGGTGGATTGTAGGTATGGTCTCCACACCTTTGCCTGAGGAACCTTCTTTTCATAGAACATTTCACAGCACCCATATGTGTGGACACACTTTGAGAAACGCTGCTTTGGACATTAAACTGTTCAGTTGTAATAGCAGTAACAGTATGTCTGTGTATCTATCCGTGTGTGTTTAGCTCTTGCCACCCACCTAAGGAGCTATCTGACTCTCTAGCCTAGAGATGTGTATGTACATTTAGAGAGTCCATTAATTATTGATATCATTTCAATTAAAGCAACAGCTAAGACAATTGTTCTTATTGATTTCATTCTTGGATGTTTCTGAATCAAACTCTTACAACAGAACATTTTCACATGTTTGTCCCTGTGTAAAAATCTACTTGATAAAGTAGAAAAGCTCAAATATTCTATAATCTCATGAAGAGAGCAGCAAAAATATATCAAGAGCCAGAGCCACATTAGTAGGTGTCATTATCGTGCGTTTAAAACCCAAATCCTGGGCTTTATCCAGAAGCTCCTTGATCTCCTGCTGGCTGCAAAGCTGCAGGTGGGCACAGCGGGTCTGGGGAGGGATTGTTGCGTGCCTTTTTCAGGGGGAAAGGGTATGATATGCTGTGGCGTTAATCCCACTTAATATCATATGCAAGACAGGTTGTCACACATAGAGAACTCCTGGGTTCCAGGTGTTCCCAAAAAGCTGAAAGGTCAGTGAGCAGGATCTGATTTGTAGAGGATGAGCCTCCCCTAAAAGCAGAGGGCTCATGTACTTGTCTGAAACCTGAGGGTATTGTTTCTGGGGCATGTTTCCAGATGCATCTGTATTTAGAGCTCTGTGATGGGTCTGTCTGGTGGCAAATTTCATTTTCTTCAGCTTTGCATTGTTACCCAAGGTGGAGATTTGGAGGAAGAAGGTGGTACTGGAGCACAACATGGAATCAGCTTTTGTTCCAGGGTGGTGAGGGGCAGAAGCGGACTGGTAGGCCCTTAGATCCTGACACGCGCTCATTCTCTGCCACCGCTTCATCTCCAGCTGCCTCTGGAGCTCTTCGCCCCTCATCCTTCGCGCTGCTCTCAGCAGTAGCAGCTGTCCCTTGCCTTCTGGGGTTTTGCCCATGACGAGATCCTGTGCTCTTCCTGACATCCTCACCCTCCCTCCCATCAACTCCTGTCAGCCCATAAACCTGTCTGAGTTGGTCATCCAAAAATTCAAAAATGAAACCAACAAGGCCAATTCCTTGTCCGCCTCTATGCTCCATAAGCCCTGCCTATTGTTCCTCCCCTCCATTCCCAACACCAGGGAACAGCGTGCCCAGCCCTGACTCCCCTTTGTCCTCCTTCCCACTCATCCTGGCCCCGCTGTCAGGCTCTGCCTTGAATGAGGTCATCTGCACTGGACCAGGTGACCAGTCCTGACGCTCTGAGCACCTCTGAGCCTACTCCCCCTTAGGCCCCTCCTGGGCTGCTGAGGGCTGCCTGAGGACTGTGGCTCCCCGAATGATGCAGCGGAACAGCAGAACTAGGGCTGAAGGCAGCCCTGCCTTGCCGGCTTTTGGCTGTCAATTTGTTCACCTTCTGAGCTGTCTCCCTCGAGGCCCTGATGACTGTGCTTGCCTCTAAACAAACGTCCCCGAAATTCCCCCTCCATGCTCTGCAGAGCCTGTCTGTGGCCTGCAGATCCAGAGCCCCTCATCAGACTCCAGTGCAGTCCTGCACTCCCACTGCCGCTTCTCCTGCTTTCCTGGCTCTCGACCCTGCCCTCTTCTTCATTTCTCACAACCAAAGGCTGTTGGCTCCTGTGCTCCTGCCTTCAAGGCCACCGCAGCACCTGTGCATTCCCTCGTCGACTTATCACCTTGATGGCACTGCTTCTGGCTCGCCATCCTGTGTTCACCCTTGCCCCTTCTAGTCCACTGCCCAAGCCGGCATCTATCCACAGCTCTGGTGACACTATGGTCCTCCTCAAACCCCACTTTGGCCCCATACTGGCTGCAGAAAAGGCTCAGCTTCCCAGCCTTGGTGGCACTGTGTTCCCCCTTCCCCCTCCCAGGCTCCCTGGACCACGCAGCCTGGATCTCTCTGGTCTCCACACCACACCACTTCCTCTCAAGATGCCATCAAATGGGCCTGAGGGCAGCCGAGCTTGGGCAGGTGGCCTCTGCCACCTCTGAGCCCCAGACATCAGGTCCAGTTCATTTCATTCCCTTTGGTGTGGTGAGCCTGGGTCTGCCGCTTCTGATCACCTTGTCACCTATGTGGCCTGGCACCACACTGGCACAGAATCTGTACTTGTGAACACTAGCAAGAGCAGAGTATGGGCAGAGACAGGAAGCCATCGGGCTCACCTGCTGGCTCGACCCAGCCTATTGTTGGGTCACCCAACACCCAGCAGATCCTGGTGGCAGTTCACTGTGTTTATCACTGCATTGTAATAGATGAGCTCTGGGCATGGGTTCCTGCAGGCCCTGTGGCCCTTTGCTAGTGAACAAAGTATAGGCTTTGCCAGGCATGGGCTCACTGGGGTGCTCAGTAGCCAGGGTACAGAGGCCAGTGGGCCTGGGCAGGAATGCTGCTGCTGGTCTGGTGCAAGATGAGTGGACAGAGTGCCCTGCTCTGTCTTGGAGGAGGAGGGCAGGAGGCATGGCTGTCACTGACTGGGTGATAGGACCGGTTTTGCTGTTCCGCTGCAGCATTCAGGGACCCACAGTCCTCAGGCCAGCACAGTGGCTGCCTCCTGCTCTCCCATTCTGTCTCTGCTCCTGTCCCCAGGGGCCTGCACATTCTGATGTTCCTTGCTTGCTTGCTTGGCCCTCTGGCTGGCAAACTCATCAGAATCTTCATTTTCCTGGCTCAGGCCTCTGGCCCCTGGACACCTCCATTGGATGTCTCCTGGGCTACAGATTGGCCAAAGCTAATCGGGCTAAAACTGAACTCTCAATTTCTTCCTTCTCCAATTTGCCATCCCCACGTCCTGCCAGTTCTATTTCCAAAGTGCACTTGAATCTTTCTGCTGTCTCTATGCTGTGCCAGCACCTGCGGCCCCATCTGCTGCAGTGGCCTCTCCCACGTGGACCCTCCCCAACTCCAGTCCCTTCTCCAGTAGCCAGTGTGGCTGTGCAGGTCACCTGCGGGGTCTCACTGCTCCCTACTTATGCATGCTCAGTGGTTCCAGCAGCAGTGACAGTTGATTCTCAGTGCCATTCACTGCCGGCCTTGTGGTCTCCAGCTCCCCACATCCCCATCCTCCTCTCACACGTGGCCTGCTTTTGCTTTCCTCATTTCTCTCTGCCTGAAGTCACCTTGCTCCTCGTTTGTCTGGGCCTAAGTGTCACTATTTCCTGAGAGGCCTTTTCTGACCCCTGTTATTTGCTCACTTGCCATTGTGTATTTTTCCTTTAAAACACTTACCATAATGTGTAAGTATACATGTGTCATTACTTTGCACAATCTGTTCCCTTACTAAGTGAGTCAGAAGCTCCCTGAAGGCCAGGGCAGACTCTGTCTTATGCTTGCTGCTGGGAAGGCTGCAGGGGCCAGGCGAAGTGGCAGCCCTCAAGTCTGACTTGATTTTGAAGGCAGTGGTGGGCTGACATGGACAGATGTGAGGCCTGGAACCACATGCTGGGATGTGGTCGAGCCTTGCCATCCTGCAGGCCATGCTCAGGAGACTGAGCCTCGAGGCTTCTGGCCCCACTCCATTTCTGAGAAGGGCCGCTCTTTGTGACTTCTCCACTCGGTGTCCTGCACAGCAGCCCTGGGGGTTTTTCAGAAAGGGAACCAGCATCCAGCAGAGAAATTTGGTTTCATTTCCTAGCCAGGCCTCCCCTTCACCCCTCTGAGCCTCTGCCCTCCCACCTGTAATGGGGACAGGCATGCAGGCCTCAAGACTGTCAGAAAGCCCAGCAGTCGTCCCAGCTCCCTGCCACTCAGAACCTCAGTTTCTTTAGTTTCTTTATCTGGAAAGAGGGAAACAGGTGTGACTCGATGATCTCTAGGTCCCTAGTGGCTTGAACCTTGATGTTTCCCCAAGGAAACCCAGAACTGCTGTATGCACCTAGCAACAGGACACGAGAAGTCCTGGCGCCCCCTCCTACCTGCTTGGAGATGAGTCCTGTGGCCTTTCAGCTGGAGGATGGGGGCTCAACAGGGTCAACGCTGCTGGGCTCCAGGGTTAGGGGGTTGGCTCTTATGGCTCCAGAGACGAACCAATCCTGGGGAAGCCCTAAGTCCCTGACCTCGGCCCTTAGGGCAGCAAGCCTCCCGGAGAGCTTCAGAGGCCTGAACTCCTGAAGGGAGGAGGAAGAACAGGCTTGGAGGTGTGTTTTCTCATCTTGTTACTCTGTGGTCCTTGTACCTGTAGGGGACCCTCCTTCAGGAATCCTGGCACCAAAATGGGGAATATCTCAATGAAATGTACCCCTAAAATATCTCTGCCTATCGCCCACCCCCAGCCAGCTATGTAGCTAATGCTCATCCTGCCTAAGTTGTCTTTTGCTGGCTCTTCTCCTAAACATCCTATCACTGGACTCTTTTAAATAGCTGTATTGAGGTGTATTTCGTGTATTATAGAAATTAGTTCAATTGAATTGAATTTGAATTTATACAATTCAGCAGTTTTTAATATAGTCACAGAGTTATGTAACTATCACCAAAGTCTAATTTTAGAACATTGTCATCACCCCGGAAAGAAACCCCATGCCCATTAGTAGTCACGTCTCATTCCGGAGACAACCCTCTCCGTATTCCCTTGTCCCCAGCCCTGCAGCCTAGACAACCATGAAACTATTTTCATATAATAAATATGTTGTATTTTTGTGATTGACTTCTTTCACTTAGCATGATGTTTTCAAGGTTCATATATGTATGGCTACTTCATTCCTTTTTAAGACTAATATTCCATAGTATGAATATACCACATTTTGTTTATCCATTCATCAGTAGATTTGGATTGTATTTTGCTAGTTTTTCTTGAGGATTTTTGTATCTGTATTTATAAGAGATACTGGTCTGTAGTTTTGTATCTGTATTTATAAAAGACATCGGTCTGTATTTATAAGAGATATTGGTCTGTGGTCTTGGTTTTTCATATCAGAAGACTACTGGCTGCATAGGAGGAATTGAGAACTGTTCCCTCTCTTCTGTTTCTTGAAAGAGTTTGTGAACATTTGGTATTAATTCTTAAAATGTTCAGTAATACAGATTTTAAATTTCTTTTTCAGTTGGTTTTGGTAGTTTGTGCCTTTCTAGGAATTTGTCTCCTTTATCTAAGTCATCTAATTTGTTGGCAAACAGTTATGGGTTTTGTTTATTTATTTATTCATTTCTGAGACAGGGTCTTGCTCTGTCACCCAGGCTGGAGTCCAGTGGTACGATCATGGCTTACTGTAGCTTCGAACCTCTGGGCTCCAGCAATCCTCCTGCCTCAGCCTCCCAAGTAGGTGGGAGTTAAGCACATACCACCACACCGGGCTAATTTTTAATTAAAAAAAGTTTAGAGATGGGATCTCACTGTGTTGCCCAAGCTGGTCTCAAACTTCTAACCTCAAGCAATGCTCCTGTCTTGGCCTCCCAAAGTGCTGGGATTACAGGTGTGAGCCATGGTACCTGGCCACAAATTCTTTTTCATATTATCCCTTACAATCTGTTTTATTCTATAAGTTTGGTAGTGATGTTCCCTATGTCATTCCTGATCTTAATAATTTTCTTTTTTTCTTGGTCAGTCTAGCTAAAGTTTGTCAAACTTGGTAATTTTTTCAAAGAACCAACTTTTGTTTTTATTGATTTTTTAATTTTTCCTATTTTTCTAGTTTTTTTGTTCTGTTTTTTGAATTAAGGTCTTGCTCTGTCACGGAGGCTGGAATGCAGTGGCATAGCTAACTGCTAACTGCAGTTAGCAGTCATAGCTAACTGCTGCATCTAACTCCTGGGCTCAAGCGATCCTCCTGCTTTAGCCTCTTGAATAGTTGGGACTACACGTCCCAACTCACCCCAAGTACCCAAAGATGCTAGCACAGATGCCACTGTGATCAGCTTCTTTGAGTATTTAGAAGGGAGTTGTTCAGTTTCCACATATTTGTGAATTTCTCAAATGTCCTTTTTCATTGATTTCTAATTTCATTCCTTGATAGTCAGTGAATAGACTTTCAAACTTTGTTTTGGTTAATCCTTAAAAATTTTTAAGGCTTACTTTATGATTCAGTAAATGGTCTATCCTCAAATATGTTCTGTGTGCATTTGAGAAGAATGTGCATACTGCTGTTATAAGGTGGAGCATTCTACAGTTGTATGTTAGGTCTGCTTGATTCCTTATGTTGTTCAAGTCTTCTGTTTCCTTGTTGATGTTCTGCCTAGTTTTATTTTTGAAAGTAGGATATCGAAGTCTCCAACAATTATTAAAATCTCCTCAGTTCTGTTTATTCTTGTTGTGTGAATTATGGGGTTCTGTTTATAGGGTCATACATGTTTATAATTGTATTATCTTCTTTCTGCAACTACTCTTTTATCATTATAAAATATTCATCCTCTTTGTGTCCAGTAACATTTTTGTTTTAAAGTTAATTTTGTCTGATATTTGTATACCAACTCTAGATCTCTTTTGGGTATTGTTTTTATGGTATATCTTTTCTCGTCATTTTACTTTCAACCTACTTGTGTTTTTAAATGTAATATGTCTCTTATAAGCAGTAATGGTTTGATTATTTTAAAAATTTATTGGCCAATCTTTGCCTTTTTGTTGGAGTATTTGTTCCATTTATATTTAATGTAAGTACTGATAATACAGATTTATGTTAGCCACTTTGGAATTTGTTTTCTATACATGTTATATCTTTTTTGTTCTATTTTTCCATTACTGATTTCTTTTTGTGTTAAATAGAAATTTTCCAGCATGACAATATAATTCCCTTATTGTTTCTTCACAGTATTTTTTTAGTTATTTTCTTAGTGGTTATTCTGGGGATTACAATGAGCCTCTTAATTTAAAAAAATATAGTTCAGATTAATACTTTATTGGTTTACAGAAACTTTGCTCCAATATGACTTTGTGCTCCCTGCTGCCTGACTCATTTGTGCCATTATTGTCATACTAATTACATCTTTATGAATTATTGGAGTTTTGTAAGTATTGTTTTATGCAGTTGTCTTTTAAATAGAAGAGCTATAAAAATACATTTATTTTGTCTTTTTTGTTTAATCATATATGTGCTCTTCATTTCTTAATGAGGATTTCAATGAACATCTAACGTCCCTTTTATTTTTCCTGAAGGGCTTCCTTTAGGATTTCTTGTAGGTCTGATCAGCTAGGACAAAGTAATGAATATTCTTGGTTTTTAGTTCTCTGAGAATGTCTTCTCCATTTATGAATAATGGTTTTGCTGGGTGTAGAATTCTTAGTTGACTGGCATTTTTTTCTCTTTCAGTATTTTGAAAATGTTGTTCTATTGCCTTCTGGTTTCCATGGTTTCTGATGAGAAGTCGGCTGTTAGTTTTATTGAGAATCTCTTGTATTTTCTCTTGCTTTTTTCAAGATTCTTTGTCTTTGGACAGTTTGACTATGATATGTCTAGGTATAAATCTCTTTTTTTCAACAAATTTGGGAAGTTTTAACCATCATTCCTTTACATATTCTTTCTACCTTTTTTTCTCTCCCATCTCCTTCTAGGACTCTCATTTTGTGTATTTTGGTACGTTTTATGGTGTCCCATCAATCTCTGAGGTTCTGTGCATTTTTCTTCATTATTTTTTAGTTTCTGCACCTCAGACTGGCTATTTTCAATTAACCTATCTTCAAGTTCACAGATTTTTTTTCTTCTATAAGCTCAAATCTGCTGTTGAAGCCCGAATAGTGATTTATGTATTTCAGTTATTGTACTTTTAAACTCCAGAATTTATATTTGTTTCTTTTATAATTTTTATTTCTTTATTGACATTCTGTAATTGGTGGGACATCATTGTCACACTATGTTTTATTATTTAGATATACTTTCCTTTAGTTCTTTGAACATATTTACAGTAGCTGATTTGAAGACTTTATCTAGTAAGTATAACATCTAGGTCAAGGACAGTTTCTATGGACTGTTATTTTGTGTAGGTATGAGCCATACTTACCTATTTTTCTTGGGTATCTTATAATCTTTTGTTGAAACCTGAACATTGTAAATAATATAATGTAGCAACTCTGCAAATCAGATTTACCCTTCCTCCTCAGGTTGCTGTTGTAGCTATTTTGTTTAGTGAATTTCCTGAATTAAATCTGTGTTCCCTGTTGTATGCAGTTACCCAAGTCTCTTGGTTAGTTTATTGGTCAGCCAATGATTTGTCAGAAATATACTTAAGTGTCTTGAAGCAATAAGTCTTTTACCCTTTGATGAGAGTGTGTTTGCACATGTATGTGTGTGTGTTGGGGCATACTTCCATTGCTTAGGAAGTTTGTGACTCTGCCAAAGTCTTGCCTTCCTGCTTGTGCAGGGACTCAAAATCAGTCAGAGATGGGAGACAGAGGCCCTCTCAGGTCTTTCCTCTACAATGGCATAGCACTGCACATGCATATGGCTTTCTGGATATCTAGGATTATATCACAGGTTTTCAAAGCCCCTAGTGGATATCTCCTTCCCCAGATCTGTAAGTTTTGGCCAGCTCTTGTTTGCCCCAATTGGTATCACAGCTTTAGGCAGCTGTAATGTTAAGGAATTGCTGCTGTTTTTGACAAATGCCCTGGAATTAGATCTTTTCCTGCAGAGTGAGCTCTGAGTCAGATCAAATATGACAATGCTCTCTCAGTGTCTGTGGAAGCATGGGGGATTAAAAAAGAGGAGGGGGGAGAAAGAGAGAAAAAGCAATGCTCTGTAAAAGTGGCTTTTTTTTGAAGTTGCAAAACAGATCAAATTTTTACAGTGCTCTAGGAATGAGATTCTTTGAGAAATGAATTCATATCAAGGTATATGAGCAAGTTCTCAAGGCTTCTCTAGATAGGGCCTTGTCCCCCTTACCTAATCTTTATCTAAATGCTAAGTGGTGACATGGAGGTGGGTTAAGGTACCTGAGGGCTTGGTCTCAAGGAAGCAGTGTGAAATGTTGGAAGGTCTGGAAGTTTGGAGCTGGGCTGACCCGGTTCTGAATTCTGGCTCTGCCACCTACTGTTTGTGCAGCCTTTGGATGCATTGCTTCTCTGAGCCAAAGAGGGATACCTTTGTCTGTAAAATGGGATGCCTCACTAGGTTGTGTTAAGGGAAGAATTAAATTGGCCTCTGTGTGTAAGACTGTTAGCACACAGAAAATGTCCCAAAATGGAAATGATTATTATTTGGCTTGAGGCTTAGGTTAAAACACTAAAAAGTGATGAGACCAGTATTGTTTTGTTGAAATAAAAGCATTTTTAACACGTAAACATTATGTGTCAAGCCTGTTTTAAGCACTTTATATGTAGAGTTCATTTAATCCTCATACTAATCCTCAAGTGGACGTTATTAATTGTCCTGTTTTAGAGATGAGGACATTGAGGTGCAGAGTTTCCTGCCCAAGGCCACCCAGAGCTGGGATTCCCATGGGCTATCTGGCACCAGAGCCTGCACTCTTGTGTCTGTTTCATGTTCATACTACACAACTGAGAAGCCGGTGTGCACTTTGACAAATAGCAATGGAGAACACCAAAAGACAATAAGAAAAGCAGCATACGCCATTTGCCAATGAAACTGGCAAAAATAGGCCTGGGACATCCCCTAGTCTATCCAATTTGGAAGAAGTTAAAGGTCAGATACAAACTTCCCCTTTGTGGCTTCAGCCTGGCCAGGTTCCTCTCTGAAAATCAGTCATGCATACAGCCTGCTCACCACTGGAGTTCCTCTTGAGGTAGAGCCTGTCCCTGGAGCAACCTCCTCCCTGCCCCCTACGTCTGTTGAGACTGGGGGCTAATTGAGGGAGGTGGTTAGGGACTGCTGTGCTTCAGCCTATCACAGTCAGATCCACCTGGGAACCCATAGTAGCGGCAGAGAGGACTTTTAACTCAGTGCTCACCTTGACAAGCCAGTTCAGTGCTGACCCTGACAGACCAGGGCCGTGCAGGAGCAGGCAGCCCCACCCTGGGTTTCGTCCAGTCATTATGACTTGAACAGTCAATGATGACATTATCAAGTATCTGGTGCATTCATGCCTGGCCCAGCATGCACGCACCAATCCTCTGCTGGGGACTTATGCACCACTTTGTTATGATGAGTCCTGGGCCCTATGGAGCCATTGTTGAGGATTTCCAGCAGCACCCAGTATGCATCAACAACTTCTGGAAGCAGAGTCCCTGAACCTTGCAGCATGGAGAGGTATTTGAGATTAGGTTGTTTCTGCTTCCTCCATTTACCAATAGGGAGAGTCAGATGGAGAGAGGCCTGCATCACCCTCTGGGGCGCATGGCTTATGTGGAGGAAGCAGCAACTCCTTGGGAGTTGAGGGTGCAGAATGAGGGCCAGTGTGGATGGCCTTGGGGTCAGGCCACTGTGGGCTCAAATCCTGACTATTGCTGTGCCACTGAGTATGTGCCTGAGCTCTCTGGGCCTCAGTCTCATGCTGGCTGGGTGAGCAGCATCTCAGGGCTGCTGTGTGCCATCAGGGCACTGAGAGAAGGACTTGTGCAGGATATGTGTCCACTAGTACCACACACCATCTTCCTGATGAGGACCAGGGCAACTAAGGTCCTTTGTAGACACCAGCACCTTCTAACTTGGTGAAGTCCTGGCTGCCATGCCACATGGAGTCACCCACCTGCAAACAGCCACTCTCTATCCTGCTCCAGTCCAGTTTGAGAAACAAGCAAGGTCTATTCCAGTGAAGAGCCCCCAGGGAAGAGTCAAGGAGGGCATCTGCTGTTCAAATCCTGAACCCCTCTTGCTAATGATGGCATCGCGCTTACTTTTAGATGTAACATACAGCCTCGGAGGGGTTGGAGGAGAGGTCCATGGAGATCACCTGGCTCAGCCTTCTCATTTTCCAGATGATCTTTTTTTTTTTTTTTTTTTTAGTCCAAAGAGACTAAATGACCTGATTAAGGCCACACAGCATGTCAGCAGGCCAGCTGGGACTCCACCCACAAGCCCTGAGTCTGGGGATCCCTGTGCTCTTGGCTCTGAGCAAGGCCGCCTCACTTCATTTTAGTTTAGTCTGTGTGACTTGAGCACAAGTTCTGCACACAAAACTGTGCAAGGTCACTAATAGCACTTATAAAGCAGTACTATCTCTTCCTTCCTTTGAAATGGTGGAGGTGGAGACAGTACGTACAAGAGTTACTCAAAGCAGGGATGAGGGTGTGGGGAGGAAGCCGAACCCTTCCATGCCACCTCTGAGACAGCTGGAGGGCATAGCCACTCCATGGCTGCAGCCTGGTTCAGAATGTGCCAGGGGTGGGGTCAGGCACCCCTTTCTTAAATGATCTTTCCTCTGTTGTCTCAAGACATTTTCCAAGTACCAGACAGGACAAAATGGTTTAGATGTAAGCCTCTCTACTTTGCCACAGGCCCCAGTGTTCTCTGTTGTCCCACCAGGCTGCTGCTGCTGCCTGCCCCGATGTCTGTAGATTCACTTGGTCAAGAGGAGTTCCTCCTATGCCTGCTGAGCTTTTCAGCCATAGCACAGAACCATTTTATGCGTGGAGCATGCTCATGCGCTGAATCAGTGGTCTCTCACTCAGGGAGGAAGAGAGGCCAACATTTGCTGAGGGCTCACTGTGCCCTGGGTTCTCAGCTGTCCCCATGAGGGGGTGCAATGCCCTTGGTTTTAAAGAGATGAAAATATCAAGGCTCCAAAACGTAAATAACTTGCCCTAGGCCACCTGGATGTGGCTGGTCAAGCTATGTTTGAACCCACCTCTGACTAACTCCAAAATTCATGTTCTTTTCTCTTCCCTTGGCTGTCTTCCAAGTGTCCAGAATGGACTGTCTGGAAAGCATTCCATTAGTACTTCTTGAATGTGGGACTACAGGTCTTTGAGTTTCTCCTAATAAAGTGATTTCTGATGAAAATCTGAGAACATCCTTCCTTCCTGTGCCCCCTCCTCCATGACTCGTCGGGCGTCTTCAGAGCCTGGAAGTCTCTGGAAATCCGGAGTAGCAGGCACTGAAAGGATGTCATGGCCCCCTCCCTTTATTCAGAGAGCCTCTCCTTGCCAGTAACCTTCTGGGAAGGCACTGACGGTGGGGAGGATGGTGCTGTGTGGGGAGGGCCCTGCAAGTCTGGGGGAAATGAGGCTGTGGAGCCCCGGAAGAGGCCAGGGTCACCCAGCATCCTGCCTTGCCTCTGCTGTGAGGCCCCATTGTCCTGGCTGGAGGTCCCAGGCTGGCCCGCCCTCGACTTGGGCATTCATGAGCCTGACTCTGAGGCCCATTCCAAGTTAGTGCTATTTGTAGAATCTTCTTAAAATACCACAACAGTGTCATTCATGGAGCGTCTGCACAGCCATCGATGGCGGACGTCAGAACAAAGCTCTGCTGTGCCTGGCATCCCGTTCTGGCCTCTGCTGGAGGTGTCCCCTCCGCCCCACCGACTGGGGATGTTGGTGTCCTCCCTGTCCTGGGTGCTCCAGAGCGAGGCCCCATGGGGTCCAGCAGAGACTCTTGTCCCCCACGCTGGCCAGGAGCACATCCTGTGCCAGGCTCGCCAGCTGAGTGCAGGATGGCGTGCTGCACTCTGCAAGTGAGACTGCTGCCCTTCTCGTGGCTGTCCCCGCACCCCCAGCTCTGACATCAGGCTTCAGCCCAGGGCCTGCTCAGCTACAGTTGGGTGTACTAACACAAGCAAAGAATAACAGGAGGGACCCAGGAGAATAAAGTGTTTAGCATTCAGTTTCAAAGCCACGGGCATTCTCTGCCTTCCCCTGTGGGCAGACCTCAGTTTCCCGTTAGATAACAGTGGTATCCTCGCCAAATGCATCTCTCTCCCCTGCCCCAGTGGTACCCACAGGGCATCCTTAGGAATGCTTGCTCCTGGCATGTTGATAGGTGTCACTGTTAGTTAGCAATGCATTTTGTGGTATCTGGGATAAGTGGAGCAGTTTGAGGGCTTTCCCAGCTTCTGGACCTGTCAGAGCCTTTGCTATGTGAATGTACCCTGCCCTGGGCAGTGCCTCCCATACAATTTACCCTCAGGCCCTTCCTTACACAGCTGCCTGGCTGGGCAGCCTGCTCTGGCCTTCCCTGGCCCTGCAGGATGCGGGTGTGGCTAGAGCTCCTGGCAGTGTGCCCATCTGTTCAAAGGGTTTGATGACTTCCCATTTTTTTGTCTTTTCCCATGGATACCTACCCATGAGTTGCATAGGCAGCCAGACATTCGTCCAAAAGGAGGTGACTTTGCTGGTCCTGGCCCGTGCCTGAAGACAAGCGCCTGTAGTGGGCCTCACAGTGGATCTGGGAGTGGCTGATGGGACCCCCCTCCCAGGTGGGAAAGGCTTGGCAGCCAGGACCTAGCAGCCCTCCCTGGGCAGCCATGCCAGCCGCACTGAAGTGGGGTTTTGAGTTTTCTAAAAGTATACCCACTTGTTGTCAGCAGGTCCCCAACAAGTCCCCAGTAACAGCTGGTCACGAGGCACACAGGGCCACTCCCTGAGCAGCGGTGAGGCTGCTACACCCAACTGTAGCAGGAAAAGTGACCTTTGATGAGGAAGCTCTCCCTGGGAGTGCAAATATGCCTGGGGTGAGGGCCGGGCCAGAGGTTGAAGTCCCACAGGTGGTTTTGGGATTCTCAAAGCATTACCATGTAAAGAACAAAACCCGCCTCAGTAAGGAGAGTGGCCACCCCAGCCTTGGAGCCCTGACAGTTGGTGTCTGACCATCCCAGTGGAAGGCAGGGATGGCCCTGAGAAGCAGGGGCCTCCAAGACAGGCAGGTCCACATGACTCAGCAGCTGCAGGGCTTCAGGCAAGGGACTTGGCATTTCTATGTTCAGATCCCCCCTACCCCCACGCCCAGCATTTCCGAGCCTCAGTTGCCCAGGGTGTAATTACTGTGCCTTGCTGAGTGGGGGCTGTTACTGGTGGCATCCTATCCTTAAGTGAATTACAAAGTAAATGGGAGGTTTTGTGATTTCTGTAGCCTGTGACCACCCCCACTTGAGGCTGTGAGCTCCCCGAGTTCAGGATTGACTGCTTGTCATCCTGGTGTGCTCAGCACGTGGATACATGGGTGGATGACTGTCCCATGAGGACACGTGAAACTGCTCACAGGTGCCCCTTTGTGGGAGAGGACCCCGCATGCAGAGGTCTGGGGCAGGAGGGAGACTGACTTTTCACTTTGTGTGCCTGCACAGTTGTTTTTTTATGTTGATGTTGCTCACCCTTTCACCAAAAGGCTAACCTTTCTGAGTCCTGGTGTTTCCTGTTTCTTCTCTTGCTGTCAGCCATCACCTCCTGATGTCAGTGTGGCTGCCTCTATCAGCTCTCCCTATCCTTTTTTAACGGCCTATTCTAATTCACTGCATATCATGAAGCAGTGAACTGCACTTGCTAGAAATGTATGCAAAGTAAGAGTCAGCAAGCCCCAAGTAAGGCCCTTGGAGGTCAGTCGTTTGGCTCATAGGGGACCTTTACCTGTTTGACCTTTCCCAATCATTGTTTTGCATGTCCTTGGACTCTAGATGGATGAGGTTGACAGATGGGTGATTTCGAGATAAACCAGGTGTTACTGTGATGCTCTGTGTATGGAAGGGACAGGAGTCACCCTGGGTCTGGCAGCTTTTCTGGCTCTGCAAGTTCACATGAAGATGGCTAAGATGATGATGGCCCTTGGGAACAAGGTCATTTTTGAGCGAGTTTTCCAAAATTAGTGCTGAACCCTATCTTGCCGGGGGTCTGGTGGGGGGCGTGGGAGGTCCTGAGAGGCTGGAGGAGTTCGGGTTTTGCTCTCCAGCCCTGTGAGCTTTGCCAAGGGGAACAGCGCTGAACTAAGAGTCTAGCAGACAAAGCATAAAATCCTAGCTCTGGCCTTCTTGCTTGAGCAGTTTCCTTCTGCAGAAAATGGAAAAATAAGACCTTCCTGAAGGTTGGCTACAGGCTTTAATGTGAGAATATCTAGGACCTCATGTCATGTAACTCTAGGGAGCACCATGTTGCCTCCAGAGGGCACCATTGATTTAGACTGCAGTGAGAGTGGCTGCCTTGGTCGGGGGCACATGCACTTAGACTATCATGTGAATGGCTGCCTCCTGGTGTTGTGCTAGGGAATGATGCTGGATGACAGTGAACTTGTGAAACTTCTATCCTAGCACTAGCAAGAGTACTTCTTACATGTCTGGCTGCTTATACCTGGCCTCCAGGAAGGAGGCAGCTTATAAAAATAGTAGTCATGTGCCACATCATGATGTTTAAGTCAATAGACTGCACATGTGACAGTGATCCCGTTAGATTATTGTATTGTATTTTCACAGTACCTTTTCTCTATGTTTAGATACATGAATACTTCCCAACGTGTTATTATTGCCTGCAGTATTCCACACAGGCTCATGCTGTGCAGGTTTGTAGTGTAGGAGCAATGAGCTGTACCGTAGAGCTTGGGTGTGCAGTACCTGCACTGTCTAGGTTTGTGTGAGCACACTCAGTAGCGTTTGCATAATGGCAAAATTGCTTAATAACACATTTCTCAGAATGTACCCCTGTCACTAAGTGGTGCCTGACTATATGTTGTTTTTATAAGAACCTAAAGAACTTGAGTGAAAAAGAGTGGGAAGGACATTAGCTGAGGCCCTGAGGTCCCACCCAGCTGCTGAGGAGGGCCCACTGCTGCCTGATCTTACAGGAGCCCCTCGTGAAGAGGGAAGGAGCATCAGTGAGAGATACATAGTGGCCAAATCAAATTAAGGAGGTTTCTCACATGCCCAGTATAGATTTTGTGGTTCAACAAATGTCTGTGTGACCATCCAGAGAGGGGGTAGAACTGGGGTATAGGGTATTGGCGGGTAGAACAGGGGTGTGGAGAGCCACAGGCCCTGGCGGCCTCTGCCATTTGGCAAGCCACTTTCCCCTGGGCTGCAGCTTCTCCAGCCAGCCCTTACAGGCTCCTTACGGGCCTTGGCTACATCTCCAGCATGCCTTCACCAGGCAGCCCTGCTGGCCTACCCCTCTCTCCATCCCAGCCAGGAGAAGCGGTCCGAACACACCTCTGGGGAGGCAAAAATCCTCCCAGGGGATCCCCATCCACCCACCCTAGGTTTCCAGGAAGGAACTGGGAATGGCCAGCCAGGTCCTGCCCCAACCACAAGGAGGAGTTCTAGAGCCACCTCCAGCCTGGCTCTGGGAGGTTTTGTGATGCAGAACTGGGGATGGGGCTCAGTGGCCGGGAGACCAGGGTCAGGCGCACACAGGGCTCCTGCATCTGTGCTTTTGGAGCTGCTGGGCGTGGTCTCATGGTGGGGATGGATTAGGGGAGTGGGATGAGAATGGGGCGATGCCACCAGCATATTTTGTTTGATGCCTTACAGTTACAGACTGATTTTCATTTATTTATTATATTTAGTCTAAAATGTAGTTTCCCAAGGCGGGCAGATCACCTGAAGTCAGGAGTTTGAGACCAGCCTGGCCAACATGGTGAAACCTCGTCTCTACTAAAAAATACAAAAATTAGCTGGGCGTGGGGGCAGGCACCTGTAATCCCAGCTACTCAGGAGGCTGAGGCAGGAGAATTGCTTGAATCCAGGAGGCAGAGGTTGCAGTGAGCCGACATTGTGCCACTGCATGCCAGCCTGGGCAATAGAGCAAAACTTTGTCTTTAAAAATAATAGTAATAATGGAATAAAATGTACAGTTTCTGGAGACAGAGGAAGCAGGGTGTGGTGGGACTTGGGGCACCCCCTCTCCCCATCGCTTGCTTGCGGCCCTCTGCCTGTCTAGGCTCCACTCACACCCAGGTGCTTGAACCCCATGCTCTCAAATTTCCTCTCAATTCATCACTACCAGGACTCTTCCCATCCCCTCTCTCAGCTTACCCCCAACTTATGAGCAAGTTCTGGTGAGTCTCAGATCCAGACAGGCACTGAGCCTGGGTGCCTGTTACCACCTGCATCCCAGCCAGTGTGGTCCCAGCCTCTGCTTCCCTCCCCTGGACACCTGCCAGAACCTCCTGTCTAAGCTCCTGACCCCCTCCTGCCCTCCTCAACCCACGGAGCCCCACAGAAGAGCTCAGGACTTTTCCCACCTCGGGGCCTTTGCAATTCTCCTGCTCATCTGCCAACTGCCTCCCCTGTTCATCCTTTTGTGCCCAGACCAGATCTGTGTAAGAAAGCCAGCCCCTGCTGTTCCTGAGTTCTTAGCCAGAGGATCCCTTCCCCCGCCCCAGAGTGGCCTGTCCTGACCCACCCCGTCTCTGTTCCTATCCATCTGAGCTCTCCCTGCCACCTTGGTTGGCTCCCTGTCCTTTGGCTGGCTCTCTAGGAAAGCGGGGGCCTTGTCTCCCTTGTTCACCCACACACCCCCTCCAGCCCATCCCGTATGTCAAGCACAGCGTCCTGCACATACCAGAGTCTTGGGAAGTACCTGTGGTCTCACTGGAAGAATCAGTCTCCCTGCCCTTCAGGTCTCCTGCATGGGTCCAGCCCTCTGGAGAGGAAGGAGCTAAGACTCTGGGGATCACCCTTGGCCAGTGGATGACTGGAGCCAGGGGATCCCTCCTCCCCTTTTTGTCCCAGGACTGGCAGTCCTGACACACATTTCATGAGGCAAGATGGAGTCCCCAGGCCCCCAGGGCAGCAGGCAGCTTATCCAGCTTCCCTGTGGGGCTCTCCCTCCTTCCCATCTCTCCTTCCCCATCCCGCACTTCTCCCTGGGATAGCTTCCTGAACAATAACCTTTTCCTCAGGCTTTGATTTTAGGGAACCCAGCTTAAGACACACTGTGAATTGGGGGAAAACGTTCTCAATAGCAACCCAAAGCAGAGAAAGGCACAGGCCAGCCAGGGTTCATATCTGCTCCCTTATTAGGCCACATTGCTCAGAGTTACCCATTTAGCCAATGTTGATGTGTCCACTCACAGCAGAGCACTCCAGCAGGAGTTAGGGGAGGTGCAGGCACCACTCATACCCCAAGAGGCCCAGAAGGGGCACTGCAGGTGGGTGCCAGCAGGACTTGGCCTGAGGAGGGGACATCGATGCACATTGCAGTTCCATCACTGACCAGCCTCCTGGGCTTGGGAGGTTTACCCAGTGGCCTGGGCTTCTCCCGGCACCATGAGATGATAGGGAAGGACAGCATGATAACGGTCTGTACTTTCTAGAGTTGCTGGGAGAGGAGCTTCGCAAAGCATGTAGGTGGTGTTAGCAGGGTGGTGGTGCCAGTGACGGCAGCAGCAGCAGCAGCAGGTGTGGGACCTCGTTAATCTCTGAGACTGACATTGTTTGTACCAGTGTAGAAATAAATACCCCTCCCCTCCACAGAGTCACTGGACAGGTTGACACTGGAAGCTGGCACTGAGTAGGTGCCTCATAAATGTTAGTTCCCTTTTTGTTCCTTAGAATAATGAGTTGACCATCCATTATTCCCTCCAGGTCACTCAGCATCAGTTACCTTTTTTTTCAGTCTAACCACCAGGCCACCTGTTCGTCCCCACAACCCCTCTCTTGAACATTTCGGAACATGGTCTTCATCTGACAGTTAACATATTCCATTTAACATGCTACCGTTTTAACCTATTTTCTTCTCCCTCCAAATATTTTGATGTCAGCACCGGCACCACGTTCCTTGGCGTTTCCCAGTCTCAGCCATGCGTTCTTACTGCTGAGGCCTGGCCAAGTCCTGGCTTCTCCAAGGTCAGGGGACAAGGGGGCCTCATCCAGTCAGCCCCAGAGCCAGACGAGCCCGAGCTGTGGGTGAAGGTAGCTGAGAGGACGCTGTTCTGAATTTATGGCCTCATCCCTGACCCCAGTAGGTCCCCAGGATCCTTCCTAGCATTGGCTGCTTCGAGTTTGTTGATGATGTTGGTTGACGCCTGTCTCCACTACCAGGCCACACTCTCTGAGAAGCAGAGACTCTTGCTTTTGTCACTGCTGTGTCCCCAGTATATGGCACAGTGTCTGGCACATGGTAGACCATCAGTAAATATTTATGGGCGGAAGAATGGGATATGGAAATTTGGGAGTGGGTGAGGGGGCAACAGTTGGGAAAGGTGAGGGAGAAGTAGGGATATTTGAGCTGGGTCTTGATGAATGAGTAGGAGTTTGCCAGGTGGCCAGGTGGGAAAGGCACCAGCATGTGCAAAGACCTGGAGGCATGAAGAATGTGGTGCTTCCTGACAATAAGCAAGTGGGCAGGGCACCTGGAGTGTCCGGTGAGATGGAGAGAGCTGACGGGGCTGGAAAGGTGCTCTCTGCTCATCACGCAGGAGCCCAGTGGGAAGCAGCAAACTGAGATGTGTCCTGAAGACAACAGAGTCAGGCCATGATGTAAGATTCTCGCTGGAGAGGGGAAAGTTCTGACTGCACTGCAGAGGCCACCCGTTGGCAAGGCCTGGGCATTCCCCAGCTGTTCCCACACTCTTCCACTTCTGCAATTGTCCCTGGGAGAAAAATCACAGTCCTCCTTCTCCCACGGGGTACTGCCCAGGGCAAGGTCACACCCAGATCCCCTAAAAGCCCCAGCATCCCCAGAATCACAAAGGAAGATTCTCAGGGAGAGGCTGGTTTTAAGAAATGAAACTCTACTATGGTTATAAGCTAGCAAAAGGGGAACTTGGAGCTGAAACCATTTGGAGGACATTTGGGGCATTCTCCTAAATTAAAAGTACTCAAGACACAGGGCTGGCTTAACTTCTCCAGCACCAAACACGAGCTCCTGCCTCTCTCAACAATGAAAATAAGCACAATCTTCACTCAGGACAGTCATCTGTGCCCATGAGAATCCACATGCCAGCACTTCAGAGCCTCTCCTGAGAGGAAGCTGCTCCTCCCCTGCTCCTGAGCCCCTCCCTTCTCTTCTGGGAGCCAGCCTGGGGCCCAGTATCCAGCTCCTCCTTCCAGAAATAGGCATGCAGATCTGTGCACCTCTGAGTATGTATCATCCATTTATTTTTTTCCACATAGTAATGGAGCATCCCATATCATTTCACACAGTTTCACCACCTTCTTTTCTTTTCTTTCTTTTTTTTTTGATGCACATAATTTAATCAATACATTATTTATTTGATGAAGAGTTAAGCTGTTCCCAGTTATTTTTACTACCTTTTTATGCACATGTACAAATGTATCTAAAGAGTAATTTTCTAAGAATAGATTACTGGGTCATTTAAAATTTTGATAGATCTCAAATTATTCTTCCAAAGAGATTGTCAAAATCAAAATCTACTTCTAGCAACAGCTCGAAGGTCTGCCCACTTTCCTCACCATCCCCATCAGGTGGGTGCCTTCAGCTGCAATCCCTCCCTTGAGATGCGGGTAAATCAGCTGAGAGCACCTCCCAAGGGGAGGCTGCAGGGGCCCTGCACTGGCCTCACCCACACACCTGGAACATGTGGTGTGAGAAGGCTTATTTCACCTGTCACTTTATATTAAATCTCATTTTCATTTGTTTTTTAAAATAGGTAACAAATAGTACAAATATGAGAAGGCAAAAGCCAGTCTCCTTGTATCCCTGCCTTCTAGTCACCCACCTTCATCCCCAAAAACGCTACTGTTCTCTTTCTCTGTCCAGAAATACTTTGCACACATTCAAACAAATCCAGGTATAAAGTATACCCTCATTTTTTAAGACCTGCAAAACATCCCATTTTATGGATATGTAGCTAGCCCCTCTCCTTCTGCCATTTGTCTTTTCACTTTCTTTTCTTTGCCATGCAACTATTTTTAACTTTTTTGTAGTTACATTTTCTTTTGTGGTCTCCTGTTTTGAGTCATACTTAGAAAGGCCTTCTCCAAAATTTTATACAAAATTTCTCCCATGGTTGAGCCTGGCACTTTTATAGTTTCATTTTTCATCTTTACATCTTTTTTTTTTTTCTTTTGAGATGGAGTCTCACTCTGTCACCCAGGATAGAGTGCAGTGGCGCGGTCTTGGCTCACTGCAACCTGCACCTCCTGAGTTCAAGGAATTCTCCTGCCTCAGCCTCCCGAGTAGCTGTGACTACAGGGGCGGTCTGCCACGCCCAGCTAATTTTTGTATTTTTAATAGAGACAGGGTTTTTTCACCATGTTAGCCAGGCTGGTCTCAAACTCCTGGCCTCAGGTGATCCACCCACCTCGGCCTCCCAAAGTGCTGGGAGATTACAGGTGTGAACCACCACGCCTGGCCTTAATCTTTAATCTATTGTGTATTTTTATTTGGTTGTAAGGTGTGACATAAGGATTCAACTTGATTTTTCCTCACATGGCTCTCCCATGTGAGGAAATACTATGGGATATACTATCCCATGTATTAGAGAATCCATCCTGTCCTCACCCCTTTGAAAGAGTTCCTTAAACATTCCAAACTCCCATATGTGTGTGAGTCTTTCTCTGGTCATGCCACCCAGTGCAATGCTGTTTTAATTACTGAGTAGCTCTACTCAGTTTTTGTTTTGTTTTGAGACAGAGTCTTGCTTTCTCACCCAGTTTGGAGTTCAGCTCACAGCTCATTTCAGCTTCCTGCTCTGCTGAGCTCCAGTTACTCTCCTACCTCAGCCTCCCGCATAGCTGGGATTATAGGTGTACGCCACCACACTTGGCTAATTTTTTAATTATTATTTTCTATAGAGGTGGGGTCTTGCTATTTTGCCCAGACTGGTCTGGAACTCCTGGCCTCAAACAATCTTCCAACTTTGGCCTCTCAAAGTATTAGGATTACAGGTGTGAGCCACCATGCCCAGCCTCTGTACTGTCTTTTAATAATTGGTTGGGCTGGTCGGAGTTCACTATGTTTTCTTTCAAAAGTGCACTTGCTATTTTTGCTTATGAACCTTAAGAATCAACTTACCTCATTTAAAAAGAAATACTATTCATATTGTGTTAAATTAATAGACCAAGGTAGAGAGAATTGGCATCTCTGTTATGCTGCTGGCATCCCTATTTTCCTACTTATATACATAGCATGCATTTCTGTTTCTCCTAATTTACAAATAGGTTGTTCTTTTTATGTATTAATTTTGCACCCAGCTGATTTACTGCATTCTTTTATTGATTATGATGGGTTTTCAGTTCATTGACTTAGAACTTCCACACATATAAACAAGTACCCTGAAAAATAATTTAACAGGAGGAGTAATAACAGCTCACCCTCTTCTCCAGCTTTCATAGCTTTCCATTCTTTCTCTTGTCTGGTTGGTGAACCCTTCCAGGGAGATGCTCTATACCAGGGGTCTTCAGTGGACGTGCCTGTATTTTTCCTGGCTTTGATGGGAATGCTGCCATTGTCTCTCCACTGAATGCAGTGTTGGCTTTGAGTATATCCAGGTGAAGATCCACCTGTTCTCATTTAACGAAGAATATTTATCAAAATGGATGTTCAGTTTTGTCAAGTGTCTTTTCCAATTTCCCCTTAGACTGCTGGGCTGCAGGCCGCCAGTGTGCACCAGCAGGCCAGGGAGGCCTGCCCATGCCTGGCAGCTTGGGGAGGAGGTGGTGCAGCTACGTGGGCAGCCTGTGGCTCTCATGCTGTCAGGACCATCCTGCTTCCAGCTGCAGGAAACAGGCAAGCCCATGTAACCTGCCAAAATCAAAGGAGCTATGTTATTCTTACAGACCAAGAAACCCAGAGGGAGAGGTAGGCGGCCCCGTGGTAGTGACTCAGGGCCTCAGCAACGTCGAACAAGGACATGGCCTCCCCCTGCCCCTTCACCCCCTTGATCTATTGGCTCTGCTCGCTGGCCAGAGTGGCTGCAAGATGACCACCAAGTGACCAACAGGCAGGACACGTCCCTTCCATGGAGAGGGGTCTCTTGGTGGAGTCCTTCTTAGACAGGAGGGAGCCTTTCTCAGATGTCCCTCCAAGAAGTTCCCCTTGGACCTCAGTGGCTGCATCTCTAGTCTTAGGGCAGCCTGTGAAATAGATCTGTTTTTCATTTCTTTCCAGATCTTCTTTAATGAGTGATAGGTATGCGCCTCTCTCAATGGCTGCCCGTTGTTCCATCACCTTTGTGTATCCTGGTGTCCCATTCCCCTGCTTTGGTCATGATGTTGCTTCTGGTATTGGATTGGCTTTTGTCATTGCCTGCTTGTTTGGGCATTTTGGGTTCTGAAATGCTGCGTATGGACTCTGTGGCTGCTGCCCTTCTTAGGCCAGCTAGAATTGCACTTTTGGTTCTAGCGCATCAAGACGTGCTATTGTGTGCAGAGCGGGTATGAGAACTCCACAAAGGATAGGGTAGGGGGCCAGGTCGAGGGAGGCTGCAGCGGGGCCACTGCTTGGGGATGCAGAGGGCTCTAAATCCTTGTGCTGGGACTGGTGGGGGGTGTTGGGGTGGCTTCCTGTACATGTGGGGGACTTCACTTCACTGACTCCTGGCTTGGGCAAGGGGCCAGAAGGGCCATGATGTGGAGCACCTGGAGGCTCTGAGGACCAACAGGTGCCCAGTGCATTTTTGTTCAGGGGCCTTCATTGTTCGCCAGCGCATCCCAAGGAGAAGAGGGATTCAACAGGTTTCTAGGTGCCCCGGTGCAGCTATGCAGTGTGGCTGGTGTGGTCCCTGCAGGGGTGGGAGGCTGGGTAATGGGGGACTCTTCTGGGCCCTGTCCTGCTCGGGCCAGCTTTCTCCTTTCACCACAGGATCCCATCTTCCTTCTCAGAAAATACAGCATGTGGGCTCGTGATGACAGGCCAAGGTAGATGTTACCTGCAGGGAGCCTTATGAAAGGTGGGGACTGGCCCTAGGCGCTGCATCCTCTTTGTCTGGAGTGCACACACAGCAATTCTAAGGGATAGATAGAGGCGGAGCCCTAGAGGAACCATGGAAACCTGAAGTTTCCGCTGCTCTCAGCCTATCGCCTCCCCTCCTGATATTCTGCCCTTCATCTCTTCAGCCCCACTGGGAGGATCCCGGGATGGCCACCTTCTCTTATCCCATGACAGACAACAACAGAGTCAGGGCCCAGGGCCCACTGCAGTGCTGCCCTGGGGGATGGAGCACAGTGGGAGGGGTCCATTTATTGAGCCCCTGGGCCTTGCAGTTGCTGTGAGTGGCAGGAGCTGCACCTGGGACTGAGGTATTGTGGCCAAGGTGGACCTGGCAGGAGGGGCAGGTGGATGGTGAGACCCCAGGTTTCCTTGGCTTTGTTCCTGTGTCCCCAGTAGTGCCCTGCCTCTTCTTTCCAGACCTGTTTTCCTGGAGGGGCTCCTTCCTCCCCGGCTTGCTCAGCTTGTACTGCAGCACATTGCGAGGCCTCAGACAGCCGACCCCTTACACAGCATCTGCTGACCACCAGCACTCCCTCTTCAACATCCTGTTCCCTCCTTCCCCTCTGCCTTCTGTGCCTCCTTTTCTCTCTGCATTTATGGCAATAAAAATACTTTCTGGAAACAGAAGTGAGTCGTCGGCATCCTCCTATCCCTGGCTGAGCGGTGCCGACAGGGAGACTGGCAGCAGAAAGCCCAGCTGCCTTGGAGAACCCCACCTACTTTTCACCCATGCCAAGGAGACAAAGCTGTGGCCCGAGGCCTACCCTGAGGAGACAAGGTCAGGATCCTGCTCTCCTTCAGGAGTGGGCTTTGCTTTTGCAGCTGAGCAAGCACGTCTTGCCGTTCTGATAATTTTTCCGTGGGAGGCCCTAGCCCTGTATGTGCAGGTAGCAGATTGTCCAGGTCCCATGATCACCCCCCAAGGGCAGGTGGGAGGTGTCAACCCCCTAGGAGGTCAGCAGCATGCAGTTTCTCCTGACCAGCCATGGGCAGTTGGGAGAGTCAGTGCCCAGGGCCCACTGCAGTGCTGCCCTGGGGGATGGAGCAGTGGGCCCTGGGCCCCCTGCACAGAGCCCCAAGGAATCCAGTGCACCCAGTTCACTCTGAGGACCTGAGAAAGCCAGTCCAGTGGCAGATGGGGCACCTTGGTTCCTGCCCTCCACTCCCCAGGGGTGTACTACGCAGCACCTCCACAACCAGGCTTGTGAACTCCTTAGGGCAGGATGCAGCCCCACTCCATTACTGCACTGAACTAGGAGGGGGACTCCATCAAGTAGCAACCGGCACACAGCAGCACAGACTTCCTTATCTAGTGTGACCGGCTGTCTTCCTGCAGATACTCTGGCAGGCACCAGGCGATTGTTCAGCAGGCACCTGGAGACAAGGATTAGGTAAGACCCTAGAGAAGGAGGTCCCAGCAGCTAAGGTGAAGAGAGCAGCCAGAACAGGCAGCCCTGGAGGCAGCAGCTCTGGGCTGAGAATTCTTGCCCTTCCAGTTCTTACCTATGTGACTATGAGCAACAAAGTCCATCTCTCCGACCTCAGTTTCTTTATCTGTAAAATGAGAATCATGACACTTATCTCACAAGCTATGGAGAGGATAAAATGTCACAGTCTATGTGATTGCATGTATGTGGCACACGGCTGGCACATAGTAGGCTGCTGTTGTTATTTAATGTTCTTACCATCCCCATCATTATCGGTACAGGAAGAGATGTGAGGATTGTATATCCTCATACCACCAGAGCCCCACTGTCCAGGTCTCTGAAGGCAGCAGACCACAAGGGGGATGGTTGTGCTTCAGGCTGTGTTTTGACAAAATGGGGATTGCATACATCACCTTTGCTGCATCATAGATTACTCCCCAAACCCAGTGGCTTAAAACAGAAACATTTATTATCTCACAGCTCTGCGGGTCGGGAATCTGGGTGTGGCTTGCCTGCATCCTGTAGCTTGGGGGCTCTCAAAGGCTCATCCCGTTGTTAGCTGCAACTGTGGCCTCATCTGAAGACTTGACTGACGGGAGATCCACTTCAAGCTGAATCACACAGCTATTTGTAAGGGACAGTCCCTTGAGGGCTGCTAGACAGACCACCACGGTCCCTTGCTGGCTGTTGCTAGAGACTTCTCTGTTTCTCACTACATGGGCCTCCCGCCTCGGGCAGCTCCCAACAGGGCAGCCTGCCTCATCACAGCCAGCAAGCCAGAGAACAAGGGAGAGAATGTGAGATGGAAGCCACTGTCTCTTTGTGACCTAATCTCAGAAGTGACATCCTGTCAATTTTTGCCACATTCTGTTCATTAAAAGCAAGTTACTGGGTCCAGCCCACCTTCACGAGGAGTAATTACACAAGAGTCTGACTACCAGGAGGCAGGTCCACTGGGGGCCATTGCGGAGGCTGCCTACCAAGGGATGAAGCCAGGAACACCCACTCTGCCGCCAGACTGCCTGGGGCATTCAGATCCTCAGCTATTAAGAGTGGGCTGTGAGGGGCCAGTGCTTTAGGACACCAGTTGGCAACTAATTTCCCTTGGGTGACCGGGGGCAGTTGGGAAGATACACCTTACTAGTCACGTGACCTTGGACGAATTATTCAACCTTCTGTAGCCTCTGTGTTCTCGTCTGTCAATTGGGTATCATCATTGTAACACCATATCAGGTGGTTGTGGGACATCGAGATAAAACATGCAAAGCTGTTAGGATGGTGCCCAGCGATATGGTGAACACTCAACCAAGGCTGGATATTTTAATTAAGAGAGATTGCCTGTTACCTCCCAGAGCCCTCCACACCCCCCCCCAGTGGCTGCTGCCATTCACTGAACCCCAACCCTTTTCCAGACACTAGACTAGTCCCTGGGACACCAGGAAGAACAGTCATACATTCCTTCATAAGTCATACAATCCTTTCACAGAGACAGGCAGTAAACACGTATGCAGACGAACAAGCTGCTTTCCAATCAGGATAAGTCCTATAGAGAAAGCCATGTAAGACTAATTGGGTGGGAGGGGGCAGCTCCTTGACAAAGGCTGTCACCCAGGGAAGGATTCTGTAATGTACATTTGAGCTGAGGCTGGAAAATAAGAGGGAGTCAGCCATGCAAGGAAGTGGGAGGGCATTTGGAGCACCCGAGAGAATGCAAACTTTATGGTGGGAAAAAGGTGAATTTGAGGGAGAGAGGGTGCTGGAGTGGCTGACAGCAGGACATGGGCCAGGGGGAGGAGAGGTGGTCCGAGGGACCTGGAGATTCACAGTCACATCGGAGTTGGGTTTTATTCCAAGAACAGTCGGCCCTCTGAAGGGTTTCCAGCAGTTGTGATTTGCCATTAAGAGGCTGCTTCTTGTTGGAGAGGTGGATAGATGGGTGGATGGATAGATGGATGGATGGATGGATGGATGGATGGATGGATGGATGGATGGACGAATGAGCAGATGGATAGATGGGCGGATGAACAGGTGGACAGATGGATGGAGAAATTGGGGAGATGGGCAGATGAACAGGTGGCTTCGGCACAGGCACAGCCCCTTGCTCTGTACTTGCTGAGCAGAGTTTGGTGCCCATTGCCTGCCTCTGCCCTCCAGGGCTGCCTGAGTATGGGCTCCTGACACCACATCCCGGGAGGAGTGAATATTGCCGGAGGAGAGGAGACCAGGCTGAGTGAGGGAGCTGCTTCCTGCTCCCTTTGTCCCAGAGGCAAGGGAGGCACCATAAGGGTGGCAGCTGACTTGGCGCACAGAATCCACAACAGCTGAGTTCAAATCCTGGCTGTACCATTTCCCAGCGTGATGGCCCTGGGCCACTGAAAGCTCGTGGAGCGTCAGCTTCTCTGTCTTTGACACAGACCACATGCCTACCTTAGAGGGTACGGGGGCGCTTACCAAGTACCACGTGCAGGTGCTGTGCCCAGCCCCTGGCTTCTTGGTCTCATTTCATCTTCACCACAGTCCCGGGAGGTGGGTTTAGTTATTGGCCTTGTTTTGCTGATGAGAAAATGGAAACAGAAAGATTAAGTAACTAGCTCAAGACCATGTGGCAACTAAGCACTTACATCAGGCTTCTCCCATGCATTCATTAATCTCCACTACCTGTTGAGTGGGTCCACCTGGAGAGGAGAACCCTGAGGCATAAAGCTGGTGGCACTGAGCTGGGGTTCCCACATGCCAGATAAATAGGACTCCCCTACCCCCAGGGAGTCAAGAACACAGCAGGACAAGCGCACAGGGCAGCAGGCACAGATGCGGATGCAGAACAACCACACTGACCTCCCACTGGCGGGGATCCCAGCAGGTCCTCCTTGCCCCGCCCCAGACAGTCCCAGCCTTCGGGCACTGGTAAATGCAGAAGTTCCCCAGGAGAGACAAAAGGCCTCAGCCTGGTGCCCACAGGCAGAGTGCACAGGCAGCCGAGTGGCCGCAGTCCCGCAGTGGAGGAGTGCCTTGTGCACCTGGTGGTTTTCTGCACCCCGACAGGTGCATCTGGCCACTGTTCCTCCCACTGCAGGCCCCATTGCTCCACACCATGCCCTTCTGGCCCATCAGGCATCTGAAGAGCAGCGGGCGTCTGCGCAGGGGTAAGTGGATAGCTGGAGTCACTGGGAGGCTGCGGGGACCAGGCTAGGAGACTGGGGAGGGCGATTAACCCTTGAAAGGGAAGTGGTGTTTGGTGGCCGCAACCAGGTAAAGAGAACTGAAAGACATGAATGAAGACTGGGAGGACAGCAGGGAGGTTCAGCCTGGTACACTGGGGATCCTGTGCAGGAGCGTCCAGCTGGCTCATTGCCCAGGACTGACACCACACACACAGGCAGGTCTCAGGATGCCTGAGAGTGCTTGGCAAAATAATGGCCCACCAAAGGCAACATACACCGCCAGCCCCAGTCCACACTCTCCTTCAGTGTAGCCACCAGCCACATGTGGCTGCTAAGCATATGAAATGTGGCTAGTCCAAATTGAGATAATGCTGTTAGTGCTAAATATGTGTTAGTGCCTTAAAGATTTTTAAGACTTTGTACAAATATATGTATAATATCTCAATAATTTTAATTGACATGTTGAAATGAATGCTACTATTGTAGATATATTGGAATAAACAAAATATTAGGTTGGTGCAAAAGTAATTGCTGTTTTTGCCATTGAAAGTAATTTATTTTTGGCTGAGTGCGGTGGCCTGTAATCCCAGCACTTTCGGAGTCGAGGTGCGTGGATCACCTGAGGTCAGGAGTTTGAGACCAGCCTGGTCAACATGATGAAACCCTATCTCTACTAAAAATACAAAATTTAGCTGGGTGTGGTGGTGGGTACCCATAATCCCAGCTACTCGGGAGGCTGAGACAGGAGAATCACTTGAACCTGGGAAGCGGAGGTTGCAGTGAGCCAAGATTGTGCCACTACACTCCAGTTGGGGCAAAAAGAGTGAAACTCCATCTCAAAAATCAAAGGAAAGTAATTTATTTTTATATATATATTAAAGATAAATACAGCTGTTCCTTTTTAGTTTTTTAGTGTAGCTGCTAAAACATTTGAAGTTGCACATGTAGCTCACATTATATCTCTGTAGGATCACACTGTTCCAGACGGCTGCATCTAGACACTGGGCCTTCACCCCGACACCCAGCTGCTAGGGCCCTCCGAGGGTTTCTACACTCTAGGCAGCCAGGAGAGTGACAGTGGGCCCTGTGACAAATCATACATTGCTGCTGCCACTTTTAAATGGTGATTTAAAAAATATTTTTCAATAAACCTTGGTAAAGAGGGGTTAAGGCAGATATAAAATTTGATCAATTACATCAGAATGACAACTTTTTCACCTGAACATCATGGAATAAGTCCCAGGGGTTACAGCGGCTTACAAAGTGCTTTCACACATACCGGTTACGCTTTTTTCTTTTTCTTATGAAAATGTTTATATGGAAAAGTTGAAAGCCAGTTCTTGTCCTGGGACCCCTGCATTTTGGAGCCTCCCCCTCTCCCTGGGTCTCAAAAGGAAATCCTTAAGTTCAGGAGCTCAGAGGGGAGAAGGCCTGGCTGGAATCACAAAGGGCTGGTCACCTGGGGCTGGTGCCCTTGAACAAGCCACGGGCAGAAGGAGTGAGAAAAGTGGGGTCGGGATAGGAGCCAGACTTCCTGGGGTCATAGTTTCCTGGTACATACACACACACAGCTCATAGTTAGAGCTTGGGCTGTTTCTAAACATTTCTGGGCTCAGTTTCCTCTCTTTAAAATGAGAATAGTGATATCGCTTCCCTCAGGATCCCACAAGTGTTCACACTACTCACACTCATCAATCTGTAAGTGTCACGCTCACCTTTCGCAAGGTTTTCACGTTTGCCTGTCTCCTTTGTTCTGCCGCTGCCGCCCTCACTAACCTCCCATTCATCTCAGGCTCAGCGCATGTCCTCTCCATGCCAGGCTCTGCTGGCTGTGCTGGAGTTGTCTATAAAACAGACAGAGTCGGGGTGGGCCAACGAGAAATGTTATGAATAAGCATGTCATGTAAACACATAAAATACATACAGAGTGTATTGACTGCAATCAGTGCTATGGAAAAATTCAGGCCAGGAAGGAGCATGGGGTGTGGTGGGTGATGCGTGGTGAGGCTTAAATAGGGTGGTCAGAAGAAGATGTTACCTTCCCCAAGAAGGTAACATCTGAGGAAAGACCTGAAGGGGGTCAGTGCTAGAAGGACAGCTTTCTGGGCTACAGCAGGAGCAAGGGAACAGCAGGTGCAAAAACCATGAAGCAGGAGCATGCCGGGTGTGCTTGAGAACTGGCAAAAGCAAAGGGAAGGGGAGCCAGAGATGACGTCACAGGAGTAGGGGTCAGGGGCCTTCAGGCTCACTGCGAGGCCTTTGCCGAGATGGGCCTGCCGGGGGATGTTGAACAGGGGTTGGGGAGCTGGTTCAGGCCTCTACTAGGTCTCCGTGGCTGCTCAACTGAGAATAGACTGTCAGGGTAAGGGAAGGAGCCTGGAGACTGTGCAGCAGTCTAGATGAGGAGTGATGGTGGCCCAGACCAGGTGAGCAGTGAGAAATGACCAGATTGCAGCTATGTTCTAAAGGAGAAGCTAATAGAATTTACTGAGAGGAATGGATAGGAGAGGTGAGAGAGAGTGGAGCAAGGATGTGTCTGGTTTCAACCTGAGTAACCAGAAAATGGAGTTGCCCTCACCCAAAAGGAGAGGGTGTAGGCAGATGGGAGGTGGACTTCCCCCAGGTCTGGAGGTCAGGGGAGCAGTGAATCTGGATGTCATCAGCACGAGGACAGCATTTAAAGCCTGAGAACAGATGGGTCCACCAGGGAGACTGGGGTCAGTGTAAAGGTGAGGGAGAGGAAGACTCCAGGGGACTCCCAACTTCCTGCACCTAGTTGTGGCCACCGAAGTGGGAACACAGGAGGAGCTAGTTTGATAGATGAGGCACTTAGAATGTTTGGACATGCCACATTGTGCCTGTGGGAAGTCACAGGACGATAGAATTGTAAGTCATTTAGATTCATAGACAATAGAGATCTGGCTGTATTGTATCAATGTTTCTTAACCGGGGCATTTGGCCCCCAAGGGGCACTTGGCAATGTGTAGAGACACTGTTGGCTGTCACAGCCTGGGAGGGAGGGAGTGGGCAGAGGCCAGGGATGCTGCTGCCCATCCTGCTATGCACAGGACAGGCCCCCACACCCCACGAAAAATGATCTCACCCAACATGTCAGTAGTGCTGAGGCCGAGAAGTCCCCCTCTATCCTGTATTTAATTATGATAATAAAAGGGAACACTTAGAGAGTGCTTGCTAGCTCCCAGGGGCTAAGCTAAGGGGCTCTCCCATTTCATTCTCCTGATGAGATGGGTGCCTTTGGTTTCATACCCCTACGGGTGCATGACTCTGACAGTTGGGGAAATTAAGTCACTGTGCTCCACATTGAGGGAGCTGAGGTTTGACCCATAGAAGTTGGATCCTAAGCACTGTTTAAGAGAGCCTCAGCGCTGGGCGCAGTGGCTTAGGCCTGTAATCCCAGCACTTTAGGAGGCCTAGGCGGGTGGATCATGAGGTCAGGAGATCCAGACTATCCTGGCTAACACGGTAAAACCCCATCTCTACTAAAAAGACAAAAAATTAGCCGGGCGTGGTGGCGGGCGCCTGTAGTCCCAGTTACTTGGGTGGCTGAGGCAGGAGAATGGTGTGAACCTGGGAGGCGGAGCTTGCAGTGAGCCAGGATCGTGCCACTGCACTCCAGCCTGGGCTACAGTGCAAGACTCTGTCTCAAAAAAAAAAAAAAAAAAGAGAGAGAGAGCTTCAAAAGTCTGCCATGTATAATGGGATGGGGTAGAAACAGTGGCCACACAGACAGTTAAAGGGAAAAACCAGGAACTGTGATAATAGACCTTCATCTTTCATAATGAATTTATTCCTGAAATATTTGCCAGTGTAATTCTTATTCATTTAAGTAAAGCTAATATTAATGTTTCCTAAGTTACAGAGAAGAAGGTCAGTATAAACCATGGAACACTGTAGAAAGTCCCGAAGTTTGTTGTAATCCCCCATTTCATCTTCCTCACACTCCCCTTCATTGCCATAAGGGAGATTTTATATTAAGAAAACAGAATGAGTTTATGGGCGAACAAACCTGTTTGAATCCCAGCACCTCCACTTGCCAGTTCATGAGCAAAGTGCTTAACTTCTCTGAGCCTCAGTTTTTCCACCTGTCAAATGGGGTCATCAATGCTCCTTCCTAGGGCATCTATGAAGACTGCCTGGGACTGTGCCTGTTAAGCGCCTTGCAGAGTGTTTATCATATAGAGTAGGCCCTTAGGCATGGTAATAGGTTTTTCACTTCTGGACAAGATAAAGTACCAGGGACCTATTTACCCTCCCTCCTGAAACAACCAAAAAAAAAAGAAAGAAAGAAAAGAAAAGGACAAAATATTTGAAACAATGCTTTTAAGATACTGGACGTTAGGGAAGGACTGTGACCCCCAAGAAATGGGAAACAAGGTGATTCCCTACATGTGCCCCAGCTGACCGCCTGGAGAAAGTTTGCAGGCTGTATGCAGGAAGGGGAGACACAGGTGGAGCCCATTGGACTCCATGAGTTGAAGAGACAGAGCTAAAAGTCCAGAGAGATCAAAACATCTAGATCCTGCAGGGTAGCTGCTGAGGAGGAAAGAGCTGCACAGAGAGGAAAATGCCTTGAGAACTGAGCCGTGCACTCATCACCATATGCACGTGAGGAAAACTACCCCAGGTTGAGCAAAGAACTACCAGAAAGGATCAGAGGCAACAGTGCCCACATTAATACCAGGCAAAACATGGCACCTGTTCCCGCCTGCAAGACCGCAAAACCTAGCGGCTTGTGGGGCGTAGGACAGAATACACAGAAGGGTTTTCCCTCAGTAGTGGGGAATAATTAGCTCTGTACTGAGCACTCTGGATCCACCTAACAAATCTTAGAGGCAAAATCTGTAAGGATCAAACTCTTTCCAAGAATCTAAGTTCATACCAGAAAAAGACTGAAGAATATTTACGGAAATACAGAAACATTCATCACCCACCCATTTAAAAATCACAGTATCTGGCAACTAATTAGAAATATCAGGAATGCAAAGAGGCAGGAAAATGTAGCCCATAATGAGGAGAAAAATAAAAAGCAATCAATTGAGACAAACCCAGAAATGACACAGATTTTAGAATTAGCAAAGACATTAAAACAGTTTTTCTATGCTCATGGATAGGAAGAATCAATATCGTAAAAATGGCCATACTGCCCAAGGTAATTTATAGATTCAATGCCATCCCCATTAAGCCACCAATGACTTTCTTCACAGAATTGGAAAAAACTACTTTAAAGTTCATATGGAACCAAAAAAGAGCCTGCATTGCCAAGTCAATCATAAGTCAAAAGAACGAAGCTGGAGGCATCACACTACCTGACTTCAAACTATAGTACAAGGCTACAGTAACCAAAACAGGATGGTACTGGTACCAAAACAGAGATATAGACCAATGGAACAGAACAGAGTCCTCAGAAATAATACCACACATCTACAGCCATCTTATCTTTGACAAACCTGACAAAAACAAGAAATGGGGAAAGGATTCCCTATTTAATAAATGGTGCTGGGAAAACTGGCTAGCCTTATGTAGAAAGCTGAAACTGGATCCCTTCCTTACACCTTATACAAAAATTAATTCAAGATGGATTAGAGACTTAAATTTCAGACCTAAAACCATAAAAACCCTAGAAGAAAACCTAGGCAATACCATTCAGGACATAGGCATGGGCAAGAACTTCATGTCTAAAACACCAAAAGCAATGGCAACAAAGCCAAAATTGACAAATGGGATCTAATTAAACTAAAGAGCTTCTGCACAGCAAAAGAAACTGCTATCAGAGTGAACAGGCAACCTACAGAAGGGGAGAACATTTTTGCAATCTACTCATCTGACAAAGGGCTAATATCCAGAACCTACAAAGAACTCAAACAAATTTACAAGAAAAAAACAACCCCATCAAAAAGTGGGTGAAGTGTATGAACAGACACTTCTCAAAAGAAGACATTTATGCAGCCAACAGACACATGAAAAAATGCTCATCATCACTCACCATCAGAGAAATGCAAATCAAAACCACACTGAGATACCATTTCACACCAGTTAGAATGGCGATCATTAAAAGGTCAGGAAACAACAGGTGCTGGAGAGGATGTGGAGAAATAGGAACACTTTTACATTGTTGGTGGGACTGTAAACTAGTTCAACCATTGTGGAAGACAGTGTGGCGATTCCTCAAGGTTCTAGAACTAGAAATACCATTTGACCCAGCCATCCCATTACTGGGTATATACCCAAAGGATTATAAATCATGCTGGTATAAAGACACATGCACACGTATGTTTATTGAGACACTATTCACAATAGCAAAGAGTTGGAACCAACCCAAATGTCCATCAGTGACAGACTGGATTAAGAAAATGTGGCACATATACACCATGGAATACTATGCAGCCATAAAAAAGGATGAGTTCATGTCCTTTGTAGGGACATGGATGCAGCTGGAAACCATTATTCTCAGCAAACTATCACAAGAACAGAAAACCAAACACTGAATGTTCTCACTCATAGGTGGAAATTGAACAATGAGAACACTTGGACACAGGAAGGGGAATATCACACACTGGGGCCTGTTGTGGCGTAGGGGGACGGGGAGGGATAGCCTTAGGAGATGTACCTAATGTAAATGACGAGTTAATGGTGCAGCACACCAACATGGCACATGTATACATATGTAACAAACCTGCATGTTGTGCACATGTACCCTAGAACTTAAAATATAATAAAAAATTTAAAAAAGAAATACAAAAAAAAAAAAATCACAGTGTCTGGCAACTAATTAGAAATATCAGGAATGCAAAGGAGCAGGAAAATGTAGCCTATAATGAGGAGAAAAATAAAAAGCAATCAATTGAGACAAACCCAGAAATGACACAGATTTTAGAATTAGCAAAGACATTAAAACAATTTTTCTAACTATTCTATGTGATCAAAAGGTAGACACATGAAACTTTAAAAAAAAAAAAAAAGACCTAAATTAAACTTCTAGAGATCAAACCTATTATGTATGAAATGAAAACTAATGTTGGGTGGGGTTAATGGCAGATTAAACACACTAACATGAAAAGATTTGTGAAGACATAGCAATAGCAACTAGCTGTATTAGTTTTCTATTGCTGTTGTGACACATTGTTTACTATTTATTTGTTTATTGAGACAGGATCTTGCTCTGTGGCCCAGGCTGGAGTGCAGTGCATAATTATAGCTAATTGCAGATTGGAACTCCTGGGCTCAGACTCCTTAGTAGCTGGAAGCGCAGGCTTGATCATGCCATGCCTGGCTAATTTTTTAAAATTACTTTTCATAGAGTTGGGGTCTTGCCATGTTGCCCAGGCTGGTCTTGAACTGGGGCTCAAGCAATACTCCCACCTCAGCCTCCCAAAGTGCTGGGATTACTGGCATGAGCCCCTGTGCCTGGTGCCTGGCCTGTGACATGTTACCACAAACTTAGTGGCTTAAACAATGCAAATTTACCTTATGGTTCTGTAGGTCAGAAGTCTGACACAGGTTTCACTGAGCTTAAATCAAGGTGTCAGTAGGCCTGAATTCCTTTATGGAGGTTCTGAGGGTGAATCCATTTTTCTTGAGCTTTCCAGTTTCTAGAGGTTGCCTGCATTCATCAGCTCCTGGCTTCCTTCCTCCACCTTCAAGACCAAAAATGATGGATCAGGTTCTTCTCACATTTTATCACTTCTGCTGTAGTCACATCTCTCTCTTACACTCGTCTTCTGTCTTCCCCTCCACTTTTCAATACCCTTATGATTGCCTTGGGCTCACTTGGATAATCTAAGATAATTTTCCCAGTTTAAAGCCAGCTGATTAACAACTTTAATTCCATTTGCAACCTTAATCCTTTGCTGTGTAACCTAACCTAATCACAGGTTCCAGGGACAGGGATGTGGATGTCTTTGGGGGCTGTTATTCTGCTACTACACTATATAAAAATAAAACACACAGAGAAAAAAATAATTTAACAAAAACAGAGCATCAGTGAGCTGTGGGATAACCTCAAGTTGTGTGATATCCATGTAACTGGAATCTTAAGCAGGGACAGGGGATGGAAACACGTATTTGAAGTACCAATGGCCAAAATATTCCAAATGTTATGAAAACTGTAAGTTCACAAATCTAAGAAGTTCAGTGAGTTCCAAGTATAGGAAACCTGAATAAAATTGCACGGAGGCACATCATAATCAAATTACCCATAACTAGTGAAGCAGTAAAAAGACACAAAACATCAAAAAATGAGGATGATGGCAAAATTCTCATGAGAAACAATGCAAGTAGAGCAACATCTTAAAAGTTGTGAAAGAAAAACATTTCCAACCTTGAAGACTTTATCCAGTGAGAATATCTTTCAAAAATGAAGATGAATTAATGATTCCCACACTCAACAGCTGAAAGAATTCATCACCCAATAGCTGCATATTCGAAGAAATGTTAGAGGAAGCCCTCCAGGCAGCAGTAAAATAATACCATATGGGAATCTGAATCTGCACAACAAAATGAAAAGCACTGTGGTAACTACATGGATAAATATATGTTTTTCTCTTATAATTTAAATATTTTCAAAAGATGTTAAGTTTTAAAGTAAAACTAACATGGGAGGCCAAAGTGGGTGGATCATCTGAGGTCAGGAGTTCGAGACCAGCCTGGTCAATGTGGTGAAACCCCGTCTCTACTAAAAGTACAAAAATTAGCCTGGCGTGGTGGTGCATGCCTGTAATCCCAGCTACTCAAGAAGCTGAGACAGGAGAATCGCTTGAACCCAAGAGGCGGAGGAGGTTGCAGTGAGCCGAGATCGTACCACTCCACTCCAGCCTGGGTGACAGAGCAAGACCCTGTCTCAAAATAATAATAATAATAATAACAATAACAATATATTATGGGATGTATAACAAAGTATACCAGTAAAAGGTAAGACAACCATGGCAAAAAAGGTCAGGAAAGAAGACATGGAAGTATAATCTTGTAAGATCTTTATATTATACATGAAGGGGTATAATATCACTTAATGTAGACTGTGATAAGTTAAAGATGTATACCATAAACCCTAAAGAAATTCCTATATCATGAAGAGAAAGAGAGTGAGATTTTTACTAATAAGCCAACAAAGGAGATAGAATGAAATCATTAAAAACAAAAAACAAAAACTCCATCCAAAAGAAGACAAGAGAAAAAGGACAGATAGAAAACAGAAGCCAGACTTAAATCTAAGCTTCTCAATAATCACATTATAAATAAAGCTTATCAGATTGGATAAAAAGCAAGACCCAACTATATGCCTGATAAAAAATGCACTTAAAATGTAAAGACACAAATAAGTTAAAAGGATGGAAAAAGATAACATCATACTGACACTAATCAAAAGAAAACTGGATGGCTATATTATATCAAGGATTTCAGACCAGAGTAAAAAATATGACTAGGGATAAATAAGGTCATTTCATAATGATAAAGAGGTCAGTTCATCAAGAGGATGTAACATCCTAAATATTTATGCTCCTAATAACAGCTTCAAACTACCTGAAGCAAAAACTGATAGAAATACAAGGAGAAAATAGACAAATCTAAAATTATAATTGGAGATTTGAATAGCCTTCTCTCAATAATTGATAGAAGAAGTAGACAGAAAAATCAGTATGGATATTGAAGATTTGAACAAAACTTTCAACTAGACCAAATTGACATTTATAGAACACTCCACCCAACCACAGCAGAATAATTTTTCTCAGTGCACACAGAACACTTAGCAAGATATACCATATTCTGGTACAATCCCCCCAAATTTGGAAACTAACACAATTCTAAATAACTCACAAATTAAAGAAGAAATCCAAAGGGAAACTAGAAGGTATTTTGAACTGAATTAAAATGAAAACACAACATATCAAAATCTGGGGGCTGCCTCTAACGTAGTAGTTCAGGGGACAATTATAGCACTGAACTCTGTAAGAAACTAGAAAAAGACCAAATTAAACCCAAGGTAAGCAGAAGAAAAAAAAATAAAGATCACAGTGGAAATCAATGAACTATGACCCAAGTCGGCAACCTGCAACCTGCCTGTTTGTTTTTGTAAATGAAGTTTACACAGATACAGTCATGACCTTTCGTTCACATATTGTCTTTGGCTGCATTTGCACTATAGTGGCAGAGTAAAATAGTTGTGACAGAGACTGTATGGCCTAAAAACCTAAAATGTTTGCCATCTACTCCTTTAAAAACAAGTTTGCTAACCACAAAAACAACAAAGGCAATGAAGCAAAAGGCTGATTTTTTGAGATCAATAAAATTGGTAAGCCTCCAGCAAAGCTGATTGAAGGAGAAAAGGAAAAAGACAGAAATTACCAATGGTAATATCACTACAGCTTCTTCAGATAGTAAAAGGATAATAAAGGAACATTATGGACGACTTTATGCCAATTCATTCAATAACTTAGATGAAACTGACAAATTCTTTGAAAGACACAAACTAGTAAAGTTTACTCAAGAAGAAATAGATGTACATATTAAAGAAATTGTATTTGTTATTACAAACCTTTCCACAAAGTAAGCTCCAGGCCTAGAGGGCTGCAGTGGTGAATTATATCAAATATTTAAGGAAGAAATAATAGCAATTATCTACAAACTTCTAGGTTTGAAAATGAGGGAATATTTAATAGCTTATTCTGTGAGGCCACCAAAACCAGACCAAGACATTGTAAGTAAAGGAAACTGCAGGTCGATATCCCTCATGAAAATACATAAAATACTTCTAACAAAATTTTAGCAAATCAAAGCAACAATATATAAAAGGGATAATACATCATTACCAAGCGGGATTTCTCCCAGGAATGCAAGATTGGTTTAGCATTTGGAAATTTATTAGCGTAATTCATCAATTAACACACTAAAAAGTTATATTGTCATTACAATAGATGCAGAAAAGACATTTGACAAAATCTAACATCCATTCCCAATAAAAACGTGGCTCAGCAGCCAACCAGTTTTCAACACAGGCACCAACAACATACACTGGGGAAAGGACACCCTCTTCAATAAGTGGTGCTGGAAAACTGGATATCCATATGCAGAAGGCTGAGACTAGACCCCATCTCTCATCATGTACAGAAATCAACTACAAATGTGTTAAAGGCTTACACATAAAACATGAACGTATGAAACTACTGGAAGAAAACATGGAGGGAAAGACTCCAGGATGTTGGTCTAGTCAAAGACTTTATGACTAAGGCTCCTAAAGCACAGGCAACAAAAACAAAAATAGCTAAATGGGACTATATTAAACTAAAAAGCTTCTGCACAGCAAAGGAAACAATCGACAGAGTGAAGAGACAACCCGTTGAATGGGAGAAAAATATTTGCAAACTGTTCATCTGACAAGAAATGAATATCCAGAATATACAAGGAACTCAACTGGCAAAACAACCCATTAAAAAGTAGGCAAAGGATACTATAGACATTTCACAAAAGAAGACATACAAATGGTGAAGAGGTATAAGAAAAAATGCAGAGAAATGCAATACAAAACCACAATGAGATATCATCTTACCCCAGTTTGAATGCCTATTATAAAAACACAAAAAATAATAGACACTGGAGAGGATACTGAAAAAAGAAAACTCTTATACATTGTTGGTGGGAATGTGAATTAACACAGTCATTATGGAAAACAGTATGGAGATTTCTCAAAAAACCTAAAAGTAAAACCACCATGTGATCCAGCAATTCCACTACTGGTATTTATCCAAAGGAAAGGAAATCAGTATATCAAAGGAATTAACCCATTTATGCTGGAGGTTGCAAATTTTTTTGGGAAAAATCAGACCTTGGCAGTGACCTTGAGCAGTAGGATATGCATAACTCCCACAAGCTTAGCATTCCAATAATGGAACACTAGGCATAAATAGGTTAATGTACCCCAATGTTCATTGCAGCACTATGCACAATAGCAAAGATATGGAATCAACCTACGTGTCCATCAGTGGATGAATGGATAAAGAAACTGTGGTATATATACACAATGTTATACTATTCGGCCATAGAAAAGGAATGAAATAATGTCATTTGCAGCAATGGATGGAACCAGCATATTAAGTGAAATAAGCTAGGCACAGAAAAACAAATATTGCATGTTCTCACTTATATGTAGGAGCTGAAAAGAAGTTTGTCTCATGGAGGCAGAGAGTAGAATGATGTTTACTAGAGCCTGAGAAGGGTCAAGTGGAGAGGGGGGATGAAGAGAGGTTGGTTAATGGGTACAAACATGGAGTTAAATAGAATAAATTTTAATGTTCCATAGCAGGGTAGAGTGACAATAGTTAACAACAATGTATTACATATTTCAAAATAACTAGAAGAGAGGACTTGAAATGTTCCCAACACATAGGAGTAATAAACACTTGAAGTGATGGACACCCCAGATTCCTAGAGTTGATTATTACACACTCTATGCATGTAAGAAAATATTACATGTATTCCATAAATATGTACAAATATTATGTACCAATAAAAAAAAACCTCTCAGCAAATTAGAAATAGAACTTTCTCAACCTGATTAAGGACATCTTCAAAAAGCCGACGCAGATAGACTTAACAGTGAAAAGCCAAATGCTTTGGCCATAAGATACAGGAACAAGCAAGAATGTCTGCTCTCACCACTTCTATTCAATATATTTGAGGCTCTGGTCAGTGTCATTAGAAGAAGAAAGAAATGATTCCCAGTTGGAAAGGAAGAAGTAAAACTGTCTCTATTTGCAGATAGCACAATTGCACATGGAGGTTCATTGGTGTCCGTAGAGAAAGGATAGACTTTTCACCAAGTGGGGCTGGAACGTGCATATGCAGAAGAATGAACTTCAATTACACCTTCTGCCATATACAAAAAGTGACTCATAGACCTACATGTAAATCCTAAAGCTGTGAAACTTTTGAAAGAAAACCTAGAAGAAAACTTTTATGGCCTTAGGTGAAGTAAAGATTTCTTAGATACAATACCAGAAGCACACTCAATAAAAGAAAAAAATGATTAATTGGACTTTGCAAAATTAAAAACTTCTGCTCTTGAAAATACACTGTTAATGGAATGAAAAAAGAGACAGACATGGACTGGGAGAAATATTTGCAAAGCAAATATCTGGTAAAGACCTTATATCCAGAATATGTCAAGAACTCTCAGCACCAATAATGGAAAATAAATAACCTATTTTTAAAATGGGCAAAAGATTTGAATAGATATTTCACCGAAGACGACACACAGTTAGCAACTGAATACATAAAAGATGTCTAACATCATCAGTCATTTGGGAAATGCAAATTCAAACACCTGCACACCTACTCGGATGGCTAAAAGTAAAAAGACCGAGCATACCAAGTGTTGGTGTGGATGTGGGGGTCCCAGAACTGTCATACACAGCTGGCGGGAAAGTAAAATGGAGCAGTCCCTTTGTAAAACAGTGTGTGGCCATTTCCTTAACAGTTATGCATATATAAAAATATACACAAATACTTAAAAAGTTGGGCTGAGAGCACCTTGGGGCAGGACCCAGGACAGGGCACAGCTGGGCATGAGGGTATCTGCCAGCCTCTGGGCAGGGCAGATCCAAGTTTTGTGGGGCCTGACGCTTGTATGACTTGGATGGCCCTCTGCAGGGAAAATAATTTTCAAATGAGTCAAGATTAGGTACAGAAGTGAATATTTAGGACAAACCAAGTGACCACAAATTCCTGGAGCTGTGGATCTCCAGGTTTCTTTTCTTTTTCTTTCTTTTTTCTTTCCAAGTCATCTTGAGATATTTTTCTAGAAATGCTCACATAGAAAAGCTTCCTGGTGGCATCTGGCTTCCCCTCCCCATCTCACACTCAGCCATTCCAGCCTTCGTAGTGCAAATGCTGTGCAGCACTGCTGTCCCCAAGGCAGAGCTGCTTCCAAGTGGCAACCTCGGTAGGTGGCAGTGCCCACACTCTTGTGAGTGACCACAGCAGCCAACCGAGCAGCCTCTGGGGTTGGGCTCCGCTGTCTCAGCCTCCAGCTCCTTTCCTACCCACCTCCACAGCTCTGCTGCCCAGCGGCTGTCTGAGCCCTGGCGAGCAGGGCTTGCCTGCATAGTGAAGGGCTCCAGAGGGCATCGCAGAGCCCTGGCTGCTCCTCACCCTCCTGAGCATTGGGTCCCACGGCCTCTCCCCCTGCCTCCCCACAGGCCCGCTGTGGTGCCCTCAGCCAGGACACAGCCCCGCCCTCTGCCTCAGCCCTCAGAGCAGCCTACTTGGTTTCCCCAGTTCTTGGTGGAGAGATGGCGGGAGGGAACGTGGGATGGCTGAGAGCCCAGAGCCGGGACTTGAATCTCTGGCTGTGCCACTCATTCGCTGTGTGCATTCAACAGGTTACTTAATTCCTCTGTGCTTCAGTTTTCTCATCTGTAAAATGTGGTTGGAAATAGTACCTTCCTCACGGAGTCACTGTGGAGGTTAAAGAACCCTGGGAGGGCATGTGTGTGGCAGCTGTGCTTGCCAGAAGGGTCACAGGCACTTACTAGCTGCTCAGTAAGCGCTGGTCCTATCTGCTCGCCATCCCTGGGTCACGGGCTCCAGCAAAGCATGGCTTGGGCCCACCCACCCCCTGGGAACACAGGTCTGTGGATCTCACACCCTACCAGCAGATAGTCCTGGGATGTCGCAGGTAGGGTGTATAAAGACAAACTCGTTCTTGAAAACCCTAAAATTACCTGTAAAGTTCAGTATAAATAGTTTTTTTATATTTCCCAAAGATCAATTCACTTACACATGAAAACTTGAAAACCAGAGGGGAAAGTCAGTTCCCAAGCAACTGTCTTGAGTTTTCCCATCCTTCTGCCTTTAGGTACCGATCCACTGTCTAGCCGTGAGATGGGTGTGGTGGAGTAATCTGGGGCACTGTGCTGCATCCTGGTTTAACATCCAGCCTCTGTGACTTTCATATATACGGAGACTCTTGTCTTCACGGTGGGGAAGGGAGGCCCTAATCTCCGAGCCAAAGTTAAAAGCACATAGTGACGTTCAGCTGTGTTCTTAGAGTGGGCAAAATTGATTGAAACAGAGCATAAAGTGAGGCCACCCTGGGGCACTGAAAGTCTCTGAGCTGGCCTAACATCTGCATGCTTTTTTTTTTTTTCTAATAGTGTCCTGGGGTGCTTTAAATTATTTCTATTTTGGCATGGGAAAATAACAAAGTGAGACTAAGGGAAAAAAGAGAAAATGGGAAAGGGCTCCAAATAAAGAGGTGTGAGGTGTGAAAGGGATGGACTGTGAGATAAAAGCAAAGCTCAGCTGTTGCTGGAAGGACTTTGAGAGTATCCCACAGGGAGTAACGCTGACTAGTGCTGGGGATGGAGAGTGGGCTGCGGGCAGGGACCCGGCATTGCACAGGGACCCTCCATAAGCCTGTGTCTCCCTGTCTTCCAGGTGGTGCCGGGGAGCGGGAGAAGGTGCCGGCCAACCCCGAGGCGCTCCTGCTCATGGCCAGCTCCCAGCGTGACATGGAGGACTGGGTGCAGGCCATCCGCCGGGTCATCTGGGCCCCGCTGGGCGGAGGTACTGCCCGTAGATCGCATGCCCACCCTCTAGAACCCTTGCCTCCAGGTAATCATGGCCCCTGCCTGTCCTGAGCCCCCAAAGACCCTGCTCACTGGGGACTTGCTGGCTGCATCCTGTGCAAGCTGGCCCTTCCACTGCCAGCCCTCGGGAGTCACCCAACGACTGCCATGTACTCACTTCCTCCTTTATTGAAAACTGTGTATTAGACGTCTAAATGTACTGGATTCTATTCCAAGGGTGAGGAATTCATGAGGATAGGCCACACCTCCACCCTACCTCATCTCCATTCTCTGCAGGAGGGATGGTAGACAAGGACATGTGTCTCGTGGTGTCCAGGGGTGAGACATGCCACAAAGCCAGTGAAGCTCAGTGAGAGGACGGCGGGGGTGTGGCTAGGTGGAGTGGCCCAGCAGACTTAATGCAGCGACGGGGAGCCAGGGGCATGCTGGGGGAGAGCATTCCGGCAGAGACATGGACATGTGCAAGCGCCCCAAGGTAGGGATGAGCTATGGGAACACGAGCCATGCCAGGAAGGCTGGGGCTCCGAGGTAGTGAAGACCAGGAGAGAGGGAGGGCCTGAGGTGAGAGTGGTCACCAGGGTCTTGGAGTCCTGGTGGGGATTTTTTATTTTGTTCTATATACAGTGGGATACCAGGAGGGCTCAGAACAGGAGACACACGGGACCTGGATTTATGAAAAGGGCCCCCTGGCCACCACATGAGGAGTGGACCATAGAGGGACAGGAGTGGACACAGCAGGCCAGGAGAGTCCATGGGATGGGCATGCAGCTGATGGTGCAAAGTGGCCAGCTGCAGGTGTATCCTGAAGGTGGAGCTGCCAGGTTTTGCCTATGGTCTGGACATGGGGTATGAGAGAAATGAAAGGTGACTCCCAGCCATGCAGTCGCTATCTCTAGGTTGGTGTCCGTATGAAGTGGTTATGTAAAGACGTTTCATAATGGGATCACCATGGCATTGGGGCCAGAGCCACCAACTCCCTGCTGAATGTGGACACTGGGAGTCTGAAAGCTGGCCGGACTCTGACCACACAAGCTATGGACGTCCTCCCTCTCCCTATGGTGTTTGATCAGCACACAGTGTGGTCAGGGACTCACTTTTTGGGGCCATGGGCCAATCTCCAGATTTCACAAGCCCCGGCTGAGCCCCTTCCTTTGCTCCTCTGTTTGCCCACTATCCTCTCCCACCCCTGGCTATGGTCTGCCTGACCACCTTTCATTGAATCATAAATCCCTTACAAGGAAGAGTCAATATAATATTGAGAGTAAAAGTTGTTCTCTCAGGCTTCATGAATGATATCACACTGGCAGCCTTGGTCCCCTTGATCCCTGAAGGTTGCAGCACATTTGACTTATGGCCCCAGATTAATGGCCTGGAAAGGCCTAAGCCCACCCAGGGATTTCTGCAGTGTCATAATGGCTTCCTTTGGTTCCAGGTTGCTGAAAGTGAACCAGTGGAACAGAATAGAGCCCAGAAGCAGAATCTTACATAGTTGGACTTTGATGTATGACAGGTGACACTTTTGAGCACCAGGGAAAGAACATTATCATTATCTTGGGGTAGAGAAAGATTTTTTTAAATGAGTTACAAAAAAAAAAAAAAAAAAAAAAAAACACTAATCTATTATGAAATTGTTGACAAATTGTATTTTATAAAATGAAGAGCGTCTGTTTGTAAAAAGTAGCTTAAGAAAATGAAAAGATGAACTATAGATTGGATGAAGGTGTTTACAACACATATGGTCATCAAATTACTCACTCCCCACACTCCTACAAATGAATGAGGCAAAAACAGACAAGGCAGCAGAAGCATGGGCAAGAGATTTGGACAGGCATTTCCTAAAAGAAGAAATCCTCATGACCAGTGAACATAGGCTCCTGCGCACAACCTCTTCAGTAATCAGGAAATGCAAATTAAATCGCAATGGGATACTTGTGTGCACCCACCAGAATGACTAAATGACTAAATGAAAAAGACGGTTTCAAGTGGTGAAGAGGATAGAAAGCTATAGAAACTTGCACATATTGCTAGGGAAATCAGCAGTGTCTGCTGAAGTTGATGCTGTGCACACCTGTGTCCCAGCAATTCCATATGAAGCATGTCCCACATAGAAATGTGTGCACAGGGAGGCCAGGAGACTTGGATACATGGGATGTGCATGGCAGCCTTACTGATAATAGCCTGACACTAACCCAAGTGCCCAGCAACAATACAATGGATGAATAACTATGACTCAGTCTTACAGTGGGAAACTCCACAACAATGAGAATGACTCTGTTACAGTGCCACCTAAAAATATGCATGAATCTTAAAAACAATGTGGAACTAAACCCAAACAAAGAAAAAACATAACATGTTGTATTATGTACCTATATAAAGCTGAAACACAGGGCACAAGTAAACTATGTTATTTATAGATAGATAGGTAACAGAATATAAAGAAAAGCAAAGAAATGAATGCCATGAAAGTTAGGATAGTAGGGAGGAGGGAAGAGGTTAAGATGGGATGGGAGAGGGGCATAGATATCTGAAATGTTCTCTAGCGTGACTTGGGTAGTTACACAGGTGTTCCTTTTACAATGACATGTTTATCTGCACATTTATGCTTTAAGAGCTTTTCTAGATGTGTGCATATAAAAAATAAATGAAACAAAGGGAGAAACTTGGGGTCGAAGAGTGAGATGACTTGCCCAAGATGACACAGCCAGCTAGGGGGCAGAACTGAGAAGTGGAAGTGGATGTTCTGATCTCGAAGACTGTGCTTGGTCCTGGCCCAAATAGCCCATCCAAGAGCTACACCAAGACCTGCACCCAGCAGGCCTGGCTCCCCAGCCACATGTCCTCTCTGCTTGCTCAGAATTGGGGACCTTTGGCAGAATCCCACATAGACCCTAGACTGACCCCTTCCCCAGGCCTGGCATTTATCTGCCTTCCCGGGCTGTGTGCTGAAGAACTCACAACCATTAAAATAGGAACAGCCATCAAAGGCGCTTATCTCCTTTTTCCCCGGGAGTACAGAGGAAATGCAGAAATCTCAGGAGTTAGTGATGCTAGGCGTGTCTGGGCATGCACGGTGCTGGCAGGTGGGCTCAGTCGGCCCCTGAAGGTTTTCTGGCAGAGCTGTTATTAGCCCGCATCCTCTGGGAAGGAGGCTTAGAGGATCCGTCCTTCTTTGGCTGTTTTGTGACAGAGCCCCTGAGCCCTTCCTGGGGTGCTTATTCTGGCACAGCCAGGCCACCTCTGTCAGACAGGAGTGGGCAGCGTGCCCACTGCCGATGGCACAGCCCAGCCATCCCCTTGAGAAGTGGGAGCAGGCCACTGGTCAGGGGAGCCTCACTGCTGGTGGCCTGCCCAGCCCACCAAGCTGTGGCCCCAGCTGGAGTGCCTCTCATTTGGACATTCATTTGGTCATTCAGCCAATCTGCCGTGGACTCGCAAATGTTCTAGGGGCTGAGGAGACAGCAGTGAGCTGGAGGGACAGGCACTGGCCTCATGGTGCTCACGTGCTAGTAGAGGAGGTAGGTGACCAGCTGAGCAGACATGTGGCAGGTTAGATGGTGGTGGGCACAGTGGGGACAGAAGAGGCAGGGAGGGGAACACAAGAGATAGGGTTAGGGTTTGGTGACTTTTGAGTAGAAGGAAAGAAAGGGTGGATGACAGCACAGGCAGAGGTGGGGGATCCATCCCAGAAGAACAGCAAGGAGGCCAGTGTGGCCAGAGCAGAGTGGGCAAAGGGGTGGAGAGAGACCAAAGAATGAATGACCTTGTCATCATGGTAGGGCTGTTAGCACCTCATCGCGTGGAACAGAGAAGTGGCAGAGCCTGGCCCATCTTCTACCAGGATCCTTCTGACTGTCATGTTGAGAAGAGACCAAAGCCAGTTAGGAGCTCCTTATACAACAGTGCAGGTGAGAGGTGAGGGTGGCCTGGCCCAGTGGCAGTGGCGATAAGAAGTCATTGAATTATTGATTTATTTTGAAGGTAAAGCCAGTGGTATTCCCCTGCTAAGATGGATGAGAGGTATATGAGAATGAAGGAGAGAAGTTAAGGGTAATTCTGGGATGTTTTGATCTAAGCAATGGGAAGCTAATGGGTTAGCTATTAACTGAGATAGAAAGACTACAGGAACTGCAGCTATTTGAAAGGAAGATATGGGCCTAGTTTGAGATACCTATAAGATGCTCAAGTTCAGATGTCAAGTAGCCAGGTAAATATTTCAGCCTAGAAATCAGGAGAGAGGACTGGGCTAGAGAGATAATTTAGGGGGCCATCAGCACATAGATGGGGTTTGAAGTCATGAGGCTGGATGAGACAGCACAGAGCGGGTGGAGGGACAATAGAGGAGGTGAGAAAGAGAGCAAGCCCCGAGAGGGAGGAGAATCAGAAGCCACCGGGGTCCCTGAGCCAAGTGAAGGAACAAGGGCAGTGATCAGCTGCAGCAAGTGCTGCTGATAAATCAGCCAGAGGGTGAAAGCTGAGCAGTTGTTGGTGACTTGAGCAAAGGGGCTTTTGTGGAGTGCCTGATAATAGTGGGAATGAGAAAGGATGATAGGAGGGGAATTGGAGTGACAGCATAACCAACTCTTTCAAAAAGTTTGCAGGAAAGGGAAAGAGAGAAATGTGGACAGCAGCTGGAGGAGGAGGTGAGGTAAAGAGGAAGTTTGTTCATTTTTTTAAGCTGGAAGACAAAGCATCATTGCAAAACATTGATGGTGCAGGAGGGACAGAGAATTATTGCTGGAACACCAATATTTCTTATGGATATAGATAAAAAATCATCCATCAAATACTAACATGCCAAATCCAAAGAATTATACCCCATGACCAAATGAGATTTATCCTAAGAATGGAAGGGTGATTTAATCACCTGAAAATCAATTAATGTAATATATTAACAGAATAAAGGACAAGAACACATGACCATCTTAGTAGACTAGAAAAAGCATTTTATAAAATCCAGCACCCTTTAATGATTAAAACACTCCAGAAAACTAGGAATAGAAGGGAACTTCTATTCTATCCCTAGGAATAGAAGGGAACTTCTATGATAAAGGGCATCTACAAAAAGCCCACTGATAATATCATACTTAATCGAGGAAGACTGGGTACTTTTCCTCCAAGATCAGGAGCAAGACAAGGATTCTTGCCTTCACCACTTCTGTTCAGCATTGTACTGGCGGTTCTAGCCAGGACTATTATGCAAGAAAATGAAATAAGATGAAGCTTGATTGAAAAGGAAGACATTAAAGTATCTCTGTTTGCAGATGGCATGATCTTGTATACAGAAAGTACAAAAAAAGAAACTATTAGAATTAATTAAAAATTCAGCAAGGTTGAAGGATACAAGATTAGTATATGCAAATCAATTGTATTTGTGTACAGTAGCCATGAGCAAACTGAGAATGAAATTAAGAAAATTTCATTTACAGGAGCATCCAAAAGAGTAAAATACTTAGGGATAAATTTAGCAAAAAGGTATAAAACTTATATTCTGAAAATAACAAAGCATTGTTGAAAGAAATTGAAAAAGATCTAAATAAGAAGAAAGACATCCCATGTTCAGGAATGAGGTATCTGATATTGTTAAGAGGCCAATACTCCTCCAACTGATCTCTGAACTTCCACGCCCAGTTCAGGGAACACAGCCCCAGAAAGACGCATGGGGCAGTACCTCCTTGCCAGCTGTCTCCTTGCCAGCTCTCTCTGAGAGGAGAGAGAAGGGAGACAATAGTCACAGGGTCCCCAGGACTGCTTCAGCATCTGGTGGGTGCTTAAACAGGTGTGTGCCCCTTGCCTGGTTATCTGGAGAGAGTCGGCAAGCCCCCTTAAAGCTTGGAATTTATATGCATAGGAAGGGGCTTAGCCAAGTCCATTGCATTGAAGGGTGACAGGAGGCAGAGTGAGGCTTTGGCAACAGGCTTGGGTCTAGGTGTGATCTGACTCTGCCACTTGCTTGCTGCATGACCTGGCACCTCTTATCCTTGCTGTACCTCTGTGTCCTTGTTTGCAAAATAGGAAGAATAATATGTTTTTTGCAGGATTGTCATAAGAATTAAGAGAGAAAATGGACATAAAGTGCTCAGCACTCTCTCAGTACCAAATAGTCCTCATTCATTCATCAAGCAGTTATTAATACCTGTCACATGCAGGCAGAGGACTCAGCAGGGAAGAAAGCAGTGTACAGTGTACAATTCCGTGGCATTAAGTGTATTCACCCTGTTGTACAACCATCACCACTATCCGTCTCCAGAACTTTTTCATCTTCCCAAACTGAAACTCTGGCTTCCTCCCTCCAGCCCTGGGCAACCACCATTCTACTTTCTGTCTTTATAAATTTGACTGCTCTAAGTACCTTGTATAAGTAGAATCCTGTAGTATTTGTCTTTTTGTGACTGGCTTATTTCACTTTGCATAATGTTCTCAAGTTTCATCTATGTGGTAGCATGTATTGGAATTTCCCTCCTTTTTAAGCTCAAATAATATTCCATTGTATGGATATACCACATTTGTTTATCCATTCATCCATTGATAGACACTTGAGTAGCTTCTGTGTTTTGACTATTGTGACTAATGCTGCTGTGAATATGAGTGTGCAAATATCTCTTTGAGTCCCTGATTTCAATTATTTGGAGTATATACCCGGAAGTGGGATTGCTAGATCATATGGTAATTCTATTTTTAATTTTTTGAGGAGCCTCCAGACCATTTTCCACAGTGGCTGCCCCATTTTATATTCCCACTGGCAGTACACAAGGTTTCTAGTTCCTCCACATCCTCACCAGAACTTGCTTTCTGTTTTTTGGGTTTTTTTAAAATAGCCATTCTAACAGGTATGAAGTGGTATCTCATTGTTCATAAGGTGTTGAAAGAGGTGAGAGAGTGAGCCAAGGGGACATCTAGTGGAAGCGTGCTAGACTGAGGCCACAGCTCGGGCAAAAGCAGAACATTTGACATGGTCTAGAACCAGCACAGAGGCAGATGGGCTGGAGGGAGTGAGCAAGGGAGCCAGATGGCAGAAGGTAGAGGCTTCCTGGGCCCCTTTCAGTATTCTAGCTGTTTTATTTTATTTTATATTTTATTTTATGTTGTTTTGTTTTATTTTATTTTATTTTTGAGACGGAGTCTTGCTGTGTTGCCCAGGCTGGAGTGCAGTGGCACAATCTTGGCTCAGTGCAACCTCTGCCTCCTAGGTTCAAGCAATTCTCCTGCCTCAGCCTCCCAAGTAGCTGGGATTACAGGTGCATACCACCATACCCGGCTAATTTTTGTATTTTGAGTAGAGCAGGGATTTCACCATGTTGGCCAGGCTGGTCTCGAACTCCTGACCTCAAATGATCCACCTACCTTGGCCTCCCAAAGTGCTGGGATTACAGGCATGAGCCACCACACCCAGCCGCTGTTACTCTATTTTTTTTTTTTTTCTTTTTTTGAGGCTATCTGGGCTCATTGCAACCTCTGCCTCCCGAGTTCAAGTGATTCTCCTGCCTCAGCCTCCCGAGTAGCTAGGATTACAGGCACCCACCACCATCCCCGGTGAATTTTGTATTTTTAGTAGATACAGGGTTTCACCATCTTGGCCAGGCTGGTCTCGAACTCCTGATCTCGTGATCCACCCGCCTCGGCCTCCCAAAGTGCTGGAATTACAGGTGTGAGCCACTGTGCCCGGCCTGGCTGCTGTTATTCTTAAGTGAAATGAGGAGGGAGCATTGGAGGGCTTTGAGCCAAGGAATGTCTTGATCTAATACATCATTTAATTTGCAATAATCCAGGCAAGAGAAGGGGGTGCTCTCCCTGTGGTCAGGGTAGTGAAAGTGATCAGATTCCAAATCTATTTTGCAAGTAGGACAATAAGCTCTCCTGGCTATGGATGACAGGAAGGGTGCAGTGGAGGCTGACTGCAAGGTGTCTGGTTGGGCAGCTGGAGGCTGGAGTTGTTATGAATTAAGAAGGGAAGACTTAGCACAGAGCTGGTTTGGGAGGCTATGGCAAGACCATAGCTCAGTTTGGACACGTTTAGGTTTGAGGTGTCTATGAGTCATTAAACCAGTGGAGATGCTGAGCAGGCAGTTGGATTAAGAAGTCTGGGGGCTGGGACTGGTGCTAACTAGCACTGTGGTAACTGTTCCACTATGGCCAGCAGGCACTGCCAAGCAAAGCCCTGAAGCTGTTGGTCCCAACCTTACCAGTGGCAGCACAGAGGGCAGTCCTGGGGCAAGGAGCCCAGCTGGGAAAGTGTCCCTGCCCAGAGTGACTGCTTGGTGCTGGGGCAGGGCATGGGGGCCGGAGATAGGCAGTAGGACTGTGGTCGTCATCGGAGCTGCACTTCCCTGGCCTGGCTGTGTGGGAATCTCACAGACCTCTGGAGACTTTTCTCAGACCCCCAGGAGTCAACTCTCCTGCCCTTGGGTTCCTCTGGAATCATGGGTGAAAGAAAGAAGGGAGAAATACAGCTCCCTGAAGCCCTAGGGCAGGACACGTGACATGAAAAAAAATCCAACCTTGGGACAACCTGGTGGGACACAATGCAACCTTGTTAGCTGGTGGTGGTCATCATTTGATGGAATGACATCTCTAAAAGGAAGCCCTGGAGGGAGACATAATCAGATTCAGAGTGAAAGGTGATTACCCCCAGGCCAGGCTGCCAGTGGTGGAGCCTAAGGTCCTAGTGGACCACTTCTCCCCAGCACTGCTTGCTCTATATCCCAGCCCTAATGGGAGATTCAAAAAGACAGTCTTATTTCTAGTTCCTGTGAATGTCAACCCGCCTGGCCAGTGGGCCTGGGCTTTCCCAGGCAACCCTTCCAAAAGCGGAGAGAAAGGACTTGCAGGCCTAGCCCAGGTCATAAGCCAGCAGAAGGGGTACTTGAGACTAGTTCTGGTGCTCTCTGTCCATTCTAGTGGGCCCTGAGGGTCCATGTACTCAAGTGGAGAAGATGTCCCTATGGGCCTTGGATCCTGTCCAGGCTCATAGAGGGCAGACCTGGCCTCTTCTGGGTATAGGGTGTGTTCAGAGCACACTTGGGCCTCCTTCCCCTGCAGCCCTCAAGTCTTCTCCCCTGCCAGAGCCCCAGGAGCCTGAGAACTTGGATCCCCAAGGCAGAGGAAATGACCTCCAGCCACAGCACCCACCCCCTTGCTTGCCCCCAACTGATGGGACAGCCACAGAGCTATTTACCAGAAAAAAGGCCAGAGCAGCTGCCTTATCTAGGGAGAGCCTGGCAAACTAGTCGGGGTGATTTACAGGGGGCTGTCACCACTGCTTCCTGCAAAGGTCAGGACACTAACGTTCAACACCCTTTTAACCACCTTGCTGGTTCATTAAGTCCTTCCTTCTCAGCAGCTCTGATGAGAAATGCCCATCAGCTTGGCCAGTTTGGTTTCAGTCTGGTTTCAACAGACCTCAGATCACGGAACCAGAAAAGAGTTTGTCCCAATTATTGCTAAGATGGGGATGTACACCTGGGGACCCCAGCATTTTCTGTACTGGGCTCTGCGTCCCTGCTGAGCCTGACAATAGCCCTATGAAATCAGTCCCATTATATCCCACTTTTGGTGAGGAGACAGAATCAAGGAGGCTCCAGCATTTTGTCCAGACCACAAATAAGTGGGAAGCTGGCATTTCGACCTAGGTCTGCTGGAGTGCAGAGCCGGGGTGCTGGCTGCCTGCTGTAGAGAGCAGGATGCCAGGAGGCCTCAGGGTGTCCTAGGGTTGGGATCTTTGTCTCTCAGCTTGTTCCAAGTGGCCCTGGAGGACTTCAGCCCACACACCCTGAGAGAAGAGGAAGGGAGCTCAAACTGGCTATAGGTTGCCCTTGCCAGGAGTTTGGTACAATCTGGAGGCAGCAGAGACTCAGAGGTTCAGCAACTTACCTAACAACACACAGTGGGACTGGGGGCAGCACAGCCCACCTCCAGGGTAAGCTCGTCGCTGGATGCTGTTGCCAGGTAGGCCTCAGTGCATTCTACCCACTAGATCTGAGATGTCTTGATGGGGCAGGGGGACATAATTAAGACTGAGGGAAGAGGCAGTCCCTGAGGTCCTGGATCCCAGCCCTAGCCAGGGAACTGTTGTACATACAGCTCAGAGACAAAGGCCATCCAAAGTGAAGAGGCCAACTGTTACTGGGTTGCTTGTGTGAGAGGATAGACTCAGGTTGTCAGCTTCCCAGCCCTGCCCCGAGAAGGCAGTCTCATGACTATCTCTGCACACCCATCCCCAACAGGCGCCACCGCTAAAAACCACCCCTGAGGTGAGGTGGGCATTGGCAGGGCCAGGGCTTCACCTGGAGCCTTCTAATGGGTGGCGCCTGCGGGCCTCTAGCCATGGGGGGCTCCTGGGTAGGGGTGGAGGGCACTCTGCAGAAACTGGCCAGTCTGACTGTGAACACACAGGTGAGGAAACCATGGCTCAGAGCAGAGAAAGCATGTCAGCACCACAGCCTGCCTGCCCACCTGAGAGAGGCCCGCCAGTCCCTGGTTGGTGGGAGCTTCTGCTGAGCCCTTGGCCCCTGCTCTTCTTTAACATGGACATGGCTGCACAGAGCTGGCAGGTCCCTGGGCTGTGGGAATGCCAGGCTCTGTTGGTAGGTGGAGGGCAGACATTCCTTGGTTTGTGACACCCTGCACCAAACTGCCCTGGCACCCTCATGTTCACCTGAGCTCTGGGGAGGAAGAAGACGACTCCGCGGCCTCACTCCCACGACTTTGAGGACCTTAGCCCTCATACTTAAGTGTCAGGGCCAGGACTAGGGATCCTCACTGGCCTGGGGCACAAAATGTAAGGGGGCGCCAAAAAACTCAGTAATCAAGATATTTTATTGTAATCTTTTAAAAAATGAACATTAATATAAAAATATCCTTATATTAGGTCCCCATTGCAGCTCTAACAAACTGCCAGAAATGTGGCAGCATAAAACAACACAATGTGATTCTCTTGTAGTTCTGTAGGTCAGAAGTCATAACCAGTCTTCTAAGGCTAAAATCCAGATGTCAGCAGGGCTGGTTTCTTGTAGGACACAGGGAGAAGCAGTTCCTTGTGTCTTTAACCTTCCAGGGGCTACGGCAAGGCCTTGGCTGTGGCTTCAGCACGCAGTCTCTGCCTCTGTCCTGCCCCCACCACCTCCTCTGTGGTCAAACTTCCTTCTGCCTTCCTCGTAAAAGAACCCCTATGATTGCACCTGGCCCCTCAGATAACCCAGGTTAACCTCTCCTGCTCTCATCACATCTACAAAGTCTCCTGTACTGTGTAAGATAACACAGTCATAGGTTCCAGGGATCAGGACATCTTGTGGGGAAGGGCATTATTCAGCCAACCACATCTATGGTCAAATGGGAACATGTGAAATACAGGCAGGAGTGTGGTGGGATTGGGGTGGGAGGCACTCACCCTCAAGGCCTGCGCAAGTGCGTAGCTGCTCCTGTCTGTATTGAAAACTTTGATCTTTTGTTCATCAAAGATTTTTTGCCTAATATTTATTCTTAAAAATACTACAATAAAGTGTTTATCCTAGTTCCTGAAGTTTTGGGTGCCCCTTAAATTGTGCCCCTGTGGTGAGTGCCTGGCTTGTTTCACCCTAGGCCAGGCTCTGCCTAGAATGAGCAAGAGGCGTGACATCCAGCTCTGCACATCCAGCTTGAAGAAGGGCCCCAACCTCTTCCAGCCCCAGGGCGGCAAATCCCTCCCTTAAGAATTCTGCCCTCCTACCCTTGGGACTCCCATCTCTGTTACTGGCGTTGCACTGCCCCTCGCCGTGCCTCTCTGTCCACCTGCCTTCCTGGTGAACCCATTCCAGCCCTCACCCTTTGAAGTATGGGGATTGTGGGCTGGTCTCAGAAACTTACCCCCAGAAGAACATGGGCTTTGCAGAAAGATCACGTAGGTGTTAATGAAGGTCCATCACCAGCTGTATGACCTTAGGCAAATCACACAACCTCTCTGATTCTCTGTAATATAGGGAAGCTAATACCCCTCAGACTGCTCAGGGGCATTCTGTATATCAAGTCCAAACCATTATCTCTGGCACTAGGATGCCCAGGCAGGAAGAGGCCAGGAGGGCCTGGAGCCTGGACCCCCACTGTGAAGCCAGCACTCTCCTCCTTGCTGGGTGACCCAGACTCAGTTACCTAACCTCCCTGGACCTCCTTTGCCTCACCTGGAACACCTGCCTCCCAGGCGAAGGGCTGAGCGGGCGCTCGAAAGCCGGTCCTGGGCAAAGAGGGAAGGGATTCCTGCGGTGCCCGGGAACGTGGGGCATTAGGGGAAAGGGTGTGAAGTCTGACACCGGAGATCCCTCACGGGAGCCGACTTCGGGCGTGGCATCCCAGGCAACTCACAGATCCTGGGCCCTCCTTCGCCTCGGGGTCCCGGCCCGGGGCGGCGCTGGCCGGGGCGGGCGGGCGGCGGGCAAGACGCTACCTGCGCGCGTGCCGGGCATTCCAGCCGCCGCCGCGCCGCCGCGCCTGGGCGCGCCATGGGCCTGATGCCGGCCGCGCGGGCCTACTCCGGGTGCCGCGCCTGCCCACGGCCGCCCTGCCGCCTGCCCGCCTGCTGCGCGCCCGCCGCCCCAGGTAGGGGCGGGACGGGGTGCGGGCACCCCCGGGTCCGCCAGAGAAACGGCGTCTCCGGGCCAGAGAGGCGCTCGAAGCCGGGACCGGCACAGCGGGCGAGGGAGAGCGCCGCGCATGCGTCTCGCGGGGGTCGGCGGGGAGCCTGGGGGAGTTTGGGTGTCACCGCGGATCTGGTGTTGCGGGACGGTTCCCAGGGAGCAGGGGTCGTGAGTGTCTGAGGGAAGAGGCAGGGACCGAAGGCGTCCTCCAATCTGCTGCTGGGTGTGGGCGACCCGCTTGTAGAGATGAGGACTTAAGAGTCTGGGAAGGGCGCAGGGACTTGCAAAGGATCCCTCCCCAACCCCAACTACAGGGGGGGAACCCAGCAAGATCCGAGCCTCGGGCTCTGACCCCAAGCCTCCCTGGGCCACAGGAAGGGGTGTGGGACCGGCGCCCCCAGGATGAGGGTATCACTCCTGCCCTGAGGCGGACTACCCAGGGCAGGACCCTTGCAGGTGATCTTAGCCTCTGCTGTGCTCCTGCAGGCCTGGACGGGTGGGTAGCAGGAGAGTTTTCAGCGTTGCCGGCTAGCTGGTGGAACTTACCGCTTACAGCCCTGAGAGCAATTCTGAAGCTCTCTAGTACTTAGCGCAGAGCCTGGAAGTGACAGAGTTGGCCGGCTAGTGAGTCCCTGCACTGACAAAGGGTGGGGTGGTTGCATGGAAGATGGCGGGTGTTGGGGTACAGGGGTCCTGAGAGCAGGAAGGCCTGGAGCCAAGAGAGAAACTGTGGAATTATCCAAAGTTTGGGAGTCTCTAGAGAGAATTTTAGAATTACTTTCCTCATTGTGCCTCTTCCCAGACTGTGGCATTGCCTGCTCCTCTAAGAGTGAAAAGCAGGCATATGACTGAAGCAGACCTGCTGCACAGCTCCACTCTGCTCCGGGATCAGCTCCAAGAGGGAATCCCGGGTCTCCCTTCCCTGATGCGGCCTTGGGGGTGGGACTCAGGGGCAGGCAGATCCTGTCCAGGAATTGACCCTGCAAGGTTCGGAGAAAGCTGCATTTCAAAGCACCTGCTCCCAGGTGCCTCGTGTGGTCGATCTCCCGTGGACGCTCACACCCCAGGAGGTGGCCAAGCCCAGCTCAGAGAGGCTGAGGACAGTGCCCAGGGTCATAGAGGACGAGGACTGGAACCAGAGGACGAGGATTCGAGCTAGCGGACTGCTCTGCCTGGGCTTCCTCTCCTGTGTGGGATTCCCTGAGAGGGAAGTGAGGGATGGCTTTGCCAGGGAAATGCTGGCGGGGGAGGCCTGGCAGCAAGTTCATCAAGAGGAGAGGCAGCCTCTGCCAGTTTCCCCTGCGGTGGCGGAGCCAGTGCTCTGTGAAGAGCATGGGCTGGGACCTCGAGGAACCCACAGGATGGCTGGGTTTCCAGGGAGCTGACAAACCTACTGGAACTAGTTCTTGGCAAGGCTCCCCTCCAAGGGTGCCAGGAGGGCTGAGGGAGTTCAGCCAGGCGGGGGCAGGCCCTGCCAGGCTCCTGAGAGACCCTGATGAGGGGAGGGATTGGCGGGGCCCCTAATGAGGGAGGCCGAGCCCAGAAGCCCCAGCACAAGGTGCCTCCCACAGAAGGGCCACGGGGAAGGAAGCCTCTTGGGAGGCTGAGCTGGAATGAGACCTTCTCACGGCTCCTGGCAGCTCCCCTCCGAGGGTTCCAGTGGCCAGCTGGGAATGTGGAGCCAGTCTGAGGCCTGGTGGTACCTGGGGGCTGGGCCTCAGAGAAGTCTGGCCCTCATAGTACCCCCTAAAGATAGGTGTGATTGTCCCATTTTATAGATTTCATGGATGGAGAGACTAAGCCCCAAGAAAGGGAGGCAACACCTCTCCTCAGTGGGTTAGCCAGGACGTGTACCAGATCAGTGCTGGTGTAGACCCAGAATCTTTGTCTCTGTGACCTTTGGCCTTGAACATCACCTACTTGCCTGTGTCCCCACCCCAGCCCCACCATGCCAGGGCAGGGTGCTGCCAACCATGCTCCCTCGCCCCTGCCCTCCGACCCCCATGGTCCTCCGTCATGTGCCCTGCAACCCCACCCGCCTACCTGGCTACTTCCTGCTCATCTTTAGATGTTGGTTTCAGCATCACCTCCTCCCTGAACTTCTCTCTAGAAGTGTCCAGGACCCTGTTGATGTCCCTTCCCTGACTCTTCCAGCCTTGTTCTGGGAAAGTGGTCAGGAAGGTGCCGTGGGGGAGCAGAGGGGTAGTGGTTGTGCTGGGGCTGGGAGCTGCCTGGACGTGCGGGCACTGTGCAAACGGTGGGCTGGCCCAGGCTCTGCACCCCTAGGGGCTGGTGGAGGGAGTGGGGCAGGGCCTTGCCTGCCTGCCAAGTTTAGGCTTTATCCTGAGGATGGTGTGTGTGGGGGGGAACAGGCAGCAGGGGAGGCCCCAGGGAGATTTATAATGTTTACAGCCTTCCGGGCAGCGCTCTAATTCCTAGAGTGGGGCCAGGCACAAAGTACAGGGGTTATGGAAAGGTGGATGGACACACAGACGGCAGGAGTTTTAGGGGTAGGAGATAGGACAGCAGGCAGGGCTGGAGCCAAGAGATGGCTAGGTGGAATTATCCATGCTCCATGGGCCTCCAGAGAGAATTTTGGAATTTTTTCCCTGTGCGTCTCTTCCTTGACTGTGGCCTTCAGTCAGCTGTGAGCTGAGGGTGGGGCTGAACGCTGTGAGTTGGGATGGGTGGTGGCCCTGGAGAGCTCAGTCCCCACCTTCACTGGCTCTCCTTGGCCTCTGCTGCAAGCCCAGCGTGTGGCTGTGGGCAGTCCAGCAACCCAGCAGAGGGGAGTGTCCTCAAGCTGTCTGGAGTAGTGGCAGTCAGGGCTGTGACAGGGGAGGGAAAGCTGAAGGGAGGATTTGGGGCAGCTCACGTAGGAGGGACTTGTGAGCTTTCTTCCAAGGACTAGTAGGAAATTTGCCCAGACCAAAGAGGAAAGCGCTACCCAGGAAGAAGGCCCTAGCCACTCACAGGGCCATGAAGGCAGGCGGATTCATGCCACTCAAGCAGTGGGCAGAGCTGGAGGAAAGGCAACACATGTGTGCTTGTGGAGGGAGGCAGGAGGCTGGTGGCAGGCACCAGGGGCACTGCCAGGTCAGCCCCTCCCCTCATGGGACCCTCTGCCCATGGGCACTTTCTCCTGGATGCCCACTGCCTGCTCATTTGAGGTCCTAGCAGAGGCCTCTGGTCCCGAGAGGTGGAGCTTCCCATTGCTACCTTTCCTACTTATCCTGGCCCCAATGTCCTTGGGGGAAGTCTGTGCCCCAGAGGTCAAAGCAGAAGAGCTGAACGAATATCTGGCAGGACCACATGAGCAGAGCATGGGCTAGGTTGGAAGTGAGAGGGGACGGTGGGGACTGCGGAGAAATGGCAAGTGTGTGTCCTATCAAAAGGGCACAGATGCCACTGAGCTCTGCAATTGTTGCTTTTTTTGGAACTCAGGCCTAGTGTCACCACATCTGAATTTTTGAAGAGAAGCTGGGAATCCAGATTTATATGTGAAATCTCTTGATTGTAAATAACTAATTTAAAAATGTTTCAAATATCATATGAGCTAAACAGGCACATCTGTGGACCAGTGTGGCTCATTGTTAGGCATCAGATGTTGAGCCCTGACTGAGGTGAGAGAGAGCAGGGGCTCAGTGTCCCTGGACCAGCCCAGGCCACTCTTGAGGTGGTGGAAAGTCCAGGACACTGTCAGTGGTGGGCCCTGGAGCCTCCTCAGACTGGCTTCTCAGAGCTGCCCCAGGCAGCTAGCAGGCCAAGCTTGCAGCAGGATCACCCGCTGTGCTCAAGGCTGATGAATGGCCCCTTGGGCCCCATTTCTGGGCAGGGGCACCTGGTCTTGCCCACCAGATCCCAGGCGGGAGCAGCTTTCCCTTCGTGTTAGTATTGCAACCTCTGCCTGTTTTCTGTTCGCATGACCCGCATTTTCAGGAACTGCTGGTGCTGGGTTGGGGGCATCGCATAGGTATCTCCACACCAACGTGGGTGCCAAGCAACCATGTGGCCAAGTACATTCTCTATACCTGGAGCCAGACTGCCTGGGTTGGACCCTTGTCCCTGTCATGCATACTGAGTGAACTTGGGCACATTCTTAAGACCCCATGCCTATCAGTTCAAACATCCTGCAAACTGAACAGGCAAAAGTCAAGATGATGATGATGGTTACAGTGATAGTGTAGTCCCTAAGTTATCAAGATGGTTAGGATTAAATGTGCTGATATTTGTAAAATGCTCAGAACAGCACCTGGCACCACAGCACCGTGTGTAGCTACTTCAGTACTCTCCTCACACTCACATGCCCCCACCATGTGTGCATGCCCATGCACACACCCCCCACATGCACACATACGCACACACACGCACACACATTTACAAGCCCACATCCAGCACATGTGCACACATATGCACACACAAGCCCACCCTACATGCACACATGTGCACACACACTTCTCCCTAAAGCATTGCTGGCATCCAGCAGGTGCAGCCCACATGGGCATGTGTTCTCAAAGGAAGAGTCTTCACCTTTCAGGTTTTATACACTTTGTTTTTGGGTCAAGCAGGGTGAGGAGGAGCATTTACTGTGTCCTGCTCTGTGCCAGGCACTGTACCAGGGACCGATGTATCTTATTCCAAAATAGCCACTTAGTGGGGAGCTAAGTAAGACAAATAGAGCCCCACTTTTAGCTGGCTCAGTGCCCAGGTCTCTGAGAAGTCCCAAGCCTGGAGTTTTGGCATCTTGCCCCTGGAACACCCCACAAGCCACCCTGCAGGGAAGGTCTCTGCACAGTGGGTGTGAATAATGTCAGGCACTCCAAAGAGTCAGGCACTCACCTTGTAAAGCTTAGGGGCTGGCAGAAGTCTGTTTCTCCTGTTACTGTGCTGTGGTGTAGACAGCTTTATGGATCTCAACTCCTTCCCTTCTTTGCCTGGGCTGCCAGGAACCTCTATGCCTAGTGATGTATTTAGTTTTCATAGATTTTCTCAGAAGTTCCTCTGCCTCCTTCCTCTCTTCCTCTATTCCTCATTTGGTGTCTTGTCATGTATTGTTTTAGATCATTCTGTCTCTGATTTCTTTTCGCTAATGTTATTTAAGAGTAGCATGCAGAAAAGTATACAAGTCATAAGTGTAGAGTTCAGTGAATTTTCTCAAGAGGAACATAACTGGGTAAGCAGTGCCAGGGGAGAGTCACAGCATTACCAGAACCCCAGAAGCCTTTGAATCCCTTCCAGTCACAGACCTACCAAGGTAACCATGTCCCGGCCTAACAGCACAGATGGGTTTGGCCTAGCTTTAACTTTACATAAATGGAGTCATGCAGTGTGCACTCTGGGGTTTAGGCTTCTTTTGTTTCTGATGATGTTTTTGTTTTCTAATTTTTAAAAAATTTCATAAAATACACCTAGCATAAAATTTCCTGTCTTCATCATTTTTAAAGCACAGAGTTCAGCAGCATTACATTCATTCGAATTATCTTGCAACCATCAGCACTATCCATCTCCAGAACGCTTTCCATCTTGCAAAGCTGAGACTCTGTGCCCGTTCAATTCTAACTTGACATCTCCCCTGTCCCCAGCCCCTTGCAGCTGCCATTCTACTTTCTGTCTCTGTGAATTTGACTACTCCAGGTTCTTCATATAAGAGGAATCACACAGTATTTGTCCTTTTGTGAATGCTTTACTTCACATAATGTTCTCCAGGTTCACCCATGTTGTAGCACGTGTCTGAATTTCCCTCCTTTTTAAGGCTGAATCAAGTTCTACTGTATGCAAATACCACGTCTTGGTTCTCCATTCATTGATGGACACATGGCTTGCTTCCGCGGTTCAGCTACTGTGAATGATGCTGCTGTGAACATGGGTGTGCAAGTATCTCTTTGAGACCTTGCTTTTAATTCTTTTAGGTATATAGCCAGGGGAGGGATTACTGGTAATTCTGGTTTTAATTTTTTGAGCAACTGCCGTGCTGTTTTCCACAGCAACTGCACCATCTTGTCATCCTGCCAGCAGTGCACAAGGAAGGGTTCCAGTTTCTCCACATCTTCGCCAACACTTGTTACTATCTGATCTTTTGACAGTAGCCATCCTAGTGGGTGTGAGGTGGTATCAGATAGTGGTTTGGATTTGCATTTTCCTGATGATGATTGATGCTGAGTCATGACTATGGTTTTCGCGTTACTATGTCATCTGTCTTGTCCAGTGAGCTGTGCCTCATTTATTCTCCTTGCTGCACTATGTTCCATGGTAAGAACAGAACACAGGAGATCTGCTGTTGATAAGCATTGGATGGCTTCTTATTTGGAATGAATGCAAAACCAATCAATGACATGCATAATGCACGCTCCTGAGGGCCATTTGCTCCTGGCTTGGGCAAGCTCCACGGGCCAGGTCACACCACCAGCTCACTGCTCCCTCCTGCTGTCTGTCCACAGGCAGCCCAGGGCCCAGCCTCCTGGTGTGTGTCCTCCCAGCATGTGTCCGGGCGACCAGGGCCCAGCCTCCTGGTATGCATCCTCCCAGTGTGTAATTTGCTTCCTGAAGAGGAGCCACCTTTAGCCCTAACAGTGCCCCTGCCCTCCATTGTCCTGAGCACCCAACACTGAACTGGGTGGTGGAGGGTGTGACTAGCTCCTCTCTATGCTCAGGGATCTTTGGGCAGCGCCTGGAGGACACAGTCCACCACGAGCGGAAGTATGGCCCCCGCCTGGCGCCCCTACTGGTGGAGCAGTGTGTGGACTTCATCCGGGAGCGCGGGCTCACTGAGGAGGGGCTGTTCCGCATGCCGGGCCAGGCCAACCTGGTGAGGGACCTGCAGGATTCCTTCGACTGTGGGGAGAAGCCACTGTTTGACAGGTGAGCTTGTGATTGGGGGTAAGATGGAGCCACTTGTCTATTCCTCCTGCAGGCTCCTACCCAGGACACCAGCTCCAGTGGGCAGGGGTGGGCTGGCAACAGGATGGTGGGCCAGCCCTCCTAGTGGGCAGAGTGTAGGGCACACCCTCACTCCGCCAGCCTGGGGTCCCTTCTCAGGATGGGTGCCTGCCACACACAAGGCCAGCTCACATCCACATAGCCTGCCTCCCCTGCACATGCTAAAAAACCTGACCCAGGCCGGAGGAAAAGGACCTCTGCTGGCTGCCATGTGAGGACAGACTGGGTGCAGCTGTATCCGGGACCCCAGGCCTTCTGTGGAGTCTGTCTCTTGGCCGTGCTTCCTCCGGTGACCTACCCCCACGCTCTATCGATGGCAAGATGGCACAGCAGCTCGGGTCCCCTCCTCCTGGGTTCTGGGGACAGGAGAGCGAGTCTCCTCCATCTGTCCTGGGGCCATGTCCATCCTACCCATCATGGGGGCTTACCTAGAGCCTGGATGCCCCTGGGTGGAGCCAACTCTACCCCCAGTCCAGGGCTGTTTGGGGACTCTTTTCCCCCAACAGTGCCCCACCCATTATGGGGCAGGTTTTCATAGAGTTCTTCTTACATCAAGAAAACCCACCCTCTATGGGGCTTCTGCCCTTTCTTCTTGGATCTGCCCCAGGATGGGCCCACCAGGACCCACAGGCAGCCCTGGCCTCCCAGGGCTTCTCCTCTGGGGGCAGAACACTCAGCCCCTCAGCTCTTTCCCAGACCCATCACTGCAGCCAGGGGAGGGTGTCGGTTCCTCTCCTTAGATGTGGAGTCCAGGATTGACCATGTTCCCTAGCAGTACTCCACCCAGGGAGGTATGGGGGACCCTTCCTCTGGAGCTTTGTGAAGCTCCATCCCAGTGTTGACGCTCAGTGAGCTTGTGGTCCATGCTGAACCTCAGCCAGCCAGGCCTCTTCCATCTTGTGTCTCAGCGTTAGGGTTGCAGATTGCTTCAAATAATGTCACCTGGGTAAGGCCTGGGAACCAGGACTTTTGGAAGCTCCCCAGGATCAGATGCTCTGCCCTAGTGCCTGATGCTACCTGAGGGGCTTCTGAAGACACAGATCAGATCTTGCCACTCCCCTACTCAAACTCTGCTGGGGCCCCCTGGAGTGGCGCAGGCCGTCTGCACCTCACCTCCCCTGCCGAGCTTCTCCCATCCTGCTGGGCGGGTCTCCACCTGGGCCCACCTGCTCTCCCAAGGTGGGTTCCTGGCATGCTCAGCCTCCTTTCTGCACCTGGCCTGCCTGCTGAAGCTCCCTTGAGAGGCAACTGGGCACCCCAGGGTGAGTTCCATGCAGACCTGACTCTCTGTCTCCCAGCAGCCTGGGGCAACCTTCCCTGTGTCTTGGGGGCCCTCTCCTGTCTGCCTTCTCCCTCTCTGGCTGCTTCTACCCTGCTTCCGGAATTGTGTCTGGAGGGCCATCTCCATGGTGGGCATGTTGGCCTTGTCCCTCCACCCCCATCTCAGCAGTGGCCCCCATATTGCCACGGTGGTCCTGGGCTTTGGTTTCTTCTCCCTTTAGAAACTCCTCCTAGGGTATCTGAGGCCATCCTTCCCACTTTCCGCCATTTCCATGGCAGCTCCTCTGGCTCTGCAGCTGTACCCAGAGAGGGGCCCTCCCCACCCACTCCTGATGGAGGCTCCCCTTCCCACCCAACCCCAGCAGAGGGTCCCCCTCCCTACCCACCCCTAACAGAGGGTCCCCTCCTCACGCACTTCCAACAGAGGGTCCCCCCCCCACCCACCCCCAACAGAGGGTCCCCTCCTCACCCACTTCCAACAGAGTCCCGGGATGGAGCTCTGTCCCCAAGGCCATGGCCTGCCCGCCTCCCGGGGTGTTGGCTGCTAGCCTGGCCCCTTCCCCACGAAGCCGCTCCTCACCTTCCTGCTCATCTCTATAAGAAGGTCCCCTTTAGCCCCAGGTCCTGGGCTTCTCTTGTGCTAAAGCCTCAACAGGCCTGGAAGCCTCAGTGGCTGGAGCTGGCCCATACTTGCCCCTTCCCAGCACGGTGTCCCCTGGGCACTGGGCTGTCCGTCTCCCAGGCTGCCGCCCCGCTGCTGAGCTGTGAGGATGGCCTCTTGTGAGCCGGAGCCCAGGGCTGCATGGACTCCTGGCTGCCAGACTCTTCTTACTCCCTCAGCTCCTATCCTTTGAGTGAGGGACTGCTGGGAGGCCTAGGGGTGGAGGGGCACCCACATGCATTAGAAATTCTAAGGGGTCTTGACAGATAATAAGTAAACACCAGGGACACCAGTCCTGGGCCTAGTGGTCGGGAACCTCCCGGGGTGCTGCAGATGGCAGGACTGGGCTGCTCAGGGAGGAGCCCTGTGGACACCCAGGTGCGGTTAAGCAGGCGGCCTGGCTTGGGGGCAGGTCGAAGAAGTGGGGCTGGGTGATGAGAAATGGACTCTAGGGGAGTGAGGCAAGTCGGGGCCAGGCTGGAGGCATGGCGTGTTCTGCATAGATGCTGGTGTTGGCGTGGGCAGGGGGGTTCCCTGGGTACGGAGAGGTGATAGATGGAGGGTCGCCTTGCTGTGGGTGGCACTGACCACCAGGGCCGGTTTGCCCCAAGGGCAGGCACCGCGTCCCCTGACCAGCTGCTGCCCTCTCTGCCCCACCCCTGCCCCCAACCTCCGCCTGCACTAACGTGACCGCATGCTGGGAGGCCCACAGGCTGGGGAGGCACACACAGGGCCGCAGGCTGTATAGAATTCTCCTTGGGTCTTGTTGGAGGGAGGAAGGGGACAGCAGTTTAGGGAAAAGCCTCAAGAAAAGGCCTGGCGACAGCTGTTGGAGGAAAGGCACTGCAGTGGGGAAGGAGGAAGGGAGGGAGGGGCGAGGAAAGGAAGTAAGAGCTCAGGTGCTGAGCAGATGGGGGGTCAGACAGGGCCAAGCAGCAGGACCCTTCAGGGCAGGGATGCAGCCAGACAGGTCTGCAGAGGAGGGGTGGCTCTGTGTCCACTCAGCCAGGGCAGAAGCGCTCCGTCCCCCAGCTGCAGGAAAGGGGAAGACATGCGGGCTGGCTCCCAACCACACTTTCCTGCCTCCTGCCCCTCCCCCAGGGCAGCTGGCCAGGAACATGGCCCCGGAGAAGGCCGAGTAGGGTGTGGTAGCAACACGTCTTGCTGGAGAGGGAAGAGGGGTAGGGTGGGGGCTGACTGGACCCAGCCAAACCAAGAGTCACTGAGCCTCAGGAAAGGAGGGGCCCCAGGTATATGGATTTGGGGTGCATATGGATACATGGAACCCCAGAATCCCAAGTGTCAGGGCCAGAAGGTATTTATCTCAGTGAGCCTAGCCTGGGATCCATCAGGGGTCAGGTGATAGCATAATGGCACAGCCACAGTCTCCTGGCCCCGGGCTCATCTTTCCTGAGGGAAATGCAGTCCAGGGTTTAAGTCCATGGTCCTAGACAGGTAGATGAAAAACCTGGGGCCCGTATACGGCTTGGAGTGCAAACTCAGAGGAGATGCCAAGGCTCTCGTTTAGGACCTGAACTGCAGACCCCACACAGGACCCAGGGAAGGACTGCGCCAGGCCCATTGTCACCACCATCCACAGCTGGTCTACTTCTGCGTTGGCAGCTCCAAGCCAGAGCAGGAGACTGAGGCCTGGAGTGGACTCCTGGGGCACTGGAGAGGAGGTGATGAGCTTAGAAGCCCAGGTGTCCCCACAGTGGACAGGAAGAGAGGAAAGGGCCTGACCTCCGACCTGCTCCTGCCGTTGGGATTCTGGGGAGTGGGATTCCCCGACAAGGAGCCAGCAGCCCTGCACTGTGGGCGCCTTTGATGCAGCTCCTCCCACTCCAGCCAAGGTCAAGTGCAGTGGAGAGTGCAAGCTCAGGCTGGGGGTTGGCAGCACCTATGGAGGGCCTGCAGGATAGCTGTTCCTACCGCAGAGCAGGCGGCTTCCACATCATCCTGCAGGGGACCTTGGGATGGCCACCAGGCCTGTGGAAGGGGCTCCCTGGCCCATGTCCCAGGGCCCTCCCCTGTGCAACCTGACCTATATCACACTTGATTCCTCCGGCCCAGGGCAGCTGCTAGGGTGGAGCAGCTATGCCCTGCAGGGCCCTGTGGCTTTGCAGTCCCTGGAGTCCTGCGCAGTCTACCCAGGACAGGAGCAGGTCCTGAATGGACTGACACAGACTCAGGGGTTCTGAGCAGGTGCCTAGGCATGATGGGTGGTCCCTGAGCTGGAGCTCCTGGCCATGGATACTTAGTCGCCCCTGCCCCAGCCCTGTCCACTGCTCCCAGAAGCAGCACTGGCCTTTCCTTGACCAAGGCAGCTGGCCGCAGATGCAGCCCCCAGTGCGCCCAAGCATGCATCTGAGACCAGAGGCTGCCCCTTGGCATCAGGGGGTACCAGTCACCCCTGAAGTCCCCTGGCATCCCAGACCTCACACACCTGTCCTCTTCCCTTCCCGCCCCCAGCACAACAGACGTGCACACGGTGGCCTCCCTGCTGAAGCTCTACCTGCGGGAGCTCCCCGAGCCTGTGGTCCCCTTCGCCAGGTACGAGGACTTCCTCAGCTGCGCCCAGCTGCTCACCAAGGACGAGGGGGAGGTCAGTGGCTCCTGGGATAGCTCCTGGGAGATGGGCTGGCTGGGTGGTGGCCTGTAGACTCAGGACACAGACTTTGACTTTTCATGAATTTTCATGGCACATGGATCCTGTGGAGGCCTGCTCTGTGTTGGGGGTGTGGTGGAGGCCTGGAGCATCCTGCTCGGCTGGTGGAGGGGCCAGGCCATCCTGCTCAGGTCGGGGAGGGGCCGGGGCATCCTGCTGTCTGTCTGGAGCCATACCTGTCTGCAGCCTTGGTCCCTGGGAGGGGTGGGTCCGGGGTGCCCAGCTCTGGCTGCCACACCAGTAGGTGCTCACACTCCTCGTACCTGACTCAGGCCACTCGGGCCTGTCATGGGCTCAGAAACAGGGAGATCTTTTATTTATATCTTGCTTCCTTCCCAAAAGAATTTGAGTTGGCTCCCAGGACCAATGAGCCAGCCCTCCCGTTCCCACCCACGCAGGTGCTGGTTTGCAGCCCCAGGTGGCTCAGGGTCAGGGAAGGACCGTTTGCCTCCCCTGTGGCCCTGTGGGAGTTGAGGGCTCATTATCTGGCAAATATTTGTGTCTTGATAAGTGAGCTGAGTGCTGGCCCTGACATTCCTCCACTGGCCCCGTAGAGGCTCACCCCTCACTCCAGCTCCTTAGAAGCAAGTTAGCTTCCCAGGAGGTCACAGCTGGGCCCTGGCCACTCCTTGAGGGGAGGTGGAGGTGGTGGAGCCCTCTGATCTGTTGGGGCTGGGCCGCCATAGCCCCCACCTCGCTTCTCCTTGCCCACCCCTCCTCGCAGTCAGAGAAGGACGAGGGGCCTCATTGCTGGTGTTTAAAATTCTGTTATTCATTCCTAAGGGCACTCTGGAGTTGGCTAAACAAGTGAGCAACCTTCCTCAGGCCAATTACAACCTGCTCAGATACATCTGCAAGTAAGTGGTGTGGCAGGAGGGGAACCACACTTGCCTGCACTGGCTCCACACTCCCCAGCCCCACAGCGAGACACATAACTCTTCCTTGTCAGAGGGGTGCCCGGGTCATTCCCCCACCCTGCACAGCCTCACCCAGCGTGGATGAAGCTGGGAGTGGAAAAATGCAGACCCTGAGTTCATGAAGCTTATAGTCCCATGGGAGCAGCTGGTTTTAAACAGCCCTGGGTAGATAATACCTCTGTCCCTCCTGGGTGCTTCTTGCCATCCTGTCCCCCTAGGCATCTGCCCCTTGACCCCCAACCCTTCATGTATCCCCATCCTAGACACTGAGAAGGAGCATGCAGGGGCAGTGCTGACTAAGGTCTGGGACTTCCCAGAATTTGTGCACACTGCAATGTGCAGCGTCATGTCCTCCTTTCACGCAAATAGCGGTGGGCCCTTGTCCCAGTGAGCTTTGCTTCTGATGGCCCTCTCGGGCCCCAAGGGAAGCCTGCCCTCATTGAGCCTGGCAGAGGCAGGCTGCACCCAGTGGGCAAAAGCCCACAGGCAGCAGGGCTCGGCAGGGGTGCGGTGGGGCGTCCAGGCCACTCACAGGAGACTGGGTGCCAGAACTTGCTTCTTTGATGACTGCTGCTTCCTTACTTTGCAGGTTTCTGGATGAAGTTCAGGCATACTCAAATGTCAACAAGATGAGTGTCCAGAACCTGGCAACCGTTTTTGGACCTAACATTCTGCGGCCACAGGTAGAGGACCCAGTAACCATCATGGAAGGTAAGTGGGAGGTGTACCTGGTGGCCCTGGGTGCTGCTGGGGTCTGGGCTCATCTTGGCCCGGGGCAAGTCCTCAGAACCATCCCGGCCCAGGGCCAGGCCAGCAGGAGGGGTGGCTCAGGTGGCACATCTCCATCTCGGGGAACTTGGCAGGAGCTTCTGCAGACCTCACCCCGCCGACCCCCATGAGGTCCAGCTATAAGATAAAAAGGAACTTTGCCCTGAGATGGGCAGCAGCAAGTCACTGGGTGCAATTAGAATGGCCAGTGGTTTCTGTGGATGGAAGAGGCTGGAGGGATGGGAGAGGTCAGCACTCTTGCCCTTGAACACAGACATGTTTACTTTTCTTTTACAATTAAGCAATTGTCATAGGTTCCTGGATGTCAGCTTTGCAAACCCTGGAGGATTTATGATAAATAACAATAAGTGATTAAAAATAGCAGCAACAGGCTGGGCACGGTGGCTCATGCTTGTAATTCCAGCATTTTGGGAGGCTGAGACGGGCGGATCACGAGGTCAGGAGATCGAGACCATCCTGGCTAACACGGTGAAACCCCCGTCTCTACTAAAAATACAAAAAAAATTAGCTGGGCGTAGTGGTGGGCACCTGTAGTCCCAGCTACTCAGGAGGCTGAGGCAGGAGAATGGCATGAACCCAGGAGGCGGAGCTTGCAGTGAGCTGAGATCGTGCCACTGCACTCCAGCCTGGGCGACTGAGCAAGACTCCATCTCCAAAAAAAAAAAAAAAAAAAGCAGCAACAGCAGCTGCTTTCAGTAAGCTTCTACTAAGTGCCTTGTTTGTATCACCTCATTTCAGGCTTTACAACCAGCCTGTGCTGTGGTAATCGCCCCCTCTTTACAGATGAGGAAACTGAGGCCAGGAGAGGCGAGGGGACTCACCAGAGGCCAGTTAGCCAGACTTAGCAAAGGGCACAGGTGTAGGCTGCCGTAGAAGAGAGAGCCCACCTCATAGGGCCCATGAAACACTGTCCCCAGTGGAGTATGCGTGAGAGGCGTGCTGCTCAGACAGGAAGCCCACAGCTGAGGCTGTTCTTGCTCTTATCCCATGTGGAGGGACATGGTGGAGTGCTTTTGCTGAAGTCCCCACTTTGGTCTGTCCTGGCTGGTCTCCCACCCCAGGGCCCCATGAGGCCAGGAAAACACAAGCTCCCACCTGCCTGGTGGTACAGATGCTTGAGGTGGAGGCCTGCCCTGCCTGCTTCATGGAGTTCCTGCCTCACCTATGTTCTTGGCCTCAGAATTCTTTCCTTGACTTCTTCCAGGATTCCTAGTCAACTTCAGTGGGAGAGTCTACCCCGGCGCTCAGCCCTCCCTCCCACCTGGGGACCTCCTAGAGTCTGGCCTTTGTGGTGAGGGTGGTGGGAGGGAATGAGGCAACTGGGTAGATGCCAAGGTCCTTCCTACACTGCCCACCTCCGCTGTGGGCCCCCACCCCACCACCGTAGGAACTGAGTCCCCAGCACTGGGGCTGCATCTCAGAGGCCTTGGCCTAGAGACAGGGGATTGTGTGTGTGTGAGATTATATGTATGTGGGATTCTGGGGGATGCGCAGGGTGCACTATGTGTGTGATTGTATATGGGGGAATTTGGGGAGGGTGCATTCTGTGTGCAATTGTGTGTGGGGGGATTTTGGGGAGTGGGTGGGGTTCATTGTGCGATTGTGTATGGGGGGATTTGGGGAGGCTGGGTGGGGGTTTTGTATGTTCACTTGTGTGTGTATGAGCTTTGGGGAACCTGGGCAGAGTGCACTGTGTGTGTCATTTATGTGTGTGGGATTTTGGGGAGTGGGCATTATATGTGCAATTGTGTGTTGGGAGATTTGGGGAGGCTGGGTGGGTGCATTGTTTGTCCAATTGTATGTGTGTGTGAGACTTTGGGGGTGGATGGGGTGCATTGTATGTGTGATTGTGGGGGGATTTTAGGGGTGGGCGGGGTGCACTGTGTGTGCAATTGTATGTGTGTGCCCCCACACAGGAAAGATGGCTCTATTCCCTCTCCCAGAGCCCTGTGCTCCCAGAGTGTGGACATTCAGGCATGGCCATTGTCAGCAGCACGGGGGTGACATGGGGCAGCCGAGAGAGTTCTGGCATCTCAGGTCCCAGGTTCCAGTTCCAACCTGCCACCTGCTCACCCTGCAGCCCTGGTGCCTGCTTCCTCACCCCACCCCGGCTGGAGGTCGTGAGCGCAGGCACAGTGCTTCCTCCCCGGCTTGTGGCTCTGTGCCTGAGGAAGATGGTTCTGCGGCCCCATCCTGCTGTCCTGCCTGGAGTTGAAGGGTGTGTGGTTCTTTCTTCTGGGCGGATGAAGGCTCCCTTGAGGGGCGGCCTGGCTCTGGCTACAGGGCCAGCTCCCACGAAGCTGGGTCCCCATGACTGGCAGAGCGACCCTGGGCCGGGTGGCTGGCAGCAGGGCCCTTCTCCGCCTCTCTTTCCGGCAGGCACTTCCCTCGTCCAGCACCTGATGACTGTCCTTATCCGCAAACACGGCCAGCTCTTCACGGCACCAGCCCCGGAAGGGTCCACCTCCCCGCGCAGGGGCCCGCAATGTGCAGTGGGGTGGGGCTCCGAGGAGGTCACCAGAGACAGCCAGGGAGAGCCCTGCGACCCCGGCCTGCCCGCGCACAGGACCTCTTCCCTGGACGGGGCGGCCGTGGCGGTGCTCTCCAGAACGGCCCCCACGGGACCGGGGAGCCGGTGCAGCCCTGGGAAGAAGGTGCAGACCCTGCCCAGTTGGAAGTCCTCCTTCCGTCAGCCGGGATCCCGATCGGGAAGCCCGAAGGGGGGCGGCTCATCCCTGGAGGTGCCCATCATCTCCTCCGGCGGGAACTGGTTCATGAACGGGTTGTCCTCTCTGCGTGGCCACCGCCGGGCCTCATCGGGAGACCGGCTCAAGGACTCGGGCTCCGTGCAGAGACTCTCCACTTACGACAATGTGCCCGCGCCGGGCCTGGTGCCCGGCATACCCAGCGTGGCCAGCATGGTGTGGTCCGGGGCCTCCAGCGAGTCGTCCGTGGGGGGCTCGCTCAGCAGCTGCACGGCCTGCCGCGCCAGCGACTCGTCTGCCCGCAGCTCCCTGCACACCGACTGGGCCCTGGAGCCGTCCCCGCTCCCCAGCAGCAGCGAGGACCCCAAGTCCCTGGACCTGGACCACAGCCTGGACGAGACGGGGACGGGTGCCAGCAACAGCGAGCCAAGCGAGCCGGGCAGCCCCACCCGAGAGCACGCGCGCCGCTCCGAGGCCTTACAGGGGCTGGTCACTGAGCTCAGGGCCGAGTTGTGCCGCCAGCGGACTGAGTACGAAAGGAGTGTGAAAAGGTAACGTGCTGCCCCATGGAGCCTCCTGTAACGGGGTGGAGCCTGCAGGAAAGCTGTGCTCTTGACACATGGGCGTCGGCCTCTGACTCCCCAGCCACTGGCCCTGGAAGCCAGCCTCAGAGAGGGGAATCCTAGCTCTGGGAAAGCCCTGGGACTGGCAGGCTTGGCACGCAGTCAGTCTGGCACGCAGTCAGTGCTGCAGAGGCCTGCTGACTCCATGTGAGTGGGAATGCCTGCCCAGCTCACCGGGGGCCTTTGCTACACAGGTGGGAACAGAGTCTGTGTGCAGTCTGCAGCCAGGGGGGAGGGGGCAGGACCCTGCAGGTCCCAGGCCTGTCCCAGTACAGGGGCCCATAGCCCGGATGCTGGGCGCCGGGAAGTGCTGAGGCCCCAGACCAGCCAGGCTAGAAGTGAGGACCCCTTCCTTGATGGGATCAGAATCCAGTTTCCCTGCTGAACCAAGTCCTTGTGCCCACCCTTGTCACAGGATGGTTGTGCTGCACCCTGAGACTTGCAATCTCATTAACAGAGGGCCGGAGTTCCAGCCTCCCATGAGGATGGGGTTCCCCTCTGCAGTGAGGAACCTCAGCTCCTGGAGGCCGGGTTCTCCAGTGCACTGGGTTTCCCTTAGCATTGCAGACTCCTTGGCCCCTCTCGCTGCAGGTCCCCATTAGTCGGCTGACCTGTTCACCTGGGTCCCACCCACTAGCAGGGAATTCCTTTTTCCATTAGAGGCAGTGAATGGAGGTGGAAGGCATTCCTGTTGCCCATTCTGAACCTGTGATTTCCACTGGGAGCTGGAATGGCAGCCATTGCCCTTTTGTTCTGCTGACAGCTGTTCTCTGGGTGCTGGAGAGTGCCAGGCATGTGCAGGCACCGTGTCTGCAAAAGGAAGAGACAGGAGAGGGGGGACCTTGAGGGCAGAGGCCCCTGCCATGGGGAAGGTCGCAGCAGGCAGTGCCTGAGCCAGGGCTGGAAGGACCCATAGGATGGAGCCGAGAAAGGAAATAGCATCAGTAGAACCCAAGGGCCTCCAGAAATATAGTAGAAGACGCTATCTGCTGCAGATGCGCTCACAGGCCAAACTCCAGGGCGTGTGGGAACTCTTACCATGCAGAACAGAAGGCTGGACTGGACCAGCTTTGCCAGTTGTGTGCTGAGTCCGTGGAGCTCCTCTGGCCTGCTCTGAGGTCTGGTTTCTCAAGGGAGATGCAGGACTGTTGGACTCCGGGTCAGACTACCTGGATTCTAGTCCCAGCTCCACCAGGGATTGGCTGAGTGTCCCTGGCAGGATCTTTGGGCCCCAGTGACCTCACCCATTTGTCCTGAGTGTTAAGTGACCCACAGTGGATGGCAGCACTCAGGAACCTTTGCTGCTTGCATTAACTCCTGCCTACTGGCTGCAGGTAAGATGAGGTTCCCAGAGGGAAAGGGACAGCAGTGGTAGCCCTTGTGGAGGGCCTGTCCTCACTAGCAGAGTGGTCTGGGCTGTTGTCTTGGTTAGAGGGAGGGTCTAGAGTGAGGAGGGTCTCTGAGCACAGGAAGGAAAGCGAGGGCATTAGCACCTGTCCCGTCCAGCAGGTGGTTGGGGAATGTGTGTCCTGTTCTCTGGAAGTATGGAGCCATCGGGTGGGGGGTGGGGTGAGGCTGGCCTTGTCCTGGCTCCCAGGACTCTGGACAGAGCCCCTCCCCAGGGCCCTGCTGGGGAGTCAGCCTTCCTTCGTGCATTCCCAAAAGAGAACCTGTTTCCTGTGAAGTACCAGATGCTGTGCAGGTGGCCACAGCTGTGGCAAAAACTGATCCAAATCTCTGTCCGCATTCTTATTTGGATTGCAGGGAGACAAAGACCGTAAGCACGATACCTTCTGAAAAATACACGGTGTGTTAGAAGGGAGATGAAGGAGGGGAACATAGGGCAGCATGGAGGGGAGCGGAGAGGAGCCTCAGGATAGAAGGTTGGAGGGCCCTGGGAAGGAGACCCCAGAGCTGTAGCCAGCACTGAGCCCAGGACCCCTACAGGCGGGGAGAGTCAGGGGCTGGGGACTGGAGATGTGTGGGGCGGGGACAATGCTCTGGTCTTTCGCAGAGTGAGATGAGAATGAAGTGTGAAGTTGATGGAGGGTCTTGGTACATTGGGCACTTGGACAGGCACACCTGGGTGCCATGCCGAGCAGAGCTTGCCAGGGGCCAAGGGCAGAACAGACCAGTTAGGAGGTGTGGGGGTCTAGGCCTGACCTATGGGGGGTGTGGCCCTATGGGGCAGCAGGTGGAGGTAGGGGAAGCGGCCAGGTGCTGAGCATATTTTGAAGGCAGAGCCCAAAGGTTTTGCTAGCTGATCAGATATGGGACCAAGAAAAGGAATGGACTTAGGGGAGGACATCATTGTTCAGCTGAGCAGCTGAAGGAAGGTATTCACCAAGGGAGTGCACCAGGGCTGCGGAAGAGTGGTCTGCAGATGAGGGTCAGGACCCTTTAAGTCGGAGATGCTGATGAAATGGTGCAGAGTCATCAGCATGTAGTTGGGGCTTGGAGTCTTGAGCCTGGCAGAGAAGGAACAGGGGAGGTCCAGGCCCGAGCCCAGGGGCAGCAGTGGGGAGGTAGGTGGCTTCTCTCTGACAGCTGCCTGTGCTCCTGGTGGGGAGGGCTCAGACCATGCTGCACACTCAGTGATGAGGATGGAGGCCTCATTTTGGTGGGTTGGGGAATCCGTGTTTGTTCATCATGCACCACATACCAGGCACTGTGCTGGGCCCCTGGCATCTTCCAGCCCATGGTTACTGCTCTGAGGAGCAGTCACCCTCTGCATTTCAGTGTGGCCTGTGTCCTGCCCACAGCCATGTGGCTCACAGGTCACCAGGCTGGCCTTAAAATCCAGCATGTGTTCCCAGGGGCTGGGCTCAAGTGTGTCCCTTCGAACAGACAGAAGCTGGTCGTCTGGCCAAAAAGACGGCCGTGCCAACCTTGGCACACTGCGGCATGAACCTGCATGGAAGCATGTGGTATAGGCTCTGATGGTGCAGAGGAGCACCACTGGGACCTGCTGGGGAGGATCACAGGAAGCAGCATCATGTTGGGGGCGCTTGAGCTGAACATGACAGGCAAGCAGGAATGGAAGTGACCACCCCACGGGATCTTCTGTGGGTCGCCACGTGTGGCTGGATCGTGGGGACGGTGTGGGGAGCTGTAGGAGGGGAGGCCACAGCACAGGAGCAAAGGCCAGGGGACAGTCCAAGTCCCAACCCTCCCTATGGAGGGGCCTGTGCTGTTCCTGCCAGCTGGCAGGAATCCCATACTGCACTAGAGGGGCAAATGCAGACCCAGGGAGGCACCGAAGGCACAGATCCTTGTGTTGACATTTCAGGATCGCACGCTGAGGGGAGCTATGGCAGGGGACAGTTTGCTCACAGGTGAAGTACTGGGGTTCTTGTGAGGAGCAGATGAGCCGGGGTGTCCTCCTGCTGCCATGGCCTGGCCTGACCCTTCAACCCACAGTGAGCGCAAGCAGGGTACACCCATGGGACAGTGAACCTGCCCGCAGAGTCTCCAACAGCATCTCTCCTTGACTTTCAGAATCGAAGAAGGGAGTGCTGACCTGAGAAAACGAATGTCTCGGTTAGAAGAAGAACTGGACCAGGAAAAGAAAAAATACATCATGCTGGAAATAAAGCTGCGGAACTCTGAGCGGGCACGGGAGGATGCGGAGAGGAGGAACCAGCTGTTGCAGAGGGAAATGGAAGAGTTTTTTTCGACCCTAGGAAGCTTGACTGTTGGGGCAAAAGGTGCCAGGGCCCCAAAGTAAGAGGAATGGCAGAGCTTACTTCTGTGCCACGTCTGCTGGTCTCCAGCCATGCACGGAGTCAGAAGCCTCTGTATCTCTGGAGCAGCCAGGCGCTCTGGAACCAGCTGGAGAGAGAGATCCTGATACCTCTGTGGGGACTGTTGGGACCCCACACACTCCAGGTGGGATCAGATGCTGCTCCAACCATGCAGCTCCTGGTGAGGGTCAGAAGGGGACAGTACCAAGAGTAGCGCTTAGCCCTTACCCAGGAAATGTCCTTCATGGCCACAGAAAGGAAGGGCACCCACCATTTCTGCCACAGGATCCAGGCAGCCACTGGGAGCAGTTAGCTTTCTTTATTAAATGTGCTCACAACGCATGGTGCCCTGTTACCTGGCTCATTTTTCATGCTGCGCGATACAGGGCTTCTTAGGTGACCACTCCTGTTTCTCCAAGGGCTAGGAGCCCCCTGAGGTATGCCCCTGGGTAGAATAGCACAGGCATTGTGAAGTGGGATGTGAAGCCCCCTGAGGGGCAGCAGCCTTGTGCTTTCAGCTCTCTTGTCTGTGTGCTCAAGGTGGGATGCCTTTCTTTACTCCCCTGCCCCCTAGCCATCTGGACCTCTGCAGCTAGTTTCTGTCTTGGGAGGTCCCCTGGGTCTTCCACCATGGCCCCAGCTCTGCTCCAGGGCCAGAGCCTGAGTGCGCACCCAGCGCAGGTGCTGTGCTGGGGCGAGGTGTGGGCAAGTGTGGCCGCTCTACAGGAGGGCTGAGCCAAGGCCATGGGAAGCGTCTGTTCGCCATATTTCAGGTGCCCCTGCCTCACCCTGGGCCCTTGCCCAGCTCCCTTCCAGTCCCTCCTTCCCTGCTGTTCACCCCCCTCCTCTGGCTCATCCACAGACCTGAAGGCTCCTTTAGGGCAAATCCCTCCAGAAAGCCTTTCCCAACCACAGGGCACCCAGGCCAGGCCCGGCTGGAGCTCCTGGGCTGTGCTTCAGGAGGCAGCAACGCAGTGCGTCTGGGCCCAGCAGTGTCACACTGCTTCTTCACCTGTTCCCCTCACGGCGTCCTGATGTGTGGCTGGCCCCTCGCTGCCCCTGAGCAGTAACCTGCAGGGGTTTGTTCAGGGAGCAGTGGTCACCAGAGCGCCCAGTTTCTGACCACAGCCACTAGAAACGTCACTCAGGCCCAACCAGCTCCACCTAAAGTCAGGTATAAACATTGCCCACACCTGATGCTTTAAATGCCTGGGGCTCAGTCCTCCCAGGAAATGCCGGCTTCCTACCAGGAAGGCAGGCCCGCAGGGTGAGGCAGGCAGGGCGGCTCCCACACTGTGGCCAGCTACCCATTGTCTCCAGGCAGCTACCAGGGGCTCGTCCACCAGGAGGCGGGCACCTGCTCAGGGCCCTCAGCAGCATCAAGGTCTGGATGCTGGAGCTCAGGAGGGTCTGGGGAGAGTGGCGTCTGTCTTTGCTCAGCCACGGACATGGCGAGCCAGCTGTCTGGGTGATGGGATTTTTCCCTGGGGTTGAGACGCTGCCCTCCCCTCTATTCAAGGAGAGAGAAGAGAATACGAGGTGACTTTGAGTCCTCATAGCAACCCAATAAAGTAGAAAATTGGCCCTATTCTCCATATTCAGAGGAGAAACTGAGGCTTGGAGAAATTGGGTGGGAACAGCAGTATGTTCTGATGACCCTGTTGGGTTCTCTCGCCACAGCCATGGAATTCTGCTGATTTTTACCTGGAGAGAAAATGCCCCCAGGCTATTGAAGGAGCAGAGGAGACTGAAATGGGTTTCCCATGATGAAAGGAAGCTTGTCTGTCTGTCTCAACCACTAATCCTGGCGAAGGCTTAGGCTCCTGCCGAGTCCCCAGTAGGGATAGGAGGTCATGAATGCCTGAGCCACATCTGCCACCTGTTGGCCAAGCAGGATCTGCAAATGCCATTCTTATCTCGAAATGAATTGGCGTGATTATTCAGTTCTGTTCTCCAATCTCTATGTAACCAGCACTGGGCATCTCATCTGTAAAACACCTGACTTAACTGTCAGGCACACTGAGTGAATGAGGCTGACCTGTCGGGGGGTCTCTAGTATCCCCACCACTACCCACTTCTCTCAATTGAGCTACATTTGCTGAACCTGGTCCCAAACTGACAGATTCCCATTGTACTTGTTACTGTAATTACATCATTTAATATGAAGTAGAGTCATGAATTACATGAATTATGAACATGAAAAGTAGGGAATTGATTTATCAAAACCCTGGAATGCTTTAGACTCAGTAGAGGCACATTGCTAAATGTATGGTTGAATGAAACATGCAATAGCGAGAAATGGGAAGAATCTGGGGTTCTGCCCTCAGAATACTTCAACAGTGTCATAAAACTTGTGTTTGACTTTAAAGAAATACTGGAAATTGTGAATGTCTCATACCAAAAAAAAAAAAAAAAAACAAAGAGTTGGCTTATGTTAAAAGAATAACAAATGAATGTACATGTTCTTTAAAGTTAAAATACAATTTTAAGGGTATGTGTGTGTGAGAAACAGAAATAGAGAGAAAAGGAAGGTTCCTTGTCAACTGGCTTTTGAGTGATGGACCAGGAATGCATCTTATTCCTGAAGGAATTTCGGAATGGAACCCATATATCCATGTTTCCCTGGTCTGTGGGTAAAAATGGAGTCAGTAACAACGTTTCACGGACTCTCTCCCTCTCCTCTGGAACCCCAGGCCCCTGCAGAGCCCTCCCAGTATCCTAAGTAATTATCTCACGAGTGTCTTGAGTTCCCAGCTAAGCAGCTGTGACATTGCCACACACTGCCGCTGCCTCTCTTTACTCCTGCCTCCACCAAGAACCCCCACCTGTGCCAGGATTGCTGTCCTTTTCTACCAGCCACATTGCTACTACTTCTGTCTCCCAAAGCAAGCCCTGCAACACTTGAGCACAGGGGTCTCACAACGTGTTGCAGTCTGTGAAGAAGTGGGGTAGGGTAGGACAGGGTCATGAAAAGCCCAGCAGGGACCAGATACTCTGAGGGCCTATCGCCCATGGTGAGAGGTTTTTATTCTAAGGGAGATAGGAAAGGATTTGAGAGCTTTACATTAACTCACATGAATTGACCTCCATTTTGATAGTGGAAGGGGAGAGAGCTTTTGAAAGATGGGAACTCCTGAGCATGTCTGTACACTGCTGAGCATGACCCAAACGACAGGGAGAGAGTTGCAGGCAGGTTCATAGGAATGCACAGCGGTCTTTGAGAGGTCCTGAAAAATGCCAAACATGCTTACCTTACATAGCATACCCCAGAAGCTTTTGTGCAGGGGACGTTTTTATTCCCATAAAGCTGCTCAAGCAGAACACAGCAGTTTCCAAGCGAAGGCTCCGGAGCCCGCCTGCCCAGATGCAGATCCTGCCCCCGCCACGTGTGACAAGCTGGCTTGATGACCCCACTCCAAGACAGCTAAATCTCTATGCTATCTGGGCACTGGGTCTTAACCCGATGGTTTCATAAATCCCAAGCCCCTGCACTCACCCCACAGCTGGTTAAAAAGTTCACCAGGTTAGGAAACCAGCAGCAGCTGACCCAAAATTCCTGGTAGAGAATTTCTGTTTTTCTATAATTATTTCCTCTTTCCCTTCTTTCAGTGAGCTTTTGATAAATGTCTGTCCACTGTGGTAAAAGGAGACAAGGGGCAGGGTCTGGGCCCAGTTCACAGGGGACTGAGTAGTAGTTTGCGCCCACTTCTCTAGGCCCAGGTCTAGTGGTGGCCGTGGCCATGCAGATGGGGAGCCTCAGGGTCAGCACGTGGGTTCATTGGTTCAGCTGCACACTGGAGGCGGGTGGGGGGTGGGCTTCAGGTTCTAGAATATCTCTTCCTTGTGACACATCAAATCGAAGTAAACACAGCATTTAGTTCACATCAAACTCTTCTGGGTATGTTTGCCTAGAGACACATTCAAACAGACATGAGGGACAGATGTTTGACTTGACGAACCTGTACGCCAGGGTGCGGAGCTGACCCTGATGCCAGGCAGGATGATGGCGGTAGCCAGCACCCACCGAGTGCTGGCCAGCCCCTGCCCTGCACGCACACGCCAAATCCTCCCAGCAACACTGCCAGGTGACATTAGGCTTCCCACAGGACAGATGACAGAGCACAGCCCGAGTTGAGGCACTTGCAGGGAGTGAGGCAGCCAGTGAAGTCATGATGCTATGTGGGTATTTGGCACCGGAACCCATGCTCACATCACTATAATATCACAGCGCTGCATGCAGTGTCCTTATGTCACACTTTGAGGGCCATGAATGTTGCATTTTCAGAGGACAGAAATGGTGTAAAGGATAGGTTCTAGTCATTAGCTTGCCCAGCCCACCATTTATGGAACACCTACTTGCCAGGCATTACCTCCAGTAGGACAGGCTCTTCCATCCAGGGGATCCCAGTGTGAGGCATCAAGAGAAGATGAGAACACAGGATGCTGTCAAGTAACAGTAAGAGGCATGGCTCAGCCAGACTGACACTTGTCCAAGGTGATCTAAATTCTCCATCTTGACTAAGCTCACCTGGACCTGCAGGACCCAGCAGACCCCAACCTTTCCAGGACCTTGTCTCATAAAAATACATGTGCCTGGCCGGGCATGGTGGCTCACTCCTGTAATCCCAGAACTTTGGGAGGCCGAGGTGGACAGATCACGAGGTCAGGAGATCGAGACCAGCCTGACTAATACAGTGAAACCCCGTCTCTACTAAAAATACAAAAAATTAGCCAGGTGTGGTGGTGGGCACCTGTAGTCCCCGCTACTCGGGAGGCTGAGGCAGGAGAATGGTGTGAACCTTGGAGGTGGAGCTTGCAGTGAGCAGAGATTGTGCCACTGTACTCCAGCCTGGGCGACAGAGCAAGACTCCATATCAAAATAAATAAATAAAACAAAATAAAATAAAATAAATGCCTTTGGTTTCTCCCTTTGAACTCTTCTGATCCCTCAGTCTACCCCTCACTTCTCTCAAGACACTGTCATGATTTCTTTACATTTCCAGCCAAGTTTTCAAGTCCTTTTCACTACCTGCTTCTCCACTCACTAGAACTAGGCCCCACTTGCACTTCTCTAGGTAACTCTAAAGTTTTACATGTGGTATATCCAACAGGAATCTTTCCACTATCTTCCTCTGTCCACAAAATGATACTAACAAAAATAGTGCAAGGGCCATATGAGCAAATGACACAGATCTCACAAGAAAAGAAACTACGATAGCAGAGATCTACAGGTAGGTGAGGGAGCAAACCAATCGTTCCCTTCCTCCCACTCCTGGAGCGGTAAGTTGGAGTTGATGCCATACCTGACATGCATTCTGTCATGGACACTTCAAACTGAGATGTACAAATTGCAAAACACACTACATGTATTTTCCTTGCACCATCTCTTGTGTGCCACCCAATCACTGGGCTCACAGCCTTCCCCCAGCTTCAAACGCTAAGCTTGGCGACTTCACCTATGCCATGGCAATACATCTAAATGAGTCCCTTTCTTCCCTTCTCTTAACTGGGTATCTTCAGCATCAGTCACCAATCTCCACACCTCCAGCCTAACTGCACTTGCTTCTCTTGGCAGTGACCATCCTAAAACAAGCGTTGGGTCATAATACTGCTTTTCCTCCTCACAAACTACCATGGGTTCCTATCACCTACAAAATAAAGGCAATTCCTGATATTTTCAGGTCTGATCCTCAGCTTGTTTCAATTCCAAATTCCAACGTGTCAGTCTTCTCTCCCTTCTCCGTGTACCCACACCCATGCCAGGCCGTTCCTCACTGCTTGCCTATGCACTCACTTAAATCTGCTTGCCTTTCCTTCAGCCTGGAATACCCTTCTCCAAACCTTATGCCAAGGCTCAAAACAGTTTCTTTGTGAAACTCCTCATTTCCTCTAATCAATCCCTGTAGGCAGGTCCTTGGTCTTCCATATACACCATTTCAAGACTCTGTCATCCATTTTCTATTTCCTACTCCCAGCTTCCGGCACACGTCTATATCACCTATATGCTTCCATTAATAGATGAAATTAAGTAAAGTACATGTTAGAAACCTAAAATTTACACAGCATATTTGAAGTATCTTTTGGTTTCAAATGAAGTCCAAAGAAATACTGGTATACAACCTGTAACAGCTAAACATAATTTTCTTAAACCACAAAATCATCACAAATCAATCTTCACTTAGATCAATAGACCTTTTTGGGAACAATAATAAAAAAGAAAAAAAAAAGTACCTAAATTAACAAGGATGAATTATTCCACTTTACAACTGGTGAAAATGAAAAAAAGTAAAAAGTTTATTCTCAACATTCTGATACTTGCTTCTGCTACCCAGTTTCTCCTGGGAGGCCTCTCTATGACGGCGATGAAACAGCTCAGCAGCCACGCAGCTGATTCAGCAGCAGTGGGCAACTAAAAGACCAGCCCCTTCCTCCCCGCTCCTCAGAGAAGGGCAGTGTGAGTTTGGGTGAGGGCAGAGACAGCACAGTACAAGGGTCATTTGGAGCAGGAACTGTGCAAGATGGAGTGGTGTCATCACAGCGGCTGGGAAGGTATGCAGCAGGGACCCTGTATTCCCACACAGCAGCACACTCAATGTAGGCAAAGAGCAAATAAGCATGGCAAAAGTTGGAAACATTCAAAGCTAAAATCTCTTGTTTTGAAACGGACCCCAATTTTAAGTACTTATTTTTGTCAAGTGGTCATGATGGCTATTCTCTCATATGTCTACCAAGAACTAGGTTAAGGGCATTGAAGCAAAGTTCCTTTGTTAGATAAAGTTTATCCAGAAATTTCAAACACAAGAAATCCAAGACCAGATCAACCAGATAACCAGGGTGAAAGTTTAGGCTCTTTACAATCTGGATAAAATCCAAATCTAAGAAACCGGCCCTAGCAAGACCCCTTTTCTCTCAATCCACAGGCAATCCTAAAATTGCCAAGAAACACTTTACCACAGATTTTGTTTTCAATGAAAAAACTCTTAATTTCATAATTTTCATACCACTTTTTTTTTATTTAAAATATTGTAACCAATTGACATACTAGATAACGTTGTTTACATTCCAGTGGTGCATGTTTAATGACTAGGGCATGAATGATGAAAAATCACAATGATGATCTCAGCATTCCCTAAAAAGTGCCCCATTTTGTTTTGTCTAGAGGAAAGGAGAGGGAACGGAACACAGGGAAGGAGAGGAATGGAGGAGGAATGACATCGCAGAGGAAGAAAAGCAAATGTCAGTTACCATACTCAGGTTTCCAGGTGTGACACCTTGCTGGCCAGAATAAACTGTAATGAGAAAGTAGATGTCACAGTCCAGGGAGACACGTAATTCAGTCTAACTTCATTATTCAGCTAAAAGATTAACAGCTTCTCAAAAATATACCAAATATTGGGCCTACAAAAGTAATTTATTTCTTCGTAAAATTTTACTAAGATTTACTCCTTTTGTAAAATGTAAAGAATGGACTGATATCACGAGCAGGTTCTACTTACAAAACAGTAATAATGTCAACAAGCACATCTAACACAATTTTCCAAGATATACAGTGAAAGATTTTACATGTGTCTCTTACTGATGTAAGGTATATACTTCACATACTTACTGGTATTGTTTCAACATTGGCTAAAAAGTATTTAACACACATTTATAATTCACTCAGTAAAGATCTAACAGGGCAACAGCTTACTTGGGAAAGCATAGAAAATTAGTGTGAGGTAGTTCAATAAAAGCCTAGTTTAATTTGTAAGTCATTATGAGAATAGAACATTGTGCAAAATTAATCCACAGGTAATATTTCTCAAAAGTTTCAGTAACGAAGAGAATCTAAACTAGAAATGGCCAGAAAGTGTTACTCTTACTAGACTCTCCTTAAGAGCACTTAACGAAGAGCAGTCAGTTTGAAATTAATTAGGATTTCTGTTTTCCTTATGAGTTTTCTAATTGTACCCCAAACTATACATTTCTGCTTCAATGCCCTTTACCTCTTCATCTTTCTTGCTATTAAGGAAAAATTAGTTTCCTTTGATTCTGGAAAAACCTAAGAGAGATCAGTAGAAACACAATGCACACAAAAAATGCAACAGGATATGGAGAGGCAACATTTAAGAGGGCTGCTAATGACAGAATGGTGGTGTTTGGTTTACCTACTGGTAAGAAGAGTTTACTGGTGTCATGGGGCTTCATGCATCCACTCTATAGCTAATGTGTAACTAATGAACAACACTCACAAACTACAATAATATTTTTGAAAATATACTATGTTTTAACCTCAAAATGTTGTGCAGGCTAGTGCCTAGGCAAACACTGAATAGTTAAGTCTTCATATGTGTAGCAGATACTGGCCAATAGTGTAAACCATCTTATCTGTAACCAAGGAAAGAGCTTCACTTTCCTGCTGCTGATTTCACTATCAGACACTGATGTCCTCTTCCCTCCATCTTTCAGACAGCACAGCAGGATTAGCATAGAACAGAACAGTGACAAGGCTGGCAGAAAGAGTGCTTCTTTGCACACTGTCAAGCTTCTCTGGATTGTTAAGGGGGTTGTGTGTAGGCTTCTCATTTAACAGGCTGGTGTTTCTCTTAGGAACACCTGGTATGAACACACTGTGCCTTTACCAACTTGGAAGAGTGCACGTCAGGAACAACCAGCAGCCAAAGGTGCATGACACACTGAAAACTGTTCAGCAAGCAGTATGACAGAGCTGAGATGCTCTATTTGCGTATAGTATAACAAAGTGATCCCAACGATACAATGGTTTTACAAATGGCCAGTATATATTAGAGGGAAGAGAATAGTAACCAGGAAGACACAGGTAAAGAATTGGCATCTCTTTCTTAATCTGTGAAGATAATAAAAATCTTGGTCAAAATAACTTTCTCATAGTAAGACAGTGAGTATATTAAGTATATAAAATTGAAAAATCAAAATTATAGAACAAGAAAAGTGGTTTCACACAAGTACTACCTGACAGAAATGTTATTTGTAACTTCTCTTGGGAAAAAAAATGTTTAAGATGCTTAAAGGATTCCAAAATAAAAAGAACCAATACCTATTTAGCTTAACAAATTTACGAGCAAAATTGTATTTAGATGTAGTACTTTAAAACCTAGGGCACACAACATTTAACAAAGAGACCTTGTTTTTAGGATATAATTTGTTAAATATTTTAGTTTACACTAAGTAATACGAGTTTTCTTTGAATTGAACTCAATGTGATGGTTGGCAAGTGGCAGCTGGCGTTTACAACAAATGATACAGTCAGACACCTGGTTTTCCTTACTTAACCAAAATCTGTATCAATAGAGATGGCTTATCAGCAATCAAGCATAAAATATGAAAACCTTCTGAAAGCATGTCTGCTGTGAAAGTGCAACAGTGACATAATCTATGTTACAGAAAATACAGCTAATTGTCAAATTAATATAAACACACTCATTCTCAAATTTCTGCTAAAATTGTGAATCCAGTATTTCCTGTCTACAATTCAAGAGGTGTTATAGTCTTAAAACTCTAATTTGTCTAATCAAATTAATGCACCTTGTTGTATTAGAAAAGGGACTGATAAAAAGGCTGGGAAGCTGGAAATCATGACTCTAAGCCATCAAAAACAAACCTGCTATTTCAAAGTATATAAAAAGGCTAATGTATTTTAATCTTAAATATTGCACATTAACAATGATGTAAAATATCTCATTCAAAAGGAATTTTGCACTGAATATATGAATAAAATGCCAAGCAAATTTTCAGACACTGCATGTTAAGCCACACCTGTTCTTCCCATTGGTCACGAATTCCAAGGGGCTTTCTGCCTAGAACCTTGCTGCTTATGTGAGTATGCATTTCCTAGTTCATTACATGAAATCCCTCTTGTTCCAGAGATCATTTAAAAGGTGCCTGGGTCTATTACAGACACCGTATTTCAGAAATAACGAGACTTCAAAGACATTTTACTTGGGAAAAGTTCAGTTATAGAGAAATAATTCTGCAGATAGAAAATGTAAACAGTTAACATACACTTGTCAGGAGCAGCACCATTCTTACACTACTCGACATCCACATTGCATGTTATGTTGAAAATCAGGTATAAAAAAATAAAAGACTCAGACTAAATAACCACCATTTATGCCTGCTCTGCTCAATGTGAAGAAACAGTCCTTAGAAAATGACATCCTATATATGGCTGTGTGCTACTATTTTCAGATGAACGGTATATTGCTCATTTGATACATCACCTACACAAATCTAGGTAGGCTTTGGAACCTCCCAATAGCTAGTATAAATATGATTATGCTACAAGTAGAATCAAATGGCCAGAAACACCAGAACAACTGGTGTTCAACTGACAGACACTCCAAGTAATAGGAAACCGGAAAGGTCCAAGGGCCCGAAGCTGCAGGAAAGGGAAAGACTAGACTCTAGAACATTGCTGGGACCTACAGCCTGAGTAGATTAACTCAGTGTATACAAAAACAGGCTCATAGCTAGTAGAAGTGAACCATCTGTTTATTTGCATTGAAATGTATTATTCATGAAGTATCCTCTTGACTTTATGTGATCATAAACTTTGAGCATGCCACAAATTTGCAGAATACACCATGTTCTTTTTACTTATTTCTGTTGGGTAGGGTGGGGACATAAGGTGGTGGTAGATGCCCAGCATCTTCAAAGACATGCTCTGAGTTATTCTGCCACTTAGATGACGGGGCTTTTGCCAAAATTAAGTAGGATTGCCTACCAATTCTTGTAACTAAATTAGGATTGGCAAGTAGCAAATATTGGAGGTCTCCTAACACGTTCATCATTTACAGTAGTTATTCCTGAATATAACTGGCTACAAGTTATTTTCCCTCACTCCTCTGGGGTTATTTCATTGATAAGCACATAACCCTGAAGGATAGTATCATGAACAAAACATCTGAAATAAATTCTAATAAAAAAAACTATAAAAATCTTAAATAATTCATGATATAGGCAAGTCACCACATAATAGTTGCTTTGATAAACAAAATCTTACAAATTCAGTTAAAAAAATCAGCAGCATAAGATAAAGCAAATATGCAAAAAATTTAAAACATGATAAAATAATTAGGTTTACATTATACAGTTAATTACAGCAAAAAATACAATACAGTTTTGTTGCTGTTTTGAAACACAACTTAGGTTTTAAATTACATCACTTGAAATTAAAAAAAATAAACTACTTTACTACAAAATGAATTCTACATTTTTTGAAAAATCACTCAAAAATAAGACCACTGAATTGTTTTCAAAGTAGTTCTATCAATGACTAACCGACTCCCCGTCCCTCCCACCCCCCCACGGCCCAAGTAGTCATCTACAGCAGCCCAGAGGCCCAGCTGATGCTTCTAGACTGCTGTCTGTATCCGAGGCCAAAGTCGGATCTGTTGACATTGAAGACACATCATTGACAGATGACGATGATGATGGATGCTGAGAGCCATTGATCACTGCTGCACCTGTGCTATGAGAAACAAAACAGCAAATCAGTTGCAGACAGCTGCAGATCGAGCTACCTGCACTGCACTGCCTGCCTCTAGTGGTAATTTTTTCTCTTGGGTTTAGAAGGCTCACTAAAAATAATCGCAAATGATATCCAATACACTAAAAAACACTCTTCATTGACAGCTATGAGGTGAGAATTCTGAAAATGTCTAGAATCGTGGAGTCCTATCCTTTCAATGAATGTGTTTTTCAGTTTAAGACAAGAATTTACATCTGAGCCACATTTAGAAATGGTCCTGCAGCAAGATCCACAAATGGGCTTCAGGGTACGTGTGAATACTGCTGATAATACATGCAAAACTGTCTGTAATGCCTTTTTTTGGACAGAAGATCTTAAAGGACTGTATAACTACAAAAGTTAAAAGCTACTTCCCTACAAAAAAGTCTTTATAGCTTTGCACTAAAAAGGAAAAATTCAAATGATTCAAATTTGAAACAAGATGTACTTCTGGCACATCTTGTTTTAAAGCAAGCGCCAAGGAATAAAATAATTTTAACAGGAAGAAACCTTAATTCAACTGCCCCAGTTTATACAAGGTTATGGGACATGCCAGTGTCACTCAAATGGTCTAGTTAAGTAAACTTGGGTCTTCTTATTTCTACGCTAATACTTGATAAGTAGAAATATGGATTTATTAAATAGATAAAGTAGGAGCAAACAGTTTCTTTTGCCGAAAGTATTACCTAATAAGGACTTCCTGAATTTTAAAAAGTAACACGAATACCTGAGCTCGAGACAGAAATCCTCTCAAGGGGATTGGTTTAGGAAGGGGACAGGAATGACTTACACTGGGGTATAGAGAAAAAAGGTAACTCATGCACTAGGCTAAGTACTTTTAAACCACATGAACACTAAATAAGGGTCTTTCCAAATTTGAATAACGCAAGTTACTTAAAAGTTCTCAAGAATACATTTATGAAATAAAATCAATGGTCTTCAAATGGAACACTGAGCAGAATTTCTGAGGGTGAGGTTCAGGCACCCAACGATGCTGAAACCAAATGGGCTGAAAATCACTGCTTCTGAACCCAGCATCTGTATTTGAGATCATCCCTCCATTCTGTCCAGATAAGCAATAAAACACTTCAATATGAAAGGTCCTCTGCGAGCTTTTCTTCAAATGCAAAAAGAAAACAGGCAGTGTAGTGGGAATAGGAAAATCTTTAGGGAGGGGACTGGGAGACAGAAAGGAACGGAACCACAAGAGACAAAGCAGGTGATGGGAGTTGAAACAGAAGAGAAAAGCAGGATGAGTATTTCAGGCCTGAGAGATGAGAGGTAAAATAGGTGATAATCTCCTAGACCCAAGAAAGGTCCATTAGCTTCCCAGTCAGAGTGAAACTGAGATAGTATATTCTTTTTAGTTCAGTCAATACTTGGAATGAGCCTTTTCTGACTGAACAGTATGATACATCTGTGTAACATACATAGTACACAATGGCTAGTTTCTAAGACTTGTACTGAAACATTCAAACCATAAAAGGGATCCAACATATATAATTTTTATATATGCCTCTAGTTCAGGGTCTATTATTTTATCCAAATGTTTTAATCTGATAAAAATTAACTTTTAAATGCATTAACTTTTTAATCTAAAAATCAAGTACCTAAGAAAAAAACCCACACACTTGTTTTTTCTTTAAAGCAATACAGTAAATTCTCAAATATCTGAATGGTAATAATATAGAAAATCATTAGTCTCAGGTGGGTCATTCCTCTCTCAAGTGAGTCTCTACACACTCAAGGCAGGCAAACTTACTTTACTATTAGCCAAACCAAAATAATAGGCACTCAAAGGGGAAAAAGAATAAAATTCATTTTAAAAATCAAGTGGAAATGGTACTATGGTTATCTGGTATTTTGATTTACCAAGCACTACTCCTTTTGTTATAGTACATAATCAAGAGCGGAATATTTTCATAACAGCTTAATTTGCTAATACTCATCTTTGCAAGCTATAACTGAGGATCCAGAAGATGTCTAGAAACCTCAATTTCTATCTTTTCCACTGACTTATTTTGTGATCATAAGCAAGTGTTGGACTAACATTCAAATTATTCACTTACAAATTAAGAACAAATACAACTGCTCTAACTCATGAGATTATTACATTTACTCAAACATCTGGCACTCCAGCTGTGCCACTCAATTGGATAGTATGCTAAAGTATAAAACTGTCCCACATAATGAACTTTCCAAATCCCACCTGAGCCTCTATCATGAACAATTCAGTTATACTACTACTACGTAGCAATACAAAGCTAATTAATTACATGAAGCATTTATAATAGAGCTTTAAATTTGTTAGAAGTAAATTGTAGAGAAAAGTCCATTTCCAAAATAGGTAAAAGCTGTCAAAACCCATTCATATTTTCAACAGGATCTACACTATAATCTGGAAGACTGCATTCTTGATCAAAGATTTAAAATATACAACTCTAAAATATATAACCAAAAATGTCAAAGCAATCCACAAAAAATGGCTTAAACAATTGTTTATAGTAGACAATGTCACTATAGTTTTAAAAAACCTTACCCATATACAACATGCTAGATACATCTATTTTGTTCCTCAAAAGTAGAAGTTTCTGAGGAATTAAAATGGCATAGTTTTACTTCAAAATCAAGATCTATCTTTTGAAATACTCCTCACTCTTCAAGGCTCAGCTCAAATTTCACCTCCTTCATACAACTGTCCTAACCTCTGTAGCCAGAGAAGTCTCTGTTGCCCGCCAGAAACAAAATGGGAGGCTGAAAAAACCACACACTCTGAAGTTATTGTACTAGTTCATCTACATAACAGATTTGGAATCTTACGTTATTTCAAATTTCTGAACTTCAGTTTCCTCATCCATAACGTGTGCAATAATCCTATACCTTAGGGTCTTAGGGGCTGAATAAAATAAAGTATATAAACCACTAGTGTCTGTCACGTGGTATGTACTTAATGTACATGTTACCTGCCATTTAACTTTTCCCCTCTATTCTTTATACTTTTACTTGTACTAACATTAAATATAAGATCAGCTTATGATAAAAAAAAGTTTTAACTCCTACAAAGCCAGTTCTCTTCTTAGAGAAAGAATACCTTATAGTGATGGTTTTAATGTTATTGCCTTCGTTCAACAAATCAGTCATATCATTTTGAAAGACAGCAACTTGGTACTACATGTACTAAATTTTGCAGTGAAGCTTTTATTTATCCAAAGTAAAGACTGTCAAGATCACAGAAAGGTATGTATATTGAATTTTGAGAAGTTTCTTCTTTAAAGACCCAACAACAATGCCAACAAAGTTTTTTAATTTCTGTTCTTCAACAGAATGTCAATATCATAGAAAAAGATGTGCATCTTATAAACAGTTACTGATACATTAGTATAATGTATTAATAGAAAAGTGTGTCAGTGCTTTCAAATTTCACCAAACTGTATTTCCTTATATTTATTAAGTCTGGAATAATGTTGATTTTGTAAGTATGGGAAGAACTGCAGGTTTCAGGCCACTGAAGATTACAACACAAGAAGTAAACTGTAATCTTAACCAAGCTTATATTGTAACCAACCTAAAGGAGAGGGCTGCCCCCGTATAACTCCATTCTTGGTTCTCTCCTCCAAGTCCATAACTTCCTTATATATCAATTCTGTAAAAGAAGTAAACAAAAATGAACTTTTCAAAGTCTAAGAGCCAATCTCACAACGCATGTATGGTTTAAGTGGAAATTTTTATACATGTGAAGTACTTCAAACAGTGTCCTTACAATGACAGTCAGTTAAGTGTCAGCCTAAGATTCAAGGATGTTAATTAATAACAATTCCTTGACACTCAACAATGGATCATATCGAAAGGAAGTACTAATCTTTCCTGTAACCACTGTTTCTCAAGTTGGTTTGATGGTGCTGGGGTAGACACTTTCTTTTTCACTCTACCAGCAACTTGTACTACAGCATATCATACCACATACCATTCTGTACTACCATCTGTCTCAGGGAGGGCTTGAACCATGTGTCTTACTGACTTCCATTTCCTGAGCCCTGGAATAGAGCCTGGTGCACTGTGGGTACTCAACTAGATACATGTTACCAAGATTTAAATCAGAGTATGCAAAAGCTTCATTAATCAGAATGAAAGATAAACACATTTTTATTGGAGGAAAAGAAGCAGGTAAGCTACATTTCAACTCCTTATGAGTAAGCATGGTTATCACTTCCAGTAACATTTCTCCATGGGAATCTATCTTTTTCTCTTATCAGGCTTCTGGACAGCAAGGAGACCACTGCGACAACTGTTGCAACTGAAGAGAGACACTGGGAGCTGCTCTGCTGGTATCAATATATGTGCCTCCTGTCTTACATTCTTCACTTATATTATCATCAGAAGTGATTCTGATGTTAACTGTGATGTGCCTTGTGAGTCTGAATGTCTACTTAAGAACCTTCGGCCAGGAGTGGTGGTTCATGCCTGTAATCCCAGCACTTTGGGAGGCCGAGGCGGGTGGATCACCTGAAGTCAGGAGTTTGAGACAAGCCTGACCAACAAGGTGGAACCCCATCTCTACTAAAAATACAAAAATTAGCCAGGCGTGGGGGCAGATGCCTGTAGTCCCAGCTACTCGGGAGGCTGAGACAGGAGAATTGCTTGAACCTGGGAGGCAGAGGCTACAATGAGCTGAGATTGCGCCACTGCACTCCAGCCTGGGCAATGGAGTGAGGCTCCATCTCAACAACAACAAAAAAGCAAAAACAAACAAACAAAAAACCTTCTTAAGGTTCTTAATGTCTACTTAAGGTTCTTAAGTAGACATTCAGACTCACAAGGCACACCACACGTAATCTTAATGGTGGATGCCACATCATCACCACTATTTATCTTCTTTGGGTCATGGAATCTTCTGAGAATTGTAAAACCCTCTTCTGAGAAAAACATACAAACAAAAAATATTGCATCGAATTTCAAGGAGTCTGTGTTAATTCCTGAAGAAGAAAATTCTGACAAAGAATCCCTGATTACAGAGTATGACATTTATATTGGTAATAAGGTAAAACAAGAGAATATGTTGGAATGAACAACAACTGGAGACAAGTTTGTTTGTTACAGTAACTTAAGGCTTGGAAGGAGAAAAATAGAAAGCACTGATAAAGGAGAGAATAAGAGATGGTCTTCTTCAAAGAAACAAAAAGGAATGATAAACATTTGCAATATGAGGATTTTTTAAGAGAGAAAATAGCACTCCTCTGGGAAAAAGCACAAAGAGATTAAGGCAGAAGAACCGACACTAATTAGGAGTACTAACTAGGCAAAGCCATCTGTAATTAATGGCTTTGGCAATTAATTTTTCTTTCTGTTATGAGCTAAAACTCTTAGGTAGATCTTGAAAAAGGCAGTCTGTGGGTAATTACTGACATGCACCTGGGGCTAGGAGTAAGAGATACAGAATAAAGGTAAATGTTTTTAAAGCAATCAAAACCTCCAAATATATTCTTATACAAATGAAAACACTGTATCTCACTGATTTTAAGATGTACTTTTTTTCAGTTTAAACTCTGAAACTGACTCCATCTTATAATCAATGGTGCTGGACAACTGACAGTGTTTTTTTTTCTTTGTGGCACATAATGGTGTGCCTTACAACTGCTGGCCTATTAAGAGTCTATGACCAACCTGGACAACAGAGTGAGACCCCATCTCTACAAAAATTAAAAAAAAAAAAAATTAGGCTAGGTGCAGTGGCTTAAGACTTATAATCCCAGCCCTTTGGGAGGCTGAGGCAGGGCAGGAGGATCACTTAAGCCCAGGAGTTTGAGACCAGCCTGGGCAACATAGTGAGACCCTGTCTCAAAAAGAAAATTAGCCAAGTATGGTGGATCACACCTGTGATCCCAGCTACTGGGGAGGCTGAGGCAGCAGGATCACTTGAGCTCAGGAGTTTTGATGCTGCAGTGAGCCATGATCATACCACTGCACTCTAGCCTAGGTGACACAGTGAGACCTTGTCTCAAAACAAAACAAAAAAACAAGATTCTATAAAATACTTCATGGTCTATTGTAAATTAGTAGGATGTAAAAATATCAGGTTAATGCTTTCATACATATTCAGTACAGAGCTATATCTGTATACATATTCAAATGCATATTACATATTCAAATGCAGCAGACTCTATCCAGTTTTATTGTTCTGTCATTTTTTTAACTTTATCATGGGCTCTGCTAACCATGGGTTTCCCAAAGTTCACAGAAAATCAATCTCTAAATCTCTTCAATTTCTAAGAAAGAATCAAATTCATCCTTAGCAAAACACATTTATAGATGGGTTACTTATTCATGTTTATACCTCCCCAGTCCACTTTGGCGTCCCAGGATTTAAAGACAACTCTTAATAACAGGTCTTCTGCCTCTATTTTAAGATGAGATAAAATGCAGGGGGCGGTGTAGGAGGGTGGGAGGAAGGGGGAGTGATTTACTCAAAGTCACACAGTTACAAAAGTGGTCAAAACACTGAAGGACAACACCACAAATGGAAGTAAATGGGACCTAAACATTACCTGGCCCACATGTCTCAGGGGACCTTTCTTTTTTTTTTTTTTTTGAGACGGAGTCTCGCTCTGTCGCCCAGGCTGGAGTGCAGTGGCCGGATCTCAGCTCACTGCAAGCTCCGCCTCCCGGGTTCACGCCATTCTCCGGCCTCAGCCTCCCGAGTAGCTGGGACTACAGGCGCCCGCCACCTCGCCCGGCTAGTTTTTTTTTTTGTATTTCTTAATAGAGACGGGGTTTCACCGCGTTAGCCAGGATGGTCTCGATCTCCTGACCTCGTGATCCGCCCGTCTCGGCCTCCCAAAGTGCTGGGATTACAGGCTTGAGCCACCGCGCCCGGCCTCAGGGGACCTTTCGAAGAAATATTTTGAACACTTCCATGACTATCAAAGCATGATTAATTTCAGCCACATTTATAAAACAGAATAAAACTACTATATTAGATTTACAAATATTAAAAATTAACTCATTCTGTTGGCAAGGGTGAGGGTAAAGAGAGACTCCTATACAATATGGATGGAAGTGTACACTACTACAATTTCTTTGGAGAATAATTTGGAAATAACTGAAAAATATCCTTTGGCTCAGCACATCTCCTTCTAGGATTTTTCTTCCAGGTATGTTCTCATATGTGAACATGAATACTGCAGAGTTGTTTCTAACAGCAACAGACTGGACACAATTTAAATGGTCATCAAGAGGGAGATGGATATACAGTGTGACACATTCATACAGCAGAACACTAATCAGTTATTAAAGCAAGAGAGGTATATATGTGAACCAAAAGAGAATAACCTTCCAGATATCTGATTATATCAACAAAGCAAGTACATATAGCATATATCGTACACAACCATACGTGATTTTAAAAGGGTGGAAGAAGAGAGGTGGGAGACACTAAACACATTTGTATGTTCACACACCATAGAAAAACATGAGAGAGCACTAATGTGTCTGTGTCTGGGGTGGGAAACGGGAACTTAAGAAGTTAAGGAAGGAAGCAGACTTACTGTCCACTTATGTAAAAATATTAATTAATATTAACAAATTTCAGTTATGCACAGAAAATGTCACAAATTTCTCTAACATGACAATAAATCACCATATAAAAACCAGAAGCTCCTTCGCAGTTTTCCCTCTAAGAATCTGATGAATGTACCTTTCCACTCTTCTATTGTGTGTTCCCTTTCATCTAACTGCTTGTCAGGGATCTTTGGTGGCGGCTGAAAAACACAAGGCAATAATAATTGAGTCAGTATGCTGGGAGTATTTTAACTCTTTGTAGTTATTTGAAATATTAGCCAGACAGATGACTTATAAAAATGTATCATTAGATCAAGACTGATCAATCATCAACTTTCTTATATAGACAGAATAGGAAGACTCCTTCATTGCAGGAAAAAAAATGTTTAACTGTCTTTTTCTTTTCTTCCAGCTCTTGAAATTGCCACATTTTATTTATATCATAGATCATAGAATTCCGTTTTCCTTTGGATATAGTAATTTCTTTTATAACTGAGTTAGGATGTTCCCTCAGAGCATTCAACATCCTAGTTCTCTGGTTAGGGTATCCAGGCAAGATTGCAAAAAACAGTGGGAGGTGACTTTATTTTGTGTAGGAGGGGCTCAAATATGCTCATTAGTTTATTTGACGTAGTTTTCATGAAGAAACAGAAAAACATCATCATGTATCTACATTTTTATTTAAAATTAAAAGGTCTCCTCCAAACCTAACTGTAATTCTAAGAATGCAGTATGTTCTGTAAACATTAAGAAAATAACTTACAGCTTCTGCTTCAGAAGGATCATACCAGACATTGATGTACGGGTGTTGGAGAGCTTCATCTACAGAGATCCTTTTAGATGCATCTATTACCAGCATTTTGGATAACAAATCCCTTGCCTGACTGGCTGCAAACATAATGATGTTAATGTACATATATTTGTAAAGGTTCTCAAATTATTAATAACTTTCAGCAATTTGAGATTATTTTTTATTTTAAAAGCATATGTTTTAAAAATATTACTGTAAAATTATTTTATACATATGATTAAAATATATAAAATTAAAGAAAAATAAAACCTCATTTTTTTTCCCACCATCCAGAGAAAACCTTGTGTTATGTCCCATAAGAATATGAATACATATAAACACACGAACACATACACACACACCCCAAATGGGATTAAATGTATATATTTGTAAAAAGTACCTTTAAGTTTGTTGTGTTCCGAGTCAGCTGGGAAAAGTACATCAGGGAAGAGTTTCTCGAAGCTATATCCAGCATATTTAGGTCTGTTTTCAACATAAGTCCTTACTGTTGGTTGCAGTTTCTTCATGAATTCAGGACATGGTGTTCCAAGCTGTTCAATAACTTTATTCCACTGATCAATATCTAATATCAAGTAGCTAAGAAAAATACTCCATAACTAATGTTCAACACATTAGTCATAATCATATTATAAGAAAATGGAAATTTTAAAAATCCTAAGAAAGGATGTGGCAGTTACAAATTTTATATCTCACAAGCACCTTGCAAAAGGCAATGATTGTAGATGGACAGAAATGATCAATAAATAAGCTTTGTTAATCTTATTTATTGTGTGTGTTCATACTAACTGATTTTACCTTAAAATGGAAGCTTAAACTCACAAATTCTAAACAAAATTATAAGTAACTAAGAATAATGACAATTACTATCCACAGTGGCTCTAACTGCAAACGGCACACAATGCTATAATAATACACAAAATGTTTCCTTTTCTGTCAGTTTATCAGAAAACATGATTGTATCTCCTAGACTATTTCTAGAACACATCCTGTTTTACTGAGTTTTCTACACTAACAGAAAATAACCAGTTGCAATAAAAATAAAGGCTTCTATAAAAGCGGCATTATCTTTTGCCATTCTTTGTTCAGTTTATGTTTAAAAAAATTTTCTAAAGCTCCGATGCCTATAAAAAAGATTGTTTTTTGGTAAATTGTAAGGTTGGGATTTCTTAGTCTCCTTTCCTCTAGTCCTTACACTCCAGGAACCTGAAGGCCAAGACCTAAAACTCACTTATCGTAATCTTGTGAATATGGCTTTTTCCATTCTTCCTCCTGAAACAATTCTAAATGTTACTAGCTGATAAACACATAACAAATCACTGTTAATATAAATATTAAAAGTAGTGGGATGAACAAAAAGCATGAATCCAAAGCTATCGTCACCATATAAAACTACTGCTGAAATTCTCAGATGAAAGGGTATGTTATGTGAGTAATGAGACAACAATCAAAAGACATAAACCACATAGAACATTAACAAAAAGGAGGTGGGGAACAAAACAAAAGGATGGCCAGAAGCAACAGACAGCTCCAAAATTCATATTAAGTTGTACGTATTTCTAGACTTAAGTGTATAATTATTAGAAATTTTTAATGCAAGCCATGACTTTTGATTTAGGTTAAATAAATCAACTCAAAGCCAGCAAGTAATTGTGCACAATTACAATTGAGTAGGGTTCTGAACTAACATATGAAACAACAAATGAGGGAAAGAAAAGTCTATGTCAAATAGTAGGTGGTATTTTAAGAATAATTTAACAATATATTAGGGAGAGACAAAATACATTACACCTGACCAAACTGAAGTGCTATCATACATTTTGACCTTTAGAAACTACATTTTAGGCCAAAGATAAGGATACGATCTGTACCTGGGAACAAAACACCACCTTTGATCATTTCTCCCATGATGCACCCAACTGACCAAATGTCAACTGAAAACAAAATGCAATGACATTAACATAAAGATTCTGGTTAAAATAAAAAAAAAATAAAGAAAATCACACACACCATGTATACTTTAAAATTATAAAAAGCAGTATAAAATAAAAATGAGTGACAGTGAATGTGCTCTGACTACCAGCAGAGACTGTATGTCCTACTGCCAGATGCAGCCTACAAATATTTCAGCTTATCTCAACAATTTTTGAACTCTAATAGCCACAAACTTTATGCCTGTTTAAAATCCCATCTGTATAAATGTAGCATATTCATTTTCATTAGAGAACATAAAGAAGTTCATCGCCTAACTAATTAACTGCTGCAGCAGCACAAGGATACAGTCCCTTCCTGGAAAGAGGATTTTGTGGCAAACCATTTCTCCCATAATGCACCCCACAGACCATAAATCCACTATGTGTTTGCAGCACAAAAGAAGGAAAAGCAAAGCAAAAGGTCATTAAAATCAAAGAAGCATAATATGACTGCATTATATAAAAACTGCAAAACATCACAAAAAGAAAAAAGTGATCGTAACTTTAGCTCATGGAATAATTTAAAACACAAATTATTTTTTGAAAGTCTTTGGTTCACAAAAGAAAATGTAAAGTGTGGCATTTTAACTACATATCTAATTTCAAAGTGAGAGCTACGCACAGAAATTGCATAAATAGAAAAACCCTGCATGTTTTGTCCCTGAGAACTTGTTTATAAAATATGAAACAGAACCAAACACGAACTTTGTAAATAAAAATGTACATGAGGTAGTAAAATTATAAAAATAAAATCTTTATACTATACTATTTAGAAGTTCAACTGTGCATTATACTCTCTAAGTTAAATAAAAGAAAAAAAGCATGAGAAAATAATTCAGCATATTCAAATATTTAACAAATAATCTCTATGAATAATTACAATAAAAAAGTTAATCTAAAGCTCTTTAGAATTTTTAAACTGGATTTCCCAAATATATTTAATTGAGAAGTGCTATGCTTGTTCTGAACTAAAAGTCCATTTGTTTTCTTGGCAACATGATGCCACATTTACCCTACTATCCCAAAAGGAACAAGTGCACAGAGAATTAACAACTAATCAAGGAAAACTGTAAGAGAAATGTATTTCATGCTTCCTAACTGAAGTTTTTTAAAGCCATAAAACCAAACTGCTTTTGATTTAAGAAGTTAGTTTTGGCTAGACACAGTATGACAGTTCCCACGAACTGACTATCTAGAGTCTCCTGGAAGACTTACTGATGACCCTTGCCAACTGTAAATGGGAATCCCAATCAATGTTGACAAGAATCTGCTAGACACAGAAAAAGACAATTGGGAATCTCCACCTACTTAGGGAAACTGACAGTACACCGTGGCATTTTATGACTTTGGGTTTGGCTATCACACAAAAAGGAGAGAGTAAGTGCTTGCAGTTTAATAGGAAAAGAGGGAAGAATGAGCAATTTAGAAGGAAAAGCCTTAGAAACTTGCATTTGGTTGTGACATCTGAAGGTCCAAATTCTTTAAAATGACAAGAGGAAAACAGCACAAATAGATGTCAGAAAGAGACGTGCCCTTTACTCATGTTAAAGGACTTAGAAAATTAAAGCCTGTACTTTCTAATACAGTACATTCTTACTAAAAGGCTGCCAGTTCACTGAAGAATCTTAGGAGCTAAACTGGGAATTACTTTTGGAAATACTGTGGAACTAAAGTTTCCCTAAAATTTCATATTAAAATGAATGAACATTTTTATATTTATGTCATGGTTCAGCTTTCAAGGATAAGGTTTTAGAAAAAAAAGTTAATATTTATAAATTAGTGCCTCAGAGAAAAATTTTTTCTAAGGTTTTCCTTTTTGACAAAAATCTATTAGAATAAATCTTCTCTACAGATTTTAAAGAGAATGTTAAACTTTAAATATCCAGCATACAACTTATGTTGGTAACTTCCAGAAAAGCCTATTTTTAAACAAAAGTATTTTGAAAGCTGCAAGCATGAGAGAAGATATTATCTGGGCCAGTGAAGACTAGGAACGTAAGTCTGATTCATGCACAACTCTAGTTTTAAGCTAACTGCTTAGTCTATTAAGCAGTTAAAAATATATTGATTACACTACTTTCCAAAATGCTCTGAGTAGACTGCAATAAAAGGCACATAAAGCAAAGTTGTTAAAATGGGTGGGAGGCTGGGCGTGGTGGCTCAAGCTCCTGTAATCCCAGCACTTTGGGAGGCCGAGGCAGGTGGATCACCTAAGGTCAGGAGTTCGAGAGCAGCCTGGCAAACCTAATGAGACCCTGTCTCTACTAAAAATACAAAAATTAGCCAGGCATGGTGGCACGTGCCTGTAATCCCAGCTACTCAGTAGGCTGAGGCAGGAGAATGGCTTGAAGCCGGGAGTGGAGGCTGCAGTGAACCAAGATGGCACGACTGCACTCTAGCCTGGGCGATAGAGTGAGACTCCATCTCAAAAAAAAAAAAAAAAAAAAAAAATAATAATAATAATAAATAAAATGAGTGTGAGGTATTATTAAAAGGAGGAAGTACTTATGTTTAACCTTGCTGGCTAATGTAGTTATAGTCATTAAGCATTACATTTGACTCCATTTCCTAGGGTGGGAGTGGGAAGGCAAGAAAGTGATCTACATAATTTTTAACTAAGAGAGGAACCACATGTCAGTTCTTTTTTTATTTTTTATTTTTTTGAGACAGTCTCACTTTGTTGCCCAGGCTGGAATACAGTGGTGCAATCTCGGCTTACTGTAACCTCCACCTCCCGGGTTCAAGTGATTCTCATGCCTCACCTCTGGAATAGCTGGGACTACAGGTGCACACCACCACACCTGAGTAATTTCTGTACTTTCAGTAGAGACAGGGTTTTGCCATGTTGCCCAAGCTGGTCTCGAACTCCTGGCCCCGAGTGATCCACAAGACTCGGCCTCCCAAAGTGCTAGGATTACAGGTGTAAGCGACCATACCCAGCCTCAATTCTTCATATGACAGTTTTTCTTAGTGCTAATTTCTGGCAGGGAGCTATCCTAAGATCATATTTATAGGACACTGACACATAACACCGTATCTATGACCATATCTATGACAATCACAGCAGATGCAAAAGCAATCTTTGTGCTGATGGGTCACTTGAAGTTATCAATTCTCAAAAAAAAAAAAAAAACCCTTCAAATTTCAGGTAGAGAGTAAGTAAAAAGAACAGCATATTTATTAAGTATAAAAAATTAACAGCAAATGTTTAAAGTATTTGTTTTTAATCAGTTCAGAAAATCAAGCTCAGCTTAATCGTATATTTTATTTTAAAAAATCTTAAAAGTTGACTTATTACAATTTCCTGATTCAAAATGAACTGCTACTCCAGATTCCTTGCCAGAAAAAATGTCTAGGTTTTATTCTTGGTAGTATTTTGGATGAAGTCACCACATTTTTTAAAATGATGGTTTATTTCCATAAAATCCCATGGTTATTAGCAGATTTATTCATCTCCTAAATTTCTAGGACTCAAAATTTCTTCCTAAATTAAATATAAGTAGGTATATCCATAAAAAATGTTTAAATTCATGATCTACATGCCAGATAATTTTGTTCAACACTGATTCTTAGGTCAATTGATACAATCGGATACACCCACACAAAATACTAAAAGTCATTTCCTTAAGGCTGGACATAAGGTTTTAATGAAACTTTACTGCTTCCTTCAAGAGGTCACCTTAATTATCCAGCAGCTTTGCAGAGGCCTTAATGTACCTCTTAAAGTTTATGATGAGTGCTACCGCTATGATCTTTAGTTTCATGGGGTTGGAAATACGGGCAAATATCACTGATGTACACTAATAATAAACTGTCAGTACACTCTATACATCCCTGAGACCATGTTAGAAATGTTCACTTTCAAGTTATAGGCAAGCAAAGAGCATAAATTCTGTCTCAGGGCCATGGCAACAAATTCTTTATCCAATGGTAGTACTGATGGTATGTATCTGTATTTGAACAAATAAGGGCCCCAAGTTTTTTCAAACATTTATGACAAAATTTATAGTTACCTGCAAACTTTTGATACACATTTCAAACAATGGTACATACTTAATTCAATGTTCTTCAGCTTAAGTATTTACATAAAAATTCTAATGAATAAAGAAAAAAGCTAAATCAGAAAAATATTTCAAATAAATGTGTGTGCTGACCGTTTTCCTTGTAGCCCATGCCAAGGATGACCTCGGGTGCTCTGTAGTAGCGAGTCACTACGTAAGGCGTCATCATAAAACTCGTTCCTGCAGTCCTGGCCAGACCGAAGTCAAGAATCTTCAAAGTGCAGTCAGATTTTACTACTATATTACTGGGCTTTAAGTCCTTCAGAAAATAAAAATTAAAAAATGACTGCCATGATATATATGAAAATCCTACAGTTCACAATAAAGTTATACTATCCCTTGCAAAACATTCATGTTAACTGTTCATTTTTCTCACTGTAATATTACTGCACTGATTCATCATTACAAGGCAAACCTGTGGGATTTAAAATTTATGAATACATACAGTTATTGGAGAAGTTAGTAATGTTTTAATTGCTAAAAATTATGATTAGCTAGACATTTTCGGTTAAATAGAGTAAAAGGGATTTGAAAAGACATTGGAAAGCTCACATAAAAAACTACTATAGTAAAAGAGTGATAAGTTAGCACTTATATTCATTTGCATAACACATTACCAATATTTTTAAAATCTCATTTTAAAGTCACAATAAGTTTTATACAGATGTTATAAGTCAACAATGAGCCATCCTGTCATTCAATAGCAAATGTTATTTGATCTTTTAGATTGGCAGATACCCAGTTCCAAAGGACCAGAATAGTCATTATCCATTTTTCCATCCCTGATTTCCCACCTGGAGTCCCACAAATTTGCTATAAAATTTTTGTCTGTTTGTAGAAGTAGGACACCATTGTCTTGGTGCCACTAATCTATAAAATTACTTGCTATAGATACTACTGAATAATTCAGAATTTTTCACCTGGCCCTCACTTTAACATATTCTGTGCTGTGCCCATCAAAAGTCAGGTAGCAGCATAAACACTCACGGCTTCATGTTCAATATACTATGCCTGTTAGCCTTGATGAATACTATTACAAGCCAAAGGACCAAACAAGTAAGAAAGCATAAATCCACAACACAAATGCACTGTATTACCTGTACTGACATGCAGTATACATATTAAATATCACTGATTAATACAAAAAAGGAAAACAGCCTGCTTGAAAGACAACTATTACTTTTGTAATGTTAACATACAGAAAAGCATGTTGTCTTTAACATATTTCGACAGGCAATCATGGATGGGTTTAGAAGATATGTAATCTAGTGGTTTTATTAAATTAAATATACCAACAATTCAAAAGTCTTAATGAAACAGAAGAAAAACTTTTTCATTATTGGTATTCTGTAAGTATAATGTTGCTAATACTTCTAAAATACAGTACCTCAGCAAAGAAACACTGCATGTTCAAGAACAAATATTACAAGCTTTGTAATAAATATTTAATATTTATTTGATACTACTTTAATGTTTAGTGTGATGGTTGAAGGCTACTGGCTCTTTATACTAGCAGATTCCAATTTAGAAATAACATTCCAATTTTAAGTACTTTATTGTGAAAAAATTAAAAGCAAAGTAACAATTTTTAAAAACAGGTATTTTTGTTAAGCACAAAAGTTGTCAAAAAAAGCCTCAAAGACTATTAACTGAAATTCATCCATATATATCATTATGTACCTTACAGCTGTTAATTATGCTAACTATATCTAAGAATAGTAACTTAGAATTTATGTAGGCAGTGGAACTAACCCAACATTCTGTCTTCTTCCCCCAATTTTTCTAGCTTCCTCAGTTAGGCAAGGGCACATGGGTAGCTCTAATTCATGGGATGTGAGTGGAAGTAAAGAAGAGAAGGGCCAGCGCACAACTTCCTGTGGTCTCCTGACCTGCTTTGGTGATTAGGAACGTTCCAGGGGATTCTCTAGCAGCCTGGGTTGCTGATCATTTATGTAAATGTACAGTCCACAAACACCACACATTCAGCAAAGGAAATAAGCCTGAGTCGTGCTAAGCCACTGAGAATTAAGGGTTTATCTGTTACTTCGGTACAGCTGAGTCTATTCTAACACTGAAACTGGTGTCAGAAGTGGGGTGTTAACTATTATAAAAACATAAGATCCCAGCTTAGCAATTGAGCAGCAGGGAAACTCACATCAAAGGTTGGAAAGGTGATCTAGGTTATGTAGTAGTAAAACACTTCATGAAGCTGTCACCTGCACCCAGCCACTTGTACAATGAACCTGAAAGCTCTAGCACAGGGGCTGGCAAATTAAGGCCTGTATGCTTTGTAAAGAAAGTGTTGATGCTGAAGCACAGTCATGCTCATTCAAGTACATATCACCTATGCTGTTTTTGTATCACGATGGCAGAGTCTTGTAGCTGTGACACAGACTATTATCCACAAAGCCTAAAATATTTACTACAAGGCTTTGACAGAAAAAGTTTGTTGAACCCTGCTCTAGAAGAGACTGGACAGCAAAACTTCAGTAGTTTGTGTTGGTAGCTACTGGCTGCATTTAAAAGTAGTAGCCATATTTTAAAGCAGAAATAAAAGGGAACAGAGCCTAGAATTTCAGGGTCTTGCCCTTTTGAAAAAGCTAAATGCTACCAGACCCCTGAAAGAAGGTATGGTAGATTGTTCTGCAAATATTCCTGCCCACCCCAGACTGTGTCCTCACCCTGCTGACAGGTTCAGTCACTTGTCTTAATTTGGGCAATGAAATATGGGGGAATGTGTTTGATTCAACATAGCTCTTGCTCTTCTACCTTTCACCATGAGAAAAGGATGTCTCTGGTGGATGCTTCAGTCTAGATGCTGAAACCTGAATATGGGACAAGCCTGAACTTGACCCATGGTTTGGAGCAGTGTCACACAGCCAACTCTGCAGACCCAAGTAAACAATAAATATCGCTTTAAGCCACTGATATCTTGGATTGGTTTCTATGCATCATTTTCACATAATAATTCTGAAACCCTTTCAGGGAAAAAGTCCTGTAAAATCCTTCAATTGATAAAATTGCCTCAGTCTGCCAACAGAAGCTTGAACGCTTACAGGAAGACTGAAGACAGCCTCAATTAAGTCCAAGAATACAGGACACATGAGTTAAAAAAGATGCTTTGAAAAGAACTACAATCAGAAAGATAAGAAATCTCTTAAATTTCTGAAAGAGTTAGCTAACTGTCAGACCTAACGCCAAAGGTCTATGATCCTTCTGTATTTCAAACAGGAGTTTTCAACTCACAGTAATTTTGCCCCAAAATAATACTTGGCAATGTCAGAAACATTTTTGATTGTCACAACTGGGTAGTGCTACTGGCATCTAGTGGGTAGAGCCCAGGAACGCTACTAAACATTCCACCATCAAAAGAAAGAACTGTTTGGTCCAAAATGTCAATAGTGGCAAGGCTGAGAAGGGTGGCCTTAAAATGACCCTTGGGCCCCAATCTTTTATAGATAAGAAGCAGGCTGAGAAATGTGAGCAGCCCTCAAGGGAAATACATTCTTCAATACTCACTTTAGATATATTCATGAGGATAGCAAAAAAGATGACTCTTCCACAGGGTAGAGCCAGGTACTTGAGAACCACAGAGAACAGTCAGGGCTGAGGAGGAATATTCCCCTCACCCAGGGCAAGGGACATTCACAATGTCTGTACAGAAGAATTTAATTACAACTAACCAATGACTGCATTTTTCAGTTTTCTAAATGGGATTGCTCACTGTGACAACACTGGCCCTGTCTGACCACTCTATCTACAGTATTTGGCAGGGGAGCAGTGGTTATAGGGGTGGCCATATAATTTGGTCATTCCAGTTACTATGTTTCTGGACCAAGACGAGCAATGTCTGGATTTGATAAGAACAGAACTTTGGGTTATTTCCCTTGAGGAGGGTGTGGAATAAAGGGAGCAAAGGAATGTTTGCCAGCCAGAAGGACAGACTGTGGCAGAGGCTGGGGCTCACCACTATTCTGAAGTCTGCTCTCCCTACATTTCCCGGTTTCCTTACAAATTAGGCAAGTCCTACGGCTAGCTCTGTCAACGTACTCTAAGCAGAAGTGACGTGTGTCACTTCCAAGCAAAGAAGAGCCATGCACATCACTTGGCTTTCTCTTTCCGACAAAGTGACCCGCAACTATCTAGATGGTGGGACCTCATCAGCTTGGGTCTCAGAGTAGTAATCCTGACTTGCCCTGAACCTCTACCTAAGGGATGAAAGGCCAGGTTATTTTACCAAGTAAGTAACCTCAGACTAGCAGAAGTACTAGCCAAGGGTGGAGGTGAATCTAGAATAAGTAGTAGAGCAGAGATGAGTACCAATCGTGGCCTCAAGACCAGCTGCAAAAAAACTTCAATGCGTATCTCCACTCTAGATTTCCCAAAGAGCTCAAGCTAAGATAAAGGGAGATTCTTCACAATAGGTAACAGACCACAGTAGGTCTCATTAGCTCCACTTTATCACATTAAGAAATTTTCTACAGATGCACTTTATTTTCACCACTTTATGTACTGATACTAAGGGAGTTAGACTATCCCAATACTGCTGTGCTTGTGCCATTCTTTTATTTGCTACACTTTTAAGCTTTTTGTATAGCAACTCTACTTCATGTATAATTGTATATCCTAATTGGATACTATCTTTCACCTTTAAAATGTGAGACTATTCCCAGAGAGGAACGCTTCCTCTCTGAACCTACCATATTCAACTTTATCTCATTAAATAGAGTTACCCTTGTTTTGATGTTTGCATTTTCCTGGTATATGTCTACCAACCTCTCTGCCTTCAGCCTTTTGAAGTTAGCTACAAATGTCTGTGTTATGGAAACATGCAGTTGTTGTTGAGCCTTTGTGTGCTGCCAAAATCTGACTTTTTAAACTAAGGAACTAATCCCATTAACATACTACCATAAATATTGTTCTTTTGTAATTTTGTGTTTTTTTTTTATGGTTCTTGTTGTTTCCATTGTTTTCTATCTTCTACCATTTAGTCTGTTTTTCTGGTCCAGCCACCTGCCATCCTTGTTAATCTGGAACCTTTCTATTTGGAGGGGTGTGCCTTACTAAAATCAAATGAACTTCCACAATGTTGGATTACTGCTCCGGTCTAAGGACTCAGGAAACAAACAAACCAAACCTAGAAGTTTCACTCGTCTGCTCTACTTCACATAGTGTATGAGTAGGGGCCCAGGAAGATAAAATACTCTTCCATTTAAAGAGATTTTTATTATGTTATTTAAATACTGCACTAGACAAATGATTAGAGCAGCTGTATACGTAATATACAAGGAATTCACTTAGAATGATAATTAAGCTTTTTTTTTTTTTTTTTTGAGACCGACTCTGGCTCTGTCGCCCAGGCTGGAGTGCAGTGGCCGGATCTCAGCTCACTGCAAGCTCCGGATAAGCCTGTAACAGGATTGTTCACTTAAAAAAAAAGCCTCAATAGCTCAAAGACGCAACTGTCTTATACTATGAAAACTATCTCTGTATTTATTTTATTACATGAGTGAGGTTATTTGACGCAGATGACTCAGAAGGAAGATGTAATGACGCAGATGACTCAGAAGGCAGATGTAATTCCACTGAATTAAATAATTTTTTAAAATTCCAGGCTGGGCATGATGGCTCATGCCTGTGATCCCAGCACTTTGGGAGGTCGAGGCAGGTGGGTTGCTTGAAGCCAGGAATATAAGACCAGCCTAGGCAACATGGCAAGACCCCGTCTCTACAAAAACATAAAAAATAAAAATTTGCCAGGCATGGTGGTACATGCCTGTAATCTTAGCTACTTGGGAGGCTGAAGTGAGATGATCACTGAGCCCAGGAGGTAAAGGCTGCAGTGGGCCATGTTCATGCTACTGCATTCATGCCTGGGTGACAGAGAGAGACCCCGTCTTAAAAAAAAAAAAAAAAAAAAAAAAAATTCCTTTCAACCTACTGAACCCAGGAGTTCAAGGCTGCAGTGAGCTATGATTACACCACTGCATTCTAGCCTGAGTGACAGAGTAAGATTCTGTCTCTTAGGAAAAAAAAAAAAATTCCTCTCTCAATACTTTTCAAAGAATAAGCTGGATTTAACTAAAATACAAAACATACCAACACAAAAAAATTTTACATAAATGTTCACGTCAGCATTACCCATAATAGTCAGTGGTAACAACCCAAATTATAATCAAGTGATAAATGGATAAACAATCTATTCAGTGAAATATCTGTCAATAAAATAACATGAAGAACTGACACACAATAAATACATGAATGAATCTTGAAAAGATTATGCTAGGTAAAATAAGCCAAGCATAAAATATCACATATAATTCTATGTATATGAAATGTCCAGAATAGACAAATACACAAAGACAGAAAGTAGATTAATGTTTGCTTAGGGCTAGAGGTGAAAGGAACACAGAAGAATAGGAAATAAAGACGAGTGGATTTGGAGTTTCTTTTAGGGCAATGGAATTTTCTAAAGTTAAGTAATGAGCACACAATCTTCAAATATAATAAACACTGAGTTGTACACATTAAATGAATAAATTGTATGGCATGTAAATTATATCACAAGAAAAGCTGTTAAAAATCCCAGAAAACAAAAATATGAAATATTTCTGAATATATATACATATAAAACAATTCTGGCAAATACTCAATCTTGGTAACTTGGTAATATTCTATTTCCAATTTGGAATGACTGGTAATAATAGCAGCTTATTTTGTATACTGCTTTATTTCAGAGCAAAAACAAACTTTACACTGCTCCATATAAATCAGTGAAATACAATGATCCTAAGAATTTGATGAGAGGCAGTGATGTCAGCCAAAACAGCTCCACAGAAGCACCATAAAACATCAAAGTGTCAGAATACATTTTTTCAGAATTCTGGAAATTATTCACAGGTTTATGGCAATCAAGTGAACTCAGAACCAAGAAAAAGGCAACTTAAAAACAGGAGACCACCTCACACCCATTAGGACGGTTACTATGAAAAAAATAAAGTGTTGGTAAGAATGAGGAATAACTGAAACCCTTCTGTACTACTCGTGGGAATGTAAAATGGTAGAGCTGCCATGGAAAACAGTGTGGCAGTTTCTCAAAATGTTAAAAAGAATACCCATGTGATCCAGCAATTCCACTTCTGCCTATAGCCCAAATGAACTGAAAGCACGGTCTCAAAGAGATATTTGGACAACTCTGTTCATAGCAGCATTATTCACAACAGCTAAATGCAGAACCAACCCAAGTGCCACTGATGAATGGATAAGCAAGTATGGTATATACATAAATGGAATATTATTCAGCCTTAAAAACAAATAAAATTCTCACATATGCTGCAACATGGATAAATCTTGAGCACATTATGCTAAGTGAAATAAGCCAGCTGCAAGGAGGCAAATACTGCATGATTCTGCTTATATGAGGTATTTATAGTAGCCAAAATCATACAGACAGAAAATAGAATGATGGCTGTCGGGGGTTGCAGGGAGAGGAGAACAGGGAATTGTTGTCTAGTGGGTGTAGAGTTTCAGCTTCACAAGATGAAAAGAATTCTGGAGATGGATGGTGGTGATGATTGCACAATATGAATGTATTTAATGTCACAGAACTGTGCATCTAATGGTTAAAATGGCACATTTTATATGTATTTACTACAATAAAACGGTGGGGAAAAAACATCGGGAAATATTTCCAGCATTTTAACTAGTCTTTGGCTCTACCTGCCTCACTAACTAGGCAAGGATTTTGAAGAAAGCAGCCACATTTTCAGTGTGGGACCCTAGTCCTAGGCTAGACAGAGGCAATCCTTGAAAACATCGTTAAGGCAAGTAAATAGCCCAATGCTGCCTGGAACAAAACATTAAAGTGGAGGAGAAAACAAGATATGGCATACCATCAAGCATACCAACTTTGCATGATGGGTGTTCCAAAAGGAGAAGAAAGAGAAAAAGGAGCAGAAAAAATATTTGAAAAAATAATGACTGAAAATTTGCTAAATTTGATGAAAGATATGAATCTATTTTTTCTTTTTAGCTTCCTTCCATCCTGATCAAAAGACATGAATCTACATATCCAAGCTACTGAATGAATTCTAAGATGGATGAACATAAAGAGATCTGCACTAAGACACATTACAATCAAACTGTTAAAAGTCAAAGACAAAAAGCATCCTGAGAGCAGCAAGAGAGGTGCATTTGTCACTTATAAAAGATCCTCAACGAGCTTAACAGCTGATTTATCATTGGAAACCATCTAAAACAAACAGCAACGGATGATACATCTGAAGTGCTAAAAGAGGCCGGGTGGAGTGGCTCACACCTGTAATCCCAGCACTTTGGGAGGTCAAGGTGGGTAGATCCCTTGAGGTCAGGAGTTCGAGACCAGCCTGACCAACACGGTGAAACTGTCTCTACTAAAAATACAAAACATTAGCCAGGTGTGGAGGTGGGCCCCTGTAATCCCAGTTACTTGAGAGGCTGCAGCAGGAGAACTGCTTGAACCTGGGAGGTAGAGGTTGCAGTGAGCCGAGAATCAAGAAGACAAGACAAGACAAGACAAATGGGAGGGGAGGGGAGGGGAAGAGAGGAGAGGGTGGAGAAAGGAAGGAAGGGGAAGTGGGGGGAGGGAGGGAAGGAGAGAAAAGAAAGAAAGAAAAAAGAAAGGAAGGAAGGAAATGGTAAGACATCCTATGTTAGTGAATTGGAAGACTAAATATCCTGACGACGGCAAAACTACCCAAGCAATCTACAGATGCAATGAAATCGTAATTAGAGTTCTAATTGCCCTTTCTGCAGAAATAGAACAATACTCAAATTCATATGGCATCACAAAGGGCTCTGAAAAGCCAAAACAAAATTGAAAAAGAATAAAGCTGGAGAATTCATACTTCTCCATTTCAAGTTACTACAAAGCTAAAAGTGATCAAAATAGTGTGGTACTAGTATAATATATGGTCAGGCACATAGGAAATATGTGAAACAGAACTGAGAGTCCAGAAATGAAACCATGTATCTATGACGATCTGTTTTTTGACAGGGGTGCCAAGACCATTCAATGGCGAAAGAATAGTCTCTAACAAATAGTGCTGGCACAACTAAATTGCTACATACAAAAGAATGAAGTTGGAACCTTACCTCACACCAGACAAAAAATTAACTCAAAATAGATCAAAGACCTACATGTGAGAGCTTAAACTATAAAACTCCTAGAAGAGAACATTAGACTAAATCTTCATGGCCACGGGTTTGACAATGGATTCTTATACATGATATCAAAAGCACAAGTGATGAAAGAAACAATTGTATTTCATTAAAACTGTAGCTTTTGTGCATTAAAGGAAATCATCAGCAAAGTGAACAGACACCCTACAGAATGGGAGAAAATATTTACAAATTATATACCTGATAAAGATTTCACATATGAAATACATAAAGAAATGCTACAACAACAACAAAAAGACAAACAACACAATTTAAAAATGAGCAAAGGGCTTGAATACACATTTCTCCAAAGAAGATACACAAATGGCCACAAGCACATGAAAAATGCTCAACATTATTATTCGCTAGGGAGATGCAAAATAAAATCAGAAGAAACACCACTTCATACCCATTAGGATGGCTAGAATTAAAAAAGTCAGATAACAAGTACTGACAAAGATGTGAGGAAACTGGAACCCGCATACACTGCTAGTGGGAATGTAAAATAGTGCAGTTACTGTGCAGTTTGATGGTTCCTCAGAAAGTTAACTACAGAATTACCATATGACCCAGTACTTCCAGTCACAGGTATGTCCCAAAGGACTGAAAACAGATATTCAAACAAATATTTGTGAGAGAATTTTCATAGCACTATCTATAATAGCTGAAAAGTAGAAATAACCCAAATGTCCATCAACGGATGAATGGATAAACCAAATATGGTATATAGAATATTATTCAGTCATAAAAAGGAATGAACTATTGATACATGGTACAACATGGAGAAATCTTGAAAACATCACATGATATTTCATATAAATGGAAACATAAATGCAAATCTATAGGCACAGAAAGCAGACTGGTATCATGCCAGGGCAAAGTAAGAAACATGGGGATTTTTTGCTTAAGAAACATGGGGATTTTTTGGGTGGTAATGAAAATATTTTAGAATTTAATATGGATGGTAGTTGTACAGCACTGTCAATGTACTAAAAATGACACTTTAGAATGGTTAATTTTGTTACATGAATTTCACCTCAGTTAGAAAACAAAGAGTACGATGATAGTTTTTTCTACTAACCCGATGAATAATTCCAGCAGAGTGAAGGTGCTTGATTCCACACAGCATCTGATAGAGAAGGTAGGACATTCTTTCATGATCTAGTTCCATCTGAATCACTTGGCAAAGATTTGCATCCATGAGCTCCATGACTATGTAACTTTATGAGTGAAAAAAAGAGAACAACAGCTAAAGTGTCCAGCAGCAATCTAAGAAAAATGTATTAACAAAATTTTAATTATTACACTTACACATCTTGAAATTCTTCTAGGGATTTCTGTGGTGTGAAAACATTCAAAAGGCCAATTATCTATAATAAAAGTTGAGAGAAAAATTAGAAACTACTTTCTAATATTTTAATTGGAGAACTACAAATTCGTGGGTTAAAAAAACTACCATCAGTTTAAAATCTTTCTTTACATTCTAAGCTCAAGTAATTGCTTTTATTTTATATATTGCAACTTTATGGGCAGGAGTTGGAGTAGGGGATGGATAGGTGGAGGCACAGAGGATCTGTAACCCATTTATCTGTAATTCCATTTATGAACCGTCAATTATCAAGCACTTACATTATACAAACCTCTACATAATTTCAAACCTCTGCATAATTTAACAGCAAGTCTTAAATCCCTTCTACTAGCTCTTTTCCAATTCAGTATCTCTATATAATCTCAGCCCTTTCCTCCTTTGGTTCTTCATAATACTGCACTTGCCCAGTTTTCTTCATTCCCAGTCTATTTCACTGGATCATCCATAAGCATATCCCTTCTTTCCCACTACTATGTTTAATCTATTTCTTTTCACTTTTTGCATGGACATCTCACAAATAAGATAACACGGAATTCATTTTCACTCCTACCCAAACCCCTTACTTTCCCAGTGTGCCTTCTCTTTTACAAAAGAAGGCTTAGGGTGATTTTTGACTCCTTTTTCAGTATATGCACCATAATAAATACTCATAGAATGCTGTCCATTCTACTGTCAATCTGACCTTCAATCTCTTTTTTCCATTCCCTGTGCTATAAACAGGTTGAAGACTTTAACATCTAGACTGTTCATGCTATAATTCCTTCTAACACTAGTGTTAGAGATTGATTGCCGCCCCCCACACACTCCACACAATTCATATGTCTAGCCTCCAATGTGATAGTATTTGGAAATGGGGCCTTTGGAAGGTACTAAGGGTTAGATTAGGTCATGAGAGTGGGGCCCTCATAATGGAATTAGTGGCCTAAAACAAGGGAAGAGAAAGAGCAATTTTTCTCTCCCTCTCCTTGAGCACACACTGAAGAAAGGCAAGTGAGGACAAGGTAAAAAGTTGGCCACCTCCAAGTCAGGAAGCAGGCCCTCATCAAGAATCAAATTGGCCAGCAACTTGATCTTGAACTTCCCAGCCTACAGAATTGTGAGAAATAAATCTCCGTTGTTTAAGACACCCAGTGTACAGTATTTTGTCACAGTGGCCTGAGCTGATTAAGGTCACTAACAATGGTTTTCTACAAATTCAGCTACCATTTACTGCCTATAACATGGTAAAAGAAAGACCTGATCATATTACTAACCTCCTCATAAATTTAAAGCCAACAAATAAATTCTAAAACTCCCTTGCAGTGTATTCCAAAAGCCTCCATGATATGCCATCAACTCACTTCATCTCCTGCTAAGTCCTATATTAAACGTCATACTTTGGCTATGCTAGTTTCAAGAACGTCATTTTAAAAATGTTTTGATGCTTTTAAACATACTATTCCCTATGCTTGTCATTTATCTACTGAACTTAATTATCTTCCAGGTGAACCTCTTTTGTAGATTTTGACAACCCCTAGTTCTTGAAAGAGTTGACTATTCAACTTTGTCCCCAGTTATCTTCTAATGTTGTTATGGTATTCAGCACACTATAGTCTAGTCTCATTTTCACATCAGCTACATCCCTACCACAGAGAATTCTTATTAGAAAGAACTGTGTCTTAATCACTTTTATTGCCCTGTATATGGCAAGTTACATGACACACATATAAAAATGTTTGCTGACAATGATACTTAGGGATGGGAATTTGTTTTTCAGGCATAAACTTTATAAGGGCAATAACATTATAAGGGCATAACTTTATAAGAAAAACTGATGTTTTTCTTCTAAGCATTCAGCTTTACATAAGGTTTTTAAATATTTGTTCAGTGAATACATTCGTAAAAATAATACACCAGAAAGGGTCAAATTTAAGATAGGGAAATGGTAATAAGGAAGCATCTGCCTGTTCTAAATAAGTTCAAGTCTACCAACCACATGCAATGCACAATAGGAGACTTCGACAAATAGTAAATCTAGTCTCATTGATATCTGAAAAGCCCTAGAGTGGAACAGAGGTATTAAAGATTAAAGGCATACAGAGACAGAAAGATGATTAGTGGTTGTTTAGAACTGAGAAGGATGGGAGGTAGGGGAATGACAGCTAAAGGATAAAAGATTTCTTTCTGAGGTGATAAAACTATTCTAGAACTGACTGCAGTGATGGTCCCACATATCACTGAATACACTAAAAACCATTGAATGGTATACTTCAAATGGGTGAATTGCATGATACAGAAATTATATTTCAATAAAGCTGTTATAAAAAAGATTCTAACAGATAGTCGTCCTATTTTTCAAAAAGGGAAATAAAGGAAATTAAATTATATCAGTTATAGACTGGACAGTCAAGCAAAAGTCGATGATTGATTAGTGGTGGTATATAACTACTTCAAAAGAAGTAACAATTACCAGGAGCAGGTAAAAAGTTCATTGAGAAATACTATTTCCTTTCATGAATAAAAACAACAAAGAACAATAGCAATAAATCAGAAAAATGCAACTAGACACAGTATATGAAGAGTTCAAAACGGCATTTTAGAAAATGTTTCCAATAATAACATCCATGGGAATAAGATGATGAATTGGAAACAGCTGGATAACTGTGATAGACACATAATTTCTGCAATATGCTCAAAAGTTGCTAATCAATTAATTCAGCTATTACAAAGACATCCTGAGCAAAACTGGGAAGTGAAGCCCACAAGTGAAAAGGCAGAACAAGGAAGAAAAAAGCAATCACTAGTAGACCAGGAAGAGTAACCACATTTCACCTTTGAAATGTAATAGGGAGAAACAGGAAGTACTATACGTAATTCTCCATAATCAAAAGAAAAAATATAAAGACTGGGTGAGACGGGACCTGCAAGGCAGGCCTGTAACAAAGAAAGAAAACGGGAATCAGATGGGGACATAATTTCTAAACAGGGTTTTAATGTCTACGGTTAAGAGATGACATGCCTCAGCTCCTCTCAGAAGATCTGATCAAACATGCAGTAGGGTGTGCTAGGTGGCTTACGCAGTACTGTGCGCTAGGTCACTTTCAAAGCATGTTCAGAGATAAACAGCCAAGATTAAAAAAGAAACTCGAGACCATCTATGAAAAGAATGAGAAAAACCAGGGATGCTTAGACCAATGAAGAGACAATCTGTACAGAGGATGAAATAGTTTAAAAGGCAAAACACTACAAAAACATCCATCCATTGGGGAGTGGAATAATTTAGTTACCATTTCCAGTTTTCCCATATTTAGCTTTACACTCACTCACTGAACAAATATATTCTGAGTACCTACTCTTGTCCATACTCTTCTAGGTGCTGAGAGTACTGCCCGGATAAACCTCTGCCACCCCTGCTAGAAGCCTAATCATGTGAGACATGCTTAGTCATACTCCATGCAGTTGAAGGAATCACCTTTCTTTGCAGTCACCCAGGCTTGAGAGGTAGGAGTAACTGAACTCCTCCCGAAGGAAAAACTAAGGCAACACCACCATTGCCATGGAACTGTGTTCACAGGCCATAAGGGGCACGAGCAGCTCTATCCATTGGCAGGACGTCACCAGCAAAACTGTGATGAGCAACACATCAGGTTCCCACTTGGAACAAGAATGGCTACCACAACTTCTTCCCTATCATTATCTACCTCTAACCTTTGTCTCTTGACTTTTTTTTATGCCATTCTTTCTCTCTGAAGGCTCCTTTCCTTCAACAATCCAATTTTTACCCCATCTTTAAGAGTCAGCCTAGGTCTACTCCTCCCCAAAGCCTTCCCAGCTCATTAAAGCTCACAGAAATTGTCCCTCTTTTTAGATCTCAATATATGGGCCACTATCATCATTTGACAAACGTCCACTGCTTTGTGATGTTTGATACTTAACTTTCTGTATGTCTGTTTTGTATTCAAAACACCATTGTAAGCTCCCGAAATAAGGGGCCTAATCTTGAACTTGCACGAATTTTTTTCCCTTGGTAATGAACCCAGTAACTCCAATACACAGAGGCTTGCATATATTTAGCTCTCAAAATGTGGTAAATTGTATTATCTGCAGTCAGAAAGTACTGCACTCATTATATTATATGAACTCTTTTGGACAAACACTACGAAATGTCTTTAGTCAGATACCTTCGGTTTAGGACTGCCTAGAAGTGTCCCTTACACAATTCACTCCTAGTTTATTTCCTCAACTGAAGAAATCATTCCATTAGAACAACCACAAAAGTATGAATATGCTCAATGTAAGTTTAAAAAAGTATAATTGTTTATTCTCAAAATGAGTACATGTATCTTTACAAAGCCTCCTCTTCGCAATCATTAGAAAATGCAATTAGAAACATGTTAATACTCTCTAGATATTTTCAAAAACTTTCTGCTAAACCCATTATCATCATAAAGTGACCAGTGAATACTGCCATCACTTAAAGAAGTGGGAGTGGGGTAGGGAAAAGTGATATAAATTTTATATTCAATATGATTAGAGTGTCAAAGTATAATGGGAACAATTTCATCTCTGTGCTAATGCTACAGTTTTCTGAAATGTCAGCCTGACAGAGACAAAAAGCAGAAGATGAGATCAAGCTGAATAAAATTCTTCTGAAACACTTATCTTTTTAAAACTCCTTTTGTAAATTAAATGACAGGAAATCATATAATCTAAATTCTAGAAGTTATTTTTTGATACAATTTAATAAAGTTATGAAAAAAAATCACCCTGTAGAGATATATATATCCCTTTTAAACAATGTTTTAATACAGAACAATTTAAAGTCCCTAATACTTAAAGTCTTCGATATTCACATATTCATGAATAAATCTTGATTTCATCTACACTTAAGAAACCAAAAATGTTCACTTACATTTTTGTGATTAACACATTTCATAAGAACTAGCTCTCTGTAGGCCCGCTTGGCATGAGTCTGATTCTGAAATGGTCGGCTTAGCTTCTTGATTGCAACATTTCTTTCAAGAATGGCATCATAAGCTGCGCTGTAATAAGAAATTAAAAAACACACAAAAAACTTAAAGCAAGAATCTGTAAACTGAATTCATGAAACAGTCATATAGATTTCTCACCTTCTCCAAAGACAAGTAACTGGATCACTTCCCAGTCTATGACGCTCAACATGTCTTCTGTATCTATTACAACATGTTTTTTTGGCAACTGTTTCCTAAAATGCTAATGGATCCAAACAGACAGTGGACTATGACAACTGAGACCCTGCATGTTCGTTGTGTTGCCTCAAAGATCCACCTAGTACATGGTGGGCACTCAATGTACAAATGCATAATAATTATTTAGCTCCACTAGATAGCCTAAAGCCTGAATGAATTCTTAACCTTGCACTTCTATCAAGAAAAGGTAGGATAAAGAATGCATACGAGGCTGGGTGCAGTGGCTCATGCCTGTAATCCTAGCACTTTGGGAGGTCAAGGTGGGTGGATCACGAGGTCAGGAGATTGAGACCATCCTGGCCAATACGCTGAAACTCCGTCTCTACTAAAAGACAAAAAAATTAGCTGGGCGTGATGGCGCGCACCTGTAGTCCCAGCTACTTGGAGGCTAAGGCAAGGGAATCACTTAAACCCGAGAGGCAGAGGTTGCAGTGAGCCAATATCATGCCACTGCACTCCAGCCTGGGCGACAGAGCAAGACTCCACCTCAAAAAAAAAGAAAAAGAAAAAAATAATAATAAAATAAATAAATAAATAAAGACGACGAAGGTATATACAGAGGTATGTATACAAAATATTATTTTACAATTTTTTGAAGAAGTAAAGCCCTTAAAAATGTGTTTTAGAGGAGAAACTAAAAATCAAGTTGTTTATAAACATGAATGCTAGATTTCAGGGCATGAGAAGCTGTTTTATAACTGGAAAACACAACATCATACCCATTACTCTTCATATCTTCCTCTATCCCATGACACTGCCCATATAGCAGCTTTCTCATATGACAGGTCAGAGACACTGAAGCACAAATAAGGTAAAGTATCTTTAAAGAACTTTATGACTGGAAGATCCTAAAAATTATTTGGATTCACCATTGCCTAATGTAGGGCCAGTGGTAAAGTAATTTGCCCAAGGTTAAGCCAGAAAGTTAAAAGCAAAGCTGAGACTAGAAGATCTAAGACATGAAGTCATGTTTTTCAAACTGGACCACTTAACATACTATAAAAGACTATTTCTGTTTATATGTATGTAATATTTGGAAAGCCAGCTCACTGCTGATTAACAGTTTTCTTATCTGACTGAAAACTTGAATTTGTTTTGTAGCTATCTGATCATATCAAATGCCATGTAGCACTATATGTATTAAGAAACTGGTACTGCATAAATGGACACATCTATACATTCTATATATACAACTACTGCCTATATATACATACATACACACACCAAAATATACATAAATATTATAATCCTTACTTGTGAAATGCCATATTTGCAAACATGTCCTACTCAAAACAAAACAAAAACTCAGTGGGGTCATGCAAAATTATTAGATGTTTTGACTATCTTCAAATAAAGCAGGTTTTATTTTTAACAATTAAATTCATTGCTATTAATTTATCTGCCAAATCAAAAGCATATTTCAAATTCTAAAAGTTCAAAAGGGTCTGAGTGCACTCCACTATCCTGTATCCAAAAAAATTAAATTTCTAACTGTTGATTCTTCAATGTGCACAAATCAGAAGCACCTGAGGATACAAAGGCCACAATCTAGACCCAATTAATCTTACTATTTATGGTTGGGGCACAAAATAATGCTTAAAAAAAAAAGGTCTGTATTCAGTTGACTCAGCAACACACAAATGAGTTTTGAAATTTTTATGTTTAATATTTGTCTATTTCGTAAACATCTCTTATAGAAATTATCACTTTCAGCAAAAATATGAAAATAGTTATTCCTTAGGCTAAGGGCTTAAGAGGGCCTAACAAGCAATTTTTTCTTAATTTTGATACAAAAACTTCAAAGTGCACCTACCTGAGGATAAGTGAAGATACAGAAACATTAATATATTTTAAAATATTTATATGTAATATATATATTATATAATCCTCACAATTTTGTAAATTAGGTAAGAAACGGGCTCAGCAGAGTAAATTTGCCAAAAGTCATAAAGCTAGTAAATTACAGAGCTAAAACCTGAACAGAGCCAGACGCGGTGGCTCACGCCTGTAATCACAGCACTTTGGGAGGCTGAGGTGGGCAGATCACGAAGTCAGGAGATCGAGACCACGGTGAAACCCCATCTCTACTAAAAATACAAAAAATTAGCCGGGCATGGTGGCTGGCGCCTGTAGTCCCAGCTACTCAGGAGGCTGAGGCAGGAGAATGGTGTGAACCCAGGAGGCGGAGCTTGCAGTGAGCCTAGATCGTGCCACTGCACTCCAGCCAGGGCGACAGAGCAAGACTCTGTCTCCAAACAAACAAACAAAAAAGGTAACAAAAATATAATTATTCTTGAATGAGGCTTATAATTCCCCAAAACACTAGTTTATTATTATGCTAATTTAGTGATCTGCAATCAGTATCAGAACTATCCCAAAGAGTGATCTGCATTTCAGTTTATAAAGAATTATGTTGATATAGCCTAAGCCTTTTGTAGAAGTTAGCTAATAAATCAATTTTAAACATATGGATGAATTTTGAAACACATAAGTGAGATATTAGCTGACTTCATTCCCCAGTGTGGAATAAGATTTCTGAAATTCCAGGGCTTCATTATAGGGTGAAAGTGATAGTTAAATGTAGCTTATTATTAAACAGTTATCTAATGGGAATACATGTATACATGAAATTAACAAGCATGCCACTTATTCTTTCTTGATAGAGATATTTGTCTCCAATGGCTTATGACCAAATATTTAATCATAGTTTATACTTAAAGATGGCAGTTTATAGTTATATATTATGAATAACACAGGTTATTATCTCAAATCTGAAAATATGAAACCTAAAATGCTCAAGAATCCAAATTTTGGGGGCATTGACATGACGCTCAAAGGAAATGTTTCACTGAAGCATTTCTGATTTGAATTTGGAATGCTCAACCAATGCAAATATTCCAAAATCTGACACTTCTGGTCCTAAGCATTTCAGATTAGGGATACTCAACCTTTAATAACAATAATAAAGAAAAGACCATTGATCCCTGAAGCAAACAATTTACTGTGGAATAGTTTTCATTTAATTTGTTTTAATTTTTCGAGGCAAGTTAAATATTTGCCAAGGTATCTAAATTACAAGAGGAGAAAACGTAGCAGTTAATGATTCTTTGACTAATTTTTGGAAGTAAAAACTTACCATACTATTCCTTGCGCTCCTGAGCCTATAGGTTTTAAATTCTGATACCGTTTCAGGACTGTGAATGTAGAATCTCCAATCTCTACACTATAAAAATTGTTGTCACGCTTGCTTCTGCTCATGATGGCAAGCAATTAATTTAATGGCTTCATCCAAAAATTCACCAAGAAGCTGCAAGATGGAACAAAATGTGATGTTAACAAAATGAACTTGTTTTAATATTAAAATTTGAGCCCTTACTCTCTGTTTACTTACTGATAGTAACACAGACTGCTAGATCATGAAAAGAGAGGCTTCATTAAAAAACACAAGAAAAAAAATACCACAGAGCCTTGATCAGCATATGCCATATGAACGACTGATAGTTTTTTTTTAAAAGAAACATTAGGATAAATCATTCCTCCAATCTAGAAGTTACCAGCATTAATACATTAATAACTTACAAGACTAACAAAAGCAAATAATTAAAATTAAGCACGTTAACGTCACTCCACAGTTTAAAATAAAATTTAAAACCAGTCTTTCTCGTGTGCTTATTATAGAGAATAAAAACCTTAATTTTTATGAGAAATTTACAAACTTTCATTCAAAACTGGTTAACAGTCTCATTTAGTGCCAAGTGGAGAGAACAACAAATGGAAATAAGTTGACTAGCACATGTCACCCTTGCCTAAAACACAAAGGGTACCACAGTGCCTTCAGTCACAGATCCTCTGACCTGCCAAGGCAACCTCCTGGTGTAACACACATACTGAGACTGTAATGGGTGAAAGGATGAGAAGCAAAACAGAAACAAGAGAGAGAGAAGTAGTTAGCATATTGGGATACAAACAAAACAATACTATTCCATCCTGCTTGAGGCATTAAAAGTACAATTCAACTTCTAACTACCATTCCTTTACAACTTGTAGGATTAAAAATCAAGACAGTCTTTTTCTACCCATGTGAATACTGGTTATTAGCAAACTTATTATCCATCCTTACTAGACAAAAGATACTATTCCAAAATGTATGCAAAGCAGCTTTAACCTACTCCTTGCCTCCTCAATAAGTCATGAAACCAGTTAGGTCTCAAGTTACTGTTTTTTGTGGTTTTAAGATAATGCTAACCCCCCAAAAATCCTAATATGACTACAATACAAAGAATTAATTCAGCAAATATTAATTGCCTGCTAGGCACTCTGCATGTCCTGGGGTCAGATCACAAACTAGGTAAGAAGGTGAGCCACTGGAGGGTGGAGACCATGAGAATGCCTTGACCTGATCCTTGGCTGCGACATATAGATTGTACTGCAGGAGAAAGGGGGAGCAAGAGTGGAATATGAACATCTGAGGGACTATTATAATGACTCAGATGAAAGAGAAACAATGAAGAGTCTTAGGTCTAAAGGAGTTAAAAATAAACAAAAACTAAACAGGCAACTCCAAACTATGTAAGCTGTAAAACCGAGGACAAATAAACTAGAAACAAATGAGGAATTAGACCTGGATACATCGTAAAAGGTCCAGAGAAACATTTCCAAAATCACTAACTGGACGAGTCATATAGTGCTCCAGAGAAGACCGAAATGACAAGACTCATAAATTCTTCCTAAGTGGACAACCCATAATAAAGAAATGAGCTTTGGTAATGATTTAAACACTGAGCTATGTTCACAGAATGCTCACATACAGGGATTGTTCACCCTAATCGTTTTCCTACCATAACCTGAATTCCCTCTTACCTACTACAGTAGTGAAATAAGGAAGAAGAGAAATGGGAAGAGTGGAAGAAGAGTGTTGGCCGTCAGGCCCTTTATTAATTATTCTACACATTTATCCTGGAAACTGGGTCAGCTGGGGGCATGGAGACACTAATAGTGATCTCTGATAATCTACAAATATGAGCACAGGCTGAGCACAAAGTTGATGGTGTTTTCACCTTCTGGAAGGTTAAACCTTCCACCCAAGCATTCAAACTACCTGCAGATTAGGATTCCTAACCTTACTTGGAGGAGTCATACGTCTCTCTCAAAAAGATTAAGATAATCAGGAGACAAAGGGGTACTCTGTGGTGCTTCACAGGAGTTGACATATTGTTATCAAAGTAGGTAAAAAAAAAAAAAACACTGTGTTTCAGAGTTTCTCCACTGGCTGGAAAAAAAGAAAAAGCTTGAGTAGATCCAGGAACATGCAGGCAGCACAACCGTTTACTTTTTTGCTAAGAGTAACAGCAAGGAAAAGCTCCTTTCTGTTCTCAGAACAGGGTGGCCCGGCCACAGGAGTGGGATTCACGGTGACAAGAAGTCTGAACAAAGGCTATGGCAGGCAGATAAGCATGGACAGTCACAACTCCCCAGGAGCAGGGCAGAGGCAGGCAGACAGGTTCCAAGGTTAAGCAGGCAGCCCAGCTAAGCAGTACCCTTGGCAAAAGCCACAGCTGCCACTTACAAGAACAGAAGACAGAAAACTCTCTACTCACTTATACTCAGTCATGCAATATTCAAACCTGATTTAAGCACCATGCTATGTACTGTTAACAAGATAGTAATCAGCATCTGGTTCCTCACAGTGCTGCAGCTAGGACAGAAAAAGAGACCTTAAGCTGATGGCTACCTGCCTGACTGAAACTACAGCTGTGGTAAGGACAATGAAGGAAAGCGGCAGGATGTCAAAGCAGCTTGTGCCAGTCTGGGCTCAGGAACAGATACTCCTGACAACATGACATTTAAGCAAGATCTGAACACTGAAGATGAGTCAACCAGACAGGGAGAGGAGAGAGCTTTCTAGGCAGAAAAAACAAAACACATGCAAAGGACTATAAAAATTGTACCAACTGTACAATTTGATGAGTTTTGATTAACCGTAAAATTACATAACCACCATCAGGAAAATCATGATATAAAACATTTCCATTACCTCAATACATTCCCTATATGGTCAGTCTCCACTCTCTACCCCTTTTCCCCCCAACTCCTAGCAACCACTGAATTGGTTATCGTGCCTTTTCTAGATCTTCATATAAATGAAATCACACAGCATGTAATTTTTGTTTGGTTTCTTTCATTTGCTCTAATGATTTAGAGATTCATCCATGTTGGAGTCCTTTTACTAGGAAATAAACTTCATTGTGTGGATGTACCACTTGGACATTTCAACTGTTTACAGTTTTGGAGTTATTATAAATGATGCCAGTATGAATTTCACACTTTTTCTTCATTCATCTTGGGTTAAATATCTAGGAGTGAAATTGCTGAGCCCTATGTTTTTAAGAAATTGTCACACTGTCTTCCAAAGAAGCCATATCATTTTTCATTTGCACCAGTAAGATGTGAGAGTTTCAGTTGCTCCACATTCTTCGGATTGCCATTTAATTTTATCTATACTAGTGGGTGTACAGTGGTATTTCAAGGTGGTTCACATTTGCATTTCCTAATAACTAATGAAGGTGAGCACCTTTTCATGGGTTTATATGCCATTTGTGTAATTATTTTTGGTGAAATAGCTATTTAGTTCTTTTCCCTATTATAAAAATACGGCTGTCTTCTTATGAGTTTTAAGACTTACTTACACATTGTAGATACACATCCTTTGTCAGATGTTTTGCAACTATTTTTTCCCAGTCTGTGGCTTGCCTTTCCATTTTCTTAACAGTGTCTTTTTATTTTGAAATAATTTTAGACTCACACAGAAGTTACAAAAATATTACAGTTTCTGGGTATCTTTCACCCAGCAACAACATTTGACAAACCATAGTACAACTAACAAAATGAGGAAACTAACACTGGTATAATACTATTAAACTAGAAATTTTCCTCAGATTTACCAGTTTTTACATGCCCTGTATGTGTATAGTTCTACATAAATTTATCACATACTTTATATTAGTATAACCTCCACTACAATCAGAATACTGAACTATTCCAGCCTGGTACGGTGGCTCACTCCTGTAATCCTAGCACTTTGGGAGACTGAGGAGGGCAGATCACATGAGGTCAGGAGTTCACGACCAGCCTGGCCAACATGGTGAAACCCTGTCTCTACTAAAAACACAAAAATTAGCTAGGTGTGGTGGCACATGCCTGTAGTTCCAGCTACTTGGGAGGCTGAGGCAGGAGAATCGCTTGAGCCCTAGAGACGAAGGTTTCAGTGAGCCGAGATTGTACTATTACACTTCAGCCTGGGTGACAGAATGAGACTCTGTCTCAAAAAAAGAAAAAGAGAATACTGAATGATTCCATCACCTCAAAGAAACATCTTCATGCCATCCCTTTATAATCACAGACTCCTCCCAACTTTACCCGTGGCAACTACTAATCTGTTCTTTGTCACTGTAATTTTTTCATTTAGAAAGTGTTATAGGTTGGTAGTAGTGGCTCCTATCTGTAATCCTGGCACTTTGAAAGGCCAAGGCAGAAGGACTGCTTGGGCCCAGGAGTTCAAGACCAGACTAGGCAACACAGAGAGACCCCATCTCTATAAAAAATGTAAAAAAAATAAAAAATCTGCCAGGGTAGTAGTGCACACCTATAGTCCTAGCTATTTGGGAGGTTGAGGCAGAAGGATCACTTCAATCCAGGAGCCAGAGGCTGCAGTGAGCTATGATAGCACCACTGCATGCTATCCTGGGCAACAGAGTGAGACTGTCTCCAAAAAAAAAAAAAGTTATACAAATTAAACTCACCATAAGTAATCTATTAAATCTTTTGAAACTGGCTTTTTTTCACTTATTATAATGCTCTTGAGATTCTCTAAGGTGCTGGTATATCAATAGTTTGTTCTTTTTCTTACTGAATATTATTCATTGTATGAAATGTATGACAATTTATCTATTCACCTCTTGATGGCTATGACAAAGCTGTTAAAAGGCTTTGTGTACACATTTTGTGTGAATATAAGTTTTCAATTCTTTAGGGTAAATATCGAGGAGTAAGATATGGTAACTCCATGTTTAATTTTACAAGAAACCGGCAAACTGTTTTCCAGAATGCTGTATCATTTTGCACTTCCACCAGCAATGTGTGAAAGATCTAGTTCCTCCACATTCTAACTAACTCTTGGTTTTGCCAGTACTTTTTATTTTAGCCATTCTAGTAGGTGTGTCATATCTCATCATGGCTTTAAATTCACATTTTCCTAGTAGCTAATCATGTTGAGCATCTTTTCATGTGCTTCTTTGTCATCTGTATATGCTCTTTGGTGAAGTGTCTGTTCAGTGTTTCACTCATTTTCTAATTGGATTGTTTTATTCCTACTGTTGAGTTTAGAGACTTTTAAAATATGTTCTGGATACACATTCTTTATCAGACATGCAATTTCCAAATATTTTCTTCCAGTCTGTGGCTTGTCTTTTTATGCTCTTAACAGTGTCTTTCACAGAGTAAAAGTTTTTAATTTTGATGAAGCCCAAGTTATTATTTTTTTTCTCCTTTATGGATTCTGGTTTTGGCGCAAGAAATTTTTACCTGGCCCTAGATCAGAAAGATTTTCGCCTTCATTTTCTTATAAAAGTTTTATAGTTCACACTTTACATTTAGATTTATGATAACTGCTGTATAAGAGTTTTAAGTCAAAGTTTATTTATTTGGTTATCTAATTATTCTATTTGTTGCAAAAAGCATCATTTCTCCCCAATTAATTGCTTTTGCATCTTTGTCAAACTTCACTTGGCTCTACTTGTACGGGTCTATTTCTGGACTTTTAATTCTGTTTCACTGATCTATCTTTTGGTCAATACCACAGTGTCTTGAGTATAATGCTATATGTTAAGTCTTAGAATCAAGTAGTGTGATTTTTTTTTCAGCTCTATTCTTCTTACTCAAAATTGTTTCCAGTTACTTCATAATTCTATGTACATTTTAGAATAAATTTGTCCATGTCTACAAAAAATAATGCTAAGATTTTGATGGGAACCGTGTTAACAGTGACTTTTGAAGATCAAAAGTTTTTAACTTGGATGATGTACAACTGATTTATTTTTTCTTTTACAGTTTGGTTCTGTATGTCTAAGAAATCATTGCCCACTTAAAGGTTAAGAGTCATTGTTTTGCATACAGATGTCCAATTGTCCAAAAACCATTTGTTAAAAAGATTACCAGTTTCCTCCACTGAATTGCCTTGGCATTTTTGCTGAAAATCAGATAAACATTTTTGTGTGTGGGCCTATTTCTGAACTATTTTCTATAACACTAATAATGTTTATGCTTAGGCCAATACCACACTGTCTTGAGTAATGCACCTTTCCAGTAAGTGTGAAAATCAGGCAATTTAAGTCATTAAACTTTGTTCTTTTTAAAAATTGTCAGCTATTCTAGGTCATTTGCATTTTTATACAAATATCAGAATTAAGCTTGTCAGTCTTTACAAAAAAGGCCTGCAAAGATACTGGCTGGAATTGCATTTATGGTATACATCAATTTGGGGAGAAATGGCATTATAGCAATTTTGAGTTTTTTGATTCATGGACACGACCCTTGTTTCCACAGGCCTGTATAATTTCTAACATACAAGCTTTACATAATTTTGTTTAACTTCTCCATAGCATTAAGATTTTGAATGCTAATATTTTTTTAAATTTGTTTTTATTTAAATTTCCAATTACCCATTGCTAGTATGTAGAAATGCAATTAATTTTTGTATAATGACTTTGTAATAGGCTCACTTATTAGTCTTAGTAGGCTTTTTTTGGGTATTGGGATTTTCTATATACACAAGCAATTTTATTTCTTCATTTCCAATTTGAATGCCTTTGAATTCTTTTTCTTGCTTCACTCCCTAACTGTAATTTCCATACAATGCTGAATAGAAGTGGTGCCTGTTCATGATCTTAGAGAGAAAGCATTCAGTCTTTCATCACTAAGCATGATATATATATTATAGGATTTTACTAGTTGTCCTTTAACAGACAGGTTGAGAAAGTTCCCTTTAAATCCTAGTTTGAGAGTTTTTATCATTAATGGGTACTAATTCTGTTAAATGACTTTTCTGAATATACTGAAATAATCATATACTTTTTCTTCCTTAGTTGGTTCATATGGCGAATTACACTGATTGATTTTCAAATGTTAAACCACCCTTGCATTCATGGAATGAATCCCATTTGGTCATAAAATACTATCCTTTTTATATATTGATTCAGCTGGCTAAAATTTCATTGAAGATTTTTCCATCTATTTTTATAAGGAATACTGGACTGTAGTTTTCTTTCATATTAGAGTAATGCTGACATAAAATGAGTTAAGAAGTGTTCCCTCTTCTTTTATTTTCGGAAAGAGTGTATGGAACTGATACTCATCTTTAAATGTTTCATAGACTATCTCAGTGAAGTCTTCTATGACGAGTTGTTTTCTTTTTGAGGGAATGTTTTAATTATGTCTATATTCTTAAATATAGGGCTGTTTAGTAACTATTTCTTCTTAAACAGGCTTTGGTAGTTTGTGTTTTTCAAGGAAATTGCTCATTTAATAATTTAAGTTATCCAATTTAATGTCTACAGAATCTATACTCATCTCTCCTCTTTCATTCATATTAATCTCATTTGTGTCTTCTCTTTTTTCTAATCAGTCTGGCTAGAATTTTATCACTATTAGTGACCTTTTCAAAAAATAAGATTTTAATTTCTCTTACTTTTCTCTAATGTTTTACACTTTCATATTTCAATGCTTCATTTCCTTCTCATTGCTTGTTTTGGAGCTATTCTTTCTTCTAGTTTCTTAAAACGCAATTTTAAAGTACTGAGTTGAGAACTGCTTTTTATAAGGATTTAAGCCTTCATCCAACAACTTCATAACCATATTCAATAATGATAAAAGCAAACACTTAAAAAAAACTTACTTTACGTGAGGTCCTGTTTCAAGTGCTTTGTAAGTACTATTTTAATACTGAAAACAACCCTAGGAGGATTTTCTATTTGTTTACAGCTAGAGGGTAAATCTAGTCCATGGTATTACATCCCATATTCACATTTTGTCTGATGTTTCCTTATGTTAAGAAAGGAACTACAGTTTTTCCATCTTACAGATTATGAAACTGAATCTTAGAATGATTAATTGCCTATGGTTACAATGTAAGGGGTAGAGAATTTGAGTCCTTCGAAAATATACTAGTCCAAAAAAAAAAAAAAAATCTTGAAGATACAGAGAATATAGAGGAAGAGAAATTATAAGTCTTAAACCTGTTGAGTCTGAGAAAACTTTAAGACATTCAAATGGAAAAACCAACTTGGTATCTAGATATAGAACTGGACCTCAGATGAGTAGTCTGGGTGAAAGATAAATGTAGGAATTGTCATTGTTACTGAAGCAATGAGAGACAAGTTATTCAAGAGTAGTGATTAAGTAAAAAGAGACCTAAGATTCAGCTTTATAACAACCACATTTAATGAGCAATTGGAGAAAGATAAGCTGACAAGGAAGCCACAGAAGATGTAGCCAGAGACCTAGACAGAAAACAAGAACACACTGGAGAAGCCAAAGGAAGAGAGTGTTTTGAAGAACAAAATGGCTAACAGCACTGATTGTTACAGAGGTGTCAAATAAGCCATCACAGTAGAAGCTAGATTAAAATGAGCTGACGTGTAACTGGGAAATGTATAAGGACACTGGATATAGCTACTTCTTTAGAGAAGTTTAGCAAAGAAGACCAAAGATGAAATAGATAAGGAAGAGTAAATGGTCAAGAGAGGATAATCAGATTATACATTATGTGTGATATAGCATAGTATAACACATATAACATAGAGACAACCTGAACATGTTTATATGCTAATGAAAAGGATCCAATAAAGAGAGGAAGAGTGAGAATGGGGGAGTAAGAAAGAAAATAGGTTTCTCAGATAGCATGTTATTTCCAAAAAGGAAGAATGGGATCCAGAGCACATGTGTGGCCATACGGATGGAGATACTAGTGTGTCACTGCCATAAAAAAAGTACCATCAAGAGACTGAGACAGAAAGTGCAATTTCCAAGTGTGATATTATATATCTATTACATATTAGATAACAATAACATATATATAATTCTATGTATTGTATATATAGAGAACATGTATAATAGGTTTTCATCCACAGCTTTTGGCTCCTAACTCCCATATACCTTGTTACACTCTTTTGCTATGATGTTGGGGTGCTTTAGGCCTCAGAAAACAGAATCTCTCTCTCTTGATTTTCCCATCCTCCTTTCACCAGCTCAAGCCAAGACTTTAATCTTCCCCTGCCTTTCTGACTGCAGGTCATAAGACTCTAATTTCAGAAGGGGGCCTGTCCCATACCCCTGAGAAAGGAATGCTGCACAGAAAGGCTAAGAAGAATCTGAACAGACAGGCTTGTGGGTTTCTCCACTCGGCCTGTTAGTATTAGATTATATCCTTTTTGTTCAATCCCATTTCCACATGGTTGTCGATCGTGCCTATCTAATAAATCTCCATGACAGGCTCAAGAGGACAGGGTTCAGAGAATTTCTGGATAGCTGAACATGTGGGGGTTTCTGGAAGATGGCGTGCCCTGGGAAGGCTTGGAAGCTCTGTGTTCCTTCCCTCATACCTTACGCTATGCATCTCATTACCTGCATCCTTTGTAATATTCTTTATAATAAACTGGTAAAGGTGTTTCCCTGAGTTTTGTAAAGCTGCTCTAGCAAATTAATCTAATCCAAAGAGAGGGGCATGGGAATCTCAACTTGGAGCCAGTCAGTGAGAAGTTCCAGACTTGAGACTGGTATCTGGAGGTGGTGGGAGAGGACTGGGCCCTCAACCTGTGGGATCTCATGCTATCTCCACGTAACTAGTGTCAGAATGGAATTGGAAGACACTTAGCAGGTGTCCGCTGCAAAAGTGATCACTTGCTTGGTGTGTGGGGAACTCCCCCTACCCAAAATTTGGTCACATAAGTCTTCTGTGATTATTGTGTTAAGAGAACAGAAAAAAAGCACTTTGAGTTTGAGTTTTTCCACATTCACCAAGATAAGGGCATTAAGGATACTGGTGAGATTTATGGAGGATGCATTTGATATACTGATCTCTCCATCATGAAGCTTGAACGGCAAGAGTACGTGTGAGAAGGAAATGGCATGGTTTCTGATGACTCATTTCCCCACTCAGGAAGGCTTCTGCGATTAAAAACAAAGGAACTCTTGTTATAGAATTTAGACGTAACTGATTAAAACATATGAAAAAATATTGGCATTATTATCCTAGTTAATAAATGGAATAATCTGAGGCTCAAAAGAATTAATGTGCAACCAAAAGTACGGAAATACTGAGGTTCAGCTTTAACTTTCAAATTTCACCTGTCACTACTCCTACAGCAAGAAGACTACAACCATGTCAATAAAGCTAAACCACCATCCCCCAAACTTTGATGTATCATTTGTTCATTTCCCTTTCCCTTTCATGAAATATTTTAACACTCTTTTCTATCTATACAAATTTTGTCTAAGACTAGCTTAAATTTGATCTTCACAAGCCTTTTCCATTCAAACCAGCTCTAACCTAAATTCTCATCTAAACTACTTTGCTGTATATTTACTTATGCAGATTGTATTATCAGACTGTGGTCTTTCTGAGGACAACGGCTGCATCTCCTACATTTTCAGATTTCCAAAACACTTAGGCTCTTCACAGAGTTAGAACAAATAACTGCTAAAAAAGTTAACCAAAATTTAAATCTTTTTAAAATAACAAATTACTTAATACATTGTTTCATGTATTTTTACCAGTGTTTCTTTTATTAGTAAAGGGGGGGCTGCTATATTAGGTTTTTATGACTCAAGGTTTATTTCTGTGATATCTTTATATACCAGGCGGACCACCCATCCATAAAATGGCTAGCTTGTCAAGCCTGAACATAGAAACACATAGGTTAAACTAGTTACATAAAACATACTTAAGCAGAAAAGAATAAGTTCAATGCAACCATACAGCCAGACTCCAGAGACCCTGGAAAATAATTCAGGTAACACAACAAGGTTTGGAATTTAAGACAGCTCTAATCATCAGGCAATCCTGACAATAAGTCACTGAGGTAACTTAGAGCCTATCTATTTTTACTTAACCTGGTTCTGTGGCTACCAATAGACCTATCTATGACAGTTAATTTTATGCATCAACTTGCCTAGGACACAGGGTGCCCCTATATTTGGACAAACATTATTCTGGGTGTTTCTGTGAGGATGTTTTGCATAACTTTAACATTTATATAAATAAACAGACTGAGTAAAGCTGACTGCCCTCTGTGATGTGGGAGGGCCTCATCCAATCAGTCGAAGGCTTGAATAAAACAAAAAGGCTGACCCTCTTGAGAATAAGTGGGAACTCTTCCTGCCTACCTTGAGCTTGGACACTGGTATTTTCCTGCCTTTAAACTCAAACTGAAACATCAGCTCTTCCTAGATCTTGAGCCTCTTGGCCTTTGGATTGCAACTACATTCGGTGTTCTGGTTCTCAGGCCTTTGGACTCAAACTGGTGCTACACCATCAGCTCTCCAGGGTCTTCAGCTTGCAAACTGCAGATCCTGGGACCTATGAACCTCCATACCCACATGAACTAATTCCGTGTAATAAATATCTTAATATAGCTCTTCAGAGATGCCTTACTTGACTAGCCTATCTAAATTCCCCTTTAAGCACACTCTCTCCCCTCAACCTGCTTCATTTTTCTTCATATCACTGACCATTGCTGACATTCTAATACATGCTTACTATCTGTCCCACTCAAACCCAAGTTCTATGAAAGCATGAATTTTGGTCTGGTCATGAATAAATCACAAGTGCATTGAGTACTACCTGGCTAACAACAGACATTCAAAAAATGAATGAGCCAATGAACAAGTGAACAAACTGTTATTTTAAATTCCCATTATGAATTGCCTGTCATTCTCCTCTCAGGGAGTAGTTTACAGGAGAGAAAGAGAAAGATGATTAATCTTATTATTGTTATTTATGCAGTTTTCATACCAGGCCACTTCATAAGCCATTAGCCTTGGGCCAGAGGCCTGCCCTGGTCTAATCAGTTATGGACAAAGTGGCAGAACCACGTTACAGGATTCGCTGAGTAACCGCTTCTTCCATAGGCAGATAATAACCTCTAAGGTGAGGGCTCATAGTGAGCACTATGAGGTTAGCTCTAAATAATAAAATCTCACGACTTTCAGAATATAGTAAGAATTTCTTGGCCTCAACCCTAACTCACATCATTTCCCTAAAAGAGTAATAAGCTTAAATTTAACCTCACTCCTTATTAGCCCTCAATTGGCCTTCAGATCAGATCTCAGTTGCCACTACGCAAATGCATCTATTTCAGTTCTAGGTATTCTCAAAGTTCATTTTTCAACTATATTTTAAGTAATTAATATAGAAATACCACTATGTCCTGCACTAAAAAGGCCTATTTCAACAACAGACTTGTCTACAATTTAACCAAAAGTAGTAGAAACAATATGTGAAATATAGGGTGTATCCTAGGGTAATCTCCCCTTCCTTCTTTCCCCAAAATAAACTATGGCTGACTAGCCATTTATGTCTCTCAGGACATACGCTTTTCTTCTTTCCTTAGGAGACTGCCTACTGAGTGGTGTGAATGCAGTGCCCAATCTTGGACTTTGTGGTTCCTCCTCTATACTAAGGTAGTAGAGCCATATGAAGAGTAAGCCAGCCCTAGTCTGAGCGTGTACTACAGGGCCCAGGCTGAGACAGCCTACGTTTCTGTTTTACTGCTGACACTAGCAATAAATGAAGAACACTAGAATTTTACTCCCATTCTCACCTGGGGCATATTATTAAAGAGAAATTATTTTGTAATCTCACAATCGAGATTATATACTGAAGAGACAGATAAGAGTGTGAGATATCTTCTTAAACCTGGGGGGAACATGCTAGAACAGAAAAAGCTCTAGAAAGAGAATGTCTCATTGATAAGGTTCCAGTTAATTGTCCCATTTTTATCCTCTTGAAGGGGTTTTTACATTGATTCCCACAGCAACCACAAACCTACAGGGGCATACTACTTCCCTCTCTTTCCACTTTAGTTGAATGAAGGACTTGATACCAAATCTCTTCCTTTGCCTCCTTTAATAGCGATGAGAAGGGAGACTCTTAAAAGTGATGTTACTAAAATACCAAAGCAAAAGAAAAGGGAAATAATGAAAACTACAATAAAACAAAGTTTTATCATAAACCTACTTAATGGCTAACCTTAGAATTTAACCAACTGATTTCAGAAGCTATCTCACAGAAAGGTGAGGCTAACAAGCTCCTGAAATTCTCATAACAAATACACTGTTAGTAAGAATTAAGATTCTAGAAGTTTATTATTAAAACAAAATGAAGTAAAGCGGGCAGGCAAAAAGGAACATTTTAGAATTCCCTACCTATACCATCTTTAAAGCTGAATGAATATACAACACCTGTATACTTTCTTTTGCCTTTCAGTCTAGCCTAGTAACTCTCCAATTTAAATGTGCATAAGAATTAATGCTCAAGAATGTATACATACACAAAAGATTTCATATTGGCTTTCATGAGTTAAGGAACTTTCAAGGGTGATTCTGACTTTGGCTTTACACACTAACTTTATACTCGAGCCCAGAGTGCACAAAATTCCACTTTCTTCCAAATAGTCCACAAAACTAACATAGTCAAAATTACCCCTAACATCTCCTTAAATTATAACATTTAGTAGAATAACATTCAGGGCCATGATTTTATTTAAACTATTTACACTATATATGACATGCTCACCCGATGGGAGACACATACAAACTAAGAGAGAATAGCAGATTCTCATCTGCAAGGGCATAAGCTTCCTAGGATGGGCAGAATTGTCTGTATTATTGAAACTGTCATTTTATCTGTCAAGACATATACAGTTGGATATTCCAAAGTTAAACTCACGTATAATAAAATGTCACTACCATAAGCATTTTAAAAATGAGACTTCCAGGAAGTGGTTATAATCTTATAAAAATATACAATCTTATAAAATCTTATACAATTTTATAAAAATTAATCTGAGCTCTTTCCAGATGATTCCCCACTATATTTAAGATTCTTCTTTCTCCTTCTCCCTTTTCTGTAATACTCTCTTATAAAGAAGAGGTTATAGTTCTACTCCCACAGATCCTCTGTAATAAAGTAGAGGGCAAATCCTTTGAGCATCAGTATAACTAGCACGTTTCTTTAGTTGCCCATGAGTCCAGAAAAAAATTATTACAGCCAAGAGACAACTTTGTTTGCCCTGGCCACTTCACTGTTCTTTCTAGCAGGTATACTAATCATACCTAGTTTGCCCTCTCTTCTAGGAGAATCTAATCCCCACCCACAAAGGGGAGGAGGAGGCCTGGTTTATACTTCTGCAATTGGGTTTTTAAAGACCTATTCACAAAATAGATTTAATTCTTAATTGAGCTTATTTGAGTAGGTTTACTGCATTCTAACCACAAAATGATGCTAAGACAGAAATTGTCTCAACAAAAAACTGTACCTTAACAATTTCTACATTTTCAGGAGGGTGTATTTAGCTAAAGAGCGCCAGACACATGAAATCAGTAAGCTAATTCAGAACTTGTTTCCAAGTTATTCAGACATTCAAGTTATTTATTAAAAATCTCAGGACTTTATAGCCGTATCCTTGGCAGTAAAGTAAGTACATGTTTTTGACTACTTTAAAAAACACATATTTCAATAGAGAGGAGGTCTTGCTACGTTGCCCACTGGCCTTGAACTCCTTGGTCTCAAGCAATCATCCTGCCTTGGCCTCCCAATGTAATGGGATTACAGATGTGAGCCACTGTGCCTGGCCATTTTTGGCTACTTTTAAAACAGTAACAAATATAAGTAACAGAAATGATATCGGTATGGTATTACCATAACACTTCAGTTAGCTTGTATCCAAGATTCTAAAATTACTTTGTACTCAAAATGGTAAGCATCTCAAAACATTCCAAAGTTAGCTTCTGGGCTTGCTCAGCTGCATGTAGATTATTAGTGTCAGTAAAGCAATGTCAATTTTCACAAGGACATTCAGCTGAATAAATAGGTCATCTATTTTGTAAGAATATACTATTTTCCAAGGTATTCAAAAGATATTTTAATTTTAAATCTAAGAAAAATTGATACCCATAAATTTCCATAAAATTTTTATGAGTTTTTACATATGAAAGAAAGCTGAGCTTTAAAGGCACCTTTGTACAGTGTACTACTTGGGTTAAATCTTTGCCTGTCCAAAAAAATTGGTTACACTCTGAAAAAACTCATTCCTTGAGAAGATTCAAATGCTTGACATTTTCTTCTAACTTTTGCCAAATCTTTTACTAATAAGACTCCCAGGCTCATAAGAGAAGAAAATGCTGATCACATTCAACCACCACTAAACAATTCCTAAAACTGCAAATTAAGAATAGCAAATGAAAAGTGTTCCAGATGCATTTCACAGAGAATTTTTTTCATATTAGTTGATACCACATATAATTATTGCTAGTTTATCCTGCTAGCAACGTTAATTATGATCAGATTTTTTTTAATGCTAGGTAGTTTTGAGAAAAAAAGATTCCATGGCAAATGGCTTTCTGTAATTAAATGTGTCTGCCCCCAGTAGAAAAAAAATAATATCACTGAATTTTAGAGTACATTACAAATGATCTCAAAATCTAAAAGCTCAGCAAGACGGGGCAAAAACTATTTCCATTTGATTATGGTAACCAAATATGACAAATCTAAGCTGAAGACTTGCAAGACAAGTAAAAAGTTTAATTGTCCAGCTAACGAACCTGTATCAATCTCCAGAAATAGCTTGAATTTTATGCTTCAAGTTGTCCTTCACATGATAAGGCCTAAAGCCTGGCCAACAACAACAAAAAAACAACAAACTCATTTTTTACTACCAACAAAGTAACAACAACGACCAGAAACTAAAACAAACATTTTTTTTTTTTTTTTCTGTATAAATCTGTGGCAGACACTAAGTATTTCTCGTCTAATCATCTCTTCCTCTACAAAGGGATTTAAGATTTTCTGGAGTGGTTCAATATCCTACATATGCGAAAAGTTGCTGAAACCATTTGAAGGCAATTTAAACATAACATGACTGCCCGACACGCTAGGCAGCAAAAGTGATAAAAATGGCTTGGTTTTTAATGGTTTGGGTTTTTTGATTCATGAACGTCACCAATGTTAACTAAACATGAGGGTTATGAAAATTTAAAAAAAGAAGTTTTTGCTCTATGGAATTTGAGTTCCTTCAAATTATCAGGCCCAGAGAGGTATTTAAAATGTACAGTAGTCATGTCTCACTCCCCCTTGAACTAAATAATTACCTCTTGAAGCCACATGCTATGCAAGCTCTAGACTAACTGACCCCAAATAGTCATAAAATGCCATACACAGCATAGTTCAAAAATGTATAGACAATAAATAACCAACGTTATTTCTGTAAACCAACAAGAATTTCTGATGAATAACTTTTTGTAATCAATCCCTTTCCTGATTCATCCTTTTTTTCTCTAAAAATATGAGCCTCTCTTCTGTTCTCTAGAGCACTCCCCAAGGCCACTTGGAAGTATGTCCTAGTCTGCAGTCCTCAACCTTGGCCCAAATAAATTATCTATATTAACTATGCCTCAGTTTCTTCCTTTTAGGTTGACATTTCTGGCACTGTGAGCAGGATTCAAAGTAACCCACCCTTAGCCATTCCTGGACTTGGCACCTGGCCAACTGTGAACCTCTCATGTTCTTCCAATTCCAAGATAAATTACTGGACAAAAGTCCTACTAATAATCTGGACCTATACCACTCTTTGGTTGAAAGTCTACATTTTATTTGGGCTGTTCTTTCAAACCCTCCTTTTTTAGAAGAGAGGTCTCTAACCTGGGGGTAATCCTTCAGGACTGCTTCTTTATCAGAGCTATCCATGCTGGGTCCACATAGATTATGCTTTTTTTGCCATTTTCCTTAATGGGCTTTCCCAGCTGAACTCAGCAATTTTAGCTAACAAAAGCGAACATAAAAAGACCACCCATTCAACAAAATCGGTGTCCAAAATACAGCTTTCTGTCATTTAGTTGGCTATTTATAAAAAATTTACATCTACAAAACAAATCTTCATTTGTAAGGGTCTCTGCCTCGCTGTACCTGGAGAGGGAGTGCTGAGTCACTAGAAACTTACCAATGGCTTACATTTACATAACTCTTTGGTGAAGGTGCTTTTCAGGCCATCTTGTCTTTTTTTTTGAGACGGTCTCGCTCTGTCACCCAGGCTGGAGTGCAGCGGCATGATCTCAGCTCACTGCAGCCTCTGCCTCTTGGGTTCAAGCAATTCTTCTGCCTCAGTCTCCCAAGAAGTCGAGATTACAGGCGCCCGCTAGCACACCCGGCTAATTTTTTTTATTTTTAGTAGAGACGGGATCTCATCATGTTGGCCAGGCTGGTCTCACTGGCCTCAAGTGATCCACCTGCCTTGGCCTCCCAAAGTGCTGGAATTACAGGCATGAGCCACAGAGCCAGGCCAGGCCACCTTGTTTTAACTGGCTTTTACCTACATCCTTCTTCCTTGGTTTGCTTTCAGCTCTGGACTTTTGAGTTGTACATTTTTTCTACATATTTCACATGAAGTGTCATCCCTTTAGAAGAACCTAATAATTGCTTAGGGCAATAAAATGGGTTACTGGAAGATTAATAGTCTAAAAGAGAGAAATGTATTTAAATTTGGAACAAAAGGAGCAAACAGTGCAACTACAAAATGAGAATAAAACTACTGAGATTATAAAAATACAGATCTAATAATTTTTTTTTCAAAACCAGGACTGATGAATGGCACTGATGATACCCTTTAATGCCCAGCTGGAGTTCACAGTCTCTCGGAGAGATAAATCTTATAATGTCTTTGAAATGTTAACATGCAGGAATTAGCCACGCAGCATTCCAGCTAAGATCTAAAACAGAGTTAAAAATCTTTAGAACAACAAAACATTCCTTTCCTTGGTTAATATCTTTAGCTCAGGGGAGAAACATTTATAAGAATTTGAATTACTTTCAATTATTACAATATTAATATGACTCTTGACCCTTTAGGCTTCCCATTTGTTATTGATCCTTTTCCCTTCCACGAACAGCTTTTGATTTCCTGTCTTCTTCTGTGGTCAGCTGAACCGCTAGAGAGTATAGCCAAGCAAAAATGTGGATTTGCACCTTATTTGTGGCTATCAAGACTTTCATTATTTAAACCACCTTTGGGGTGGTTCTGGATCTTGTGAGAGCTTGCTTTGCACCTCTTTGGAGATGCCTTGTGCATCCTTGGTCAAGTCATAACAATTTTTCTTAAGGCTTATTGGTTTTGGTGAGTCACTTGGAAAGGTACCTTTGGTTAAAAAGAAAAAAAAAAGTCAAAAGACAGGAATATTGGCTGTTTATTCCAGCTAAAATCTGTTAAGAAATTTGAAAACATTACTTTTTCTTTTAAAGAGGTCTATAGCCAGAAATTAGCCTAATTAAAAGCTGACATTCAGCTTCATGTTTTAGTTTACATAATTTGGTTTTTTGTTTTTACATGGTATAGAAAAGCCAAATATATTCAGATCTGTTAATAATATTTAGATCTGTTAATAAACAAAAATGTAGATATCATTTATACTTTGTAGAAATATCTTTCTACAAAACCACGAAATGATTGGTCTACAAATATGGACATAAAACAGTTAACTACTACTTACTTCCTAGGTTTTTTTTTTTTTTTGAGATGGAGTCTTGCTCTGTCGCCGGGGCTGGAGTACAGTGGCCGGATCTCAGCTCACTGCAAGCTCCGCCTCCCGGGTTTACGCCATTCTCCTGCCTCACCCTCCCGAGTAGCTGGGACTACAGGCGCCCGCCACCTCGCCCGGCTAGTTTTTTGTATTTTTTTTAGTAGAGATGGTGTTTCACTGTGTTAGCCAGGATGGTCTCGATCTCCTGACCTCATGATCCGCCCGTCTCGGCCTCCCAAAGTGCTGGGATTACAGGCTTGAGCCACCGCGCCTGGCCACTTCCTAGGTTTTTCACTTGAAATTAGAACTAGTAAGAGTTAAAATCATAGTTAATATATGTAATTAAAGGTACTAGATACATGGGAAATACTTCTGTATGCAAAGTGTACAAGGAAAGTAGGATGTGTTTTTGGCGAAGAAAGTTATAAAAAAGAGAGGAGGGTGTGGGTTTTGCTAAAGGAAAAGTAATTTTGTCTAGTTTAGAGGTTATTTAAAGATTGTTTCAGAATTTACGTGATATAGCTAGAACTAAATTTAAAAAGTTGGAGAAAGAAAAAAACTGTAAGAGGTTATAAAAGATTTATGAAAATCTTACCTGGTCAAAGATGACTGGGATCAGATGGATCTGTTTATTGTAAGATTTTATTAAAATTACGTTTAATATTAATAATATACTGATACAAAGGTAGGATATGGTTATTTCTTTTGAACAAGATTTTCATGTAGTATTAACAGGAGATAGTAAAAGGTTTTGTTTACTTTTGAGTAAACTACAAAAGAAAAGGAGGGAGAGAGATTTTCTTGGGCTCCTGCTGCCTTTATTAGGTCTTATTTGGAAAACTGAGTCTTACTCTTTGATACAGTCTCCTCAAACTTATTCTTTGATGGAGTCTCCTGCCTATCAAAGAGCACAGGTTTTGACTTTTTAAAAATTGTTGACTTACCACTTTGTTTAAATGACTAATTATTTTACAATGACCTGTGATCCTATTTTAACACTGAGCGTTTCAAAACTTTCTTATTTTGATATCTACTGTTTTATTTATATTTATTTATTTTTTGAGATGGAGTCCTGCTCTGTCATCCATGCTGGAGTGCAGTGGCATGATCTCGGCTCACTGCAACCTCCTCCTCCCGGGTTCAAGTGATTCTCTTGCCTCAGCCTCCCAAGTAGCCCAGATTACAGGCGCATGCCACCATGCCCAGCTAATTTTTTTCCACTTTTAGTAGATATGGGGTTTCACCACGTTAGCTAGGCTGGTCTCGAACTCCTGACCTCAAGTGATCCGCCTGCCTCGGCCTCCCAAAGTGGTGGATTACAGGCGTGAGCCACCACGCCCGGCCATATCTAGTGTTTTAAACCTTTGATATCTGATACACTTCCCCCAAATCAAATTTCAAACATGGAAAGCATTGTCAAACAACAGTGGTCAGCTTTGAGTTACAGTTGTATGTTTATGTTATTGATATGTGTTCCAAAATTGTATGCAATTCCTAAACATATGAGATGCCTTGGTATATGCAGTAAACTGTTTTATTCTCATGTCTTTTTTTTTTTTTTTTTTTTGAGACGGAGTCTCGCTCTGTTGCCCAGGGTGGAGTACAATGGCATGATCTCGGCTCACTGCAACATCAGCCTCTCAGGTTCAAGCGATTCTCCTGCCTCAGCCTCCCGAGTAGCTGGGATTACAGGTGCGTGCCACCATGCCTGGCTAATTTTTGTATTTTTATTAAAGACAGCGTTTCATCATGTTGGTCAGGCTGGTCTCAAACTACTGACCTCATGATCCGCCCACGTAGCCTCCCAAAGTGCTGGGATTACAGGCGTGAGCCACTGCACCTGGCCTGTTTTGTTTTGTTTTTTAAAGAGCTTTCTTTCCCTCCAAATCCTAAAGTGTGTGTCTTCAAAGAAATTCATGGAAAGGACTTTGAATACAAGTTTGTACCATATTCAATTATTCTTGAATATAGGTTTCAGATAACTATGCAGATGATACCATTGGACTGGGTAAAAATTTCCAAAATTCGAATAAAAAACTGATGTGTTAATGAAGACTGCTAAGCCAACATGAAACAGAACAGGAATTAATTACATGGGACTGGACTGATAGAGGACTGAAAAGATTTTTTAATCACTTTTGGTTTGAAACATTGTTGATCCTTCTCGTATTTGTTTTGCCAGAGTCCAAATTTTTTTTTTGAGTCATTTATAGCTCATAGCAATTAGGAAAAGTATACTTTTGTGGGCAAAAGTAAAACATTTACCTTCCTCTCTACCTGATTTTCTCCAGAAATTGGGAACTATTTGTGAATATTCTTATTTTATGACATTTATGACAATATAGTTATTTGTGTAAGTGCAATGATTTTGTTTGTTTGTTTTGTAACAGGACACACTGGAGACACTGGTTATTGTACCAAGGTTTAACTGGAACAGTATATGACCAAACTACTTTGAGGAATTAAGATTGACTTTATAGAGCCAATAAAAAGCCCCTCAGAAAGACTTGGTCTAATACCTTGTCTATATTGTTCCCTTACAGGAATCCTGACTTGTAGTTGTAAAGAATGTCACTTTCTGAGAGTTTCAGGAATAGCAAAATATCTTGGGACTTGAAGAAGAGAAGAATTCACCAAACTGTGAAAGTATTACAGGCAGTCTGATGATTCATCCCTGGCTTGACTTCTTAGACTTGAGACGTTTCTAAAAGTCTAATCTAAAATTTCTTATGAAAAAGTTTCAGCAAAGCCAGCTAGTCTATATGACCAATAACTACTCTTGTTGCACTTCACGCAAATAATCAGGCCAAGTATAATAACTCTAAAACTTACTTTGCAAATAAATTGGTCTATTTCTCTTTGGTAGAAAAGAGGGACTGGATGGGTGTAGTGGCTTGTGCCTGTAAGCCCAGCTACTCATGACTGAGGTGGAGGATCACTTGAGCCCAGGAATTCAAGGCTGCAATGAGTTATAATCATGACACTGCACAATAGCCTGACTGACACAGTGAGACTATTTCTAAAAGAAAGAAAAAATTTCTAGGTATAAATATATACATTTTATATATGTAAAATTATATATTTTTTAAAAATAAAAGAGACTAGAGACAGAAAAATCATGTCTCATAAGAAAACTGTAACATACCTCTTATTAGATTCTAGGCCTGACCATTGTTTTTGAGTTTTATTATTTGTCTACCACCTGGACTAAATCCTGACTTATTTCCTGGCTACAACCAGTCTGTAAAGAAGAACCAGGTTTTAATTTTTTTCATGATTTTTTGTTGTTGTTGTTGGCTCCCTAAAGAATAGGTTCTTTTTTCATTCTGACATGTAAATTCACTTTTTTATTGTAGTCAATGTGTGCATTATATTTCTAATATACAAATTCTTAATGTTATGTATCTCTTATTGTTTTACTTTGGAGAAAACTAAAATCATGGGATTCCAAAGACTAGGGATGATTCAACAAACAATAACTTACATAAATCAATGACTTAACTGAGGTCTCATTTCTACCACTCTGCGATGCCATCCTAAGTCAGCTTTTGCAAGCTCTTAAAATTCCTCACTGAGACATTTCCCCTCCCTCATCAACATGGGACAGCACTACCTGGGAGTGAGCTTTCCCGGTGACAAGGGACATCATGACACTTAGATTTTGATTAACAATGCTTTCAAGAAAAAAAGATTTTTGACCACAAGGAGTAAAGGCTGGGGAGGGAGGGGGGAAGAGAAACTTTTTATCTAAGGAATATGGGCCTAAGTTACCAGTCCCAAAAAGGCATTTAAAATGTAACAGCAGTTATGTCTTATTTCCCCTTGGAGTAAATAATTACCCCTTGAAGCCACTTGCTATTCAAGCTCTAGACTAACTGACCTCAAGTAGACATAAAATGCCACACATCCTATAATTTAACAATGTATAGAAAATCATTAACCAATGTTATTTCTGTAAACCAATTAGAATACCTGATAAGCAACTTTTGTAGTCACTCCCTCCCGATTTATCTTTTATTTATTTATTTTTCAAACAATTTAGTTTATTTCTTTCTCATATAATAGTCCAGAGTTAAGTGGGAGAGCCACAGAGAAAAGGCAGCTCCATTTCATGATGTTATCCAAGGACCCAGGTTCCTTTTATCCTGCTGGTCTAGGGAGTTATTGCCCATGTGGTGGGCAATAACGCATCTCTTCTCCAATCCAGGGGAGGGGGGAGAAGAAGCAAGGGTGAGCACCTTCTCTTCTGAGGATATGACTTGCAAGTTACAGAATTTCTTCTGCGCAAATTAGCTTGGCTCACACACCACAGTCACATCTTACTGCAAAGTAGCCATGTACCTAACTAAAAGTTGAAGGGTTCAACTGACCAAGAGTGAGAGAGTGGATATTTGGATAGTGATCAGTTTTTCTACCATGGGTCCAAGAAATGTGTTTTTTCCTTTTTTTTTTTAAATTATACTTTTAAGTTCTGGGGTACACGTGCAGAATGTGCAGGTTTGTTACAGAGGTATACACGTGCCATGGTGGTTTGCTGCACCCATCAATCCGTCATCTACATTAGGTATTTCTCCTAATGCTATCCCTCCCCTAACCCCTGACAGGACCTGGTGTGTGATGTTCCCCTCCCTGTGTCCATGTGTTCTCATTGTTCAAATCCCACTTAGAGGTAAGAACATGCGGTGTTTGGTTTTCTGTTCTTTTGTTAGTTTGCTGAGAATCATGGTTTCCAGCTTCATCTATGTCCCTGCAAAGGACATGAACTCATCCTTTTTATGGCTGTAGAGTATTCCATGCTGTATATGTGCCACGTTATCTTTATCCAGTCTATCACTGATGCGCATTTGGGTTGGTTCCTGTCATTGCTATTGTGGACAGTGAAGCAATAAGCATATGTGTGCATGTGTCTTTACAGTAGAATGATTTACAATCCTTTGGGTATGTAATCAGTAATGGGATTGCTGGGTCAAATAGTATTTCTAGTTCTAGATCCCTGAGGAATCACCACACTGTCTTCCACAATGGCTGAACTAATCTACACTCCCACCAACAGTGTAAAAGTGTTCCTATTTCTCTAGCATCTGTTTCCTGACTTTTTAATGACTGCCATTCTAACTGGAGTGAGATGGTATCTCGCTGTGGTTTTTGATTTGCATTTCTCTAATGACGAGTGATGATGAGCACTTTTTCATATGTTTATTGGCTGCATAAATGTCTTCTTTTGAGAAGTGTCTCTTTATATGCTTCACCCACTTTTTGATGGAGTTGTTTTTTCTTGTAAATTTGTTTAAGTTCTTTTTATATTCTGGATATTAGCCCTTTGTCAGATGGATTGCAAAAAATTTTCTCGCATTCTGTAGGGTGCTTGTTCACTCTGATGATGGTTTCTTTTGCTGTGCAGAAACTCTTACTTTAATTAGATATCATTTGTCAATTTTGGCTTTTGTTGCAATTGCTTTTGGTTATTTAGTCATGAAGTGTTTGCCCATGCCTATGTCCTGAATGGTACTGCCTAGGTTTTCTTCTAGGATTTTTATGGTTTTAGGTCTTACATTTAAGTCTTTAATCCATCTTGAGTTACTTTTTGTACAAGGTGTAAGGAAGGAATCCAGTTTCAGCTTTCTGCATATGGCTAGCCAGTTTTCCCAACACCATTTATTAAATAGGGAATCCTTTACCCATTTCTTGTCAAGTTTGTCAAAGATCAGATGGTTGTAGATGTCTGGCATTATTTTTGAGGCCTCTGTTCTGTTCCACTGGTCTGTATATCTGTTTTGGTATCAGTACCATGCTGTTGTGGTTACTGTAGCCTTGTAGTATAGTTTGAAGTCAGGTAGCATCATGCCTCCAGCTTTGTTCTTTTTGCTTTGGATTGTCTTGGCTATGTGGGCTCTATTTTGGTTCCATATGAAATTTAAAGTAGCTTCTTATAATTCTGTGAAGAAAGTCAATGGTAGTTTGATGGGGATAGCATTGAATCTATAAATTATTTTGGGCAGTATGGACATTTTCATGATATTGATTCTTCCTATCCAGGCGCATGGAATGTTTTTCCATTTGTTTGTGTCCCCTCTTATTTCCTTGAGCAGTGGTTTGTAGTTCTCCTTAAAGAGGTCCCTCACATCCCTTGTAAGTTGGATACCTAGGTATTTTATTCTCTCTGTAGCAACCGTGAATGGGAGTTCACTCATGATTTGGCTGTTTGTTACTGGTGTATAGGAATGCTTGTGGTTTTTGCACATTGATTTTGTATCCTGAGACTGCTGATGTTGCTTATCAGCTTAAGACTTTGGGCTCAGACAATGGGGTTTTCTAAATATATAATCATGTCATCTGCAAATAGAGACGATTTGAATTCCACTTTTCCTAACTGAATACCCTTTATTTCTTTCTCTTGCCTGATTGCCCTGGCCAGAACTTCCAATACTATGTTGAATAGGAGCGCTGAGAGGGGCATCCTTGTCTTGTGCCGGTTTTCAAAGGGAATGCTTCCAGTTTTTGCCCATTCAGTACAATATTGGCTGCGGGTTTGTCATATATAGCTCTTATTATTTTGAGATATGTTCTATCAATACTTAGTTTATTCAGAGTTTTTAGCATGAGGGGCTGTTGAATTTTTTCAAACGCCTTTTCTGCATCTATTGAGATAATCACGTGGTTTTTGTCATTGGTTCTGTTTATGTGATGGATTATGTTTGCTGATTTGCATATGTTGAACCAGCCTTGCATCCCAGGGATGAAGCAGAGTTGATCATGGTGGATAAGCTTTTTGATGTGCTGCTGGATTTGATTTGCCAGTATTTATTGAGGATTTTCACATCAATGTTCTTCAGGGATATTGGCCTGAAATTTTCTTTTTTTGTTGTGTCTCTGCCAGGTTTTGGTTATCAGGATGATACTCGCCTCATAAAATGAGTTATGGAGGAGTCCCTTTCTTTTTCTATTGTTTGGAGTGGTTTCAGAAGGAATGGTATCAGCTCCTCTTTGTACCACTGGGAGAATAGAGCTGTGAATCCACCTGGTCCTGGGCTTTTTTTGGTTAGTAGACTATTAATTACTGCCTCAATTTCAGAACCTGTTATTTATCTATTCAGGCATTCAACTTTTTCCTGGTTTAATCTTGGGAGGGTGTATGTGTTCAGGAATTTCTCCATTTCTTCTACATTTTCTAGTTTATTTGCATAGAGGTGTTTATAGTCTTCTCTGATGGTAGTTTGTATTTCTGTGGGATCAATGGTGATATACCCTTTACCATTTTCTATTGTGTAGAAATAGAAATTGATTCTTCTCTCTTTTCTTCTTTATTAGTCTGGCTAGCAGTCTATTTTGTTGATCTTCTCAAAAAACCAGGTCCTGAATTCATTGATTTTTTGAAGGGTTTTTCGTGTCTCTATCTCCTTCAGTTCTGCTCTGATCTTAGTTATTTCTTGTCTTCCGCTAGCTTTTGAATTTGTTTGATCTTGTTTCTCTAGTTCTTTTAATTGTGATGTTAGGGTGTCGATTTTGGATCTTTCCTGCTTTCTCTTGTGGGCATTTAATGCTATAAATTTCCCTCTACACACTGCTTAAAATGTGTCCCAGAGATTCTGCTATGTTGTGTCTTTTTCTCATTGGTTTCCAACAACATCTTTATTTCTGCTTTTATTTTGTTAGTTACCCAGTAGTCATTCAGGAGCAGGTTGCTCAGTTTCCATGTAGTTGTGCGTTTTTGAGTGAGTTTCTTAATCCTGAGCTCTAAATTCAATTGCACTGTGGTCTGAGAGACTGTTATGATTTCTGTTCTTTTGCATTTACTGAGGAGTGTTTTACTTCCAATTATGTTGTCAGTTTTAGAATAAGTGTGATGTGGTGCTGAGGAGAACATATAGTCTATTGATTTGGGGTGGAGAGTTCTGTAGGCGTCTATTAGGTCCAGTTGGTCCAGAGCTGAGTTCAACTCCTGGATATTCTTGTTAATTTTCTGTCTCATTGATCTATCTAATATTGAAACTGGGGTGTTAAAGTCTCCCACTATTATTGTGTGGGAGTCTGTCTCTTTGTAGGTCTCCAAGAACTTGCTTTATGAATCTGGGTGCTGCTGTATTAGGTGCATATATATTTAGGATAGTTAGCTCTTCTTGTTTCATTGATCTCTTTACCATTATGTAATGTCCTTCTTTGTCTCTTTTGATCTTTGTTGGTTTAAAGTCTCTTTTATAAGAGACTAGGATTGCAACCCCTGCTTTTTTTTGGTTTTGTTTTGTTTTCAATTTACTTGGTAAATCTTCCTCTATCCCTTTATTTTGAGCCTATGTGTGTCTTTGCACGTGAGATGGGTCTCCTGAATGCAGCACACTGATGGGTCTTGACTCTTTAACAAATTTGCCAGTCTGTGTCTTTTAATTGGGGCATTTAGCACATTTACCCCTAAGGTTAATATTGTTATGTGTGAATTTGATCCTGTCATTATGAAGCTAGCTGGTTATTTTACCCGTTCGTTGATGCAGTTTTTTCATAGCATTGATGGTCTTTACAATTCGGTATATTTTTGTAGTGGCTGGTACCAGTTGCTCTTTCCATGTTTAGTGCTTCCTTCAGGAGCTCTTGTAAGGCAGGCCTGGTGGTGACAAAATCTCTCAGCAGTTGCTTGTCTGTAAAGAATTTTATTTATCCTTAGCTTATGAAGCTTAGTTTGGCTGGATATGAAATTCTCGGTTGAAAAATCTTTTCTTGGGAATGTTGAATATTATTAGCCCCCACTCTATTCTGACTTGTAGGGTTTTTGCCAAGAGATTCACTGTTAGTCTGATGGGCTTCCCTTCGTGGGTAACCCAACCTTTCTCTCTGGCTGCCCTTAACATTTTTTCGTTCATTTCAACCTTGGTGAATTGGCAATTATGGGTCTTGGGGCTGCTCTTCTTGAGGAGTATCTTTGTGGTGTTCTCTGTATCTCCTGAATTTGAATGTTGTTGGCCTGCCTTGCTAGGTTGGGGAACTTCTCCTGGATAATACCTAGAAGAGTGTTTTCCAACTTTGTTCCATTCTCCCCGTCACTTTCACATACACCAATCAAACGTAGATTTGGTCTTTTCACATAGTTCCATATTTCTTGGAGGCTTTATTTGTTTCTTTTCACTCTTTTTTTCTCTAATCTTGTCTTCTCACTTTATTTCATTGAGTTAATCTTCAATCTCCAATATCCTTTCTTCCACTTTATCGATTCAACTATTGATACTTGTTTATGCTTCACGAAGTTCTCATGCTGTGTTTTTCAGCTCCATCAGGTCATTTAAATTCTTCTCTAAGCTGGTTATTCTAGTTAGCAATTTGTCTAACCTTTTTTCCAGGTTCTTAGCTTCCTTATATTGGGTTAGAACATGCTCCTTTAGCTCAGAGGAGTTTGTTATTACCCACCTTCTGAAGCCTACTTCTGTCAATCTGTTAAACTCATTCTCTGTCCAGCTTTGTTGCTTTGCTGGTGAGAAGTTGTCATCCTTTGGAGGAGAAGAGGTGTTCTGGTTTTTGAAGTTTTCAGCTTTTTTGCGCTGGTTTCTCCCCATCCTCGCGGATTTATCTACCTTTGGTTTTTGATGGTGATGTTGGTACTATTCCTTTCTGTTTGTTAGTTTTCCTTCTAACAGTCCCCTCTGCTGCAAGTCTCCTGGAGTTTGCTAGAGGTCCACTCCAGACTCTATTTGCCTGGGTATCATCAGCAGAGGCTGCAGAACAACAAAGATTGCTGCTTGTTCCTATGTCTGGAAGCATCATCTCAGAATGGCACCGGTCAGATGTCAGCCAGAGCTCTCCTGTATGAGATGTCTGTCGGCCCCTACTGTATACTCCAGCCTGGATATACAGTGGATCAGGGACCCACTTGAGGAGGCAGTCTGTCCCTTACAGGAGCCCAAACACTGTGCTGAGAGAACTCCTGCTCTCTTCTGAGCTGTCAGGCAGGGACGTTTAAGTTTGCTGAAGCTGGACCCATACCCGCCCCTTACCCCCGGTGCTCAGTCCCAGGGAGCTGCAGTGGGCTCCGCCAAGTTCAAACTTCCCAGAGGCTTTGTTTACACTATGAGGGTGAAACCGCCTACTCAAGTCACAGCAATGGTGGATGCCCCTTTTCCCACCAAGCTCGAGTATCCCAGTTCGACCTCAGACTACTGTGCTAGTAGTGACAATTTCAAGCCAGTGGATTTTAGCTTGCTGGGCTCCGTGGAGGTGGGACCCACCAAGCCAGGCACCAGAGAGAATCTCCGGGTCTGCTGGTTGCGAAGACTGTGGGAAAAGCACAGTATCTGGGCCGGAATGCACCGTTCCTCCCAGTACAGTCTCTCACGCCTTCCCTTGGCTAGGAAAGGGAAATCTCTTGACCCCTTGTGCTTCCCAGGTGAGGTGACGCCCCACTCTGCTTCAGCTCACGTCCATGGGCTGCACCCACTGTCCAACCAGTCCCAGTGAGAGGCACCAGGTACCTCAGTCGGAAATGCGGGAATCACCTGCCTTCTGTGTCGATCTCGCTGGGAGCTGCAGACCGGAGCTGTTCCTATTCGGCCATCTTGCCAGCTCTCATCTTTTCTTTAAAAACATGGGCCTCTCTTCTGTTCTCTGGAGCACTCCCCAAGTCAACTTGGAAGTGTATCCCAGGTTGCAGTCCTCAAATTTGGCCCAAATAAACTCTCTATAGTAATTATGCCTCAGCTTTTTCCATTGAAGTCAACAGTGTATTTATTTGTACTATGATACTGTGAAATGCATATTTAGTCTTGTCCCAGTTTCCTGGCATAACTCCTAAAATCCTTGGAATCTTCAAAGTGGTGTCTTTTTGTCTGCTGATGACTTTATTGAGGGCAGAGGACTCCTGAATAACCTTAGGATTGATGGCTGCCAGGGAAACCAATCATAATTAGAGGGCTGAAACTTTTGGTCCTACTCCCACCTCTAGTAAGGGGACAGGAGCTGAAGGGGAGGGGAACTGAAGGTTGAGTCGATAAACCAATGACCAATGATTTAATCAATCATGCCTAAGTAAACAAGTTTCCATAAAAATTCAAAAGGACTGTTTTGTGGGCTTCTGCATAACACATGCAGGTTCCTCGAGTGTGGCATAGCTGGAGAAGGCATGAAAACTCCATGCCCCTTCTCCATACCTCGTGTTATGCATCTTGCCTGTTCATCTAGCTGTTCATCTGTATTCTCTGTAATATCCTTTATAATAAATGGGTAAATGCAAGTATTTCTGTGTGTTCTGTGAGCCACTCTAGAAAATTAATTGAACCCAACGAGGGGACCATGAGAACCCCAATTTATAGCTATTCAGTCAGACACAAGGCTACAACTTATGCCTGTGACTGGCATCTGAAGTAGCGTGGCAGTGTTGTGAGACTGAGACCTCAACCTGTGGGATCCGGTGCTGTTTTCAGGAAGACAATGTCAGAATGGAACTGAATCAGAAGACACTCAGTTGGTGTCTGCTGGGGAGAAATCTTCATACATTTTGGTGACCAGAGGCCACAGAAGTATTCTGTCTTATATGACTATAGTAGGAGACACTACTCCCCACCAACCCCGTATCCTCAGATATCTCTACAGAGGCTTCCAATAATTATAAACCATAACACAGTGAAGTGCTTTGAGGGGAAAAAAAAAAATCCTTGAATAATACTGTCAAATGACTTCATGCAACAAATGACAAGGGAAAGAAGGCCTTGAAAAACACAACCCACGGAAGGCATTCAGTACAAAAACAAATGGTCTTAACCGCACTCAAAAGGGCCCAACCATATTATAGTTCTGAGTAATAATCAACAACTATGATACTCCTGAGGCATTAACAAATTAAATAACCAGTATACTCTATTTCAAAAAGCCAGACTATAATAATTTTTTAATAAAAAAGCAAATTAAAGTTATTTTTAAAATATCAGTATATTGGGGAGATTTTAAAAATCACATATAATAATACATCATTCATTGCCAATATATATATACTTCCAGAAAGTCAGTTATTCTTCAAACCTTTCCAATCTCCTTTCATCCTCCACTAAACCCTCTGGAAAGCCACTCACAAATCCGGTGATCTGCTTGGTCAACGCTTTCAACCTCTTTTGAGTTTCTTCACAAATTCTCAAAGCTTGTAAGCACCTTTTCTCTATTTCTTACTCCTTAAATGTACATAGTGTCTAAGTAGACCTTATCACTTTATATTCTTTGTTAAATTTGTGGGTTCAATTATGATCTCCCAATTTTGTTTCCAGCCCTGGCTTCTCCCTTATATTTTCAACTGCCTCTTGGTCATCTCGGTATGAATGGTCCATAGGTACTCAAAGTGGAAATAGCAAAAACCTAATTTTTCTTCCCTCTAAAACTAACCTGTGCTTCCTTCCATGTTCACTTCTTTTATCAGCAATACCATTCTTTCAGCAATGCAGGCAAATGCAGGAAAATCTCCAAAGAAGCTATCGGTCCATTCCCTTTTAGTGTTACCCTCATTTTAGGACCTGCCTCTCAAGCTGAGTTACTCTCACTTATTCTTTGCACATAAGACCTCCAGGCCTTTAACAACTCACTTTTCTATTAGTCCTCACTTTTACTTCTTTCCTTCCACAGCTTATATTCCATGTTCCATTAGTCAGACCACCATCATGCCAAATCTTACTCTCAATGTACCAACCTGAAGTAGCACAACATGAGCATATAATCAGACTGCTGAACAAAACAAACACAATGATATATACTGGTGCTGCTTTCAATTTAAGGCCTCTAATCTAAACTACTGAAAAAAAAATCCCAAGTTGCAGTAGTCTAATTTCTACAGTATCTATTACAAACAGTCCTCCTGTTCCCTAAGTCTTCGACTTTACCTTATTTGTAAATAATCCTAACCTCTTCCTAGAGAAAACGAAAATCAGGAAATACCTCCACTTCCATTCACTAAACTAGTTTCCACATACTTTCGCTTCACTCTTTACCATTACAATGTAATAGTGCTCAGAAGAATCTCCTGACCTTGCTCAATTGATTATCATTCTTTCTCCTAGCACTGAAATATGATCAAGACCCTGATATTTTTTAAAATACATAATTAAAAACCTTACTTCACTGTCAAAATCATCTCTACCCACTCTTTCTCCTTATACGTCAAGCACTGTTTATATTTGTTATTTTGAATTCTTCACTTGCTTTCAATCAAAAAAAGTCTTCAATCCTGTTTTCCATACTCACCAATCCCATCAGGCTCATTCACCACAGTCATCAACAAACTTTTTGCTCCTAAACAGAACTTGACTCCTTCCTACGCTGCTCATCAGCACCTGACACTTTCACCACATTCTCCTGCCTGAAGCACTTTTCTTGGGTTTCTAAAAACACTGCATACTCTGGATTTTTCTCACACCTTTCTGTTCCTTCCCAGTCTGCCCTGTAGGCTCATTTCCCCCATCTGCTAGCCCTCAGATTCTCTTCATGGCTGTCTTGGCCCTTTTGTCTTGCTGTACTCTCCCACAGCAATTTCATCCACCCTCATGGCTCTAGTTATCACTTAACACTAAAGAATTTCAAATATGTATCTACTATTGAGCTTTTCCTTCTGCTATAGATGCATATATTCAAGGGTCTACTAATCATTACCACTTAGATGTCTCGGAGTTATCTCAAACTCTACATGTGCACAAAAATAAAGTCTTCATCTTCAATCCCCACTAAATTTGCGGCTATGCTCCTTTAGCTCAGGGATTGCTATCATCATCCATTCAGGCATTCAAGCCAGAAACACAAATATTATCCTTGACTCTTTATATTCCAATATCCAATCTACATACACTTCTGGAGATTCAACGTTTAATCTACCACAGATCAGTTTTCTTCTTACCCCCTAATTCAGGCCAATATTATCTACTGCCTGGATTACTATATTCTCTTAAAGAGGTCCCCTTCCTTTAGTTCCCTTCCCCTGAATTCTTCATTCTGCAGCCAAAATGATCTTCTGAAGTTGGTTCTTTCTAAGAATTCTGCCTAGCCCACAACTCACTATACCCCTTAACTATGAGAGGGGTTGGCTTTGAAGCACTGTGTTTATGCTACATGACCCTACCCTCCTAGCCACAGCTGATTAGACCAAGGGTAGGCAACTGACTTAAGGAACCAGTCAGACTCTCTCCAGAGGACTTGGAAGTGGGAGAGAAATTCAGAGGCTGTTAAGGTAGAGCTTTATAGTTAAGAGAAGACATTATACATAGAGCAGTGAAGCAGACATGAGAGACAAGACACTATGTGATACAGGGGAAGAGGAAGCATCTGATACTGAACCATGTCTGGTTCCAGATCTTTGCAAAATCCAGCTGCACTTCTACCTCTGCATATGCTGAATCCTCTGGGTCACTTTCTTTGTCTTTTGCTTAAGTTTCTGACTTATAACTAAGACATTCTTAGCTAAAATAATTCTTCTAGCACGCAATTTTGACCCTCAATCTCCCTTGCTTAAAATCATACCACAGTTACTTTCTGTTCCTAAGATAAAGCCCAAGCCTTCATTAGGGCTGTGGACCAAGAACTAGGGGATTCCAGGAACTTCAGGACTCTGGATGATTTGGTCCTCGCCCTCTCTCTTACCAGATCCTCCTCCCTCTCCAAACCCAGGATCCAGCCACAATGAACTGCTTTAAAAGTACCACAATCTTTTCACCTCCAAGACAACATGCGGGCAGAGGACAGGGAGGAATCTGTAACACACTCTAACCCCACTCACTTTACCTGGTCAAGACCTACTCATCCCTGAGGCTTCAAGTTCAGTCAGTATACTCACTCCCAAGGCAAATTGGGCCTTTCTCCATGGCAGCACATGTATTACCCTGAATTGAAATGTCTGTGCTTCCCACTGAACTAAAACTACTTGTAAGGGTAAACAGCATGCATTTTGTTCACAGTTGGATTCCCAACAGAACTGCATAGCACACACTCAAATATTTTTGAATTAATCTAATCAGCTGCCAAACTGTGTTGATTTTACTATCTTGATAAATTACCTTTTTTATTTCCATAGACACTGTCCTAATTCAATCTCATTTCTTCTTTAAAATATTTCAATGATTTCTTAACTGCTCTCTCTGCCTAATTTCACTCCCTTCAAATCCATCCCATTATCTCCTGTAGCAAGTACGTATTGTAACAGATGTTAATTTAATTCTCTCTTCTCTCAAAAACTGCCTTTAGAACAAAGCCCATCCAGTTGAATGTTTTATTTCTGGAACATATTAAGCTTTTCTGCCTTGATGCCTCTGTTCCCCTTATGTGAAATGCCCTTTTCCACTATCTCCAAGTGTTCAAATATACACCATTATATAAGGCCAAGAAACGGTATCGTTCATTGAATTTTATTTATACTTCTCATGACACAATTTTTAAAATATTAAACTAAAAGTTCCTATATATCTAACTGTAAACTTATTTTGTCAACTAAGAAACATTAAGTTTATAGATTATGCAAAGATAAAACATGTAAAACAACTCATCATAAGTGAAGAAACTGAGTTATTAATATTCACAAATACTTTTCATAATAATCATGTTACTTATGATTAATGAAATTATCTTTGTCTGCAAGACAGACTTTTCAATCTATCTAAAAGAAAGACTTTTAGAATGCTTTCATTACCAAAGACTGATGCTTAGTTCTGGTTAATGACATCCTTTAAACAATTAACTTGAAATTTATATATATAAACTATACATATGTATTTATTTTTATTTTTTAAAATTTTTAAACAAGATCTCACTCTGCCACCCAGGCTGGAATGCAAGAGCACAAGCTTGGCTCACTTGCAGCCCCAAACTCCTGGGCTTAAACAATCCTCCCATCTCAGCCTCCTGAATAGCTACAGGCATGTACCACCAAACTTGCTTAACTTTAAAATTGTGTAGATGGGGTCTCATTGTGTTACCCAGGCTGGTCTCAAACTCCTGGCCTCAAGCGATCCTCCTGCCTTGGCCTCCCAAAGTGCTGCGCCACTACATCCAGCTGAAACAACTTATATTCTATTAACCAAAATGGGCTTAATTTTAAGGGTGCACAGATAACCATGATACCTCAATCAATATTAAATTTTCCTTTGTGGGCTTGGTACTTCAGATAGTTCTTCATCCAACACCTTCTAGTCATTCAGTTAAATTTTCAAATTAGGAAAACAATATTGAAATAACATCTGCTGATTATGTAGCAGGGAGGATTCTAGAAACCAATTTTTTTTAAAGTCAGCTACTAAACTGCAATAATAAAGTTTTCCAAATATTTGAGCTCCTTCAGACTAGTCAGTTGTTAATACGATAAAAAAAGAAAAAACTTTTCAACCCTATATGGTAGTGTTTTCCAAACCAATGAGCTCCAATACACTGATGGGTCATGAAATCAATTTGGTGGATTTGAATATTTTAATGAAATAGAAGAAAATAAAGAATATTAGGATGTAACTCATGTGGTAAGGATAAATACTTGCAAAACTTATTTTTATAGTGTTCAATTAGATTTGGCCCAAAACTGCCTCTATACACTGTTAACTGTACTCTAGCTTGATGTGTAAACAAGTTATAACCTTACTTAGGAGTATACCCTTATAACCACACATCTGAGTCTCAGCCAATCCCAGGTTAAAAGCTGCTAGATTATGCCCAAATAAGGCAAACACCAAGCAGCATCAATCAGGTAATTTCTGTATGACACTTCCTATTTTTCCCTGGTATTAAAACAGCTCACCAGTTGTAAGTGGTAGTATTCTGAACCATCTTAGTCTGGAGTGCTGTCTGTTTCTAGAACCTTTTTCCTGCTCAAATAAACTTCGTTAAATTTAAAGGTTCTTAGTGTTTTTTTTTTTTAATTTAATTTTGTTTTTAACAATACAGAGATAAATGCATACTACATCACCAAAGTTATTGTTTACCCATGGGGAAAAAAATACTCATTAAAAAAAAAGCACCTCCTTTCCAACAAAAATTATAGCAGGTTAAATATTTAAATATACCCAGGGTTCTTTTCTTATTACATAAGAGCATTTAAAGTCACTTCAAATTAAGAAAAAAACCCACTAAAGTTGAATTCCAAAAGAATTTTCTCATTTGTCTTTGATTTATTGTGGACTTTACTAATCAAGTACATTCTCCAAGCTATGGCATGTAACGTGCTACCCAGTAAATTACTATGTATTCTGACTTCTTATTACTGAATCAGAAAATGACTAAATAATTTAATATACAATTAAGTTTTAGATGAAGTTGATTCATCAACAGATAATTGTAATCCAATTGTCATGCCATGACTGTAACTCATGAGACATGCTCATTCTTTGACAACCTAAAGTTTGTCTTCCTTATACTCATATCTAAAATACCATTTAGGTACATAGCTAATAATAATAAAACGGCTAGGATTCAATGTGCTTTAAAAAATACCTTTGTCAAAGATTCTTTATAGATAAATGAATAATTTTACATTTCTCTCAAAAGATGGGATAATAACTCTTTAGTTTATAGTTATCTTGGTTATCAAGAGTTGGCAAAGGTTTGGAATTTCCATACAAGGCAATATTGTGTAAATACGGCAATAATACTGATGGCAATATCTGATAATACAAAAAAAGGAACAAAAATATCAATACATCTAGTCAATGTGTACGAAAATTTCTAGGGTGATATGGAGGATACAAATTTACACTAATGGGAAGATATTTATCTTAAATATCTTTGGGTTCAGTCCGCAGTACTGGTTATTTTTTGTTTTAATATTTGTGAAAGTACAATTTCAACTTTTAAAACTTTGAAGGATATGTACCTAATGGCTGTTCTCTGATGCAGTGAAAAAGGACAAAGACAACAGAGCCAGAAAAATGATACCATAGCCACAGAGAAATTAAGTACATCCTTTAAACAAACCCCTTTTGTATTGTTTGCTTTACTTCACTCCTGTTTCCTTAAGAACACTGGCAAACAGCCATATTTCTTGTTTTACAAACCTTAGCTACAAGGACCCTTAAACAATAAAGAGAAATCAAGGGAACCATATAAAGACAAATTGTTGTTACAATATTTGTAATGTAATCTAGTTATAATATTGTAAATAATGTGTATTTACTTCAACAACTTGCCATTCTCCTTTAAATCGTACACTGTATTTTCAAACTGACAAAATAATTCAGTAATTATTCCTCAAAAATAAGATTAGGTGCAAACGCTTTCTCTGGAAAAAATCAATTTTATAGTGTTTGCTATCATTCTAAAGGTATCTGTAAAAGAGATACCAGTATGACTGCTCTAGTTTGACAAGAATATTTGTTTATAATCTCAAAGATCAACTGTGAGAGGCAATTGATTCTTTGTTTGGCGTTTTCTGCCTTTAGAATAAGAAAGTATCCAACTAGTTGATATTACAAATGTTTCTGCCATTTCAGAAAATAATTATTTTCTCTTGGGCAAAAAAAATAAAAAACAACCCTTGATATCACAAAGAGGTCCAGAATTTGCCTCTCTAACTTACTAGTTCTTTGATTCTGGGCAATTTCTGATTCCTTAGTTTCTTCATTTGTAAATAGAGATATTTGTACTTATCTTCCAAATTACTGACAGCATCAAATTAAGTAAGAAACTGGCACATGATAAGCATTCAACCTATCTTAATTCCCTTTCCTTTTTACTTAACAACTCAAAACAGAAAGCCATAAGCATAAAATATTTCTAAAGAATTCAGTTTTTGTTTTTAAGTTTTTATTTTCAGGCAATATCAACAGGGACAATGTCAAAAACAAAATTATCCTCAAGGTTGGTTACAAACATAAGCCATTTCATTTTACTCATTATTTGGCTTCAAAAACTCAAGATACCAATGTGCTTTCAGGAAAAATAATAAAAAAATAATAATAATAAAAAAAGAAACTTAAGGAAACGAATTAACGCAGTGGGCTCCTTGCTGATGAACATATCCTCTTTAGTCATCCTGGTATTTCCCCTCCACTGGCCCACACAATGCCAAGCACAAAAGCACTCAATAAATATTACTACAGAACTGAAGCAAATAGCCCTGTGTGCCTCAAAAACTCCTGAAGTACCACCGTGTGCTAGAAAATGACTTCAAATGACTATGAATCAGGAAGAAATGGATGAATTATTAACTGCATGCCCAGTTCGAGGAAATCTAAACAGATTATTGGCAATTGAATTGAATTAAAGTCCAAAATAACTTGAAAGCAAAAAAACAAAATCTTCTAAGCACTGTAATGCACTTTTTACTTCTGATATGAAGAACACTTCACCAGCTTTTCAGAAGTCTGTAAATAATCAGAAAATGTGAGGGAATCTGCCATCACATATATGTAAGGCTGGGTTCAGATAAGGGCTCATCCAGTTTTTAAAAAGCAAGCAGTACTCAAAGTAGAAACCACAAGCAAGGCAAGCAAGGATCAATCTGAGCTGCCAAAGTGGTGCACTTGAGCCATCTAGTGGATGGAGAAAAAAGTAAGTTTAATTCTGTAGGAATTCTGTTCAATTCTCTATGAAAACAGTAACAAATATGTTCTGGGGAACAGTACATTAAAACTGATAAAAGACAGTATTGAACTAACAAGTAGATATCGAGGAAAGATGAAAAATACAATGACAACAAATTTTTCAGGGCAGAATTCAGATTTTATGGATAACTAAAGATGAAAACTAAGGACAAACACTCTTCCTTTACGGTATTTTTCTTAAAACCATATATAATCATTAGACTACATGTAATTTATAAAACACATTACAGAAAATAAGAAAGATTTCTTACCGTCTCCAGCTACCAGAGTCTGAAGGAAGACAGCAGGCAGTAAAAGGTGGAGAGAAAAGGGAAATAGGAATAGATAAATGAATTTCTATGAGCTCATATAAAGAAAAGGTTACCTTTCTGCCTGGGGACTCACATTCAGTTATGGTTATGGCAACTCCAGCTCACCTAGGACCCCTGCTCCCATGTGGGACTGAAGGCAAAATGACCTTACAAATTTCAGTACTCAGGAGGCTGAGGCGTGAGGATGGCTAGACGCTAAGAGTTCAAGGCTGCAGTGCATTATGTTCAGGTCAGTGAGTAGCCAATGCACTCCAGTCTGGACAACATAGTGAGCCCCATTTCTAAAAAATAAATACCAGACTGGGTGTGGTGGCTCACGCCTGTAATCCCACCACTTTGGGAGGCTGAAGCAGGCGGATCATGACATCAGGAGTTTGAGACCAGCCTGCCCAACATGGTGAAACCCCATCCATACTAAAAATACTAAAAATACAAAAATCAGCTGGGCATGGTGGCAGGCGCCTGTAATCCCAGCTACTTAGAAGGCTGAGGCAGGAGAAATGTTTGAACCCGGGAGGTGAAGGTTGCAGTGAGCCAAGATCACGCCATTGTACTTCAGCCTGGGCAACAAGAGTGAAACTTTATCTCAAAAAAAAAAAAAAACTAATAAAATTGTGGAAACCACAAATTATGTGAGCAGTGTGATACTGTGTAATCCACTTAAATTTTGGAGGCACATTTTTCTCATCCATAAAACTATGGTCTTGGAATAAATTAGTGGTAAGATCGCTCTTAACTAAAATTTAATGATTTTAGAAATCCCCGCCCACTTCCTGCCCCTCCCCCCAATAGAGGCTAATAAAAAGAAAATGTGGTTGTTTGGTTTATATTTTTTCCCATTAATTCACATGAACAGTATATGATTTCCTCTTCTGAGTCTGGAACACAAAGATAACTCCCTGATCCCAAGAAATAGAGAAACTTGTTAGTGGAAAATAAAACACTCAAGTTCATTTTAAAGCAAGGCAGAAACAGGGGTCAGAAAAGATACAAATGAAATGCTACAGGTATCTCTGAAGCTAAGAATTTGGCCTGAAAAAAAGATAATTTTCACTTCCGTATCTTTCTTTCTAAGATTCATTGCGTAAGGAGAAAAGAGGTAGAAAGGATGGGGGATGTGGTGAAGGGAATGAATAGTGAGAGGAAAGAACAGAGCAAAACCAGCAACTGTCAAAGAAAAATATTCCATTTTGCTGGGCATACAGGTTTCATGAAGGATCCACTGCAGGAAATAAAGATAGAAAAAGGTACGATGAATTTACTTTTGCATCACAGACCACTGGCAAACCACATCTGAGGACACTAAGCAAGGCAAATAAAGCTGGTCACATCAATGAAAATGAGGAAAATTTTCTGAAGTTTTGGAAAAAATAAATGAAATTTGCTAGTCAACTGGCTATAGAAGCAATGAGGAAGAAGACAGAACTCAAAAAATCTCAGTCTGCATGCCAGGAAGGGTAGTGATACTATTAACCCAAGTAGAAAACATACTTACTGTGTCATATAAATTATCATTTCACATACAAATTAGTAAGAAGAAAGATGCAGACTAAGGAGAGCACCTTAGGGAAGACCTGTATGTAAGCTCCCCGCTACCTCCCACGGAAAAGAAAGAAGAAATGCAAGGATGAAAGAAGAAATGCACAACAACAGCCATCAGGGTAGGAAAGAAAACTTAGAGAAGTATAACAGTACGAGAGAGCAATGTTAGTAGTATGAAGTGGTAAAAACTTTATTTGCTTTAAAGTGTGAAAGTGATGAAGCTATAATATACTTCCTTTTTTAAAAGTATAAGTATTATTCTGAAAGCAATAGGGAAGCATTCAAGCCTAGGAAAGGTAAACTGAAATAATTCATGTTCAGTGGCTGTTTTCACCCTAGAAAAGGACACGAGGTCCTGTGGAGCAATAAGAGATTGGGGTAGGAGGGAAGTCGAAAACAGCTGAGAACATAAGGAAAATGCAATCATTCTAAGATAATTACAGAGGCAGTCATAAGTCAACTAAGGGAAGTCAACCAAGAACAGACTATCAAGTGACACCTTGGAAAAGCAAAAGGATAAAAAACACTGATTTAGACATGTTAATTTGGAGACCCTATTAATGTGATCGGGGGTAATATGCAACAGAGTTATGGAAATACAAAAGTGGAACTCTAAAAAGTGGGTCAGGTTCCTCGATAGAATTCACGTATAAAAGTAGCTGGTCTGATGCCGTTTCCAAAATATTAATCAATTCTGGTCTTTTCCTTTTTATTGATTTTGGTTATTTATATTTTCCTTTTAAAAAAAATCAACCACTTCATCATGATTACAGATAACTGGGATAAAAATGTACAAAAAACGCATCTTATGAAAACTATTACATAACAAAGTGTATTCTGTATATACATACACTTAAAAAAAGAATGAACATCAGTGTAACCACCGCCTTAAAATTCCCCCCATAATCATCTCCTCCTCTCACACCCAAGAGGTACCATTTATCCTAAAGTTTGTGGAAATCATTGCCTCGCTTTTCTCTATAACTTCACACTCTAAGTATTTAACCCAGTCATCTTTTTTGGTTTTGGCTCTTACCAAACTTCATATAAAAGAAATCATGGCATACACATCCTTCTGCAATTTGCTTATTTCACTTGCCTTTATAACTGTGATACATGCATGTATGAATGTGTGTGGCTGTAGTTCACAAATTGGGCCTGTGGAATGATACTCCACTACATGAATATACTAGTTTATCCAATCTACTACTGAGAGATATTTAGGTTGCTTCCAATTTTAGGCTATGATAAAAAATGCTGCTATGAATATTCTTGTAGATGCCTCCCCCACACATATGCTAATGCTTTTCTAGAGTTATTTACCCTAACTTCTAGGGTATCTAGGAGTTAATCTGCTGGCTCACAGGATAGGCAGGTGTTCACCTTTTTTAGGTGATAAAAAAACTATTTTCCAAAGGGGTAACACTATCATGGAATTGACAGACTTTTAAATGTAACTAATACCTCATTTGGTTTTAGTTTGCACTTCTCTTAAATACTAAGGAGACTGGGCATCTTTTCTGTATACTTTTCTTTCAGTTTTCCTCTTTTTGAAGTCTCTTTCTAGTTCAATTGTTCGTGTTCTTTACACCTTCTTCTTTTTTCTTTTCTTTTGGACAGAGTCTTACTTTGTAGCCCAGGCTGGAGTGCAGTGGCATGATCTCGGCTCACGGCAACCTACACCTCCCAGGTTCAAGTGATTCTGGTGCCTCAGCCTCCCAAGAAAGTGGGATTACAGGTGCACGCTGCCAAACCCAGCTAATTTATAACAGCTCTTTCTCAATTATGTGTTGCAAATATCTTCTCTAGTTGGAGGGTTGTTGTCTTACTCCGCTTATAAAGTTTTCTGGCAAAGACAAGTTCCAAAACAATGTAGCTGAACTGATCAATCCTTTTGATGCTTTCTGTGTCTTGATTAAGAATCTTTCCAGCCTCAAAATCATGGATAACATGCTCTTTATATTATTAAAAGCTTTATATAGTTGTTGGCTTTTACATAGAAGTATTTATTCAACCTGGAACTGATTTTTATATGATGTGAGGAAGGTATACAATTTATTTTTTTCCATGTGTCTATCCAATTATCCCAGCACAAGTCATTGAAGCCCTTTCCTTAGTGATCTGCAATGGTGTTCCGTCGTATAGAAAGTATTCAAATAGGCAGGGAATAGGTGATTCCGGGTTCTCTATTCTTTCCACTGTCTATTTTCTATCTTTGTACCAATATCACAATGTTTAATTATTTTCATTTTATAATGTATCTTGATATCTGATAGGGCTAGTGCCCCAAACTTTGTCAAGAAACTTTTAACACAGACAAGAGAAAAAGGCCTGCAAAGAACTTAAACACTCAAATAATCACAGCTTACAAAAAAACTATGTGTAACAAGCTTTTAAAAAATGCCAAAACTAAATGTATCTGAATTACAACACCAAATCATAAACAGAAAACTACTAAAAATGAAAACTGAGATAAATTAATTTTAAAAATGAAAACCTGTGGATCCGCTGATTCAGTATACTGAAGAAAATTTACACACTTAAAATGTGCTATTTTTAAAAAAGATAAAAGTTAATAAGCTAATAAATAATAATTTGAACTAGTTAGGAAAAGAGCAATAATATCAACCCAAATAATATAGTAAAAGGAAGAAAATAATGAAGATGAGATGAGAGCACAAATTAATGAAACAAAATAGTAGAAGAATCAGCAAATCCAAAAGTCGAGTTTTTTATAAGATAAAGCTGGAGGACTCATACTTTCTGACTTCAAAACGTACAACACAGTAACAGTAATCAAAACAGTATGTACTGGCATAAGGACAGACATATAGATCAATGGAATAGAACAGAAAGTCCCAAAGTAAACCCATGTATCAATGGTCAATTGATTTTTGAGAAGGATGTCAAGACAACAGGGAAAGAACAGTATCTTCAACAAATGGTGCCAACTACATAGCCAACATGTACAAAGAATACATTAGCCTGTTACCTATACCATGTTCAAAAATTAACTCAAAAATGGATCAAAGACCCAATATAAAAGCTAAAACTATAAAACACTTAGAAGATAAGACAGGGGGGTAAATCTTTTAGACCCGGGATTTGGCAACGGTTTTGTAGATATGACATCAAAGGCACAAGCAACAAAAGAAAAATAACCAGATGAATTAGACTTTGCCAATATTAAAAACTTTTGTACATCAGAGGACATTACTAAGAAAGTGGAACGACAACCCACAGAAGAGGAGAAAATATTTGCAACTCATGTATCTGACAAAGGTCTTGCATCCAAAACAGGAAAGAACTCTTACAATTCAACAACAAAAAAGACAAACCCAAAACAGCCAACAAGTATGTTACAAGATGTTCAACATCATTAGCCATGAGGCAAATACAAATCAAAACCATAAGGCACCACTTCATATCCACTATGATGACTACTAATATAATCAAAAAGAAAGTAACAAGCTCTGACCAGGATGTGGAGAATTAGAAACCTTGTATATCACACGGGTAGAAATATATAAAATGGTACAACTGCTATGAAAAACAGTTTGCTGGGTACCTCAAAAAGTAAAACATAGAATTACTATATGACCCAGCAATTCCAGTCAGGGGTATATATCCAAAAGAACTGAAAATAGATACTCAAACAAAACTGTGGATACACATGTTCATAGCAGCACTATTTACAACAGCCAAAAGGTAGCAACGTCCAAAGGTTCATCAACTAATGACTAGATAAACAAAATGTGGTAGATAGAAACAAAGTACTGATACCTGCTACGATATGGATGAACCTTGATGACATTGTGCTAAATGAAGTAAACCAGGTACATGGTCTATGATTCCATTAACATGAAATATCCAAAAAAGACAAACCCATAGAGACAAAAAGCTGATTAGTGGTTACCAGGAAGGGAATGGGACAGGGCAATGAGGAGTGACTACGTAATGGATACAGGGTTTCCTCTTGTGGTGATGAAAATGTCCTGGAACTATACAGTGGTGATGGATGCACAACATTCTAAATGTACTAAACAAATAAAAAATTTGTTACGTGTATTTTATAATTAAAAGATTTTTAAAAATAAGATTGATGGCCAGGTGCAGTGTAACCTATAACCCCACCACTTTGGAAGGCCGAGGTGGATGCCTTGCTTGAGCCCAGGGGTTCGAGACCAGCCTGGGCAACATGGTGAAACCCCATCTCTATTAAAAAATACAAAATTTAGCCAGATGTGGTGGCATGTATCTGTAGTCCCAGCTTCCACCTGGGAGGCTGAGGTGGGAGGATCACCTGAGCCTGAGAGGTCAAGGCTGCATGAGCCTTGATCATGCCACTGCACTCCAGCATAGGTAAAAGAGCAAGACCCTGTCTCAAAAAACAAACAAAAATGATGAACTCTCTGGTATGTTCACTTATCACTGATTATTCTTAGCAAACCATAAAGATAGCGGCCTTTACTATTTGGTGTTTGCAAGACTAAACAAAAAGAAAGAAGGCACAGAAAACCAATTATGAGTGGTGAAAAATAAGATGTGACTACAGATCTTACAGATGTGAAACAGATTAAAGAATACTTGTAAAACAAGGTTTATGTCAGTGTATTCTCTGCTTGTTCTATCAGTTAATGAGACAAGCCTAAAAACCCTCCAACTGTGATTATGAATGTCTTTTTCCTCCTGGTATTTTGTTTGCATCATATACTTTGTAATCATAGCATTAAATATGTGAAATTTACATTCCTATTTTCCTATCGAAGTGTTACCTTTTATCAGTGCAAAAAACAATCCAATTTTTGCCTTTAAAACCTATATTACTATTTGCACGATATATCTTTTTTCCATCCTTTTACTTTCAACTGCTTTAAATTATTATTATTATTATTATTATTTTTTTTTTTTTCTGAGATGGAGTCTCTCTGCCACCCAGGCTGGAGTGCAGTGGTGCAAATTCAGCTCACTGCAACCTCCACCTCCCAGGTTGAAACTATTCTCCTGCCTCAGCTTCCCAAGCAGCTGGGATTACACGCACATGCCACCATAACCAGCTAATTTTTGTATTTTTAGTGAAGACGGGGTTTCACCATGTTGGCCAGGCTGGTCTTGAACTCTTAACCTCAAGTGATCCACCCGCCTCGGCCTCCTGAAGTTCTGGGATTATTGGCATGACCCACCACGCCAGGCCACATAGTTGGATTGTAAAAATTCAGTAGGCCACTCAAACTAATTGGAGTTTAATTCATTTTACATTTAATGTAGTTAATGATATATCTGGATTTATATCCATCACTTTGTTTTCTACTTAATCTGTGAACTATGAGTTTCTGGGTTTTTCTCCTTTTGGATTTCATATTTTCCCTTATTTCATCCTCTATGTTATTTCACAAGTTATTACTTCTATTTCTTCTATCTGCTGTTCTTTATTATGACATACATGTTGATTAACTTTAGACTCCGAAAAGTTATGTATCTTTACTGTCCCCACAAATACCTTATAGAAACTCCATTCATCCTTCTGACTTACATGCTATCATTGGCATATATATTAATATGTTTAAAGCCTATGAAAATGATTAGTTTTATGAAAATGTTTCTTTAGCTTTACTAAGATATTTACTACTCCTTATGCTTTGTGATCTTGTATCTCAGGTCTCCCATCTGAGAGTCACTTTCTTCCTGCCTAGAGTACACAATCCTAAATTTTGAGTGAAGACTCCCCAATTGCAAATGCTCAGTTTTTGTCTGCAAGAAACGTAAGAATTTCCCTGGATTTTTTCTCTTAGTATAAAATTCTAGATTTTTATTTTAAGAAAATGTTCCCCTGTCTTCTAGGTGTGACCTTATTAATGGTAAATCTGTCTTCCTCCCCAAATATGTCAAAGATCTTTTCTTTGTCTTTGGTGTTCTGCTATTTTATTGTAACAAGGCTAAGTGAGAATTTATCTATTTAACCACCTTAGGTTCCTGTGCTTCTTGAAATTATAGTTTAGTGTTGTTCACGAGTTGTAGAAAATTCTTAGCCATTATTTTTTAACTATTGTCTACCATTCTCTCTTACAGAAGATCATTCAGACAAATATTTATTTTTAAATACGTACAACTTCTCTTTCATTCTTTTCAACTGTTTCTCTTGAATGCTTGTTAAGTAATTATTCAGTTCCTTATTTCCTTTTTTGAGTTTATATAATCTGCAGTTAAATTCATCTATTGAGGATTTTTAATAAAGTTTCAACTACTATAATTTTCAATTGTATAAATACTATTTTTAAAAATCTCTGAATATTCTTTATAGTTTCTGAATCTTGGAACATATCTTTAACTTGTCTTTTGTTGAAACACATGAAACACTTATTTCATATTCTGTATCTGCCTATTCCTATTTTCTAGCAGGTCTGCTGTTGACTCCTGCTCACAGTGCTTAGTTTCTTTATGTTTTTATTTTTGATTATCAGTTGTTCTACTTACTTAGAATTTTATTTCTATGAAAACTTTCAACCCTGGGATGGAGATGAGTTTCTCCAAAGAGAATCTGTATTTGCTTCTACAAGAGTCTGGGGATACTCACTGCCAGTCTATGAATACTGCCATGATGGGGATAAACTATCCTAGGGAATTTTTTTTTTTTTTTTTTTTTTTTAAAGATCACTTACACAGCATTAAATTCACACTGCAAATTACACAAGGGTCAGCTGGTCACTTAAAATTCTCAGCAGTAATCTTGCCTCCATATTCACTCCAACAAGGTTTTAGCTATACAAATAATTTTTGCAGTGTGGTTCCCAACCAGCAAAATCACCATCATCTGGAAACTTATTAGAGGTACAAATTTTAAAAGCCTCACCCCAAACCTATTGAATCTTATACTCTGGGTATGTTGCCCAGCAATCTTTGTTTTAACAAGTCCTCCATGTGATTCTGATGCACATTAAAACTAAGAAGCATGCAGAAAATCAATTTTCCCTGCAATCTTGAAGGATGGTGGGATTGGTGGTGGTTTCCAGTTTAGCTGAGTCTCAGCTTTAAGGTGAAGAGGAAGAACCTATCAGATTCATCACCCCAGGAAGAAAGACCTTATTATTTCCTCAGGTTCCTCAATGCTCTCTGATGCTGAGGAAAGGAAACTTAAGTTTACCAGATTTGGCAAATGCCCTTTGGATAAAAACCAGTTTAAATGTCACAGACAATTTCCCAGACATCCTGTACCTTCCCTTTCCTTGTTTTTTTTTTGTTTGTTTGTTTTGTTTTGTTTTTTCTCTCTGAAAAACTTTTACTTGATGCTTTAGCTAGGATAATTTTTAAAAAATGGAAGTTCCGAAGATAGCAAAAGAGGTCCCCTGTACTCTGCACCCAGTATCCCCCATGGTTACATCTTACTGAACTATAGTATAAAACCAAAACTAGGAAATTGACATTAGTGCAGTGTGTGTGCATAGGTATGTATCGCTTTATCACGTGTAGATTTGTGTCACTACCACCAACCACAATCAAGATACAAAACTGTTCCATCATCACAAAGACTACCTGCTTTATAGTCACATTCACTTCCCTCTCTGTTCCCATAACCCCATCCCTAATCCCTGGCAACAACTAATCTGTTATCTGTTCTCCATGTCTGTAATTCTGTCATTTCAAGAATGTTATATAAATGCAGTCATACATATGTGACTTTTTGAGTTGACCTTTCTTCACTCAGCAGCAAATTGTCTTTAAGAGTTCTCCAAATAGTTGCATATACATCACACTCCCTTCTTGTTGCTGAGTAGGATTCCATGATACAAATGAATCACAAATGTCCCAGAGAGTTTTTTTTCCCCATGTTTTAAGTTTTATGGCTGTAGGGTTTACATTTAGGATCTATGATCCACTTGGGGTTAATTTTTGCACAAGGTTTAGGTCAAGGTTCATTTGGTTGCCTATGGCTATCCAAATGTGCCAGTACCATTTGGATAGGCCACTTTCCTCCACTGAGTCTCTTTTGTACCTCTGTCAAAATCAATTGGTTTTACTTGTGTGGAGCTATTTCTGGGTTTCTAGTCTGTTCCACTGACCTATATGTCTATCTGTCTGCTAATACTACACTGTCTTAATTATACTATCTTTATAATAAGTCTTGAAATTGAGTATAGAGTGGTTCCTCCCACCTCATCTTTTTTCAAAATTGTATGAAAAACTAGCTACTCTAGTTCTTCTATCTTTTCATATAAATCTTAGGATAATTTTGTCTATATCTACAAAAAGAACCTGCCGAAATTTTGTTAAACTTGTGTACCTATTTTAGGAAAATAGACATTTATAACATGGTAAGTCTTCCAATCTATGAGCACGGTATGTCTTTCCATTCATTTGGGTCTTTGAGTTCTTTCATCAACATTTGATAGTTTTCATCCAACAAGTCCTATGCATGTCTTGTTAGACTGATACCTAGATTGGTACCTAGGTATTTCACTGTTTTTTTTGTTTTGTTTTGTTTTGTTTTTAGTGATTCCAAATAGTATTTCATTTTTAATTTTGGTTTTCACAAGTTCATTGTTAGCATAGAGAAATTCATTTTTTTAAATGTATCTTGTGATCCTGCTACATTCACTTATTAGTTCCACAGATTTTTTGTAGATTACTTAGGATTTTCTAAACAGATGATCAAGTCATAGGCAAAAAGGAAGGTGTTTCATTTCTCCCTTTCCAACTGTCAGGCCTTTTCCCCTACTTGTTTTACTGTGCTGGCTGGAACTCCCAATATTTTGTTGAATAAGAGTTGTGAGAGTGTGCATCCTTGTCACCTTGTTTCCAATCACAAGGGGAAAGCATTCAGTCTTTCATCAGGTATGACGCTAACTATTTTCTATAGATGTTCTTTATTCAGTTGAGGAAGTTTCCTTCTATTCCTAGTTTTCTAAGAGTTTTAATCATAAATAGTATTGAATTTTGTCAAATGCTTCTATAGCATTTCACATGGTATTTTCTTCATGATCCTGTTAATACGGTTACATTGATAGATTACATTGACAGATTTTCAAATGTTGAATCAATCTTGCATTCCTGAAATAAAGTCCACTTGGCCATGGTGTTTAATTCTATTTATATACCATTGGATTATACTGATTAACATTTTGTTAAGAATTATCTACAGCTATACTTACAAAGGAGTTGGTCTGTATTGGTAGGTTTTTTTTTTTCTTTGGTATTGTCTTTGCTTTTGGTAGCAAAATAATATTGATTTCATAAATGAATTAGGAAGTATTGCCTTATTTTCTGGCAGAGACTACACAGAAATAGTATAAATTCTTCTTTAAGCCTTTGTTGGAATTCTCCATTGAAATCATTTGGGCCTAGTTTCATTTTAAAATTATAAAGTTCTATTAAGTTATGGCACTATTCAAATTATCTATGCCATACTGAGTGACTTGCAGCACGTTGTACTTTCTGAAAACTTAATTTCATCAAAGCTGTCAAATTTATTTGTGTAGATTTTTAAAAATAGTATCATTTTCATGTCCACAGGCTCCAGAGCGGTGGAGCATCCCAAATCTGATAATCTGAAATCTGAAATGCTCCAAAATCTGAAACTTTAAGAGTACCAACAAGACACTTAAAGCAAATGCTCAGTGGAGCATTTTTAGATTTTGGATTTTTGAATTTGGGATGCTCAACCAACGCAAATATTCCAGAATATGAAAAAAATCTGAAATGTGAAACACTTTTGGACCCAAGCATTTCAGATGAGGGATACTCAACCTATATCTCTTATTTCACTCCTGATGATCTGTGTCTTCTTTTTTTGTGTCAGTTTTGTTACAGTCTACCCATTAAGATTTTATTTTTGTTACTGTATTTTTCAGTGGTAAAGTTTCCAATTGGTTTTTCCTTATACATGTATTTGCTGAGACTCTACGTTGAAAATTTCCCTTTTTTTTCTTCATTATTTCAAGCATGTTCATAACTGCTTGTTGAAGCACTGTCTTGATGAATCCTTTAAAATTCTTGTCAGGGCTAGGTGCCATGACTCATGCATATAATCCCAACACTTTGGGAGGCTAAGGCAGGAGGATCGCTTAGCCCAGGAGTTTGAGACCAGCCTGGGCACCATAGTGAGACCCCAGGAGGCTGAGGCAGGAGGATCATTCGAGCCCAGGAGTTGGAGACTGCTGTGAGCTATGATCATGCCACTGCACTCCAGCCTGGGTGACAGAGTGAGGCTCTGTCTTTTTAAAAAAAAAAAAAAATTCAAAGTTGTTTTTTCTGATTCTGTGAAGAAAGTCAATGGTGGCTTGATGGGGACAGCATTGAATCTGTACATTACTTTGGGCAGTATGGCCATTTTCATGATACTGATTCTTCTATCCATGAGCACAGAATGTTTTTCCATTTGTCTGTGTCCCCTCTTATTTCCTTGAACAGTGGTTGGCAGTTCTCCTTGAAGAGGTCCTTCATATCCCTTGTAAGATGTATTCCTAGGTATTTTATTCTCTTTGTACCAATTGTGAATGGGAGTTCACTCATGATTTGCCTCTCTGTTTGTCTATTACTGGTGTATAGGAATACTTGTGACTTATGCACACTGATTTTGTATGCTAAGACTTTGCTGATGTTGCTTATCAGCTTAAGACTTTGGGCTCAGACAATGGGGTTTTCTAAATATACAATCACGTCATCTGCAAATAGAGACGATTTGAATTCCACTTTTCCTAACTGAATACCCTTTATTTCTTTCTCTTGCCTGACTGCCCTGGCCAGAACATCCAATACTATGTTGAATAGGAGCGCTGAGAGGGGCATCCTTGTCTTGTGCCGGTTTTCAAAGGGAATGCTTCCAGTTTTTGCCCATTCAGTACAATATTGGCTGCGGGTTTGTCATATATAGCCCTTACTATTTTGAGATATGTTCCATCAATACTTAGTTTATTCAGAGTTTTTAGCATGAGGGGCTGCTGAATTTTGTCAAAGGCCTTTTCTGCATCTACTGAGATAATCATGTGGTTTTTGTTGTTGGTTCTGTTTATGCGATAGATTATGTTTATTGATTTGCATATGTTGAACCAGCCTTGCATCCCAGGGATCAAGCAGACTTGATCGTGGTGGATAAGCTTTTTGATGTGCTGCTGGATTTGGTTTGCCAGTATTTTACTGAGGATTTTCGCATCAACGTTCTTCAGGGATATTGGCCTGAAATTTTGTTGTTGTTGTTGTTGTGTCTCTGTAAGGTTGTGGTATCAGGATGATGCTCGCCTCATAAAATGAGTTACGGAGGAGTCCCTCTTTTTCTACTGTTTGGAGTAGTTTCAGAAGGAATGGTACCAGCTCCTCTTTGTACCTCTGGTGAAATCTGTCTGGTCTTGGGCTTTTTTGGTTAGCAGGCTATTAATTACTGCCTCAATTTCAGAACTTGTTATTGGTCTATTCAGGGATTCACCTTTTTCCTGGTTTAGTCCTGGGAGGGTATATGTGTCCAGGAATTTCTACATTTCTTCTAGATTTTCTAGTTTATTTGCATAGAGGTGTTTATAGCCTTCTCTGATGGTAGTTTGTATTTCTGTGGGATCAGTGGTGATATACCCTTTATCACTTTTTATTGTGTCTATTTGATTCTTTTCTCTTTTCTTCTTTATTAGTCTGGCTAGCGGTCTATTTTGTTAATCTTTTCAAAAAATCAGCTCCTGGATTCATTGATTTTTTGAGGGTTTTCCATGTCTCTATCTCCTTCAGGTCTGCTCTGATCTTAGTTATTTCTTGTCTTCTGCTAGCTTTTGAACTTGTTTGCTCTTGTTTCTCTAGTTCTTTTAATTGTGATGTTAGGGTGTCCATTTTAAATCCTGTTTTCTCCTGTGGGCGCTTAGTGCTACAAATTTCCCTCTAAACACTGCTTTAGCTGTCCCAGAGATTCTGGTACATTGTGTCTTTGTTCTCACTGGTTTCAAAGAACATCTTTATTTCTGCTTTGATTTCGTTATTTACCCAGTAGTCATTTAGGAACAAGTTATTCCGTTTCCATGCAGTTGTGTGGTTTTGAGTGAGTTTCTTAATTCTGAGTTCTAATTTGACTGCACTGTGGTCTGAGAGATTATGATTTCCACTCTTTTGCATTTGCTGAGGAGTGTTTTACCTCCAATTATGTGGTCAATTTTAGAATAAATGTGATGTGGTGCTGAGAAGAGTGTATATTCTGTTGATTTGGGGTGGAGAGTTCTATCGATGTCTATTAGGTCTGCTTGGTCCAGAGCTGAATTCAACTCCTCGGTATCCTTGTTAATTTTCTGTCTCATTCATCTGTCTAAAATTGACGGTGGGGTATTAAATCGTCCACTATTATTGTGTGAGAGTCTAAGTCTCTTTGTAGGTCTCTAAGAACTCGCTTTATGAATCTGGGTGCTCCTGTATTGGGTGCATATATATTTAGGAAAGTTAGCTCTTCTTGTTGCATTGATCCCTTTACCATTATGTAATGCCCTTGTCTTCTTTTATCTTTGCTGGTTTAAAGTCTGTTTTATCAGAGACTAGAATCACAACCCCTGCTTTTTTTTTGCTTTCCATTTGCTTGGTAAATATTCCTCCATCCCCTTATTTTGAGCCTATGCGTGTCTTTGCACGTGCCCAAAAAAGAGTCCATATAGCCAAGAAAATCCTAGCAAAAAGAACAAAGCTCGAGGCATCACACTACCTGACTTCAAACTATACTACAAAGCTACAGTAACCAAAACAGCATGGTACCGATACCAAAACAGATATATATACCAATGGAACAGAACAGAGGCCTCAGAAACACCACCACACGTCTACAACCATCTGATCTTTGACAAACCTGACAAAGGCAATGGGGAAAGGATTCCCCACTTAATAAATGATGTTGGGAAAACTGGCTAGCCACATGCAGAAAACTGAAACTGGACCCCTTCCTTACACCTTATACAAAAATTAACTCAAGATGGATTCAAGACTTAAATGTAAGACTTAACACCATAAAAACTATAGAAGAAAACCTAGGCAATACCATTGAGGACACAGGCATGGGCAAAGATTTCATGACTAAAACACCAAAAGCAATGGCAACAAAAACCAAAATTGACAAATGGGATCTAATTAAACTAAAGAGCTTCTGCACAGCAAAAGAAACTATGATCAGAGTGAACAGGCAACCTACAGAATGGGAGAAAATGTTTGCAAAATTTTTGCAATTTTGCAATCTGACAAAGGACTAATATTCAGAATCTACAAGGAACTTAAACAAATTTACAAGGAAAAAAAAAACATCAAAAAGTGGGCAAAACATATGAACAGACACTTCTCAAAAGAAGACATTTATGCAGCCAAGAAACATACAAAGAAAAGCTCATCATCACTAGTCATTAGAGAAATGCATATCAAAACCACGAGATACCATCTCATGCCAGTTACAGTGGCAAACATTAAAAAGTCAGGAAACAACAGATGCTGGAGAGGATGTGGAGAAATAGTAATGCTTTTACACTGTTGGTGGGCGTGTAAATTAGTTCAACTATTGTGGAAGACAGCTGACGATTCCTCAAGGATCTAGAACCAGAAATACCATTTGACCCAGCAATCCCATTACTGGGTATATACCCAAAGGATTATAAATCATTCCACTATAAAGACACATGCACATGTACATTTATTGCAGCACTGTTCACAACAGCAAAGACTGGGAACCAACCCAAATGCCCATCAATAATACACCGGATAAATAAAAAGTGGCACATATATACCATGGAATACTAGGCAGCCATCAAACAGGATGAGTTTATGTTCTCTGCAGGGACATGGATGAAGCTGGAAACCAACATTCTCAGCAAACTAACAGGAATAGAAAACCAAACACCACATGTTCTCACTCACATGTGGGAGTTGAACAGTGAGGACACATGGACACAGGGAGGGGAACATCACACACCGGGGCCTGTTGGGGGGTGGGGAGCTAGGGCAGAGATAGCATTAGGAGACATACCTAATGTAGATGACAGGATGATGGGTGAAGCAAACCACCATGCCACGTGTATATCTATGTAACAAACCTGCACATTCTGCACATGTATCCCAAAACTTAAAGTACAATAATAAAAAAATTCTTGTCAGATAATTCTAATATCTGTGTTATCTCAGTGTTAGCATGTATTAATTGTCTTTTCTAATTCGAGCTGACACTTTTCTGGTTCTTGGTATGAGAGATTTTTTTTCACTGAAACTTGGATATTTGGGTTATTACATTAGGTGACTGGATCTAATTTAAATATTCCATTATAGTAAGCTTCCTTTGACATTGCTCTGGTGGAAAAACTGCCTAGTAGTGGGTGGAAGTGCAGGTTCCTCACTAGGCTTTTGTATACCAAAGAATTTGGGGGCTAAGGGAAGAAGAGACTCATATTAAGCAAAGGTGGGAATTCAGGCTCCCTGCCTATGGTTACTGCTTCCCATATTGGCTCCACTGCCACTATGGAGTGAGGAGTTGTCTTGTTACAGCGTAAACACTGTGAAAGTCTAGGTCCTCACTTGGTCTTTGCTAATCAGGGTGACTCTTCTATGTTCTTTGGCTGGAGTGGAGTGGTTATTTTCTGTCTAGGCTACCCCTTTTCTGGTCCATAGCTAAATAGGATCATTTTTTTCCTGGGGCTTTTGTCTGTGTCCAACATTTCTGGATTGCCAGCTTTTCTGCACCCATTCTGAAATACGTGGGGTAATAAAAAAAACTCAGGATTTTTACTGTGATATCATGTGGGTCCTGAGGGGATCCACCCAGTTCTCTCCACTTTTCTGTTTTCTTATGTTTCAGTTTTCTTACGTTCCTGTTTTCTTATGTTAAATGTAATGTCCAGGGATTTTAGCTCAACTTAGCAAGAATAATAGGGAAAAGTATGGAAATGTATATCTACCCCATTTTGGAAGCAGAAATCTGTACCACTTCATTTAGAAGTTTATGTATCATTTTCTTCATGGTTAGGCTTGATAGGCAAAGGGGAGTGTGTGTGAAAAGAATTAGATCTTGGACTCAAAAGAAATGTGCCTAATTCATTTCATTCATCTGCCTCTTTATGACTCTACAAGAACCTTGAAATTTATTTCACAAAATACTTAGGATTCACTTTCTACCAGAAAATGTCGAAGAACCCAAGAACTGTATTCCAACTGACTCATTAACCAAATTGAGAAGGTACCTAGTAGTTAAGAGAGAGTTAACAATAAAGAAATAAAGTGGGTAATTCACAGAAGTATTGGGTCAAGCAATGAAACTGGAAGTTCCTGACAAGTTTATCTAGATCTCTTAGTATTTCCTATGGTCTTGCTTATTTTCCGAATACTTTACTCTCAGAGACAATGGTTAAAATCTCCCACTATGATCTATTAAAAAATGATCCTTTCTGTTTAATGTTTTCTGCCTTGAATTCTGCCGCATCTTATATTATTACAATTCTTGGTTTCTTTTGCAATTTCACAATCTTCTTTAAGCATTCATGGATTTAAAAAAAAATCTTTTAACCCTTCCGTATCACTTTGTTTTAGATAATTTTCTTTTAGAAAGCATCTACTTAGATTTTGTTTACTGACTCTCCCTGGATTTCGGTGGACAAAGAGGAAGACAGAATGCGAGATATGCAAAATCACATCACAATCTTATCTAGAACTCTTGCGGTTTTTTTTGTTTTTTTGGTTTTTTTTTGAGACGGAGTCTTGCTCTGTCGCCCAGGCTGGAGGGCAGTGGCGTGATCTCGGCTCACTGCAAGCTCTGCCTCCCGGGATTCCGCCATTCTCCTGCCTCAGCCTCCCAGAATTCCTGAATTCTTACACAGCATTTTACCTTTCCTTGTCTCTTTGTAATTCTAATTATACAGTTTGGGCATATTTACACACACATTATCTCCCCAAGAACTACATGCATTTGGACGGTGGAAAATTTTTAATTAATTTTTTAAAATTTCTAAAAGTATTCAGTCTGTAGCCTTGCTTATAGAAGATATTTTAAAAATACATTTTGAATTTAAATTATTCAAGATTAATCTTGCAGCATTAGGAAGTTGGTAGTATATCAACAATGAGATCCCGGTAAGAAACCAGTCTGCCAATTCAGATATGTATGCTGAGAATGCCACCACCAAAATATTCTATCATCTTCTATACAGTGGACTGATGTGAAACTCCCCAAAAGGACTGAAAAGAAGAAATGCTTTGGTTATGTACCTGATGAAAAACCGATGACTCGTGGGAAACAGCAGATGGCCAATCTGGCAACCATCTTAAACAGTGGTAACTCTTTAGGAATAAAGGCCACACGGAGTTATAAATAGCACTAAAATCTATAAACTCAAAAGTAGCTGACAAAATCTGTGCAGGTTTAAAAATGCATATAGAAAAAGCAAATCTGTTACCCTAGACTTTCTAAGTCACATCTGGACTGTATTTCCTTGTAACGATTTTCAGAAGTGACCAACTACAGTTGCTTCTTGGGGTCACAGAGGGGACCCATAATTAGAGTGAAAATATGTGATCTTTGTTTACTCTGATATTGTTCTATTTTACCAATTATTTCACTTGCATTCCTTAAGTAAATCCTGGCTAAATGGGACAGATTGGAGGTACACCAAAAATGTTCAAGAGGTAAGCAGTAGAGGATGCAAACTACTGCAAACCAACATATCAAATAACCCAAGTTTGTAATTGACAAATTTATTACACATATTCCCATACATTTTTATGCATAGTATCACCTTATTTTCTCTACCTCTTTTCACTTCCGGATCCCTGTTGTCTACTGCCTTCTCTTGAAACTAGAAACAAAAACCTACAAAAGCAGCAATGCTTGCCTTGTAAAGCAAGTCAAAACTTCAGTCCTGGCCAGGGTCACACCTGTAATCCCAGCATTTTGGGAGGCTGAGGCAAGAGGACTGCTTGAGGCCAAGAGTTCAAGACCAGCCTGGGTAACATAGGGAGAAGCTATCATAAACATTTAAAAATTAGCCATGTGTGGTGGTGTGTGCCTATAGTACTAGCTCCTTGGGAGGCTGAGGTGGGAGTAAAGCTTAAGCCCAGGAGTTCAAGAATACAGTAAGCCATTATCGTGCCACTGCACTTCTGCCTGGATGACAGAGCAAGACTCTTTAAAAAAACAAAACAAAACAAACAAAAAAACTTCAATCAACTGAAGCTTTTACTTACATCAAGCTACCCAAGTATTCTGGGCACTGGGTCTAGTGCCAACCATACCAAACAAAAGGGTGAGACAAATTCATCACGATTCCTATTCCTCACTTCATCAAAGAAAATATTTAATGCCCAACCAAATACCCACCATCATCCCCATGAAGTTCCACACTGACCTTAACTCAGGCCACCATTCTTCCCCAACCCTCCCAAATCTTTCTAGGGAGCCACTAAAACTGCAGCTCCAAATTGCCCTATACAGATGTTCCTCAACTTACAATGGGGCTACATTCCAAGTGTGCATTTAATACCCTAATAAACTAATTAAAAAGTTGCAAACTCATAAGTCGAACCACTGTAAGTCCAGATGATCCTCAACTTATGATGGTGTTATTTCCTGATAAGCTCATCATAAAGTTGAAAAACTGTAAGTTGAACCATCATGAGTCAGGAACACCTGTATCCTCAACCTTTTTTTCAAGCATGTTTTGCCTCTTTGCTTTGAATGAAATCTTGTACTATCTCAAAATGCCACTTCTCATGCTGCTCTCTGAAATGATGCTATAGGCATCCTACTTACTCCTTACTGTTACCATCATTCGCCAACTCTCTTATAAGACATATACTCAAAAACTTGCTCCTTAGTCAGTTATAACACCCAGTTCCCCTCTTTGTTACTATCATCTACCAGTCCCCTAATCAAGCCTCTTACTGACTGATGACTTTCATACAAATTAAAGTCTTCCTCTTTACCCTAAGCCCTGCTATCATCCTGAGTGATATCAACATCTGTGAGAACAAACTCTCCAAAACCACAGACTTTGAGTTGTTTGATATGCTCATCTATAATAATCTATCCCTCCACCAACCCTGGCCACCCATTCCTGTGGTCACTAACTGAATCTGGTCATCACCTGAAACTGCCCCACTTACAAAGAAAACATAGTTCAGGTACTGCAATCTCCTTCCTAGTAGCTTGCTTTACCACCATCAATATGAACACTGACCTCAGATGGTCCCTAAACTTTGTATCTTCTCCCCATCTATCTTTCCTTTACTAGATTATTTCTCAGACTATTTAAATTCCATGCTCTGTCCTATTAAAAATACTCTTATGAATATCCTAAATTCCTTAGATTCCTGTCTTGCAAAATACCAACCCCAGATGAACCCAGCAAGCTGCTTTCTCCATAGCTATGCCCAAGTGCAAATGGACAAAGTAACACAAGAGGACAGATGAATCAGCTATCATTTCATGCATGGTATCAATAGTATACAATGAGAATACAATAATGCCTCTTTGTTAAAATTACTTTCCATTCTCTCTAACACAAATTTTCTCCATTCTTTTCAAAATTTCAATCTCTAATAGTTCCATCTCACAGAGAAAAAGCAATCAAGAGATCTTGCAATGTCTAGCTACAAAGCATCTTATTAACTCTTAACACCTCTTAATCTGGCTTCCACTCTCTGAGGCCACCACTCTCCGAGGCCACCGATTGGACTTTTTCAATTCACATTTAATCTTTCAGAAACACCTGACATTGCTGATCAATTGAATCCTCAGAGCATTGTCTTCCCTTGAGTGGCAAGTTCAAAAATGCTACCCTGAAGATATTGGGTCCTAATCTTTGGAACCTGTGAATGTTATCTTCTATGAGAAATTTTGGCAGACGTCATGAAAGATTCTGATACGAGATTATTCTGGATTATCTTATGGGCCCTAAATGTCATTACAACCGTCCGAGAAGCAGAGGGAGATTAGACACACAGAAAAGGAGGAGGCAATGTGACCGTGTAGGCAGTAACTGGAGTGATGTGGAGATAAGCCAAGGAATGCCAGCAGCCAACAGAAGTTGGAAGAGGAAAGGAACCGATTCTCCCCTGGAGATGCTGGAGAGAGCATGGCCCTGGTGACAGACACCTTGAATCCAGCCTACTAATACTGAGGTCAGACTTCTGGCCTCCAGAACTGCGAGAATAAACTTCTGTTGTTTCAATCCAGTAGAACTGGTAATTTGTTAAAGCCGCCATAGGAAAGCAATACACAGTAACTTCTTTAATAAATCACTGTCCTAGGTTTGCTGAAATCAGTTCTTTGCAGGCTTCTTTAATGATTCATTATTCTACCTGGACATTAAACAGGGGGAATTCCTCAAAATACAGGAGTGCTCTTCTCTTTCCATATTCCTTTGCTCTGGCTAATCTCATTCACACCCACAGCAATTACTACCTCAATATAATAAAATCCAAGTGTGAGTTCCAACTCTGATCTCTCCTCTGATTTCAAACTCAAATGCCTACATGACATTTCCATTTGGACATTCAAAAGGCACCTCAAATTCAACATATCCAAAAACCGATCTGGTCCTCTTCTGGTGTTGTCTCAGCAAATGGTAGAAACATGTATTCCATTACCCACAATTACTCTGAGGAGTTACTCTTCCTATCAACAACAGGTTGATTATACTGTTTCCTTCTAAATATCTCTTGAATCCATTCACACAACTACATTTCAAGCTATCATCATGTCTTCCTGGATAACTGCAATAGTTCCCTAACAGGTTTGCCATATTCTATCCATTCTTCATAATAACAAAATTATGTTTTCAAATTTAAAATCTGCTCATTGATTCCTCATTCAATGACTTCTACTGTTCTCCCAATAACCACAAATCTGAATTTCACTGTTAAAACATTTTTTATAAAAAATAAAATTCTGGCCAGGTGTGGGTGGCTCATGGCTGTAATTCCAACATTTTCAGAGGCTGAGGTGGGAGGACTGCTTGAGCCCAGGAAGTTCAAGACCAGCCTGGGCAACATGGTGAGACCTTGTCTCTACAAAATATTTAAAACATTGCTGGGCATGGTGGTACCTGTAATCCCAGAAACTTGGGAGACTGAGGTGGGAGAATCGCTTGAACTAGGAAGTTGAGGCTGTGATCAGCCGTGATAGCACCACTGCACTCCAGCCTAAGCAACAGAGACCCCGTTTCAATAAATAAATGAATAAATAAATAAATTCTGAATAACTTCTACTCAGTCTTGTGTGATATAGGCCCTACATACTTCTCCTGCCACTTCTTCCACCACTCCCTCCAAAACATTGCTCTCTGCAGTCCAACTGCACTAGCCTTCTCTCAGTTCCTTGGCGTATGCCAGGCTCTCTCCTGATAGCTTCTGCATGTGCTTTCCCTCAGTCTAGACTATTGTGCAAATGTTCTACTCAACCTACTTCCTTCTCCTTACTATTGAACTCCTGCTCATCCTTCAAGTATCAAATTCCAGCTCAGCTACCAGCTTCTCAGGGAAGCTTTCCTTGGCTGTCCAACCTAAATTAGATATCTTTGTATACTTTCATGGCACCATGTTCATCTTCTTCACTGTACTCATCAGAGTTCTAATTGTTTATTTTTACAATTAATTCTCTTCCTCACTAGACTATAAACTCCAAGAAGGTAGGTAATGCTTGCTGTATTCATTCTTCATCTTGAAGTCTAAGCATACTGCCTAGGCACATAGTAAGTACCAAACAGCATCTGCAAATTGAAACATGAAATCTATTACAGCTTGAGTATCTTTTATCCAAAATGCTTGTAACCAAAAATTGTTTCGTTTCCAATTTTTTCAGATTTTGGAATATCTGCATTTTATATAGACGCCAGTTAAGCATCCCAAATCCAAAATGCTCCAATAAGCATTTCCTTTGAGCGTCATGTTGGCATTCAAAAAGTTTCAGATTTTGGAGCATTTCAGATTTCAGATGTTTGGATTTGGGATATTCAACCTGTACTTCAAGTATGAGTGTCCTGGAAGCACCTAACCTTTCTTCTTTTACTTTTTACATTTCATTACCAAGACTGTTAATATGTTTTAACCCAGACCCACAGCTCTTTAGATTTTCCTAAGGAAAAAAAATTTTCACTGTCCAGTATTATCCATTATATATTAAATACGGTTCATTTTATTTTAAAACAGCAGTTCTTGAGGCAACTCTAAAAATAAAAATTAATATAACTTCTGCTTCTACCATGGTAGAGTAATTGGGATCAGATTTACCCTCTTAACAACTAGAAAGTGGACAAAATATAAGAAACTGTTGTCAGACACTGGCAACAGACAGAAGGAAAACAAAATAGGTAAGTCGTATAACTGCCCTGTCATTCTGGCAGGAGGCCCTTTCCAGAACACTGTGCAGAAAGGGCTACACCAAACACAGTATGGCAACTTTGCCAAGTTGAGGAGACAGATCAAGGAGGTGGAGGTGACTACAATTTGTAGGGCAGTATAAGAGAGAGACTCAGAGAACAGAGAGTACCCGAAATTGGTATAGGGATCCTCTTGTGTTTTTGGTTGAATACTAATTTGCACGTGTGTAAGGCAAAACTTCGCAAGTCTTAGGCAAAGGACAAATGCCAGGAAACTATAAGATGAACAATTCCTAGAACTTATTCAGAAACACTAAGAATTACCATAGAATTCTCATCTGAAACTACACAAGTCAGAGATAAGAAAACTAAAATTTTGTTTTATAGCGAAAATTATATTTAATAGAGAATTATGAGTATATTTAAGTATAGATTCGGGGGCACATATGCAGGTTTGTTACATGGGTATATTGCATAATTCTGGGGTCTGAGCTTCTGGTGAACTCATCACACAAATAGTTAACATAGAACCCAGGAGATAGGTTTTCAACCCTACCCCCTCAGCCTCCTTTTGGAGTCACTAGTGTCTACTGTTTCCATCTTTATGTCCATGTGTACCCACTGTTTAGCTCCCACTTATAAGTGAGAACATATGGTATTTTTCTGTTTCTGCATTAATTCACTTAGGATAATGGCCTCCAGCTGCATCCATGTTGCTGCAAAGGACATTATTTCATTCTTGATTACGGCTCTGTAGTATCCATGGTGCATATGTACCACATTTTCTTTTATCTAATCCACTGTTGATGAACACTTGATTCTGTGCCTCTGCTATTGTGAACAGTGCTGCATGCAATAAACATGCACGCACAGGTGTCTTTATGATAAAACCATTTCTCTTCCTTTGGGGAGATACCCAGTAATGAGATTGCTAGGTTGAATGGTAGTTCTGTTTTTAGTTCTTTGAGAAATCTCCACTATGTTTTCCATAGGGGTTGTACTAATTTACATTCCCACCAACAGCGTGTAAGCATTCCCTTTTCTCTACATCCGCACTAATATGTCTTATTTTATTACTTTTTAATAACAGCCATCTAACTGCTATAAGATGGTATCTTGCTGTGGTTTTAATTTCATTTCTCTGATGATTAGTTATGTTGCACATTATTTCACCTTTTTTCACCACTTGTATGTCTTCTTTTGAGAAGGTCTGTCCGTGTCCTTCGCCCACTTTTTAATGGAGTTACTTTTTCTCATTGATTCAAGTTCCTTATTTATTATGGACATCAGTCCTTTATTGGATATGTTTGCAAATACTTTCTTTCATTCTGTAGGCTGTTTACCCTGTTTGTTTCTTTTGCTGTGCAGAAGCTCTGTAATGAAATCGCACTTGTCTACTCTTGTTTTTGTTGCATTTGCTTTTGGGATCTTAGCCATAAATTCTTTAAAAGTCCAAAAGACATTTTCCTAGGTTTTCTTCTAGAATTTTTATAGTTGCAGGTCTTAAGTCTTTAATTCATCTTGAGTTAATTTTTGTATATAGTGAGAGGTAGGAGTCCATTTTCATTCTTCTACATATGGCTAGCCAGTTTTCCCAGCACCATTTATTGAACAGGGTGTCCTTTCTCTATTGCTCATTTTTGTTGATTCAGTTGATGATCAGGTCACAGCAGGTGTGTGGCTTTATTTCTGGGTTCTCTATTTTGTTCCACTGATGTATGTGTCTATCTTTGTACCAATTCCACGCTATTTTGGTTACAACAGCCTTGTAGTATAGTCTGAAGTTGGGTAATATGATGCCTCTGGCTTTGCTCCTTTTGCTTAGGATTGCTCTACCCATTTAGGCTCTTTTGTGGTTCCACATGACTATTAGAATTGTCTTTTCTAATTCTGTGAAAAAAATCACATTGGTAATTTGATAGGAACTATATTGAAGCTGTAGATTGTTTTGGGCAGTATGGTCATTTAACAATGTTGATTCTTTCAATCCATAAGCACTGGATGTTTTTCCATTTGTTTGTGTCATCTACGAATTCTTTCATCAGTGTTTTACAGTTCTCTTTGTAGAGATCTTTCCCTTTTCTGGTTAAATGTAATTCTAGATATTGTGTGTGGGGGGTGGGTGGGTGGGTGGGTGTGTGTGTGTGTCTACTGTAAATAAAATTAGTTCTTGATTTGGCTCTCAGCTTGAATGTTATTGGTGTACAGAAATGCCTGTGATTTTTGTACATTTATTTTGTGTCCTGAAACTTTACTGCTGGAGTTGTTTATCGGGTCCAGGAGTCTTTGGGGGAATCTTTTGCAGTTTTTTAAGGTACAGGATCATGTCATCAACAAGCAGATAATTTGACTTCCTCTTTGCCTATTTGGACATCTTTTATTTCTTTCTCTTGTCTGACTGCTCTGGATAGAACTAGAACTTCTAGTACTATGTTGAATAGGAATGGTGAGAGTGGACATCCTTGTCTTGTTCTGGTTCTTAGGGGAAATGTTTTCAACTTTTGCTCATTCAGTATGATGTTGGCTGTGGTTATGTCATAAATGACTCTTACTATTTTGAGGTATATTCCTCTGATGCCTAGGTTGTTGAGGTTTTATCATGGAGAGATGTTGGGTTTTATTTTATGCTTTTTCTGCATCTATTGAGAGAATATGGTTTTTGTTTTTTAACTGTTTACGTGGTGAATCACAATTATTTGTATATTCTGAACCATCCTTGAATCTAGGAAAAAACCTACCTGATCATGGTGAATTATCTTTTTGATGTGCTGCTGGATTCAGTCTGCTAGTATCTTGTTGAGGATTTTTGCCTCTATCTTCATCAGGGATACAGGCCTACATTTCTGTTTTTCTTTTTTGTTGTTGAGTCCTTGCCAGATTTTGATATTGGGATGATACTGGTTTCACAGAATGAGTTAGGGAAGATAGCTCTCCTCCTTAGATTTTTTTTGGAACAGTTTCAGTAAGATTGGTACCAGCTCTTCTATCAACACCTAGTAAAATTTGGCTATGAATCCTTTTGGTCTAAGGCTTTTCGTGATTGGTAGATTTTATTATGTATTCAATGTTATAACTCGTTATTGGTCTGTTCAGGATTTTGATTTCTTCCTGGTTCACTTCTGGAAGGTCGTGTGTTTCCAGATGTTTATCTATTTCCTCTAAATTTTCTAGTTTGTGCACATAAAGATGTACACAGCAGTCTCTAAGGATCTTTTGTATTTCTGTGGTATCAACTGTAATGACATCTTTGCCATTTCTGTGCTTACTTGAATCTTCTCTCTTTTCTTGGTTCATCTAGCTAGCGGTCTATCCATTTTGTTTACCCTTTAGAAGGATAAACAGAACTTTCCGTTTTGTTGATTCTTTGTGTAATTTTTTGGTCTCAATTCTGTTTAGTTCTGCACTAATCTTTGTTATTTCTTTTGTTCTGTTAGCTTTCAGGCTGGTTTGTTTTTATCTTGCTAGTTCCTTTAGGGACAATGTTAGGTTGTTAATTTGAGATCTTTCTTTCGATGTAGGAATTTAGCACTAAAATTTTCCTCTTAACTCTACTTTTGGTATATCCTAGAGGTTTTCATATATTGTTTCTATTTTCATTTGTTCCAAAAAAAAAATCTGTATTTCTGCCTTAATTTTGTTCTTTAGCCAAAAGTCATTCAGGAGCAAACTGTTTCATTTCCATGTACTTATGTGGTTTTCAGAGTTATTCTTGGTATTGATTTCTAATTTTACTCAGCTGTGGTCCAAACAGATGCTTGATATGATTTCTACTTTTTTGAATTTACTGAGACCTGCTTTACGACTGAGCATGTGGTCACTCTTAGAGCATGTACAGATGAGTAAAATGTGTATTCTGTGGTTGTTGGGTAGGGTATTCTGTACATGTATCTTAGGTCCATTTGGTCAAAACTTTAACTTAAGTCGAGAACGTTAGTTTTCTGCGGTAATCTGTCCAGTGCTGTCAGTGGGCTGATGTAGTGCTCCACTATTATTATGTGGCTGTCTCCTTAAGTCTAGTAGTATTTGTTAAATGTGGGTGCTACAACACTGGGCATGGCATATATACCTAGGAGATATAAATCTTGTTGAACTGAATCCTTTGTCATTGTATAATGCCCTTCTTTGTTTTTTGTTACTGTTGTTGGTTTAATATCTGTGTCATCTGATACAACAATAGCAAAGCCTTCTCTTTAAAAAACCTACAAAGTGCTGAGAAATAAAAGTTCCACTCCAGAAATGCCTATCTTTTGCCTTATTCACCGGCATTCTCTTACATGTGTACAGCAGTTTTCCAGGCGCTAAGCAACTCACAGGGTTATCACAATAGGTTATATTATTTTTTCTTTTGAAAAAGTTATTTTTCATAAAATATTATTTATGTTAACTTTAACTGGGTTGTTACTTTGTAGATGAACTGATGAATAAATATTTTTTAGAGTTCTTAGTTTTTATTTCTAATAAATTAAATTTCAATAGCTATAGCCTATTAAAGCACCTTGAGATCTTCAATAATTTTTAAGAACACAGACATCCCAAAACTTCAAAAAAGTTTGACAATAGCTGCTTTTAGAAGTAGGAGCCACATTAAATTATTCCCTCATGGTATCACAGGGCCTGTGAGGAAGTTTTTTACTGCAAATTTAATTTCCTTAATAAATACATTCGCTTTTGAGTGTTTATAATATTCCTTTATTATTTTAGTATCTGCCAGATATGTTGTGATGTCCATCTTTCACTCCACATACTGATAATCTGTGGTTCTTTTTTTTTTTAATACTCATCAGTCAGGTTAGAAATTTAACAATTTTACTGATTTATTTCCAAAAATTCTAATTACATAAATCTTGATCCTCAAATACCTGATACAGATGGAGTTTTCTGCTAGCCCTGTTAGTCCTCAAACCACACTATGACAACGGCGGTATAAAGAAACACGTTTAAAAGATCTGCAGGCCTCACTAAATCAGTATTTTCCAAATGACTAATACATGATGTTTCAAACTCATACATGGGCAAAACACTCATTTAAAATGCAAGATAGACCAATGAATTTGAATATAATAGAATATGAAAAATTAATTCATATAGTTTCAGATTCTCCCTGCAGTTACCTTGTTAAATTTTGGTGTAGTATATATAAAACAGGAATATCCACATTATCTGTATGATGAAATGGGAAGTATACATAAGCACTGTTCCTATATACTGAAGTACGGGGCTGCTGCAGGAAAAGCATGTGAGACACGTTTTTATAGAACACAATTTTTATTTGAAAGAATGGCACACAAACTATGTTATTTGGACTAGGGTATATGGAAGACATTTTCTTGAAAATGAACAAAGTGTGCCTATCATTTCAAGAAAAATAAATTGACAGTATTTATTGTCAATGAGAAAATTCAAACTATCAAGTGAAAATAAAAATTTTGCAAAATTTTTATCTATCCCTGAGCAGGATCCAATGATTTTGCTGGTGAGATGAGTAGTGAGTAATAAATAATTTTTTGATATTATATAATACAGCAGCTGTCAAACTTTTTGGTATCACTATTCCTTTATACTCTTTAAACAAAGAACTTTGTTAACAGAAGCTTTTATTTATGTTGATATATTAATATTTACTGTATTAGACAGAAGTGAGTACTTAAACTTTTAAAAATTTATTTAAACACAATAAACCTCTCCTGCATGATTAACTAGCATTTTGATGGAAAACGACAATTTAAGAAAAAAGAAAACCTAGTGAAAAGAGTGCTACTGTGTGAGAAAGCATTTTACGTGATCCATTTTCAAGGCATGATAAATATAAGTACTGGCAATCAGCCTGCGGTTGTGACAAACCACACAGCTCATGCACCTAGAAAGTCACTGTAAGTGATCAGAATGTAGAGGAGGGGTCAGCCTATAAAAGGGAAGTTAGTTTTGATACTGGAAAATCAAAACTTAAGTGGGGAAGGGGACTGGGGTATAACCTTATAAGGGGGATAATGAACTTAGGCAACGTCTGGGAACATTGTAACCCCAAAGTACTCGACCAATGAGGAACTGGGGGAGGGACTTGCGTGCCAAGAGATAAATTACCTGCTGTAACTGCCCTGGGTGTGCATGCCTACCAGACAACTGATCTTGCAAGATCGCCATTAAAAGTCTTACTTGCGCTGTTCTTCATGTCTCCGAGTCCATTCTTTGGGTTTGGACGGGTGAATGTTTCTCTTACAAACTTGGGGGCCCGTCTGGGATCTTTATGCCTGCGTAGAGTGGGACTCTGGCCAAAAAGGGAGATGCATCTCACCCGATTTAGGGGGTCCGCTATGTCTGAGTGTCCCGGCTCCTCGCAAAGGCCACAGACAAACCTGAGCCTGTTATTCAGGAGGCAGCAGAGGTGACACAGGGAGAAAAGCAGGCACCGTGGCAACCAGGCAACCTCATGTGCAAGCCAAGGTAGGAAAAACGGACTATAAGTACTGCCTTGGTGGTTGGGCATTTTCGGAGGTCGAGTGTGTGTGACTGAGATGTATCCTAGATACAAGGCAAATGCAGAATCCAATCCGCAGTTTCGTTCTCCCGCAAGGGAAACGGCCGGAGACGGACAAAGCGATTCTTGGGGTGTGCAAGAAACCTCCAGGTGGGGAGTTGAGTACACAGGGAAAAGCTCAAACACAAAGACTGACTGAAAATGAGAAACAGAAATTCAAGGCCTAGGGGACAAAGGAAAGAGGGAGCTAAAGAGAATCCCTCTGACATTCCTCTGGATAGTCCCTTGGGGAGAATGCTGCAGGTTTGGAGTGACAACCCTCGAAACAGACACAAGGAAAAGCAAAGATGATAAAGTATTACTGTTTTATCTGGCCCAAAGACCCCACTTGTAAGCCTTCGGTCTTCTGGTCTAAGTTTAGCTCAGATGAGGAATAGGTGTGCCAAGCTTTAATTCTCTACGTGAATAAAACCCCATCCTCACAAGAAGAGATAGGTTGCTCTCTGCCAGATCAAGGAATTAGTCCCCATGTTCCCCCTCAAAGAAAAAGAAGAACAGCTTAATAAAAAGCCCTTGCCCAGGGAAAAGCCTTGGGACCCCCTACCATGCTCATCCCCTCCATACATCTTACAAAATAGGGGACAGGAAGATCAAGGGGCAGCAGGAGGGTTAGAGGAAGAGAGATCTGGAGACCATGGGGTAACTGAACCAACTGCTCCTTTAAATCCTTATCCAAATTTAAGAAAAGAATTAGAACAGTGTGAGAGGGCTATTTTCCCTATCCCTTCCACACAGCAGGCATCTAGCATGTTCCCTCTTAGGGAAGTTCCCATGGGACAGGGAGAGACTGGCTTTATAAATGCTCCTCTTACAAGTACTGAAGTTAGGAATTTCAAGAAAGAAATGAAACCACTCCTAAAAGATCACCTTGGTTTAGCAGACCAGCTGGACCAATTCCTAGGACCCAACTTTTACACCTAGGCTGAAATGATGTCCATCATGAATACCCTGTTCACAGGAGAAGAAAGAGGAATGATTAGGAGACTGGCCATGACCATCTAGAAGAAGCAACACTCTCCTAGGCAAGGAGTCTTGCCAGCCAAACAAAAATGTCCAAATGTAGATCCCAAATGGGATAATAATGATCCCAGGGACCAGGCCCAAATGCAGGACCTCAGGGAACTAATAATTAAAAGGATAAAAGAGTCCACTACTGGGACACAAAATGTCTCAAAGGCATTCGAGATTCAAAGATTAAAAAGAGGAAACTCCCTCTGTATTCCTTCAGAGATCAGATGAGAAAACAATCCGGATTAGATCAGGAGAACCCAGTAGGGCAAGGCCTTCTGAAGGGTAACTTTGTAACTAAGAACTGGCCTGACATTACAAAGAAAATTACTAAAGATTGATGCACGGAATAACAAACCAATCGAGGAATTACTGAGGGAAGCTCAGAAAGTCTTTTTGTAAGGAGAGAGGAAGAGAAGCAGAAACAAAAGCAAAAAACATGGTTTCTACTAGGGAACAGGTAGTCAGAAAAAGGTTAGATCAAGATCCCCTCAAAGGAGACAAGGGAAAGATAGATTTCGACACAGACAAAAAAAGGAAATGCAGGAAAAAGCTCCTAAGACTATGAGTGGATGTTACAAGTGAGGAAAGCAAGAGTATTTTAAGAGACAATGTCTTGAATGGAAGAAAGGTGATCCCCATCATGGCTGTTGATGAAGACTGGGGGGTCAGGGGATCCTTCCGAGAAGGTTCCACAGGAATCCTTGATAAATTTGAAGGTGGGACCCAAGGGAGAAGTAATATTTTTGGTTGATACTGGGGTGGTTCACTCCTCCCTAATTCACCAACCAAGGGGTACAGAACTCTCTAAGGAAAAACTGACAGTATCGGGGTAAAAGGGGAGGGATTTCAATAAAATGTTAATTAGATTGGGACCAGAACAAATTGAGGGGTCACTCTTATATGTTCCTGAAGCAGGAACTAACTTCCTGGGTCAAGACCTGATTGTGAGATTGGGTTTAGGATTAGGAATAGAGGAAGGATAATTGAAAGTAATGACGGGCCTCCCAACAGAGAAGGAGGACAGAAAAATTAATCCCCTTGTGTGGGTTAGGGAAAGCAACAGGGGAGGGTTAAAAATCACACTCTTACAGATTGAACTAAAACAACCAGGGGAAGTCGTTTGCAGATAACAATATTCCATTTCTACTGAAGGGAGAAAAGATCTCCAACTGGTAATAGAGCGATTGATTAAAGATGGGCTATTAGAACCCTGTATGTCACCACACAATACTTCAATTCTCCCAGTCAAAAATCCTGATGGGTCGTATAGATTGGTGTAAGATCTAAGGGCTATAAATCGAATTGTCCAGACCCACCACCCTATGGTGCCTAACGCCTACACCTTCCTTAGTAAGATACTATGAACGTAAGTAGGTCAGTGTGGTGTATCTAAAAGTTGCATTCTGGGCATGTCCCCTACACTTTAGGTTTAGGGACCTCTTTCCCTTTGAATGGGAAAATCCTATAACTGGGAGAAAGCAACAGTACCGCTGGACTGTGCTGCCACAACGTTTCAAGGAAGCCCCAAACTTTACTTAGTCAAATCTTAGAAAAAGTCCTGGAAGAATTCCAACCTTCCAGGGGAATCCAGTTGTTACAATAGGTAGATGATCTTTTAATTTCTGGGGAGAGTAGGGCCAAGGTATCAGAAACCACAACAAGCTTGCTTAATTTCCTAGGAGAAAGGGGATTGCAAGTCTCTAAGAACAATTGCAGTTTGTGGAAAAAGAAGTTAAAACGTTTAGGACACCTTATTAGTGAAGGAGAGTGGAGAGTAAACCCAGAGAGAATATCGGGAATAGTGAGTGGGTCTGCTTTTGCCTAAGTCAAAGAGAGAACTCTGAAAATTTTTGGGTTTAACTGGCTAGTGTAGGTTATGGATTAACTCATATGCTCAAACGACAAAGATTCTGTGTATCTCAAGTTATTAGAAGAGGAACCCCAATTCCCCATATGAACTTATATTCATAATTCAAAATGCACATATTCAAATGTTTGGCTTCAAGTCCATTGAATATGTGCATTTTAAATTATGAAATATGAATATGTATTGTACATGAAATATGACTTGACATCACAGAGTAATCTTAGTTCATGGCAATGTTATTTTCTGAAAGCACCTGCAGAAATTTGTCTTCTTTCTAGTTTCCAAAAAACTCAAAGGTGGGGGTCTTTGAATGTCAGATAGTGCATGAGGTACACTAGGATACAGTAATTTCAGCATAATTCATATTCATAATTCACAGTGAGGAAACCTGAAAGTTGCTATTAGCTACCAAAAATGAAAGGTGGGGCAGGGTCGCTGGGGGTGCGGGGGGCCTTGTGAGCCAGTGCCTGGACTCCCACATCACAAATGGAAGGGCAGCGCCTGGAGGGAACTCAAGGCCTGATTGGTTCCTTCTAAGCAGGACGCAATCTGGATGGCAGGGCAACTGGCCTTCAGTTAGTAGCCTTCGGTTAGTGCCTTCAGTGGGTGCCTTAAGTTGGTGGCATTTGGTTACCTTTCCTGGGGAGAGGTGGCAGGTGCTCAGTTCTGCAGACGTGGGGACGAGCGAAGGCCCAAGCTGCCCAAAAAGAGGAGAGGTGGCCCATAGGAACCACAATGACCTGTCGCACGTGCACCAAAGCCAGCTCCAGGCAGGGCCGGTGCAGGGTGTCTGTGGAGTCGTCCTGCAGCTCTGACATGTATGAGTCAGCAGCCAGGAAAGGTGCAGGCCCCAGCAGAGAGGAGCAGAGGCACCCAGAACATGCTGTCCGCCAATGCCAGCCCCAAGTGGGGCCAGCTCAGGGGGTGGTGGGCGGAGCCATCCAGCAGCTCTGAGATCCACAAGGTAGAGATGGCAGTAGCGCCAGGCTCCACTGCTTTGGAGCTTGCACAACCGGATTCGGGAGCCGTGACTTGCAGCACATTGGCGACCAGAAGACGCCCAAAGGTAGGGAGACCACAGTTACTGTTTGGCTTTAGGAGCTCCTCTGGCTGTTGCTGACCCAACGTTCCCTCCCAGAGACATCCACAGCCTGGGACTCCCCCTTCCTGCCCCTAGTTAGCTTTCCTAGGCCCAGGCCCCAAGCAGGAGGACTGGCTCTGCCTTGTGGCCCCACCCCTTCTTCTTTCCCTGGTGCATCTGGCCAATCAAGTTATTAGAAGAGGAACCCGATCCCTTGCAGTGGTCCTCAGAAGAAATTCAGGCAGCGAAAGAGCTAAATCAGGCCCTCATTACAGCCCTGGCCCTCCCATCTTTAGAGAACCCATTCCATCTGTTTGTAACAGTAGACGAGGGCATGGCCCTTGGGGTGCTTACTCAAACATGGGGTGGGAAGAGGCAACCTGTTGCTTTTGTCTCCAAGCTTCTCGATCCTGTCTCTCAAGGGTAGCCCAAATGTGTGCAAACAATAGCTGCCACAGACCTGCTGGTAGAGGAGACTAGAAAGCTAACCTTTGGTGGGGCCCTAATAGCACCCTACATCTAGTCAGGAATATATTAAATCAAAAAGCTGGAAGATGGTTAACTGATTCTCGGATTCTAAAATATGAGGCCATATTACTAGAAAAAGATGACTTGGTCGTAACAACAAATACTTGCCTGAATACAGCCAGTTTCCTATGGAAAGGAGAGGAGAACAAAGAGACATCAGATCCTAACTGCTGAGATATCACAGAATACCAAACCAAAGTTAGGCCAGATCTTAAGGAAGCTCCACTACATGATGGGATAAGGCTATTTGTGGATGGGCTGCCTCCAGTGATAGATGGCAAGGGACATAATGGTTATGCTGTCATTGACGGAAATAAACACTCCTTATGTGAGAAAGGAAGACTACCTAATGGCTGGTTAGCCCAAACCTGTGAATTATATGCTCTTAAACAGGCCCTAAGGCTCCCTGAAGGCCAAAATGGCACTATATACACTGATTTTAAGTATGCCTATGAGGTGGTACGCACTTTCGGAAAAATCTGGACAGAGTGGGGCCTAATAAATAGCAGGGGAAAATAATTGGTACATGGGGAACTGGCCAAACAGGTTTTAGAAAGCCTCTTGCTTCCAGCAGAGGTAGCCATAGTTCATGTAAATGGTCATCAGAAAGGGAACACTATAGAAGCTGTAGGAAACAGGTTTGCAGCTGAAGCTGCTAAGCAAGCCTCCCTGGAGGAAGAAATTAGACTATTTAGCCTGATCTAAGGTAGTATTAAGGCCCCAGTTTATCAGAGATGAGAAGGAAGAATTAGACAGGTTAGGGGTCAAACTGAAGAAGAGACGGGTACTTCCCGATGGGAGAGAAATAAGTAAACCCCTAACGAGAAAGCTAATGTCTATATTACACAAAAGGAGTAATTGGGGATCCTGGGCTCTGCATGACGCAACACTTCAGAATTATGGGTGTACAGGGATTTATACCCCTGCTAAACAAGTGTGTGGAAGTTGTGTAACTTGTCAAAGGATAAACAAAAAGGTGATCAGAAAACAGGCCACAGGAGGAAGACCTCCCAGAGTAAGATCATTTCAAAGCATTCAAGTAGATTTCACAGAAATGGCCAAAGGAAGAAGACTAATGTATTTCCTGGTGATCGTAGGTCACCTTTCCAGCTGGGTGGAAGCCTTTCTCCTTCCAACAGTCATGACCAGTAATGTGGTGAAAATAATATTAGAACAGACTGTACCTAGATTTGGCCTGGTGGAAAACATTGATTCAAACAATGAGAGCCACTTTACCTCAAGGGTGTTAAGAGGAATTATGGAAGGTTTACAAATTAGATGGGATTATCAAACCCCTTGGCATCCCCTTCCTCTGGAAAGGTAGAAAGAATGAATCAAACTCTCAAAAAGCATAATCACCAAACTAATCTAGAAACTAAAATGCCCTGGTCCAAATGTCTCCCAATAGTACTCCTTAGGGTTATGACAGTCCCAAGAAAATACTTGGGATTGTCCCCCTACAGGTTATTATAGGGGCTCCCATATTTGGGCAGAGCTACAGACCTCCCTACTATGGAAACCAAGGATCAATGCTTAAGAAATTATATACTGGCCATATCTTCCACCCTGTCATTCCTTAGGTTAGGAGGACTTCTGACTTAAATGCCACCTCTTGAGTTCACGGTTCACCACTTTCAGCCTGGCAACTTGGTGCTGATTAAGACTTGGAAAGAAGACAAGCTCCACTCAAGCTGGGAAGGTCCCTATCAAGTGCTCCTTACCACTGAGCCAGCCGTGCAAACAGCTGAACAGGGGTGGACTCACTATCCTTGAGTCAAGGGATTGGTAAAAAGAGACCCCAGAAGGGAGGAGAAAAGACCAGTGGAAAGTGCACTAAGGAACCCTTAAAGTTAACTCTGAGAAAAATCTAAAAAGAAAACATGGGTTGGCCCCATTTCTTGAAGTTAATACGGCTGGGATGGGCTACTATACAAAGAGCAGAAGGTCAAAATGGAAACTGGCAGGGGACTCCTCCCTATCCAATCAGGTTGGTAATTAGTGTAACCAAGACGGTAGCACCCCAGACTATAAGATTTGATGCCTGCCATGTCTAACCTTGTGGGAATTTGGAAAATCAGGGATAGCTCTCGCAGGCAGATAAATATCTTTGCCCTGAACCAGATACAGGTTATAGTAGAGCATCACCCTGCCCCATCTAGCTGGGATGATGTATGGTGGACTACCCAATTTCAGGGTTGGACAGTAAACATGGGTTGGGTAACTCTTAGCTGGAGACCCTTGAAGAATAAACTACATCTGTCCAAGGGCTCCCTGCCAAATAACTGCCACAATTTAGAATATAATCCTATATTCATCACCATTGACAATCCAGCCATTCTAAACCAAGAACCAAATCTAAGTACTGGCAGTCAGCCTGCGGATGTGACAAATCACATGGCTCATGCACCTATAAAGTCATGATAAGCGATCAGAATGTACAGGAGGGGTCAGTCCATAAAAGGGAAGAAAGTTTTCCTATTGGGAAATCGAAACTTAATGGGGAAGGGTACTGGGGTATAACCTTTTAAGGGGGATAATGAAACTTAGGCAACGTCCGGGAAGATCGTAACCCCATAGTACTCGACCAATGAGGAACTGGGGAAGGGACTTGCATGCTAGGAGATAAATTTCCTGCTGTACCTGCCCTGGGTGTGCCTGCCTACCAGACACCTGATCCTGCAAGACTGCCATTAAAAGTCTCACTTCCACTGTTCTTCGTGTCTCTGAGCCCATTCATTGGGTTTGGATGGGTGAATGTGTTTCTCACACATTGTTTTACATTTCTGCAAATCCCTTTATTGTCTGGCTTAATTTCAGACAGCTGGGTTCTCTCATTTGCTTCTATATGATCTGTGGCCACATCACAGGGCAAGTCACATGGCCTCAGAAAAACTCTTGAGAACAGACATGAAAAACGCACGTAACACCTCCAGTATTATATGAAAACATTCTTGACTTCATAGAATCCCTGAAATATCTTCCTATTAAGTTAAAGTTTAAAACTCCTTTCTGTTAAAGAGATGGTAGTCTTAGCATACTTATACAAAAAAAACAATGTTGCAAATCTCTTATTTTATAAAAATTTTCTCTGTTAAGAATATATTTCTTTTAAACAAAATCTATTTCCTAGACTTTAATCAAATAAAAGCAGTTATCAGTACTCTAGTCCTCAATTAATGTAAGCTAATATGATTTTTGGATCCTTACAAATTGTACATGTAAGCGTGTACCCATGTATATAAATCTCTATCCCATGTGCACAAAATACATAAAAACAAATACACCAAAATATTACTAGCTAGATTATAGATACTTTTAATCTTTACCTTTTTCCTCAATATTTTATATTTGCCGTTAGTTCAAAAAAAAATTTTTTAATGCTTCCTGTTGCTCTCTTCCTCTCATCAGCACTAGTTAATATTATTTTCAAAAAGAGTATGCCCTGACCTTGGGGAACCAGAAGGTTTTAGTTAATTAGCATTATGAGGAAGCAGAGTAAGGATAAAAATAAACCAGGAAATAGGATGCAATGGACCCTATGTTAACACATCAAAAAACTGGAATTTAGAATTCTGATCTTAGAGTATAGGATTTCCAGTAACATATGTTCTTTCCATAAAATAATGATTCTTCCTTTATAGTTCTAGCAGTAACTATGTACACCAATAAAATAGTTACACACATTTAGCTCTGTGCCTTATGAAGTGTTTTCACTTATTATTCTTTGATCTTATATCATCACTGATTACATTACTTTAAAATTCATACGCTAAATGAATTTCATACTGTTTTTTTAAAAAAGGAGGCCTCATCTTTTTACACATTATTACTGTTCATGATAATGTTGTCTCATGGAAAAACAGAGTTGCGGCAAAGGGCCAACTAACTCAAAGCAATACATCGCTCTGAATTCTTTCAATTAGGGATCTCAAAACATTATTGCTTAACTGGTGCTTGCAATACCATACTAAGGCTTATGGTGATAAGAGTGACACCCATTATACTATAATTAACAACAGAAGGGGACAGCAAAATGCAGAATCACAAACAACTTCTCCTACTTAACTGGCAGAGAAAAGAGGGGCAGCACAAAGCAGTGGCTGGGAGTTTGGCGTCTGGAGCCGACTATCTGGATTCAGACTCTGACCCTGCCACTCATGTATGACCCTGCACAAGTTACTTAACTTCATCTTGCCTGAGTTTCCCCATCTATGAGGGAGAGAGGAGAATAACCATATCTACCAGCAAGGTTAAATAATTAAATGAGTTACTATTTGTAAAGTGTTGGCACATAATATTTGTTAAAAGTAAAAGAAAAACCCTGAAACTAAAGTTCAAACACTTTATTAAATAACAAAACAATCATAGGGATGCAGAAAAACCAAATTAGATAATTCAGAATACTGCATCCTCAATTTCTGAACTTCTTAAAAAGGTGTGGTTTTCAACTATCCCTTAGCAAAAGTACAAACTGGTCAAGTATAAATGACTTTCAGAGATGCCATAGAAGAGTTTGGCTGGATACAGATAAAGCGCCTTTTTGCTTCTATAAATTGAACAGAAAAATGTTCTGTCTTTAAGACAAGTTTTAAGACACAATAAATACTAGCATCAACAGGTCACCTCAGTTGCTCTTGTTGACTACCAAAAAAAGGCAAAAATGCTGATCTCAATGTGTCAAATCTGTTTAAAGTTTAGATGGAAGAAATGAGCAATCACATAAAATTAAGACTGAAGCCAACTTCCTAAAGAAATGGAGTGTCCCAGGTTAAGGCAAGATAAGTACAGGCTAAAAGACATTTTATCCTGCCAGAAAGCAAGGAAGCACTCAACGAACAACCAGGTCAGATCAAAATGGACACAGCAGCCACCTCAAGAGACTCTCACTGGCCAAATGTGAGACAACCGATCATCAAAAAGAATAACACCTAAAGTGAACAGAAGGAAAAAAAAAGAATTACAGTCAAAATCAATGAAATTAAAAACAGGAAAATAGAAAAAAAAAAAAAAGCCGGCTCACTGAAAATATAAATCAAACTGTTAAACCTCTAGCCAGACTAATCAAGAAGTTCAAGACCACCCTGGCCAACATGGTGAAATCTCCACCTCTACTAAGAAATACAAAAATTAGCTAAGCACGGCGGCATATGCCTGTAATCCCAGCTACTTGGAAGGCTGAGGCAGGAGAATCATTTGAACCCAGGAGGTTGAGGTAGCAGTGAGCCAAGATCGCACCACTGCATTCCAGCCTGGGTGACAGACTGAGATTCTGTCTCAAATTAAAAAAGAAGAAGAAGAAAAAGGAGAGAAGGCACAAATTACTAATGTAACAAATGGAAGAGGGGTCATCATTACTTATCCCAAGTACATTAAAAGTACAACAAAGGAATACTATGAACAACTTGAACAAACCTGTAACTATTAAAGAAACTGAATCAATAATCTGAATAGATCTATATCTATTAAAAAATTGAATTGATAGTTATTAATTTTTTAAAACAGAAAATGCCAGGCCCGAAGTTTTACTGGTGAATTCTTCCAAACATTTAAGGAAAAAAAATGTGATACCAATTCTCTACAACCTCTTGCAGAAAATAAAAACAGAAGGAACATTTCCTGACTTATTCTAAAAGAGCAGCATTATTCTAATAATAATAATAATAATAAAAATAAAACAAAGAGATTGTAAGAAAAGAAAGCTACAGACCAGTATCTTTCATGAACATAGGTAACAAAAATCCACAACAAAATATTAGTAAATTGAATCCATTGATGTAGAAAAGGAATTATTCACCATAACCAGGTGAGATTTATCCCAGGTATACAAGGCTGGTTCTAAAATCTACTAATGTAACCCTAACCCACCACATAAACAGGCTAATGAATATAAATCAAACGGTCATATCAATGGATGCAGACAAAGCATCTAACAAAATCTAACACCACTCATGATGAAAACACTCAGAAAACCGAGAATGGAGAAGAATTTCCTCAATTTGATTTTTTAAAAAAAATCTACTTTACTCCCCTCAAAAAACCCTCTACAGTGAACATAGTACTTAATGGTGAAAAACTAGATACTTTCCCCCTAAGAACAAGAATAAGGCAAAAACGTCTCCTCCCATCACTCCTATTCAACATCATACCTAAAGTCCTAAATACTGCACTAAGACAATAAAAGGGAAGAAAAGGCACACAGATGGAGGGGCGACAAGAAATAAAACTGTTTTTGTTTGCAGATGACATGACTGTCTACCTAGAAATTTCTGAAGAATTGAAAAAAAAGAAAAAACCCTCCTAGTTGATACAGCTGTTTCCACTGCGTGTGAGTTAACAATTCTGATACTGCTATAAGATCTACGTTGGAATTGAACAACTAAGTAAATACGTGGTGTGTGCTGGGAGGCAGGTTTCCCGCTACTGGAGGAAATTTACTGGTAAGGGAAGAACCAGGAATGATCCATATGGTGATAGATTAGAGTTGAAGACACTAAGAATTCATGTTTAGCTTATACAGATACAGATGGTTACAAATATTTATGCACATATACTGATATGTAATATTAAATACTTATATGTGTCTATCTAGACATGTAGATATACAGATATTTCTAATATATGAATATATTTCTTTGCTCTATCTGCTGAGAGTACCTAAAAGAAACAACATCCCAGTAGCAACAAGCACACCTAGAACTTTGTTTCTAATACCATTTTCTAATTAAAGGAAACAGTGCTCCTTAGAGAAATGGCTGATCCCAGGACTAGGGTAGAAAACATACAAGATGAGCTGGGAACATCCTGTAGTGCCAGAAAGAAAGTGCTCAGAAAACACCCACGCTGATGGAAGTATGTCAAAGGCACAGAAGCTAACTAAAGGGGCTCCCAATGGCCAAATCTGAAACAATGTGAGTAGCAAAATGAAGTATTATTAGTATTGGACTGTAACACAAAGTATAAAATAAGCAACCATGAGTCCATACTGATATAAATGACTAAATAAATCACTAAATGGGAGAAAATAAAAATCTCCTGCACAGAAGGATTCCAAATATTAATAATTTATGTAGACACTTTGCCATCAAGAAGCAGGACATAACTTTCTACTCTTTAAGTGTGGGCTGTGCATGGTCACTTTTCCCAAATAGTGCAGTATGAAAAGGAGGAAAAAAGAATAACTTTACAATGGAAAAATCTGACAAACATTACTTCACCAGGTGATCAAAATCAAAACCAAGTCATAAATTATGTTAACAGTACATACCCTTGACAGGGTGTGATGAAATGATGCTTTACCTCTGTGGATTTTCCTTCTAGAAACCCATAAGGCTAGTCTAAAAATAAGAAAAACATTAGACAAATTCCAATAAAACGGTATCCCACAAAATATCTCAGCAGTCATGGTCATCAAAAAAAGGAATATCTGAGAAACTCACAGCTAAGAAATCCTAAGGAGATACGACAAAATGTAATGTGGTATCCCAGATGGGATCTTGTAAAAACAAAACAAAACAAAACAAAAACACTAGCTAAAAACTAAGAAAAGCTGAATAAGCTATGGATTTTAGTGAATAATGTACCAATAATTTTCACTAACTGTAACAAATGTGCCATGCAAACATATGATGTTAATTATAGGAGAAATTGGGTGTGGGGTATATAGAAACTATAGTATATACTCAATTTTTCTGTAAAACCAAAACTTCTACAAATGAAGACTATTTTAAAAAGAATGACTGAAATGATCATAAAACTTTTGAAAAATCAAAAATCCCTGTGACACAGAGAGAGTGAAAGTTATGTGCCACTTTTTGGAGATGACTACTAACCAATTTTCAAAACCGGTATGTTAAAAAGTTGGTATGTTAAAGAGAAATAAAAATTTATCTCATCTTGTTAGGAAGAACTGTAGTTCAATCCTAGTTGACAAGGGGGAAAGGTCTTTTTAACAAAGGAAAGCTGGTTAATATTAATAGATCAAGAAGGATGATAGGTGGGAGGTCCAGGTGGGCAGATCACTTGAGGTCAGGAGTTTGAGACCAGCCTGGCCATTATGGTGAAACCCTGTCTCTACTAAAAATATGAAAATTAGCCAGGCGTGGTGGCATGTGCCTGTAGTCCCAGCTACTCGGGAGGCAGAGGTGACAGAATCGCTTGAACCCAGGAGGTGGAGGTTGCAGTGACCAGAGATGGTGCTACTGCACTCCAGCCTGGGTGACAGAGCGAGACTCTGTCTGAAAAAAATAAAAATAAAAAACAAAAAAGAAGGATGATAGGGTTAGAAAAACAAAAAAACAAAAACAAAAAAACACCATTTGCAAGCCCAAATGAAACAACCGATTCAAAGCTCACCAAAAGACTCTAAACACATAGGCTGCTGGAAAACAGAATATTCACAGGGAACCAAAATGTCATCTCACTGATCAACTGCTGATTGTCAAGGGGAAACCCATCGTTATAATGGATAGATCTGGTGAATACCATCTTAACACCAAATGATCACACTTTAGGCAAACCACCTGATGCCTGTGTTATGAGTCAATATAATGTACACAGGAATAACTAAGCCAAAAAAACTAAATATAATCCAGCCTTTAGACTCAATCTTCTACTTTAGGAAACACAGTGGGAACAGAGATACAAGTTAATTGCTACAAGAAAACAATCAGACAAATCCAAAATATGGGAAACATTCTATGACAAATGGCCTGGTCTCTTCAAGAAGCCAGTATCATAAGTGTAAAAAACAAAAAAATAGAAAACAGGACAATTGTAGTATGTTAAACGTGACTAAAGCAACAACAATCAAATGTAGTTCATAAACTGATTCAATATTGGTTTGAAAAAGTTGACCTTTTTGGAGAAGAGGGGCAGAACAAGATGGAAGAATAGGACTCCTCAGTGATTGCCCCTAACAGAAACATCAATGTGAACACTATCCATGCACGAAAACATCTTCACAAGAGCTAAGGAAATAAGGTGAGAAATCACAGTATCTGATTGCAGCACAAACTGACCTTTTGGGGGAATAATTAGCAAAACTTGAATATGAACTAGATATTAAGGGCTTAAGTATGACATATGTAACAGAATGTGTTTACCTTTAGGAGAGACATAAACAAATACGACAAAAAAGCTAACAACTACAATATCCAAATGAAGTATACAGGTGTTTACCATAATATTCTTTCAATGTGTATGTCTGAACATTCTTCAGTTGGGAGTGATATGAGAGAATGAAGTCACTTTAAAATGTGGGTGAGGACGGTGGCCAAAATGTTCAGTTTTAAGGAACCAAAAAACAGTAATAGCCGATTCTACTGACAGGTGTAACAAAGAAACACACTGATCTTAAACCAGGTTCCTATGACACATATACTGGAAGATGGAGCCAAAAAAGAGAGGGCATCACTTTACCAAACAATTCCTATCCTCAAAGTTTAAAATATCAACCAAAACTCTGCTGATAAAACCTTCTGAAATACACCCAGTATCTATCATTTTCTCAAGGGCTATTAAAGATATATCATTTTTTCCTCAATTATAATGATTAAGATGGATGGAAAACTTTGTAATTTTGAAATTTAAGAAGTATGGGAATAGCTTAGAGAATCAAAAACAAAAACTCTTTAAGACCTTACATTTATTTTCATACACAGATGAAGATGGCATCCTAAATCAAAATCAGTATCATTTTGTATCTCTCATATAAATAATGGGTTCTACGAAATTACATTTGTTCTGCAATCCCTTACATACTAGGGTTGGGCAGATTTATACTGCTATAAACACAACCGTAAGTGCAGCCCCAAAGTTGACTCCTTCAATTAATGACTCAGTATCCTAGGGTTTCTCTGCGAAATTTTAAAATTTTATTCAACATGACTAAGTAGATACTTCTCAAAGCCACCCCCATAATACCTAGATTACACAGTCTTTTAATTATGACAATTTCATTACAACAAATATCTCAGCTCCTTTTATACATGACTGCCCTTTTACACTCCTAATAGACATGAAAATGTTACCCTATACCTTTATCTTTTCTAAACTTTGCAAAAATATCTAGTTTTTTCTGCCATTTTCCCCTCCCATTTCTATTTCCAAGGCGATTTCCCCCTTTTCTAATAATTCCTATACTCTGTAGAAACTGGTACCCAAAATCTTACCCCTAGGAAAAACTGAAATCACATACACTACAATTTCAAATAGAGAATCTTATGACATAAACCTTGATCAACCTAACAAATCATTTTCCTTAAAATGGTGAACTAGATAATTCAAACCAATTATCTTACTGGGAGCAACTAGAAAAACTGGACACCTGCTCAAGTCCCCAGTAAAAAATATTTTAAAAATCAAAACCAAAAAACCTGTTTGAGGGCATCAGAGTGCCAAGGTAGTGAAAAAGCATGAAGACCAAGATCTAGTAGAATAAGGAAAAGCTCATAAGGGAGCCTGGCATCTGGGGCCGTTTTTCCTCCTGATGGGATCTGCTAATTCCAAAGAGTGGCTGAGAAGCTGAGCTTGAACTTGCAACAGATTTACATGACTAGAGATGATTAAATATTGGAGTTAAGGGTTCAAGAAAGTGTGGGGGTGGGGGCGTGTGGGGCTGATAACACCCCTGGCTTTCTGCTAGGACTCCAAGGGGTCATATCCCAGAAGTAAATAAAACAAAATAGACCAGCCTTCGTAGACTCTGGAACCCAGTTTTGAAACATTATAGTCTCTGACTGGATTAAGATGATGCAGGATTGCTAGTGCCACTAGCTTGCCTCCTGCCAAAAGTCAACAAAAATCCTCTCTAGAAGGAGACAGCATCATTCCCAAACCTTAAATTATCTATATAATTTTTATTACATAACGTCTTAAGTTATCCAACACAGACATGCTTAATATATTCAAAAAAGTTTTTTGGTTTTTTTTGAGAATCATGAAAGACTGGCACAGTACAAAACTCTGCTAACTTCAAAATTTCAAATACTTTACTTCATAATCCTTACGTTCATCTCCGATGAATTCTTTAGGAATTCCCACAGCTGTTCTATGCCCTCCTTACTGCCCTTCAGTCCCCATGCACTTGAAAACTTCACGTACTAAAGTAAGAAAAATCAGTCATCCAATCTAAAAGGAGTTCATACACTCACAGACGACCCTCTAACCTGTCTTCTCTGTATATTACCTGAGAGGGAACATACTCCACTAAGTTGCCACAAGAGAGTGAACTCTATCGGGGAGACACCATAGGTTTTCCAACATTTTACAACATAATCCATTACACACACACCTCTGTGTGTATCTCTATATAAATATACTCACACATCTATGGGAAACACAACTTTCAAAAAATTCTGAACTACAGTAATCAACACACTGTGGGAACATAAGCATAGACACATAGATCAATGGAACAGAACTCAGAGTCCAGAAATAAATCTGCCTTTTTTTCAAGAATGCCCAAGACAATCTGGTAAGAAAGAATAGCATTTTCAACAAATGGAGCTAGGAGTACTGCATGTCTACAAGCAAAAGAATGACCTCATATACGTTCCTCATACTGTACACCATAAAATTAACTCAACATGGATCACAGACCTAAATGTAAGAGCTAAAACTATAAAACTCAGAAAAAAACGTAGAAGTTGTCTTCATGACCTTGAGTTAAGCATTGGCTTCTTATAAAATATTCCAAAAGCACAAGGGAAAAACAAATACGTTGTATTTCTTCATTGAAATTAAAACTTTTTGTGCTACAAATGATGCCATCAATAAAGTAAAAAGACTACCTCCAAAACAGGAGAAAATATTTATAAACCATACATCTGTTAAGCAACTTATATCTCTAATATATAAAGAACTCTTTGGCCAGGCGAGGAAGCTCATGTTTGTAATCTCAGCACTTTTTGAGGCCAAGGTGGGAGCATCACTTGAGCCCAGGAGTTAGAGCACCTGGGCAGCACAGTGAGACTCCATCTCTACAAAAAAAAATTTAAAATTAGCAGGGCACACCTGTGGTCCTAGCTACTTGTGAGGCTGGGGAGGGAGGATCACTTGAGGTAAAATTTTTTGTACTAAAAATACAAAAAAATTAGCCAGGACTAATGGCAGGCACCTGTAATCTCAGCTACTCAGGAGGCTAAGGCAGGAGAATTTCTTGAACCTGGGAGGCTGAAGTGAGCCAAGAGCACACCACTGCACTCTAGCCTGGGCGAGAGAGCAAGACGTCACCTCAAAAAAAATAAAAAAGAGATAGCCAGAATGAGCAAAACTACAAAGAAGAAAGTAGGTTAAGTGGCTGTTTAGGGCCAGGGAGAGTGGTGTATGTGCGTTTGAAGAAATGGGGAGTGACTGCTAGTGAGTATGAGGTTACTTTCTGGGGCGACAAACATGTTCTAAAGTTAGGTTGTGATGATGGTTCCATTATTCCAGGAATATACTAAAAAAGCTTTGAGCTGTGTATTTCAAATAGATAACTATAATGGTATGTGAATTATACCCCAATAAAACTGTTAAAAAATTCTTAGTCCCTTATTATACATGACACGCTATGGTATTTTCTACTTCATTTCTTTTAAAAACATAACAGAAGTTGTGATCTCCTAAATTCATTCTATAACCTACTAATGGGTCATGACTAACAGTTTGAAAGCACTGCCACAGAGTCCTACCTACAACACTAAAACTTATAACCACCGTCTCCTGTATCAGGACTAATCCCCTCATACCTCACATCCCTGCTGATGGTCACCAGAAAATGTCCAGTTCTCCCTGGTTATCTATTATTCCCTGAATTCTCACTGCCATACTGCTGTGTACGTCCTCCATTTGACTCAATTCTTCATCCTCCTAATTCCTTTACTTGGCCTTCTGAAATTCCCAATTTGTGACAAGCAAACTCAGCCTGTTACACTACCTTTATCCTTTCTTGTCACTGTCTATCCTCCCTCCAATTCTTCCTTATTCAGTGAGGACATGACAACTGGTTTACAGTATGTACCCTTACTCCCCTCACTAGTTGCTGATTTCACCACACATGCAGACTGACCCTTTTTTAATACCTCAGACTTTTAACTCATTGGCCTCCTCACATTCCGGACTTGTCTCTGAATTCCAACTCTGCAGCCCACACCCAAGGTCATCCTGAGCATCAATAATGTCAATAATTATCATACTTGTGAAATCTCTCTTTCAGATATCCCACTCTGACCATGGCATTCAATCTTTCAAATTAACTTACTCAAACCCTGTGGCCAGTTACATACTCAACCACCACCCCACAATAAGCATGCTAGTTAAAAGGCCCTTATTTCCCTTGTCCCCTTTTCCTTCTTTTGTACTGATCTGGTGTGATGGTTAGCTGTAAGTATCAATTTGGCTAGGCTGTAGTACCCAGTTATTCAAACAATTATGTAGTTGCTGTGAAGGTATTTTGTAGATGTGATTAATATCTACAAACAGTCAAGTTTAAGTACCAGAGCTTATCCTTGATACCGTGGGTAGGCCTCATCCAATCACTTGATAAGGCTTTAATAGCAAAAACAAGTTTCCCTGAGAAAAACAAAATTCTGCCTCAAGGCTGCAGTATTAACTCCTGACCAAGAATTTCCTGCCTGTCCTACAGATTTCAGACTTGCCAGCCCTCAAAACAACAAATGCCTTAAAATCTCAGTCTATCTATCTATAACTCAGATTGGTTTTGTTTCTCTGGAGAACTCTACTACACCTGGCAAAATCTCACCCTGGGTAATCCAACCACCTGCCTTATCTGTGCCTGTAACTAATCAGCTAAATAATGCTGGGGGCGGGGGGGTGGTCACAAAACCAGGTTGACTGATATCACTTTAACTTCAAGATTTTATACCTTAAATGAACAATCAATACTTCTTGACAAACTGCTTCAAACTCCTCACACTCCCATCCCTTTCTGCCCATATGAATCTCATGCTTCACTGAGCAAACAAACCACAAGAGAAGATGAAAGCCAGGAGAACAGGTCTTCATCTTCCAACTTCCAAACTTCCTTACAAGGGCACACTTTTCCACATTTCCTCCTGTTAGATGGAAAAGATTTCTCCTCTAATGAGGGCCAAACTCTCTACCTGTACTCTGCATCCCCTTTCCTACATACAGCAATGCCATTTTCACTCAATTTCTGAGCCTCACAATTTCCTTTATCTACCAACCCATTTCTTTGTTCACTTTAGAGCTAATCTTAAAAGAGTGGTCTACACCCACTGTGTCAGCACTTGCTCATATCTCACTCTTTTTCAAAGTGTTTCATTCAGGGGCTAGGTGTGGTGGCTCACGTCTATAATCCCAGCAATTTGGGAGGCTGAGGTGGGAAGATCACATGAGGCCAGGAGTTTGAGACCAGCCTGGGCAACACAGTGAGACCCCATCTTTACAAAAAACTTAAAAATTAGCCAGCCGAGTCCCAGCTACTTGGGAGGCTGAGACAGGAAGATCCACTTGAGCCCAGGAGTTTAAGGCTGCAATAAGCTATGATCACACCACTGCACTCCAGCCTGGGCAACAGAGGGAGATGGTCTTTTAAAAAAAAAAAAAAAAATCATTCATTGTTTTTTAACCATCTTCAACTTGGCTTCTTTCTTCCTACTTTAATAAAATCGTCAAACAAGATCACCAACAACTTCCCATATAATCTCTCTATGCCTGTTTCCTCATGTATAAAATGGGCCTAACAGTGCCCACCTTGTAGGGTTGCTATGTGATGTTTAAATAATTTAACATACATAAAGCACAAGAATAGTGGCTGATACATGATAGGCACCAAATAGGGTATGTATTAGTTATTATACTATTAGGATAGTCTGGATTCTTGTTTTCCGAAGGTTCTAACTTTTTGTTCTTAGTTACTTAACAATGTATGGGTCCTTGAGCAGAAAACCGCCTCAGCTTTTTGGTGGGAGCAGGGGAAGGGAAGAAGAGACAGAAAATAAACTATTTAATCCCCATTAAGCAATGAGATCTCTACTGAAGTTCAGCTCAGTATCTAACTACCATATAATTTTATAAGGATGAGCGACCTGCCTCAAACCCAGTCACCAAATCAAACTCACTCTTTGCACTCTCTCACTCCTGTGCTTTCCTGACTTGCTGATTTCAGCATTTTTCCAAGCTTAAGACCCTCCTGTCTATATTCATTCACTTCATACTTCTACATACCTTGACCTCTGACCGTACGCTCTCTGACACCAGACTAAACTATATTTCAGGGAGCTGCCTCTGGCTGCTAAGCACATAGAAAGCAGCCTATATGTATAGTCACGCCTTGCTTAAGGACGGGGATACCTTCTGAGAAACGCATCGTTAGGCAATGCCGTCACTGTGTGAACATCATGGAATGTACTTACACTAACCTAGACAGTATAACATACCTAGGCTATAATATGGTGTAGCCTATTGACCCTAGTACAGCATATTACTGTACAGCATGTTACTGTACTGAATGTTACTGTACTGAACCTGTACAGCATGTTACTGTACTGAATACTGCAGGCAACTGTAACACAACGGGAAGTATTTGTGTATCTAAACATAGAAAAAATAGAGTAAAAATATGGTATAATTTAATGGGACCACTGTCACATATGTGTTCTGTCACTGACTGAAACCTCACCATGGGGTACATGACTGTATTATCAAATAAGACACAAGGCAGTTAACTGCTATTACATTTGCTATCAAGTGATTGATCCCCAACTTGTCCATTTAACATTTTGAAAACCACAGTTCATTTCAAGTTACATTAACTTTAGAAAGAAAACTTCACACTACTTTAAGTATTCCCATAATCCCTCCCTAATTTCATTATTATTCATAACCTTTAAATACTCAATAGATAAACATATATTTTGGCTCTCGTTTCACATATAATGGAGGAAAACTATAATCTTCTAAAAATCACCACTATGAATGCAATAAAAAAAATATAGCGGTATTAAAAAGTTGGGGGAGGGAGGAGGTAAAAATCAAAGGAAACAAAAAAGCTGGCATGACATATCAGAAAAATCAAAAATTCAACTACAAAACTATTAGAAATAATAAATATTCTACAGGGGGGTTATCATTTAATATATAAAAAATATTAACTAATTTACAAAATAAAAAAGCTTTCTTATATAAAACCAGATAGAAGATAAAATGGAAAAAAAGATGCCATTTCCGGCAGGAAAAAAAAAAAAAAAAAAAAACAGAAAAACTTAAATATATAAAATAGCAAAAAAAAAAAAAAATTCTTTTTAATGTTTAAAAATGCTATCAGGAACCCAAAATGAGACTTCAACAAATAAAAAGGTTAAGTTTTTCCTATTCTTGGATATAAAGGTACAACATCATAAAGCTGTCACTTATTTTTTAAATACAAAGAAATCCTAACAGTAAACTGAATCCATGTAATAGAAGTCAATCACTGGGGAGCAAGGTAACTTGAAAAGGATGTACAAAACGCTTCTGGGTGATGGAAGTGTTCTGTATTTTGATCTGGGGTTGCACAAGTGTATACATAAGCAAACTTATTGGACTGTAATGCTTGTGCATCTAGCTGTACATAATTTTACCACAATAAAACAAAAAAACTGATCCCAACAGAAAGACTGGCAGAGGAGGGGTACAGACTAGACTAGATGGGTTGTTTCTAAAAGTTCATATAAAATAAACAAGATAGAAGCCAGAAAAATACTTCTGAAAAGAGAAATAAAAGGGAATTAGACCTAGCAGAAAACACAGCATATGCTACAATAATAAAAGCAGGATGGCTTGGGTCCCAAACAGGCGGATGGGTCAGTGGGACCAATGGTACCAAATACACGTGGAAACTTTGTAAATGGCAAAAGTGGCATTTTAAATCAGTAAGACAAAGATGGACTATTTAATACATGGTGTAGGGGCAACTGGATGGATATCTGGTGAAGAAAATAAAGTTGGAACTATACATAATATCCTACCATAGATTGGAAAACAGCAAATTGGGGAAAAATATTTCCAAAAAATAGCATGGAGCCAATCTGTAAAATTAATCCTACAAATCCAGGAAAATGAGCAACAAAGCAATAGAAAAATACGCAAAGACAAGGACAGTTCAAAATAAAGAAAATACAAACAGTCCTTAAAAGACGAAAGATGTTTAAGGGTAACAAGAAGCAGGCATCCTTACACAGTGCTGGTGGAATGGAAGTTGGACAACCTCTACAGGCTTCACTTCAGCAATACATAAAATTACAAATGCATATACACTGGCCTAGGAACTCTACCTCTGGAAATTTATCCTATGCATTTAAGTGCAACATGATGTATGCACAAGGTAATCCACTGCACCATGGTTTTTGATAGCAAAAGTCTGAAAACTACCTAAATATGCATCAAAAAGGAGTTAAATGGTACACCAGTATAATGATGTTATAGACTGTCTGTGTCCCTCCAAATTCATATGTTGAAGCCCTACCCTCCAACTTGATAGTATTTGGAGGAGAAACCTTTAGGAGGTAACTAAGCTTCTCATGTATTAGGTCATGAGGGTGGAGTCCCCATGATAGGATGAGGAACAAACTAGAGCTCTTAGGGGCCATGTGAGGATACATCCAGAAACCAGCCACCTGTAAAGCCAGGAATAGGGCCCTCAACAGGGAACCAAATTGGTTAAGTAGCCTAATCTTGAACTTCCCAACTTCCAGAACTGTTAGAAATAAATTTCTGTTGTTTAAACCACTCAATCTACGGTATTTTGATATAGCACCCCAAACAGAGTAACACAAATGGAATACCACAAAGATGTTAAAAAAGATGTTAAAATACCACAAAGATGTTAAAAAAAGCATGCTATTTACATACTGATATGACTGATATAAAATAATATCTCAGCTATATTAAAAAAAAAAGCAGGCCACATGCGGTGGCTCACACCCATAATCCCAGCACTTTGGAGGCCAAGGCAAGTGGATCACCTGTAATCCCAGCTACTCAGGAGGCTGAGGGAGGAGAATCACTTGAACCTGGGAGGCAGAGGTGGCAGTGAGCCGAGACTGCGCCACTGCACTCCAGCCTGGGCAACAAGAGTGAGAATCCGTCTCAAAAAACAAACCAACAAGCAAAAAACAAAAAATCAAAGGGTGGTACATATTGCATCCATCAACTTAGATGAAATATAAAGGGAGGAAGCAGAGCAAAGGCTACACAGTACTGTATATATGTATGATACCTATCCTTCATTGGCAAAGCCAAAATCCATAAAGCTGTGAAAAATACATTTTTAAAATAAGTTTAGTACAAACATATTTGGTAGCAAAACCTGACGAGATGTAGCATAAGATTTTATAATCTTTATTCACCCCACTTGTATTTGTTATGCTTTTATAAAAATATTAACATCTTTGATTATTTCTGGGTTTTTTATTTTTTTTTATTTTTTGAGACAGAGTCTCACCTCTGCCGCCCAGGCCGGAGTGTAGTGGCACGATCTCGGCTCACTGCAACCTCCACCTTCCAGACTGAAGTGATTCTCCTGCCTCAGCCTCCTGAATAGCTGGGATTACAGGCGCGTGCTACCACGCCCAGCTAATTTTTGTACTTTTAGTATAGATGTAGTTTCACTATGTTGGCCAAGTTGGTCTCAAACTCCTGACCTCAGGTGATCCACCCGCCTCAGCCTCCCAAAGTGCTGGGACTACAGGCGTGAGCCACCACGCCTGGCCTATGTCTGAATTTTTTACAGAAATGCTAATGTGTTTAATTACGAGGCTACAACCTCTTACTAGGGATTTTGGATAATATGGTAGATGCGCTATCTTATCTTCCTACAATTGCAAAAAAAGAAGCCTTCATTCTAAAATACATCTGGACCAAGGATTCTGAACAAAGGATTACACACTTACACACACATAAACTATCTTTGGAAGTATTCACAGGAAATTTAAGTTTCCAGGTAGAAGAACTAGGTGGCTACACACAGTAGAAAAGGAGATTCTTTATCTTTTTAAATCTTTGGAATTTTGAGTCAAAGTGAATTAATTACTACTTAGTCAAAATATAAAATGTAAACAAAGTAAAATATTAAGACTTTTAAATTCTCAATAGTAACAGACAAAGCTAGATACCTGGGTTTTTGTTTGTTTTAACTGAAAAGTGACCCTTTCTCAGGTCACAGAGAAATCCATACAGCAGGAGCTTTTCTTTATCTTACCTTTGATTGACCCAATGGCATCTGAAAGTAAAGAGAGCCATCCTTTCTGGAATAAGTCAGAAAATGGTGATTTTTCTACCCAATTAATGACTTTTAGGAAATAGCATCTTATCAATGTTTTTGATGTTTCCTGCCGAGCAAAGCAAGTGCTTGTATGTGGCTGTTTTTCGTTTCTAGTGTCCCCAGAAATATGGTAGGTGGCGGGCTTGAGTCTCTCAGCACCGAGAAGCAGTACTGGAGGCCTACACTTCTCAATACTGGAGAGAGACTTTAAAAAGTGTTTCAAGTACAGATCTAGCCTTACATTGTAACAGCTCCAATACAAAGGAGATTGAGAACTCTGGTTAGTACCTGAACAGCATCTTTTCTACTGTCAGCTTTTCATATTTTTCATATACTTATTTTGATACCCTGTTGTATTCCAGAATGAATTTATAAGGTTTGTCTTTTCTTATGATTTGGATTTTGACTAATGTGCACCACACTCTCAACTTAAACCAGGAATCAGAAAAGATACCTTGCTTTCTGAGGTTTATCGAGTGAGTACAAAGGCATGGCAAGAGACACAAGGTTTGGAAGGTCCCAAATGCCCCAATGACAAAAGAAATTCCTAATGAAATGACTAACAATATTTGCTTCCTTGTGTTAGGACATAAATGTGCTTACGTTAATCCTTATCTTCTATCAAATTATACTCGGCTCACTGAGGGTAGAAACTGACTTCTATTTCCTTTGGCTCCCACATCATCGAATACCTGGATTGGTATAATGCAATGCTCAGTAAATATTGCCGAAGTAAAAACCAGTGTCATCTCATAGTAGAGTAGATGTTCTCAAGAAGGAACAAGAAATTTGATCTACCATTATAACCATACAAACGCTAAACAGAAGACTTAGAAAAACACAGAAAATACAGAAAAGATAATATTTCTAAGTAGTACTAATAAATAATCTCCCTCATTTTTTAAGAGGCCTCCATGCCTCAATGAATTGTTGTGGTTACCAGGTCTCTGACAAATTTGCAATCTTCGCAGAATCAAAGATCCCAATAACACTAAATTTAAAAGATGTGACAGCATTCCATTTTCTTCAAATGTGTCACATGATAAAGCTATTCGTAGTTCCTAAATTCTCATTCCTTTAGATGTCTATAATAAACCTAGGAAAGCGTAGGCAATTTTCTGCTGTGGGAAAAGGCAAAAAATCGTGAAAGTGGCAAATATGTTCCCTTCAATATATGCTTTTGGAACATTTCCAAATTTTAAGATAGAGAGGATTACTGGTCCAAATGTTAATATAAATCATCTCAGTCAATTCAGATTATATGAGACGATCGAATTTTCTCCCCCAGAGATGCAGAGTGAAACAAATGGCATATTCTGGAGAATTAGAATGGACACTGTGCATTAAACTGGTTTGACATTTACTTGGCATTTTATGTTTGTTCAAAGTTAAAAATAAGTGATAACAATAGCAAAAACTACCTGAATACTTATATCTACCATTCCAGGCACCATACCAGTACCAGGCACTTTACATGCAGTACCTTATTTAAACCTCACAGACCTATGAGGTTATGTGCTATTATTATTCTCATTTGACAGACAATAAAACAGGCCCAAATATGTTATATAACCTGAACGAGCCTATACCACAGTTAGATTGGAGCACGATTAGAACTCAGGCTGACCTTAAAACCCACACTAGCAACCACTATAAGGTTTGGGTTCCTTAACTTTCTAAAGAATGGCAGATTTTAACTAAATCTGAAATACAATAAAGAGTAACAGCAAACACAGGCATGTCTCGTATTTGTGATATAACCCCCCTCCAAGAAAAAGAACGGAAGCTACTAAGTTTTCCAAAAAGGTGTCTCTCCTGTCTCTCTCTCTCTCTCCCCCCCCACACACATACATACACACACATACACACACACACACACACACACAATTTTAAAAACTGGATTTCAGTGAAATTTGGCTTGCACAGAGATGTGAAGTAGGCTTTTGTTTGGCAGGAGCCCTTTCATATACCTTTTAAAAGAGCATAAATTCACTGTTCAGAGATGCCTTAAGTCTCATCCCTGACTATAAGCTTCCTGAGGATAATGAACTCTTCATTTTATGTCTTCCACAAAATCTCCGAGAGCATAGGGTCTCATGAGAAGGCATAATGCTGTGGAATAAAAAAAAAATCTACCTTTCCAAGAATCTCCAGCTTATGGCGAAGTCTTCCATTTGTTTTCTAAGTCTGGATATTAAAGAAAAAATTTAACTCAACCATTTTTTTGGCTTCTGAAAATTACAAAATTCTAACTTTGACTACTGTTCTTAACTTGGGCTTCTGATTATCACCCAAGAAGGGCTCTTTTTGTCCTAGTATGTTTTCTCTAGAACCACCTATCTGAGGAACAAGCCTTCTATAAAAAAAAGTTCTGACAGCCTGAGTTTATAGTTTTAAAGCCAAAAACATTAAGGCACTTGCCTAAAGCTCCAGAACTTGTTGATGACAAAGTCCAGATGGCAGAACTGAGAAATGAACCTAGGTCTGATTCCTGGATTGCTCTAGCTCCACCTATTGACCTGAATGACAGGGTAACTCATTTCAATACTTCTGTCACCTTTCAGTCAAATCATTTCTGAAATCAAAGTTCAACTTAACCTGCATTAAGAGTAAAAATGCAAGGCTTCTAAATGTTCAGGTAAAGAGCATATGATGAAGACAATCAGCATCACAGTTCACTGACATAGTCAAATGATTCATATATAAAGCTATGCGGTTATAATGACTTCCTTGGACTACGTGAATCAGAAAGGCTACTACCCATACCATTGACTTGACCAGAGACCTCTAGAGCGCTGGAATCCTAATGTCAGACATTATTTTGTATTTCTACTCGTGCAACAAAGCATCTCAACCATGTAGATGACTCAAATATGTCAAAATTCAACCCGCTGGCAAAGCTGACCAACAAGAAGCAGGCTCCTATTCAACAACCTCTTAGCACTAGGATAGTTGGGGACTAGTCATTTAACAACAAATTACTTCAAGTTGTTTCACTGAACATCTCATCCTCCCAAGGTCACTTCGATAATATCAGGCATGTAGCAAATACTTAAGATTCTAACCACATTAATTTGTGTACAATGTATTCTTGCACTAACTTCCTTTCCAAATGGCATTTCCCCCGATCTAAAGGAGTGTGAAGGATATAGTTTCCTATTCTGCCAGGACAGGACACTTAAAAGGAGCCCTTTTCATACTTATTAAAGGAATATATTTACTAACAGAATCGATGCTATATCTCTTACTTTAAAGCATAATTTGAAGTGAAATTCAGAGTGACTGCTAATGAATATGGTGTTTCTTCTTGGGGTGATGACAATGTTCTGGAATTGGTGATGGTGATCAATGCACAACATTGTGAATATACTAAAAACCACTGAAATATATACACTCTAACAGGTGAATTTCATGTCAATTAAATTTCAATAAAGCTATTTTTAAAAACCAATAATTTGGAAAACAAAATAACACAACTCTGGTTCTTTACATAGGCTGACTGTGAGCTACTGCCAAAGGATTGTCAGTAACCCCTACTAGAATCTGACATATCTTAACTAGGTAAAGCAATAAAACGTTGGTATCTCAAAGGTTTTCATCCCTCGTCTTAAAAAAGTATCATTTTCTTATTTCTTCATTTCCACTTTACAGCAAATAATAAGCAGCTCATTAATTAGTTCACTCTTTTCGTATTCTTTCAAATCCAAAACAAACGCTAAACTGTTCAGGGAGTGGAAAAGAGCTTTAACTTGGATAAATGAATTATTTTGAGTTTTAGGATCATATTTTGTACCAATGTGTTAACACAAGTTAGAACTTAAAACCAAACATTTCAAGTAAACATTTCCAAAATATTAGAAATATTTCTAATAAAACATTTATGTGGCTTTGTCCTCAATTTTTCACAAAATGAGTCACCAAAAACCTTTCAAATAATATTCACAAAATTGTAAATGCAATCATTTTAGACCCCTACTGAAATACCAGTTTATGTGTGCCTGTGGGCATTACGTACATACACACACAGACACACATAAACTAGTACATACACAGAAACACACACCCCACAACCTACTTTAGTTTATTAAACATATTAAAAAAACATTTAGACAAGATTTTATTTTAGGACAGTGAATGACCTACACGTGATTCAAAAGCCCATGTCATCATAACAGATAATGTACATGAACTGATCATTTAGCCATCTGAAGCGACAGTTGCATGAAGCTTCCAAAACTTTATGGAGAACATTACAGTTTTTTTTTAAGGCTTGAATTTAAATATTATCAATTACAAAGAGCTTTTCATCAATCCGACTTTTATTGAACACTTACTATATTCCAGGCTAGGTGGTGGAGAAACAGATGCAAGACAGGCCTGCCCTCAAGGAAGTCCCATTTTGATTGCTTGCTTTTGTCAGGCACAGCACTAAACATGTTCACTTAGAGCATCTGACCTCCTAGGTTTAACGTTAACCACAGCAGGGGAATCTGAGGTAACCATTACAAATGACTGTAAGGCTGCAAGACTGGAAAAAATAAAATTTAGAAATAAACAAAAGCTGTTGTATATTTAGACCAAATCTAATTCTACTTCCTAACATTACACTTGAACTTCCAGATATACTGCTTAAAAAATGACCCAGAACATAACCATACCTTCCTTAACAGACATCTCTTATGTAATTGTCTCATTTAAAGGTCCATCTATTATACTTCAGTCAAAGCATCCTCTTCCATGAAAGGATACCTTCCTTTACCTTCAAACCAAACCTCTTCATCTGGGTACGGTACCGAACAGTTGCTGAATGAATGAATGAATGAAAAAACATGTTCTAATTGCCAAAGAGGTATTTGCTGGATGCCTATCTCAAAACACAATGGACTGACGGACCAGAATTCTACTGGACAGATCGCTGAATTTCAGAGGTAAAAACGGTAATCACTGGACAATGCCATGTAGTTAACATGTTATTAAATTCGCAATAAAGACCAGGCGGGGAACTTTCAGAAATAAAAACGGAAAGTGTTCATCAGGGTACTTTAAAATGGACTTGGTTCTACCATCTCTGAATCCGGAACACAAATGCGAGACAAAGAGATGGGAGGGTGGGGTGAAAAAGTCAAAAGGTCACCACCGAGTGACCCTCAAGAGAAATGTGCGCTGACCACCGAAGCTCGGGCCAAGCTGGATGGACACCTCCCACCCGAACCACGGGCCTGGGCTGTGCCTCGCAGCCCAGAGCTGCAGGCCATCCCGGCCCTTTTCAGCGCTGCTGCCTGCCTTCGCCCAGAACCTGAGCACAAAGAAACCACCGAGAAGCAAAATACGGTCCCCATGGGCGCGGGGCAGGCTTGGGGACCCGCTGGTAGAAGCCCTCTCCCCGGCTCCTCGCCGCCCCGGAGGCAGCCAGGGTGCGGCGGGCCGCGGAGACGCCTCTGTCCGACCCTTGCCGAAGTGTTTCAGAACTTGCCACCCACCCCCCCGCTCCATTTTCTTCTCCCGCCGCGGAGGCAGGACCCGCGCGAAGAGGACGCGAGAGGACAGGCGGGCGGGGCTCGCGGCGGCGGGCGGGCTGGCGGGTAGCGGAGCGCGCCCAGGTCCCGCAGCCCCACGCCCCCTCGGCCGGCCCCCGCCTCTGCGCCGCTATTGTTCCCGCGCCGCCCCCGCCCGCCGCGCGCTCCCGCCCCCACTCCCGGGAGGGGGTTACGGCTGAGGAGAAGGCGGCGGCAGCGGCACAATAACATAAACACCACGGGGCCGCCTGCCGCCCAGGCCCTGCGGCATCCGCCGCACTCACCCGGCAGCGCAGCGAACGGCGACAGGGAAGCCCGCCAGCGGGGACAGGGGCGGTCTGGGCGGTCGCCGCGGCCGTTACCCAGCTCTGCTCGCCGCTCCGCGATCCTAGCCGCGTCGTCCAGCCTCGGCCGCTCCGCTGAGTAACAGGGACGCGGGCCGTCACCGCGCACGCCCGCCCACGTCATCGCGCAGGGCGCCGCCCCCGCGCCTCCCGAGTGGCCTGCGGGGCGGGGCAGCCCCGGGGCCCGGATTGCGGGGGCGGGGCCGCTGGCCGGGGGCGGGGCTACTCCAGGGGGCTGAGAGAACTTGCGGAGGTCGCCTGGAGGCGGAGCCGCGGAGAGAGCCTCCGAGGGCAGTGGGTGAGGGGCGTGGCCAGGAGCGGGAGGGGCGGGCCCTGTGGTGGCACGTGGCGGCGCGTGGCCCCAGGGGACTGCATCTGGTTGGCGGCGGTAGCCAGGTCGGAGCTTAAGGCTTCGGGCCTCGTCACCACAGGGTTTGAAGGGCAGGTGAGCTTAAGCCAAACTTGCACAGCGAACAGGCAACCCTTCCCGGTACACACCTGAGTGATGAAGAGCTGGTTACCTTGACCGACAGTACGTTCCATGCTGAGGACACCTGTCCGGATCCCAGCAACCTACAGAGAGATAAGTGTTCTCTTCGGCTGCCCCAGTAAAGCTTCCTCCAGTTTTTCCAAAATCCACTTCCTCCGAGATTCCTTGCAAATCCACCTCTTCCCAGATTCCTTGCATTACCTGGTTTACCTCTGAGGCCCCACAAAACGTGTAAATGTTACAGAAGCGATAAATTGACAAGCCTTTAAATATCCAACAACAGGTGGAAAGGCGTTTAAGTTACCTACATCCATGCGGTAGAATACATTTTAGCAATTTAAACGCCATGTGTTCAAGGAATTCTTAACAACACAAGAAAATGTTAACAATATATCATTAAGAGAAAGAAGCAAGAAACAAGTCTTATATATAGAACGATCCCACTTAGTTACTATATATACACATAGAAAAAACCTGGAAAGAAATACACCAAATTATGTTAGCAATGGTTCGTCATTGGACTATGGAATAAAGGGTGACTTGGTTCTCTTTTATACTTTGGGTATTTTCTCATGTTTTCCAAGAGGAATAGTTATGTTCACAATCGGAAACAAGTAAGTTACTTTAATAAAGAATATAAAAATATTTGTTGAATAAATGAATGATTTCAGGTAGACTACTTTCCTATTACATGTGGGGCTGGCCTCTTTCTGGTGATTCTAAAAGCGAACATACAGGTGATTATTCATTCATTCTCTTCCCATTTCCTCTTTCCCTCCCTCTCAACCTTCTTAATTTCCTTCCTTCCATCCTTTATTCCTGCAATAATTATTTATTGCAGGCCCATTCAGTGCCTAGCAGTACAATAGAGTTTACAGATTTAATCACTATACTATGAAAGTAATAACAGTAAATGCAAAATTATCACTGTATTATAATACAAATTGTTAAGGATACATAATATTATGAAACTAACTAATACACTAGTTAGTAAGGCCAGAAAAGATTTCCCTGAGGAACTGTCCCTTGAGCTGGGAATAGGTTTGACTAGACAGAGAATATTTTAGAGATAACTTTGCATGCGACGGTCCTGTGATGAGATTAAGCAGGATAAGATGGAGAACTTCAGGAAAGGCCAGCTCTGCTGGAGGAGCAAGGAAAAAGGCGCTATGAGATGAAGTCAGGAAGATTGGTAAAGGGACCAAACATAGGACAGCCATATTGGCCGTGTTGAAAATCTTTTTATCCTAAGTGCAATGGGAAGCCCCTGACATATTCAGCAAAGAGTATGGCATGGTCAGAATAGCGTCTTGAAAATATTCCTTATTGGAAAGAGGCCAGGTGGATGTAGGAGTAGCCTAGACAGTAAAAGGTGGAGGCTTGATCTAGGGTGATGGTCATGGAAATAGCTGATGGACGTGGGAAGATCTGTGAATTATTTAGGAGGTCCAAGGGGCAGAACTTGCACATTCTCCAAGTGATGGGTTATGTGGGGCAATGAAGAAGAGGGAGACATCAAGGAAGACTCAAAGGTTTCTGGCTTGTGGCCAAGGATGGATGTTAGTGCTGGTTTACCAAGATGGGAATCTTAGAAATGGACCAGACTGGGATGAAAATATCATGAGAGCAGGCTGTTTGGCTGTTTGGCTTTTGAGATGCCCAAAACTGATGTTAAGTTGGTAGTTGGATATACAGAGCTGAGGTTCAGCTAGGTGAGAGACGAATCATTGACAGTGAGTGATGCCTTGAAGCCTTGGGATAGATGGGTCGGCCTAGGCCTGAGCAGAGGGCCTACAACCAGGCTTGGGGAACTTCAATGTTAAAGGGCCACAAAGGGGAAGATGAGTCTGTGATGAGCTGCCAGGGAGATAGAAGGATAACCAGGAGAGAGGTGTTCAAGAAGAAAGAGCTGATCAATAATATTAAACATAAGAGGAGGCTTGGAATCCTGAAGTAATAGAACCAGAAGTGAATTAGTGTGGGCTGGGAAATGAATGGGAGGTGAGAAAATAAAGGTGGTGAATATGGATGAGTTGGGCAGTGAAGTAGGATACAAGCATATTTTACATCTGATGGGAAGACTCTGTTGAGAGGGAGAGGTTGAATACACACAGAAGAGAAGAAAGAAATGTGTGTTTCCAGGGAGAATGGGGTATGATCGAGCACACAGACAGAGGTACTGCCTACTCTTCACCAGTCAAATTAAAGGCCTAGAGGTAACAAAAAACAATACAACCCTTAGAGCTGTTGTGAAGTGAGGGGAGTTGCTGGGAGCAGAGCTCCAGAGTTTCACACCCAGTTATGTGATGCTATTGTCAATAACAGCCTCTGTCTCACTCGACAGAGCGAGCTTCTGACTTAGCATCTACCATAGTCAGTCTCTGATTATCTAACATCTAGAAAGAACTTTCCACACATTTACATATGTGCGTTCGTATGTTTGTGTGTGTGTATGATTTCAGAAAGCATTTTGCTGTTTCTGATGGAATGTAATTATCTCTAATATTCTGCAAATTCAAAATGCTTTTTTGTAACCCAGATGCAGTATTGGGCCACCTTCTTCCTTCTCATACAATTCTTTCTTGTCAACCTATTAGGGTTCCTTGTTAACCTATTAAGGGACTGACTCAGAAAAAGAGGAAAACATAGTGAATTCAGGTTTCTTGTCTCTTGTCCCAGGGAAGCTGTCTTGGGGACACTTGGTCTTTGGATACCTCTGAGGCTGGGATGGGGAAAGGAGAGAAGAGGAACTGTAGGCTTTTCAAACTCAGTCTCTGCTGGAGCCCTCAGGGATGTTCAAGAAGAGGTGGCACTCTGCGAGAGTACCTCTTCCCTTGTCATCCCAGACCACACACACTGGATTGCACTGAAGATGTTTCTTTGGCTAAGGTAGTCAGGTGAATATCACCAAGCTGTTCAGGGTGCAGAAAGTGAAAGTTGAGACTTCAACTTACTTCCTAATTCCCTGACCTCACCCCAGGGGCGGGGGGTTGGGTTGGGGGGAAGGTACTTACCAACTAAAGCCTGCAGAAGGGCATCTCCAAGGACACTGCCTCTGCCCTGACTCCACCTCCAACACCATCCTTCTCTGTTAGCCTTTCTTTCAAGCCTCCCAGTCTCGTCTCCCACCCATGTCTCCGGTCGAGTCTACTTTTCTCCCAACGGGAGGGAGAGGTTCAGCACCTCGGTCAGTCAGTCCCTGACTCAGGGATGTTCTTTGAGAATCTTTCAAGGTAGAGCCTGCTGGCTCCCGATAGAGCGAGACAGACCTTGGATGCATGAATAGAGGAAAGACGAGTGTTCGTATTGTAAATCCATCCTCCAACTGCAAGAACTATGGCTCCTCAGGGGTAGGAAAGGGCCAAAAATGACCCGAGCTCCTCAGTCGCAACTTGAACAAAATGAAGTGGAGACAGAATGGGCAGAACTCTGATTTGAAGTTACAAGTGGTACCCTGTTTTTGCTTGCAAGTACATGCAAGAGAGAATCAACTAAGCTAGTCAAGTTTATAGATTGAGTACACATGCATATTTTCATGGGGAAAAAAGGTCAGTATTTATTCCTCTAAGACGATGGTTTTCAAATTGTGGTTCCGCAGACCAGCATCAGCTGAGAACTTGTCGAAAATGCAAATTCTCATACTCACCTCAGACCGGCTGAGTGAGAAACCCTGAGGAAGAAGACCAGCAATCTGTGTTTTAACGAGCCCCCCAGGCATTTCTGATGCCCATTTGAGTTTGAGAATCCCAGCAGCAGGACACTGACTTGCAAGTCACCCTGCTTATTTTAATCACCTGTGGCTGGGGGGCTTTTAAAACTACCCACACCCGGCTGAACGCGGTGGCTCACACCTGTAATCCTAGCACTTTGGGAGGCCGAGGCAGGTGGATCACGAGGTCAGGAGTTCAAGACCAGCCTGACAAACATGGTGAAACCCCATCTCTATTAAAAATACAAAAATTAGCTGGTTGTGGTGGCACATGCCTGTAATCTCAGCTACTCGGGAGGCTGAGGCAGGAGAATCACTTGAACCTGGGAGGCGGAGGTTGCAGTGAGCCAAGATCACGCCACTGCACTCCAGCCTGGGCAACAGAGGAAGACTCCATCTCAAAACAAAACAAAACAAAACACTACCCACACCCAGGCTCCATGTCTGGTGCTCCTTCTCCAGTGGTGTGGGGTGGAGCCCAGGCTTCTGTAGCTTTTTTCAGATCCCGTCAGGTAATTTTAATTTGTAGCCAAAAATGAAAGCCAGTGCCCTAAGAAATTTGGCATATTTTCTGTTCTTTTAAAATCTCAAAGCAACTGGACAGAACATCTTGCTCTCCATTAGCTTTTGTGCTTTCATTCTTTATTTAATTCTTACTTTCATTATTGGTTCTTTTTTCCCAATGTTTTGCCCCCATCTCCCACATCTTATACATATGCTAAATAGTTCTCTCTGCATTCACACCCCACTGCCTTAGCTTGGGCTGCCATCACAGCATATGATAAACTAGGTGGCTTAAGCAACAGACATTTATTTTCTCGAAATTCTAAAGTCCGGAAGTCTGAGATTGGGGTGTGCCAGTATGGGTAGGTTCTGGTGAAGTCCCCTTTCTCAGCTTGCAGACAGTCACCTTCTTGCTATGTCCTCACATGGCAGAGTGAGAGAGAGAGAGACAGAGAGAGAGAGAGAGAGAGAGCGCTCTCTGGTATCTCTTCTTATGAGGATGGTAATTCCACCATGTGGGCTCCACTCTCGTGACTTCCTCCAACCCTAATCACCTCCCAAAGTCCCCACCTCCTAATGCCATTACAATGGGAGCTGGGGCTTCAACATATGAAATTAGAGGAAATAGAGACACAATTCAGTCCATAGTATCCAGAAACTGAAGATATTCAGGGTTTATCCTCTGGAGAAAAAAATATAAAGGAAATTGAATAGGAGAGAAAGAATATTTTATTGAAGTCATACAACCTATAAATAAAATATTTGTTGTTTTAAATAAATGTTTAAAAGAGAGCTTTCTACCAGATCTCTTAACTTCAACTCCCTACCCCTTCTACAATTATTAGCTAAGAATTTCTTTGAGCACCAGTGAAATTTTGCCATTCATAGCTCCTGCACTGTAGAACCTGTGCTATGGTCCCATGGTGGAGAGAAGATACTAGCCCCCTCCACCTCTATCTCCACCTTTACCTCCTGGCCTTCACCCTTACCCTTCAGATGTAAAACTGGAGCTCATGCTAGACTGGCAGGCATTCCACCAATGACCCTTTGGCAGAGAGACCCCTGTGAATTCCCAACCTTGGCCGACAGTCCTACTCATTCGTGGCTGGATTTGAAAAGACTCTTTGTGGCATCTCTGGGAAATGAGAAAGAGATTCTGGCATCACTGGAGAGTTATGAGTCTCTGCAGGTGGCAGGGTTTTGAGCCCGTCAGAAGGCAAGCGGATGTGTTTCCCTGCTGCTGCCTTGCCAGTGACCTCTGCTGGGGCATTCTCATGTTCCTGACTCAGAGGTGAGCCCTGAGGTCCTCTGACGCTCCTGAGAAGGTGCTCTTGCTTCTAGAAAGTGAAGATTAGAAGACAATTTGAAGGAATTTTCAATGACTTCTTAAACCTGTTCCTGAAGCAGATTCCCAGTTCACTTCTGAGGGTAGGTTGCATTGCTTCTCTTGCCACAACCCTACAGGATTCACTCCCAACTGAGGGTTGGCATAGCTGGTCAGCCTGGCCAGCTTGAGGCTTGTTGTGGGTCTGGGAAGCTAGCAGAGGTGAGTAGGGTTTTTGGGCCTGGGAAAAGGCAGACGGAAGTATCATAACCCTTCAAGGTGTGGGTCTCTTAAAGGAGGGACAGCTACACAGGAAAATAAGTAAAGCCGGGCATGGTGGCTTATGCCTGTAATCCCAGCACTTTGGGAGGCCAAGGTGGGAAAATCATTTCAGCCCAGCAGTTTGAGACCAGCCTGGGCAACAAAGCAACAAAGTGAGGCTCCAACTCTACAAAAAAAAAAAAAAAAAGCCAGGTCCGGTGGTGAACACTGTAGTCCCAGCTACTCATGAGGCTAAAGTGAGAGGATTGCTTGAGCCCAGGAGGTTGAAATCGCAGGGAGCCATGATCATGCCACTGCACTCCAGCCTGGGTGGCAGAGCAAGACCTATCTTCAATGAATAAATAAATAGCATTCCTCCCCAAATGCTCCAGCGATGCTTGAGGAATAAGCAATCCAGGGTAGATAGGGCAGAAATTTATTTCTGGGAGTGCTAAGTCATGAAGACTGGATAAAGTCTCAAACCCACACCCCAGCTCACCACTTCCCTTACCCCCTGCAGTATTCTATTTCCTTGAAAAGTCAAAGTGTGGTTGGTACTGCCAATCTGTGCAGAGCAGGGAGCAGGACTTCTCTTTGGCATCAGCAGGAACAACAGAGAGATCACAAATACCCTCTTCCCAAAGGCAGGGCCATGGTATGAGATTCTTTCTATCCTCAAGCCGTCAAGCAAGGTCCACTACAAGGGTGTGCCATTGTAGGAATGGGGACCCTCCCATTTGAAACTCTTTGTGAGGGCACCTACTCATGCACTCAGAGAAGGAAGAACCACACAAACTACATTGGATTCAAATATTTGGCCCCATCTAGCCTTACAGCAGAGTGGGACATCAGAACCTAGGGAGCAGAATCTCCTCCACTATTTTTGAGGTCTGCAACCCCAAAGGGAGACTGGAAAGGGCTGTGAGAGGCAAGCCAAAGAAAACCAAGTATCAAGACCTGGCCTCTGAGGCACAGACTTCAACCAAAAGTGATGGGGGAAAAAACTGCACAGAAGCAAAATTCCCCTGAGGAAACTAGCCAAGGCACCAGAAATCTCCCCACCACATCAGTCCTTCAGCTTATAGATCTAAGACAAGACGTTTACGAGTGCCAAGGTAAATGGTGAGCTCAAGGGTTCTCAGGTGGTGCTCCGCTGAGATGGAAAGCCGTGGATTCTCAGTGACACAATTGTGGACTTTTCTCTAGAGTCCTTGTCAACAGGGGTAGAGAAATAGAGACCGCATGTGGAAGGGTGTATCTGGGAGCTGGGTTTTATTCCTGAGCATGTCAAACGGAAGGATGGACATCAAAGCAGTTGAAGGTGCCCCAGAGATGATCAGGGTAAGGACTCTGGGGCCCAGGCTGGGAGGGCAGTGAGGCCAGGAGAGGACAAATATATTGGGGCACAATTTACACAGGAAGCAAGGTTTTCAGTTCTTTAGGACTGAGAATGGTGGTAAATTCAGTTGCGAGCATATAAGGAAGGAGAGGGACAGAGAGGAACTGGTTGAGACACCGTATTTTAGGTTTCCTGTGTGGAGCACCCTAGGCATGTTCACACATGTGTACAGCTGCTCCATCACAGAAGTGAAGATCACTCATAGTCGGAATATGAGCCTCTTGTGTTGGACTCCTAGTTGGATCAGATACCCCAGGTTGTCCAGGACGGGTCCAGTTTATACCTGTTGCCCCAGAATCATTATTAATTGTGTGTCTGGCACTTTCAAAAGCATCCAGGTTTGAATGACCAAATTATAGAATCCCTTTCCTATGCAGCAAATTCTTTGGGCAGGGCCGGCTTCATGAGCATTTGACCTGTGCTGTCACATGGGACCCTGCTTTCAGAAGGAGTCTATGGCTGGTTTAATGCTCTGCTGTTGCCATCTTGCAATTCTTATAATTTCATCTTTGGACTTGTGTTTTGTGAGTGCAGTCTGATGGTACACTGGAGCCCAAGCATGGGCAGAGGAGATATGCCAGGCAGTAGGGTGTGTAGCATGGGCCCAGGCCCACTGTCCAGCACACATGTGTGCCTGGGGCAGCCTGAGGCACTGTGAGACTTTGAAGGGACAATTGGAACCAGAGCATGGGCCCAGATTGGTGTTGGTTATGGCAGCAGCAGCAGTAAGAGATACTGGCCATATCTCAAAGAGAGGAGTGGCTAGATGGAATCCCAGTGGGACATGTCTCCCCATCAGTACCCAGAGCCCATCTCAGGGCATCTGCACTTTGGCCCGAACTATGGGACAGAAACTTTCCATGCCGGGGCAGTAAACTTTGTTAGCTACAAACTGTACACTTATTACAAAACTGTACTTATTACCAAATAAAAATGCAATGAAGACATTGCAATAAAGCATATCAAGGAATTATTAGAGTTCTTCAAAGAGTTTAGAATATTTGCTTTTGAAAATTGCTACAACATTGCAAAATGAATATCCACAGGCTTAGAAATAAAAATTGATAAACTATTGTCATATTCAATAAAAAGAATACTATTTTCATATGAAACTTCAGATAAACCAATTATTAATGAGGAAGACATTTTAAAATTAACTTTCTCTTGTGATAGAAGATACAAGGATATACCATTAATGTATAAACGGGTATTTTAAATTATAGACAAACCATAAAGACACTTTGTTTCCTGTGCAACTTCCACAAATTACAGAAAATGTCAGAGGAACATTAAAATACCATTGTTTAAATTTACATTTGAAATTATACAACTTACGTGAAATTAAGTTGTATGACAAGTTAAATATTTTTAGAAAAATTGTTTCTTAAGAAGCATCAGTTCTAGATGTACTAAAATTTATATTTTGAAATAACTTATCAGAAATTCTAATGTTGTCACAATCTAAAAAATAATCTTAACAGTTCCAGGAATAATCACATCTGCAGAATGATCCTTCTCAAAATTTAAAATTATCAAAAATTATCTTTGTGTACTTGCCAAGAGCAACTGACGTTGCTTTTAATTATATTAATTGAAAATTAATTGTTTTTAAAGTGGCTAAAGCTATACGTTTTAATGACCTGACATATTTTTAGAAAAATGATTCAGAAAAATATTATGATCAATCAAAATACCACCTTAATAATACTTAATAAAGTATTATTGCTTATTGTATTATATAAAATTATGATACCATAAATAGGTTTGGGGAGCAATTTATAGGTTTATAATGTTATTCATGAATTATTATTATACCATTTCATTTGATAAGTAATATGATACCTTAAAAGAGGAATATTTATATTTTAGTACCTTTAATGACACTTTTTTCTTGCTTTTCGAACAAGGGCCCACCCCATTTGCATTTTGCACTTGGTCCCACAAGTTATATAGCTGGCCCTGTCTTGGGCACTGAATTCACCAAGGATAATTCTATGGTATGATGTGATGTAGTGTGGTATAGAAATGTGCCCAAATACCTTGTGAATGTCAGGGAATATGGAAACCCAGCAGGGAGGCTAGGCAAAGGAATAGTAGGTCCCTCGAGGCAGGAGGGCTTGGGCCCTGGGAAATGGGAGCCTGCACTTGAGCAGTCATCTGTGTCTTCAGGGAGTGCAGAAGGCAGTTAAGGTAAGAAGAGGAGAGAAGAGTCTTTGTGGAATCTTGGGTCACTACTTTTGATGGGTTGGGTTTCCTCTCAGCAAGGGTCAAGTGAAAATGCCCCCAGATAGGATTAATTATCTGTGCTCAGCCGCAAAGGAATTACCTCAAGGATGGGTGGGGGGAATCAATCAGGAAGTTTAACTTTTAATTTTATTAGGGCTTGTCTCAGTCTGTTTGTGTTGTTATAAAGGAATACTCAAGGTTGGACTGTCTCTCTTTCTCTCTCGTGTGGCACTGGTGCAGAAAAACCATTAAGTTAAGCAAGGAGAAGTTCTTAGTGATCTTTAGAGTCCTCTATCCTTGGCCAGGGTTGAGGATGGGGTACAGAGTTCAGCAACTCATAAATGGGCCAATGTAGCATAGCAGGACACTCTGGTCTGGGATCCCCGGATTCTGGGGGTACTTGGTAAGATACTGAGGCCTTGCCCAGGCCTCATTGTTCCCAATCTTTATTTTCTTGATGTAAACTCCCTGGGACATCTGAGGGGTTCCTGTGGAGATACTCTGTTAGGAAATACTGAAAACTGTCCTGTAAAGATTCGTCACTTAGAACCAAAGTGCCGTGAGGCAGGACCCAAGATTGACCACATTTGCTTGTTACTGACATCAGGACCCCCCTGAGGGGTCTTCAGTTGGTTTGGGGGAGTGATAAGAAAAAGAAGATGGTAAGAAGATTTGAGAGGTAATGGAACATGAAGAAAGTAGATGAGACTCCTAGCATTTCATCTGGCGGGATAGGATCAGGTCAGGGAGGGAGACTGGTGGCTGGGGATTGAATGCAGCTCCTGAGGAATCCAACCAAGGATAACAAGTCCCCAGGGCAATGACAAAGCCCCCTTTGGACCCCATGCATAGTGCACCCCTATGCTTTCTTTGGTACTTCTGCACTCCACCCACACCCTACTCTAGCACCTCTATGGTGGCAGGTCTCCCAGTCCAGGGCTGTTTATACCTGGCACCAGGCCCATGAGGATCATTTTCAAACACAGAGATATTTACACAGAGCAAGAGGGAAAACGCATATCAGGTTTCACCCTGAAATCCTGGTGCCTGACCCAGGTCTCTGTCCTCTACCTCTACCCTAGACACAGACACACACACACACACATTCACATATGCACACACCTGTATGCATATGCACATGCACTCACACAACACATACACACTGATATGGTTTGGCTGTGTCCCCACCCAAATCTCATCTTGAATTCCCAGATAATTGAATCATGGGGGCAGGTCTTTCCCATGCTGTTCTCATGATAGTGAATGAGTCTCACAAGATCTGACGGTTTTAAAAAGGGGAGTTTCCCTGCACAAGCTCTCTTCTCTTGTCAGCCTCCATATGAGATGTGCCTTTCACATTCCACCATGATTGTGAGGCCTACCCAGAGATGTGGCACTGTAAGTCAATTAAACCTCTTTTGTAAATTGCCCAGTCTTGGGTATGTCTTTATCAGCAGTGTGAAAATGAACTAATAAACACACAGAACCAGGAACTCTCTCCCCTTTTCCCATAAGAACTCAGGCCAGGAACCACTGTCCTGGAGGAAATGAAGCCCTAGAAATCACCCTTCCTTCTATCTGTCTTTATATCCAGAGAGTTTTGAAATAACCAACAATATGAGGGAAAATATTAGCAGGTGATAATTTTTCTCTGCTTCCCAAAGTGTTGATTGCCTGCGTTTCTTCTAATATCCAGTCATTTGCCACTTAACAATGGAAGTACATTCTGAGAAATACATCGATAGGAAATTTCATTGTTGTGTGAACCTCATAGAATGTGCTTACACAAACCTAGATGATACAGCTACTACACACCTAGGCTATATGGTACAGCCTGTTGCTTCTAGACTACAGCACATGCCACCACACCTGGTTAATTTTTTCATTTTAGTAGAGACAGAGTTTCACCATGTTGGCCAGGCTGGTCTTGAACTCCTGACTTCAAGTAATTTTTCTGCCTTGGCCTCCCAAAGTGCTGCGATTACAGGCATGAGCCACTGCACCTGGCCAATTACTGTGATTTTTATCAGAGTTAAAAACAAACAGTTTTGTCCCAGGATTCAGAGAATATTTTGAATTTTATCCCTGGGTTATCTTATCGTTATTTTTCTCCTTCCCTCTGTCCTGTGACAGCTCGGGAATCTCTAAATGCTTTTAATATTGTGGTTCCAAGTAGAGAATGTCATGCGAAGTATTCAGCCTCAGGACTAGGTTACTTCTCTCTTCTCCCAAGTTTGTTAAGGGCCAAGAGATGGACAGAGAGTGAGAAAGTTATCTTGGTAAAGCAGACTCAGGGGCATTGGGATGAGTGGTTCAACTCTTTGCTTCCGTTTTCCCTCTAGTGGGCTGAACTGGTCTTCAACAGCTAGCCACAGTCATTTCTTCCATACTTGTCTAGCGTGGGACCCCTGGTTGGGGTCCTTAGAATCATAGGGTCACAGATAAGAAACAGCATATTGGAATAAAGTCAGCGGACCTGCAGCAGTGTGCAATACCTCCCACAGGGAATAAGGATTTTGCTCCGAGGTTGGTGATGTTGGTACCAATGTTTGGAACCCCAACTGCCCCAAAACCACTTACAGTGTGCCCTTGGATCCTAACATTGTGACTGGAGGAGATGATCTGGCAAAAGGCCAGAGTGTTCTGTGGAGCTGGACTGAAGTCATGAACTTCATGCCAGACTCCATTTGGGTAACCACATTACACAACTCCATTAGGGTTACTGTTCACATGCCCAAATTCAGCAAATTTGATCAATTTTGCTTATAATTTCTGGACATTTTATTTGTTTATCTGTCAAATTTGGGACGTAATTTTTGTAGTTTGCTGTTCCCTGTAGATATTTTCAAAGTTGTCTTTCATTTACTTAAATAAAATAAAAAGATCATTTTGGCTGGGCTTAGTGGCTCACACCTGTAATCCCAGAACTTTGGGAGGCTTATGTGGGCAGATTGCTTGAACCCAGGAGTTTGAGACCAGCCTGGACAACATGGTGAAACTCTGTCTCTACAAAAAAATACAAAAATTAGCTGGGTGTGGTGGTGTGCCCCTGTACTGCCCTCCAGCCTGGGCAACAGAGTGAGATCCTGTCTCTAAAAAAAAAAAAAAAAAAAAAAAAGGAAGTTGTTTTATAACCAGTGTCTGATAAATTGCAGTGTCTGAAATCTTGCTCCCCTCCCTCTCCCTCTTGTGGATGTCTGATCTTATTTGTTTGCTACTCTTAGAAAATCTTATTTTTGACTGGACTCAGAGGTAGAAGCTTTCAGAGAAAACAGCCTCAGTCTTTTGGCAATCTGTTTCTAGTGTTTTTCTTTGACCTCCTTCATTTCCTTGGCCAAAAGTTTAGCATATTCTACAGCTTCTTCCTTATTTATTTATTTTTAGAATGCTGTTTCCTTGGAGCAACATGCTGATGTTTGAGTTGCCAGACATGTGAAGTAACACAATGGGGAATCTTGGGTGCTTTGGTCCTGGGTTTCTTACTTTCTTTGTTGAGGAGTTTTCTCACAATGTGCAGGAGAACATCATGTTCCTTAGAGAGGTTGAAACATCTGTAAATTCTCCTAGCTCTTATGTACCCCAGGTGATGAGGTACAGTTGTATTAGTCAGTCCAGAAATATACTTCCCTTCTTCTTTTCTTTCTTTTTTTAATCACTAACTTGATAACATGCAGATTGGCATCCACAATGCAACCCCAAACAGATTTGTGCTTTCTTTATCTAGTTATTGGTCTATTACAAGAATACTCTTTCTCCATAGCAGGCAGACACGACCATAGTTAGGGACACCCGTTTTATGGGAAACCTTGTTTGTTGTCCCCACCACTGATTCAGACCACATAACCCTTCCACTATTCATTGAGAGTGTCAGCAGCCACATCTGTAGCCACACACTTCTCAAAAAAGGTACTAAGAAATATTTAAATAAAAATGTTATAGCCTTAACATGCTTTAAATTCAAAAGGATAAAATTACAAAACTTGCTTGAAAGATATTAAAGAAGACCTAAATGCAGGGAGAGATGTACCATGTTCATGAACTGGAAGACTTGGTATTGCAAAACTGTCAATTCTCCCAAGATGTATGTAAACATTTAAAGCAATCACTATCAAATTCCCAAAGAGGACTAGACCTTCACATTCTACCTCAGACTTACCTACTTTCCATTCTTCTTTTACCTTCTCTCCAATGCGCTTTCCAAATGAGAGATCTTAAGTAATTTTAAAAGGCTGCATCTCTCACCAGCAGGATTCGTCTCTTCATTATCTCTCACATCTGTTTCCTTGTTGCCTTCCCCATAGTCACCAAGACTACTTCTTGTCCTTGGCCCGGACAAACTGATTTTTGGCGCCTGGGAGGTTCTCTGAGTGATGGAACTATTGCTTTTGGCTCAGAAATGTTTGTCTTTCCCAACCTGGGCAACAAAGTGAGGCCCTATCTCTACATGAAATAAAAATAAAAATTAGCTTGTCATGGTGGTGCATGCCTGTAGTCCCAGCTACTTGGGAGCTGAGATGGGAGAATTGCTTGAGCCTGAGAGCTTGAGGCTGCAGTGAGCCATGATTGTGCCACTGTGCTCCAGCCTGGGAGACAGAGTAAGAACCTTCTTAAAAAAAAAGAAAGAAAGAAATGTTTGTCTTTAAGGTTAGAATGAAAGAAAGGATCCAAGCAGCACACACTTGGGGTAAATGGGGCAGAAGTGAGACAAGGACAAGAGGTGAGGAGGGGGTAAAGAAACATACAGATGCATTTGGTGTTGAAGTCCTTCTGCTCCTTCACCCTGGAGTAGTAACTTATGTTCACTGATTTCCAAGAAGGATGAGGAGCCAACCGAGGTAGAATAAACAAAAAATCCTACCACTATATGGGAGACTGCTTGCAAAGATGGCTGCAAAATGTCCCTCTATCCCTGTGTGAGCTTCCTCTGAAATGTAACTTTGCTGTCAGTCCATCAAGAGGTGGACTTTATTTCCTTTGAGTCTGGGCTGTTCATGGGACTTGCCTTAGCCAGTTAGAAAGCAGAAGTAGCACCATGTGACTTCTGGCTCTAGGCCCCCAGAGGCCTTGCAGCTCCCACCTCTGTCCTCTAGGAAAGCTGCAGTCACCATATGGAAGATGAGAGACACAAAGAGATAAAAAGCCTTGACTGACAGTTGACACCAACTCTCAGACATGTAAGGGAGGCCACCTGAACCCTCAGGCCCTCATCAAACCATCTGATGATTCCTGGAACCACGTGACCCTAGAGAAACCACCCAGCTAAGCTGACCCACAGGGTCACGAACAAATAAAGTGGTTGTTGTGTTAAGCCAACTAAGTTTATAGCCATTTGTTTCCTGATAATAGATAGATAACTGATACAAAGTGTATCCTCAATTGGCATTCACTAGGGCCAGGAAAAAAAGAAAGAGACAGAGTGAGTTAGCAGGGTTCTGGGTCAGGTGCCTAATGGGATGCTCGCTGTGAGGACGGCATGCAGCTAGCACTTCAAACCCACTTCAAGGAAGGAAAACAATTGTGTGGGGATGAAGGACCTCTATTGCTCTGTGACACAATGGGTCCCAGTGAGGCTTAGCAGGGTTCTCCTGACTGGGCACAGCAGGGTGAAGGAGGGACTCCTTTCTAGCCTGAGGTAGTGGTTATAATCCTGAGAGGGCCAGAGCATCAGTGTCTAGAACCTCTCAGCAAAGGGCATGATGTACAGGGATGGTAGGAATTTGTGTGGCCACCTTCTGCCCTAAAGCTGTCACTATGTCCCCATTCAGGTGGCCCATTAGAGGCAGGCAGATATGACATGTCCAGTGTGTATGGCCCTGCAGCTATGGGAGTCATGATTGGGATTGATTTGCAGCTATGCGTGGACTTTATTTGGTGGTTCCAGAAATGTGTGGGAAACATCAGCTTTCATGGACCCAAGCAAGAGGGGTCTTGTGTGTGAATGGACTTTGCACTCCTGACACTGAATCCAGTGGCAGAGGGTGGGCAGGAGGAGACAGAGGATGCTTGGGTGGCAGGTACTAACTGGCCATGTATGAAACCAGCACATCTGGAACTTCACGCCGGCCTCATATCGACATTATGAGATAGGCATTATTATGACTCCAGTTCAGAAGAGGAAACTGGCTTAGAGAGGTTGTGTAATGTGCCCAAGGCCACCCAGCTCATTCGTCTGGAGGTGAAACTCTAATCTGGCTCGAACCACTATTACATACTGTCTTCCGAGGAGTGAGTTGTTTTCCTTTTTAATTTCTAAGAATGTTTGCCACAATTAGACAGTGTTGCTCACTGTAGTAGTCTGTCCTCACACTGCTATAAAGAAATACCTGAGGCTGGGTAGTTTATAACGAAAAGAGGTTTAATCGGCTCACACAGGCTGTACAGGAAGCATGGCTGGGGAGGCCTCAGGAAACTTACAATCATGGCAGAAGGGAAAGGGGAAGCAGGCATGTCTTACATAACAGGAACAGGAGGAAAAGGGCAAAGAGGGAGGTGCTGTGCATTTTTAAACAACTACATCTCATGAGAGCTCACTCACTATCATGCAAACAGCAAGGGAGAAATCTGCCCTGTGATCCGGTCACCTCCCACCAGGCTCCCTCCTCCAGCATTGGGGATTACAACTGGACATGAGATTTGGGTGGGGACACAAATCCAAACCATATCACTCACCAAGTAGCCCTCAAGGTCACTCTGACAGAAGGACTGTGGCTGAATTTCACATTTTAGGAGGTTGGGTGGAGTTCCAGTGGTGACCACGAGGTGGTGTGGTCACCAGAAGATGCAGCAGTGTCAGGTCTACATTGTGGGATAGGGGACTGCCCTGTCCCTGTTCTCAGAAGGCCTTTCTTCTCTGCAACTTGACAAAGGCAAAGAAAAGCATCCCAGACAATGCATACCACCCCATTTCTCATTATGGCCTGCTCCCCATGTTTGGCAGAGTTCTTTAGCCCAAGGGGAGAAATCACATTGACTGAGAGGTCATAACCCAAGAAAATACAAAGGATATCTAGACTTCTGCAAAGAAATGCTTTATTGGACAAGATTTTTTTCTTTATAGGAAATGGTCCGCTGAGGTACAGACAGAGGGGTGGTGTTCAGACCATTCCAGCACTGAGCTGCTGAAACATGGGCCTCCTTGGCCGTTCTTCCTCGCATACTCTCTAGAGTGTACCCGACACACAGCTGATTTCAGTAAATGTTTGGATAAGTGATAACATAGACTATAATGAAAACAACAATAGTGCTAATGATGAACTCATATTGAACATGTAAAATATGCCATGGATGGCCATGGATTTGTTCATTTAATTCTCACAATCATTCCATGTTAACGAACAGGCTAAGTCACTTGCCCAGGGTTCCGTGAGCAGTGGGAGAGATGAATGAGTGATTGAACGATGGGGATAAATGGCGTCGTTGTCATGTGCTTTCAGGTTCAGCCTCAGTTTGTGTAACAGAAGAGTTAGGGAGAAGGGAGGCCACCACGGGAGTTGAGGGACATAGGGAGGCGGAGTTTCTCTGACAGGTGGGTGGCCAGAGGGTGGGAAGGAGCAGTAGGGTGGGCAGGGTGGCTGTGTGTGTGGCACTGCAGCAGGGCGAGGGGGCAGGGCACCATGTTCTCACCTCACGACCCAACAGGAGCCCAGGCAGCACCGAGTGCATGTGAGCCAAAGCCATTGTGGGCCATTTATGGATTAAAGCCGTATTGTTGGTTAAGGCAAATACTTGAGTGAGAAATCATGGGAAGATCGCCAGCCTCAGTTGCTTTGCAGCTGGAGAAATCCAGAGGCTCTCCTGCCCTCTGTGATGTGGAAGGAACCAGGACAAAGGATGTGCCTTCCTTAAGACCCCTTCTCAGTGGTAGATAAATTGTCCAAGAATGGGCCCCTTTCCCAAACTTTGCACTTCCTTTTTCAACTGGGTACCGGAGAGATCATTCATTTCTTCCTAGAACTTTGTCAGCAACTGGAATGTGTTGCCACGAGAAGAAAGGCCGTGGGTGCTCAGTGTCTGCAAGCTTCGCCTCGGGCAACCTTGCCCTGTGTCCGACTCCTCTTGCTCTTCTTCCTGCGGGCTCCATGTGTGCCTCTGTCTCCACGGCCTGTCTCAGTGGATCAGTGATTCTGGCCCCAACTCGCTGCTGCTTTTTCTCTGAGCGCCAGATTTGTCTCTTCCTCCACCTGGGCCAGAGCAGTTCATAAGCTCATTGTACCTGCAAAGAGAGCCACCTGAGCCATCGTGGCAGGGGCAGATGTCTGCACCCAGAGCGTCTGAGCTGGAGGTGGGCAGTCCTCCTCCCACCGGGAGAAGCTCCCTCAGCCTCCTCCTCATGGCTTCCAGGCCTGGCCCATGGACCTGGCTGTGGAAATCTTAGTAAAGTGTGTGCTTTCCTTTTCAGTTGCAGTTCTTAGAAACACAATGCCCAGATGTTATCTAAGCAGGTAGTAGAAACACCAACCAAGGTCAAATCATCGCAAACCACAGACATTTGTCAGCTGCCCTTGTACTTGACAGGCGAGCGCTGCAGAAGTTGAACTGTAGCCCTACAGCCCTGGGGCTGTTAAGTAAAGCCCAGGTCCCAGGTCCCACCCCTGCTGTTTCTGGCTGGTCTACCCGTCTCATTTGGCTCTATCTCCTTCCCCAGCGTGCTGGACTCCCTGTCCTTTCTGGTCACATACGATGCAGTTCAGCCCAGGCCTGTCCTGCCAAGCACTGCCTGGCTGGGGTCCAGCCCCTTCACTGGTATTTAGCAGGATCCTCCTTCCTTTGTACACAAAGCCTCCTTTCTGTTCAGCCTTTCTCAATAACTACCCAGGCACCATCTGCTCCAGATTTGAAACCTGGGAGTCGGGTCTGCTCAGGCTTAACTCTTTAAAAATCCTTGCCCTCCCCCACCAACCAGAACAGGTACAAGGCACTGAACCAGCCTCTGGCATTTGTCCCTCCCTCACCCCAGGTCCCAGTCACCCCTGCCCACACCTCCCTGGGTCTTCCTGATTCTCTGATCCTCTGCACAGCCCCAGCTGTGGGGCTCACCGGCTGCTTACCATCTCCACTGTTCCTCTCTGCCTGGTCACCATCTCCGTCTTCCCCATGTTCACGCCAATCCATTTCCACTTCTGTCTGAGCTTCATCCTACTCATCAGCAGGTGACTCTGAGGGTGACTTACTGAAAAGACTGAGGCCATCTGACATGAGATTGTCCACGTTCTCCCCTTGGACCCGAATATTTTCCACGCTTTCTCCCTCCCTCTCACTCCAAAGAAAGAACTTCCCTCTACCTCTCCAACGCTTTCACTAGCATTGGTTCTTCTAGGGGAAGAAACACAGACTTTTTGGGGTTCAAATCCTAACTTTACCATCTTTTACAGCTATGTGTCCTTGGGAAAATTATTTGACTTCCCTGTACCTCAATTTCTTAATCTGTAAAATCAGGACAATACTCTCTGCTTCTGTGTGTGTGTGTGTGTGTGTGTGTGTGTGTGTGTTTGGACTCGTGTACTGCATGCAAAAACGTTGACACTTACTGGGCCTGAGTTACAGCACATTATTCTGGTCCTGCTCTCTCTGACACCTATCCTCTGTAAAGGCACAAATATTCTACCGTCCAATCGGCATGCATTTATTGAACATCTGCTCTGAGTCTGTCCCTGTTCTAGGTGCAGGGGGTACAGAATTGAGGCAATCATTCCAGAGTTTTCACCTAATAGTCACATACCCTTTTCCTCCTTGATCTCAGGGTCTCATTTTGTGAACCCATCAGGGAGCGCATGCTCTAGGAAGCTGAGTTCGTCCTCCCCTCCAGGGAGAAATCATGACTGATCAGAGCCAACTGTGCTCATCCTCTTCTACTTTGGTTTAGGGGTGGACCCTTGATCTTGTCTGGCCAGTGATAGAAAAGGGGAAGTTGACTAGGGATTCTGGAAGATTCTAAACAGATGTGAAGATCAAAGTCCTTTCTCTTCCTTCTGACATAGTTGAGTTGGATGTGAAGGCTGGAGCTGCGGCAGCCATTCTTTGGTGTGAGAAGAACAAATGTCAACCTCAGGCTCTGATGTTGCTGAGCTGCTGAATGTGCATTTATGTGGGGACACAGGTGTCCTTGATTGTCTAAATCGCATTTCATTGCTTCATCTGTCACATGCAGCTGAAAATGTCCTGCCACAAGCAGGAAGCAAGATGGATATGATCCCAGCCATCAGATAGCTAATGTTTGTCATTAGGGAGATAGAAAATAAATGAGAAATAAATACATAGTATTAACATAAAAACTGGTAATTGCTATAAAGAGGACTAATAGAGTCAAGGGGACCCAGCCTGATAAAGGAACACAGACTTTCTAAAGAGGCAGCGCTTGGACAGAGGCCTGAATGAAGCGACATCATAGCAGATGAAGATCTCCAGGCAGGAGGAACAGCACATGCAAAGCCCTGGAACAAACTGGGACCTCGGAAGAATACCAGTGTGACTGGAGCAGGGGACATCAAGGAGAGAGGGACTAGATCTAACCAGGGTTAGATCACAGGCGATCAGTGGGCACCCATCGGTAGGTCTGAACAAGGGGATTGCGTGATCTGCCTTTGGTTTTCGAAGGACAACTTGACTGCTGAGTGGGGAATAGGCTGGGTCATCAATCATTAGAGCGGGACTAACCAGGAAGCTCCCTCAGTGGTTCAGGTGGGGAATGATAGTCCCAGGGGAGGGTGGAGGGGGATGGTGAGGCGTGTCAGATGTTTTAAGCAAAGTTGGCCAATTGATGTGATGTAAGGACCCAGGGGAGTCAAGGGTGGCTGTTTTTTTTTTTTGGGGGGGGGGGCCTGGGAATTGAAGTTGATGGTAAGGACATTTATTGAGATAATTAAATTGGGGAGGGAACAAGGGCTTCCTTTTGGTGGGAGAGATGATTTGAAAATCAACAACTGTCTTTCAGGTATGCTTAAGTTTCCTATTAGACCTCAGGGAAGTGAAGAAGTGTGGGCAGTTGGTCAGAAGAATCCAGAGTTTACATTGGAGGGACAGGTGCTCTTTGTAAATCTGAATTTGGGATTATTGCCTATGCTGGTAACTAAAACCATGCTGATTGTCGGCGAGGAATGGGGATAGAAAGGGAAGAGAAGATGCTGAGGAAGAAACTCCCAGGAATCGCGTGTTTAGAGGGCAGCGCAGGAGGAAGCAGGCGAGAAGAGAGAGTGGCCAGCGGGCTATAAAGACAGTTGGGAGCATTCATTCTAGAACCCAAGGAAATAAAGGGTTGTGAGGAAACGGGGCTGATCCAATGCTCCTGGCAGGTCAGGGAAGATGAGAATTGAGACTGACTCTTGGATTTGGCATCCTAGACAGAGTCCTTTCAGTACTATTGGGGGCAGGAGGAGCCTAATTTGAGAAGAACCAGGAGAGAGGTAGGAAACAGATAAGGGAACACAGGGAAGTAGGTGGGTTTGATGTGGGAGCACAAAGGAGTTCCCCCTCTGACAGCTTCTCCTTCCTCGGTGAGGCATGAGGTTACTGCTCAGCATCGGGCGAGGAGAAGGCATGGCTGCAGCCTGGAAGAAGTGAAGAGACTGACTGGGATATGCAGCAGGACGACTAGGAGCTGTGAGGGCCACCAGTGGGCTGCAGCCATGAGCGGGGAGCAAGACGAGGCAGCACAGCAGAGGTTTGTGACATTCTTCAACATGGCTCAGCTGCTTGGACACAAAGAGGAGGAGGGGGAAACCTGAATTTAACTAGAATTTGGTCCCCCTACCCCTGGTAAGTATGAGAGAGGCGGTAGGGTTGAGAGCAGATGCAGTGGTGGCAGATACATAGCGTTCGCTGTGGCAGGCAGAGTCTCATTGTTCTACAGTACTTGCTTACCAGACCTGTGGGTCTCAAACAGACCTAGGAGTAGGTTCCATTATCATCTCCATTTTACAAGTGAGGAAACAGTGAGGAAACAGAGGCACAGAGGAGAAGTAACTTGCTCAGGTTGCAAAGCCAGTATGTCATGGAGCCAGAATATGGACTCAGGCAGTTTTGGTTGGATAATCCCTGCTCTTAACCCTGTGCTGCATTGGTGCTTGCCCTCCTGGCTACATGCAGGGGAGTGATTTCAGTGAGGAGATATAGGAATGCAGCTGATGTAACAAAATGCAATGGCTCAAATTAAATATATTTCCTTTTTCTTTCTTAATACTCCGGGGAAGATGTTCTAGATGGGTATAAGTTAGGGTCTCAGGCTTCCAAGATCACTGTGGTTATCATCACTGCCATTCTGAACCCTGTTCCTATGCACACATCCTATCCACTCATGTCCCATTGGCTGGAACTCTGTCACATGACTGCACCTAGCTGCAAGGGAGGCTGGGAAGTGTGGTCTGGTGTGTGCTTAGTAGGAGTTCCTGACACATGGACCATGAACTCTAAGCTGGACAGTGAGAGAAGTACAGAACAGTGAAAAAGTGGTAGGATTCATGAATCATAAATGGGAGGTCTTGATGAGCACAAAAAATTGTCAGAGTTGGGTAACTTGAGGGAATAAGCTGGAAAAATAGTAGTCAGTGGCTGGTCTGAGCATAGGATGTTTGAGATGTAAGTTTTGCAAGTAGTACAGCAACATTTCCTTGTAATGACAAAGGTTGAGTTATGAACATAGAAGTAGATGGCTGAGGTAGGATGAGGAAGGTAAAGTGAGGAGATCAAAGATGTGTTGACGTTATAAAGAAGCAGGGCAGGATAGACCACAGGGAGTCCAGAGCTGACAGCTCCAGTAAAGGAACAGGCCCTCTCTAAAATATGCAGGACCCAGGACAAAGAATGCAAGTGGAGGCCCACGTATGTTAGGTCTAAATATTTAAAAGTTATGAGTCAAGCCATCAGACTTTAAATAAAAATCTGACTTTAAATATGTCTGTCTTCGTACCTTAGTAAATGTACCTTCATAACCTCCTGGAAGATTAAATGTGAAATGAAAATTCTAACTCTTTGGAATTTATGGACTTCTAGCCCCAGGCCATGGGCCACTACTCTTCCAAGTCTTCCCCACACTGTCGGGGCTCCAGGTCCTCACAGCCAAGCTCCAGCCACATCCACATCTGGAGGACAGATGCAGGGAGGAGGCAACCCATACAGGTCCTGAAAGCTGGCATAGTGCTGGTTGGGCAGAGCACTTGGAGCAGAGCCCAGAGGAGGGGCATAGGGGCTAGCACATCACTGGTTTTACCGTGTTTCCCACCATTCAGAAGCAGCTGGTTTAGAACAGAGGGATGGCCTTTTGAAGACTCAGTTACAACACCATCTAGGTGGCAATGCCTTGCAGGGTTGCGGAAGCATTCTCTGGGAAGCTCTATATGCTCTGAATCAGCATTCACTAAAGGCGTTCCTTCTCCCATAGCCGGGTTTCATGGGCCCAGAGTCAGGCGGTAGAAATGAGGGTGGCACCATTCATTATTACCCCTAGTCACCCACAGCAAAAGTTTTGCTTCCTGTTCCTGTGACCTTATGCTGTGCATGCTGTTAAGTCTTAGTTTCAGATGAAAGAATGCTTCTACTGGGAGACACAACAGTTAAGACTACCCAGTCATTGTGGGTTCTTCATGCCTCTGAATCAACAGGCAAAGATGGGAGTTACTATGCTGGCTGAGGTGACTGATCCTCACTGCCAAGGGGAAATTCAACTGCTGTTACACAATGGAGTAAGGATTGGAGATCTCTTAGGGCATCTCTTAGTATTACCACGCCCTGTGATTAAGGTCAATGGAAAACTACAACAACCCAATTCAGACAGGAGCTACCAATGGCACAGACACTTCAGGAATGAAGGTTTGGGTCACTCCATCAGGTAAGGAACCATGGTCATCTGTGATATTTGCTGAAAGTAAAGGGAATACAGAATGAGTAGTGAAAGAAAATAGTTATAAACATGAGCAACGACCATGTAAACAGTTATAGAAATGAGGACTGTAATTATCATGAATATTTCCTCCTTATTTTGTTATGAATATATTTTTTGTGTGTATATAATATTTGTTTTCTTTCCTTTCTTATTCCTTTTTCTGGGACATAATATATATTGACTTTATATCATAGTATTTAAGTATTGATAATTTTACATCAAGTATTTAAGTTATGATATATCAAGAGGAGAAGTAAACATCATTCAAGGATTTTACCTCTCTTATGGGGAAAGGGTTATTAAGTGGTTTTATTTATTTATTTATTTTTTGTCGTATGCAGGGTAGTTGTAACATGTTAGGTGAAATAATGCCCTTGTTATTGTCTTGTCTTTATTTGGAAATTAAGTGTGATATACACTTTACAGATACACTGTGTGTCTTTAAATCACAGTCAAGTAGACACAGGGTAGACTTGTGGTGGCTAATTTTATGTGTCAATTTGATTGGGCCATGAATTGCCCAAATACTTGGTTAAACGTTATTCTGGGTATATGATATTTTTTGGCTGTGTTCCCACCCAAATCTCATCTTGAATTCCCACATGTTGTGGGAGGGACTTGGTGGGAGGTAATTGAATCATGGGTTCAAGTCTTTCTCATGCTGTTCTCCTGATAGTGAATAAGTCTGATGCTGTCTGATGGTTTTAAAAAGAGGAGTTCTCCTGAACAAGCTCTCTCTCTTTGCCTGCTGCCACCAATGTAAGATACGACTTGCTCCTCCTTGCCTTCCGCCATGATTGTGTGGTTTCCCCAGTCATGTGGAACTGTAAGTTCAATAAAACCTCTTTATTTTGTAAATTGCCCAGTCTCAAGTATGTCTTTATCCGCAGCATGAAAATGGACTAATACAGTAAATTGGTACCAGTAGAGTGGGGTGCTGCTGAAAAGATACCCAAAAATGTGGCATCTACTTTTTAACTGGGTAACAGGCAGAGGTTGGAATAGTTTGGAGGGCTCAGAAGAAGATAGCAAAATGTGGAAAAGTTTGGAACTTCTTAGAGACTTGTTGAATGGCTTTGATCAGAAGCCTGATAGTGATATGGACAATAAGGTCTATACTGAGGTGGTCTCAGATGGAGATGAGAAACTTGTTGAGAACTGGACCAAAGGTGACTCTTGTTATGTTTTAGCAAAGAGAATGGCAGCATTCTGTCCCTGCCCTGGTACCCCCCAAATTGATACCCTGTACACCCCAAATTGGAGGAGATTTTTGGAAATTTGAACTTGAGAGTGATGATTTAGGGTATCTGGTGGAAGAAATTTCTAAGCAGCAAAGAATTCAAGAGGTAACTTAGGTGCTATTAAAGGCATTCAGTTTTATAAGGGAAGCAGAGCATAAACATTCAAATCATTTGCAGCCTGACAATGTGATAGAATACAAAAACCCATTTTCTGAGGAGAAATTGAAGCCGGCTACAGAAATTTGGAAAAGTAACAAGGATGAGGCTGGAAACCATCATTCTCAGCAAACTAACACAGGAACAGAAAACCAAATACTGCATGTTCTCACTCATAAGTGGCGATTGAACAATGAGAACACATGGACACAGGGAGGGGAACATCACACACCTGGGCCTGTCGGAGGGTTGGGGGCAAGGGAAGGAATAGCATTAGGAGAAATACCTAATGCATGCAGGGCTTAAAACCTAGATGATGGGTTGATAGGTACAGTAAACCACCATGACACATGTATACCTATGTAACAAACCGGCATGTTCTGCACATGTATCCCAGAACTTAAAGTGTAAAAAATAAAAAAAATTAGAAAAAACAGTGACAAGGAGCTGAATGTTAATCACCAAGACAATGAGGAAAATATCTCCAGGGCATGTCAGAGACCTTTGTGACAGCACCTCCCATCACAGGCCTGGAGGCCTAAGAGGAAAAGGTGTTTTTGTGGGCCGGGCCCAGTGTCCCCATGCTGTGTGCAGCCTAGGGACTTGGTGCCCTGTGTCCCAGCCACTCCAGCTGTAGCTGAAAGGAGCCAGTGTAAAGCTCAGGCCATGGCTTCAGAGGGTGCAAGCCTCAAGTCTTGGTAGCTTCCACGTGGTGTTGAGCCTACAAGTGCGCAAAAGTCAAGAACTGAGGTATGGGAACCTCTGCCTAGATTTCAGAAGATACATGGAAATGCCTGGATGCCCAGGCAGAAGTTTGCTGCAGGGGCAGGGCTCTCATGGAGAACCTCTGCTAAGGCAGTGTGGAAAGGGAATGTGGGATCAGAGTCCCCATACAGAGTCCCTACTGGGGCACTGCCTAGTTGAGCTGTGAGAAGAGGGCCACAATCCTCCAGACTCCAGAATGGTAGATCCACTGATAGCTTGCACTGTGTGCATGGAAAAGATGCAGACGCTCAACACTAGCCCATGAAGGTAGCTGGGAGGGAGGCTGTACCCTGCAAAGCCACAGGGATGGAGCTGCCCAAGACTATGGGAACCTACCTCTTGCATCAGCATGACCTGGATATGAGACATGGAGTCAAAGGAGATCATTTTGGAGCTTTAAGATTTGACTGCCCCACTGGATTTCAGACTTGTATGGGGCCTGTAGAACCTTTGTTTTGGCCGATTTCTCCCATTTGGAATGGCAATATTTACACAATGCCCGTACTCCTACTGTGTCTAGAAAGTAACTAACCTGTTTTTGATTTTACAGGCTCATAGGTGGAGAGACTTGCCTTGTCTCAGATGAGACTTTGGGCTGTGGGCTTTTGGGTTAATGCTGAAATGAGTTAAGACTTTGGGGGACTGTTGGGAAGGCATGATTGGTTTTGAAATGTGAGGATGTGAGATTTTGGAGGGCCCAGGTTGGGATGATATGGTTTGTCTGTGTCCCCACCCAGATCTCATCTTGAATTCCCACATATTGTCGGAGGGACCCGGTGGGAGGTAATTGAATCATGGGTGCAAGTCTTTCTCATGCTGTTCTCATGATAGTGACTAAGTCTTATGAGATCTGATGGTTTTAAAAAGAGGAATTCCCCACACAAGCTCTCTGTCTTTGCTTGTTGCCATCTATGTAAGATGTGACTTGCTCCTCTTTGCCTTCCACCATAATTGTGAGGCTTCCCCAGCCACATGGAACTGTAAGTCCAAGTAAACATTTCTTTTGTAAATTGCCCAGTCTCAGGTGTGTCTTTATCACCAGCGTGAAAACAGATTAATACAGTGTACCTGTAAGGTTGTTTCCCAGTGAGATTAGCATGTGAGTTGGTGGACTAAGTAAAGCAGACTCCTCTCTCTAATGTAGGTAGGCATCACCCAGTCTGTTGAAGTCTTGAACAGACACAAAAGCAGAGGAAGGGAGAATTTGCTCTCTCTCTCTCTCTCTGGCTGACTGTGCTGGGCCATTGGTCCTCTGCTCTTTGGGACTTACCATGTTTCTCAGGCCTTTAGACTCAGAGTGAAACTATCTCATCTGCTCTCCTGGATCTCCAGCTTGCAAAAGGCAGATTGTGAGGCTTCTCAGCCACCATAATCACATGAGACAATTCCTTATAAATAAATATCCAATTGGTTCTATTTCTCTGGAAAACAAAAGAGCACAACTGGCAATTGGATTTATTATTGAATTTCACTTGATTATATACCTCACTTTCAAGAACTCTCTATAAATAGTAATAAACACAGTTTTTGAAAGTGAAGCAATTAAATTTAAACATATATAAACTCAAAGATTTTGATCAGCCTAAAACCTCCTTCAGCTGATAAACAACTTCAGCAAAGTTTCAGGATACAAAATCAATGTACATAAAAATCACTAGCATTTCTATGTGCAAACAACAGCCAAGCCAAGAGTCAAATCAGAAAGGCAATCCCACTCACAATTGCCATAAAAAGAATAAAATACCTAGGAATACAGCTAACCAGGGAGCTAAAAGATCTCTACAATGAGAATTACAAAACACTACTCAAAGAAATCAGAGAAGACACTAACAAATGGAAAAACATCCCATGCTCATGGATAGGAAGAATCAAAGCATTAAAATGGCCCTACTGCCCAAGGCTATTTACAGATTCAATGCTATTCCTATCAAACTACACAATATTCTTCACAGAACTAGAAGAAAACTATCTTAAAATTCATATGGAACCAAAAAAGAGCCTGAGTAGCCAAGGCAATCTGAAGCAAAAAGAACAAAGCTGGAGGCATTGAGTTACCCAACTTCAAACTATACTACAGGGCTACAGTAACCTAAACAGCATGATGCTGGTACAAAAACAGGAACACAGACCAATGGAACAGAATGGAGAGCCCAGAAATAAGGCTGTACACCTACAACTATGTGAATCTTCGACAAAGCTGACAAAAACAAGCAATGAGGAAGAGACTCCTTATTCAATAAATGGTGCTGAGATAACTGGCTAGCCACATCCAGAATATTAAAACTGGACCCCTTCCTTATACCATATACAAAAATTAACTCAAGATGGATTAAAGACTTAAATGTAAAACCAGAAACTATAAAAACACTGGCAGACAACCTAGGCAATCAATACCATTTGGGACATAGGAACTGGCAAAGATTTCATGACAAAGACACCAAAAGCAATCACAACAAAAGGAAAAATTGACAATGGGATCTAATTAAACGTAAGAACTTCTGCACAGCAAAAGAAATTATCAACAGAGTAAACAGAAAACCTACAGAATGGGAGAAAATATTTGCAAAATATGCATCAAACAGAAGTCTAATATCCAGCATCTATAAGGAACTTAAACAAATTCACAAGAGAAAAACAAACAACCCTATTAAAAAGTGGGCAAGGGACATGAACAGAAACTTCTCAAAAGAAGACATACATGCGGCCAACAAGCATATGGAAAAAAGCTCAAAATCACTGATCATGAGAGAAATACGAATCAAATCCACAATGAGATACCATCTCACACCAGTCAGAATGGCTACTAATAAAATATAAAAAATAACAGATGCTGGCAAGGTTGCAAATAACAGGGAACACTTATACACTGTTGGTGGGAATGTAAATTAGTTCAACCATTGTGGAAGACAGTGTGGCAATTTCTCAAAGACCTAGAGAGAGAAATGCCATTTGACTCAGCAATCCCATTACTGGGTATATACCCAAAGGAATATAAATTGTTCTGTTATAAAGACACATGCACATTTATGTTCATAGCAGGACTATTCACAATAGCAAAGACATGGCATCAATGTAAATGCCCATCAATGACAAATTGGATAAAGAAAATGTGGTATACATACACCATGGAATACTATGCAGCCATAAAAAAATAATGAGATCATGTTTTTCATGGGAACATGGATGGAGCTGGAGGCTATTATTCTTAGCGAACTAATTCAGGAACAGAAAATCAAATACAGCATGTTCTTACTTATAAGTGGGAGCTAGATCATGAGAACTACGAAGACAAAGAAGGAAACAACAGACAATGGGGTCTACTTGAGGGTGGGGGGTGGGAGTAGAGAGAGAACCAATAACTATTGGGTACTGGGCTTAATACCTGGTTGATGAAATAATTTGTACAACAAACCCCCATGACATGAGTTTACCTCTGTAACAAACCTTCACATGTACTCCCGAACCTAAAATAAAGTTTTTTTTTTTTTAAAAAAGATCATACATAATAAAGAATTTCGGCCGGGCGCGGTGGCTCAAGCCTGTAATCCCAGCACTTTGGGAGGCCGAGACGGGCGGATCACGAGGTCAGGAGATCGAGACCATCCTGGCTAACACAGTGAAACCCCGTCTCTACTAAAAATACAAAAAACTTAGCCGGGCGAGGTGGCAGGCGCCTGTAGTCCCAGCTACTCGGGAGGCTGAGGCAGGAGAATGGCGTTGAACCCGGGAGGCGGAGCTTGCAGTGAGCTGAGATCCGGCCACTGCACTCCAGCCTGGGTGACAGAGCGAGACTCCGTCTCAAAAAAAAAAAAAAAAAAAAAAAAAAGAATTTTGACATGAAAAGAACCTTAAAAAATAAAAATACATAAAATATTACAAAATTATATAGGGAATGACACAGAGATGACTCAGAGAGAAACAATTAGCTTTGATAACTTGAAAAACAAAAATACATTAACAAAATTTCTGTGCAAAAAAAATGGACTTAATGAAATGTTAGCAGAGCAACAGTAGAGGGGGGTTACTGCTGGATGCTAGTATTTTTAACAGAAAAAGTGAAGGTGGTGGTGACTTTTAGCAGATCAGCATTTACCTGTTGACCAGTGACTTAGGTGTTGCTTTTTTGTTCTGTTGTGAACCAGCCACATGACTGGAGGAGTTAACTTTCTTCCTCTGAGAGAAAGATTGCATTGTCAGCCTGAGAAAATTACTAAATAAAAATTACCTGGACACTTGCTGAAAATATAGATGCTCTGGCTCTGGCCCAGAGATTCAGGTTCAGCAGATTCAGGGCGGTGCCTGGGAATCTGCATTTTATCGTCTTCAAGGCTGAATCTGATGAGAAGATAAGTTTGGAAAAAACAGTAAAAGATGGTTGCAGATATTGTAAAATGTTTTGCTAGCTAGCAGGGAATGTCAATACAGATAGCTTTAAGCAGGAAAAATAATTTGTAAAACATTGTGTTTTTTAGTTTTTTTCAAGTAATATAAGGTTATAAGGGGAAAAATACCAAAATGAACAATAATTTTCCTGACTAAATAATGAACCAAAACTCTTTCCCCAAAGCAACCACTAGTAAGTTGCTTGTGATTCCTTCCAGAACCACAAGACTATGGCTACATAATATTCTAATATACTACAGTGTATAAAGAATAATATACATAAATATACATAAATATACCTGGTCTTTATGTACCTATTTGTGATAAAAGGAAATGTACTAGGTTATTCCATACCTCTTGTCGCTTCAAAAATTTTCTAGGCAATTGTTATATGCCAGCACACACAGAACTACGTTCTTTCTTTACACAGCTGCATAGCTGGTTTTCTGCTGTGTGTGAACCACAGTAATCACTGTTGATGGGCACTTCAGTGGCCTTCAATTTTCTGCTATGACAAAAATACACTGCAATGAGCATCCTTTCTCAGATGCCTTAGTGAACTTTTGCAAGAATGTCCATGGGGTTACTTCTTAGCAGCTGGGTTTACAAAGGATATGTGCATTTACAAATTTGATGAATATTACCAAATTCCCTGCAGAGAGGTTGCACTTATCTATAATCTCACTATTGGCATATGAGAGTGCTCATTCTCCATGCCCTCACCAGCACTGAGTTTCATCAAATTTTTTTTTTTTTTTTTTTTTTTTTGAGATGGAGTCTCACTGTGTCGCCCAGGCTGGAGTGCAGTGGCGCGATCTCGGCTCACTGCAAGCTCCGCCTGCTGGGTTTGCGCCATTCTCCTGCCTCAGCCTCCCGAGTAGCTGGGACTACAGGTGCCCACCACCATGCCCGACTAATTTTTTGCTATTTTTAGTAGAAATGGGATTTCACTGTGTTAGCCAGGATGATCTCGATCTCCTGACCTCGTGATCTGCCCGCCTTGGCCTCCCAAAGTGCTGGGATTACAAGTGTGAGCCACCGCGCCTAGCCTCAAATTTTAGTATTTTATTCTGTAGTCAAGCAAAAACTCATGTTTTCTTTTTAAACAAATACTTTTCAGTTTTGACACTGCTTTTGATTTAAAGGGCTTGAGAGATCTGTTCTTTTGCCCCTTCCACTACAGAACTATGATCTATTTCTTGCTGTTCTCCATCTCTGCTGGTTCCTATCTGAATCCAAGCATCAGAGAGAGTAAGAATTCCTTTTCCCCTAACCACATTTTTCTTGCTTTCTCACAGACAGATCCAGGTTATCCTTTCCTCCTGTTGCTTTCACATGGTTCCCTGTCCTGTTGGTTGCTGGTCCGATGTCTGACACCATGAAAGGGCGTGGAGGACTCTTGAGTTGATGACACTAAGCTTCTGCTCTGGGGCCGCCCCTAGTTCCTTGCAGAGCTTTCTTTTGATTGGACCAGGAGATAAAGATACATCAGTGTAAAAGCCCCGCTGAGCAGCAATCCCATTGCCTTCAGTGGCACCTAATCCACTTGAGCTCTTCCTGGCTCTCTCGGGGGTCACTGGCTTTGAGGACGCAGGCTGCTGGGGTGGCGGTGCCTGCTAACAGGCCACAGACTGCGCAGAACCCAGGGAACGAGAGTGGTGGCAGGAAAGGGAAGGGGCCTTGTTGACTCACTCACTGGGCAGCAAGTGCTTAGTGACAAGCAGTAAACAAAGGCAGCGGCAACAGTGCTGGTGGCAGGGAGCTCCGCGGACAGACTTGCAAGAGACCCCTGCTCCTTGTTGGAAAGTTGTCCCATGATGAAGGCCTAGAACCGGTCACGGAGACTTTTGGATGCAGCCTTTAACGAAGGACGCAGGTATTCCTTTGTGTCATTCAGTTTTCTCCTATAAATCTGGGTCAGGGAAAGGGCAAACTTCTTACTGGGTCTAGGTATCCGGAATAAGAAGAACACAGCTGGGCAAGGACCTGTGTCAGTGCCCTTTGTGCTATTATTTGGAGTATTATCTGTTCCAGGTCATTGGCTAAGCCTGATAGACATTGTATTTCTGTTTTAGGAATAAAGAATGGGCTCAGACTAGAAAACATGGACTTTAGAATCAGAACAACCCCTGTTTGCATCACTGCTTTGCTATTCAGCATCTGTGCAAATTCAAATGACTCTTTAAACTTTCCTAAGACTCATTTTTCTCACCTGTAAAATGGGGATAATAATGTGTTACGATGTTGTTGAGGATTCATGGGGTGACACGTGTAAGGCACTTAGAACATACTTGGAGCATCCGAGTAGCCCAGTAAATGGTGGCTGTCACTATCTTTCAGAAGCAAGTGTTTTGTTATGGCTTAAAGAGTATCAGTGGTTTAAAGTAAGAAGTCTCAGGCTATGTCTAGCTGACTTCCAGAAAACGATGGAAAAGAAATGATTCACCTGGCTTTATTTGTATGCTTAAAGGAAAGAAAAAACTCAGTTGAGGTTTTCAACAGTTTAAACAACTTTTTTTTTTTTTTTTTTTAAAGCAACAGTTGAGTTCAAAGATGAGTCATGCCTATTTCTCCTGGCTAAATCCTGTGATTTGCTATAGGCTGTAGCTAAAACCAATTAAGTAGTTTATTAATTCAACAAGAACTTACTTGGTATCTCCTGGGGCCAAGCCACATGCTAGATGCTGGGGATTCTCCCTCGGCCCAGAGGATCTTCCAGATCATCGGAGAGTGGGAGTTGGGGGGCAGAATGTTGGACCTGCATGAAACCTGGCAGTGATAGCAAGTGCCGAAATGGAGGCGGCATGGTCTCCTGGGAGAGGTGATGCTTGAGTATGGCTTTAATGCTAAGTGGACACTAGCAGGAGGTGGGAGCAGGGGGAGTGGGAAAGGCATCTCAAGCAGAGAAAAGCACATGCAAAGGCCCAGTGGCATGAATAAGTAAAGCATACTCTGGGAACAGCAGGCAGTTTGGCCTAACTTTAGTAAAATGGGAACAGGGGAGTCTGATAAGAAAGGAGGCTGCAGAGGTGAACAGGGGAGAGCAAGGAAGGCCTTCTATGGCCCAGAGTTCACTCAGAAGGTCCCAGATAGACACTGGTAGTTTTAATGAAGAATGTGTCGTGACTGCATTTAATATTAAGAAGATTAATCTAGTAGCAATATGGGTGTGGGATTGGAGAGGATGAAACCTGGAATGATGACAGATGGCCTAACCTAAGAAAACAACAGTGGGATGTAGAGAAGAGGAGGCCTCCAAGCTGGTGCTGCCAGCACTGTGAGCAAAAACAAATAAATATGCATCTAATAAGTTCATTATAAATTTTACTGATATGAAGGATGTATATTGCACAATTTACAAGTAATAAAATATAAAATACTCTTTATTACAAATTCTATATAGCCATTTGATTCTCACAGCATGCATTCATTGATTTTTGCTGAACTCTTATACCGTTGGTCAGCCTGTTTGCAACTGACCACTGAATGTAGTTCCAATATGAACGCTGGTTGATATTTTTGTTTACATTGACAAGTAAGAAGAAAGTGAAACAATGAAGATGATTGTCTTAACTTCACTCATCTGTAATGACATGAGTGACTGCTGGATCAGATGACAGTTTTTGAGTTTGGAAGAGTATTTTCCCAATTTTTGTGTTATTCAGAATGTAACAAATATGGACACGGCACACTTTTAGGTTTAATCTGCATGAACATTTTCTCCATCACTTTCTTAGTTTTCTTAGGGAATGAAAAAACAGCAAACCAAGCCCTAATTTGTAGCTTTTGACAATTTCTGTGGTATAAATACTACCACCATGGCCAATCACAAGCTCCCAATGTGATATCGCTAAACACAAAGGTGGAAGAGCTGTGCACCAGCACACCATTACATAGTGTTTCCAAAATAGAAATATATTTCATTTAAATAAGTTCCAAAGCACAGACAACAGTAAAATGCAGAAAAATAATTTGTAAGTAGTGAGTTTCAACATACTGTTAATATAACTTATTTAATTGGAGATTTTTATAACACTTTTTGGTAATGGCTGTGTTTAACAGCCAGCTTACAAAATTTTTGGAAATTTAATAATTGGCTCTCACAGGTCAGTAGGAGGCTTCTTCAGCATGTCACAGGATCCAAGAGAGGTTTAAGGAGCAAAATACAGGGTGGTGAAAAAAATGACTCATGGGCACAAATGAAGGGAGCACGAAAGAAGGAATTAGGAAGAATACTTCTTTCTCTCTAGGGATGAAGCTGTCACTCACCAAAATGTTGGACTCGTTGAAAAGAACACGAGTTGAAAAGATGGCTATGAATTCAACTGCTAAGGAGTAGCAAGGGCTGGAGTGTGCAGCCCAGGACAATGCTACCTGCAGCTCCATCAGTGAAGTCATTTCTGATCTGAAACCCTAGTTTTGCTGGCTTGTCTCTAGCTTATTACCTGCCCTCTCCATATATTCAGCATTCATAACATGAAAAGCTAGGATTTATTGAGAAACTGCCATGTGCCAGACACAGTAACTCATGGTATAAACGAGTAAAGAGAGGAAGTAACTTGCCCACGGTGAGGTGGGATCAATCCAGCTCTGACCTCGGAGCCTGCTCTTCCAGCCACTCTGCTTTTCTATTCCCATTCCCCTTCTGAGTTGTATTCACCCTGAGATGTCAGTGTTTTTAGCTGCTTTCCTGGCAGAGGTCTGCTTTCGAGGCTGATTCCTGTTCCCCAGGCTTCTTTTCACCCTTGGTCACTGGCAGTTCTATTGTTAACTGCCCTCTCTTTTTTTTTTCTTGCCTTAGCTGTAAGCCTCCTTTATTCCTGTATTTCCTTAAGCTATCATAGCCCAACATTGTTGGAAATAGAGTACGTAATGAAGGGAGGCAGGAAGGAGATGTGTAGGATGGTGCACAGGAACCAGTTCCAGGAGGGCTGGTGCCAGGCAGGAGGCAGATCAAGGCTGAGCTGTCAGAATTCACTCTTCCATAGATTCAAGATGGGTTAAACAGTGTCTGGCTAGACAGTAAATGTATTAGACATTTTTTAAAAGTGCCATCTAGGAATTTCCTTTGTTTCTTCTATCAGTATCGTTTTTTTGTGATGCCAGTTCACAGAGTGCAGGCAGCATCTGAAGTATTCACCCGTTAAATTACTGAGTCATTCAGCCAGTGGGGGAAGAAGGAGCTCCAGATTTGAGTGTCCCCACAGAGCCTGCAGAAGGACAGGAGGCAAGGAGGATGTGGTGCATCTGAGGCTGGAAAAAGGCCATGGGAGCAAGAGGAAGCTGCTGGAGATCAGTCCAAAGAGGTGGGCATGAGGTCCTGTAAACCTTGCTCAGGATCTGAGCTGATCCTTTGGAGAACAGAAAGTGGCTGAAGGTTTTCACGAGGTGTGACGTGGTCAGATTTGTGTTTTAGGAAGAGAACTCTGCAAGACAGAGAATGGATCAGGGCAGGGGCAAAGTATGGTTGTAGGAAACCATTTTGTAGGATTTCCATTTCAGTGGTCATTCAGGGGAGGGTGCTGGTGGCTTAGACCAGGTCAGTGGTGGTGGAATTGGAGAGAAACAGGTGGATTTTGGAGATTTTGGAGATGATGATTAAAGGAATGGGGAGTTGAGGGATGGGAAGGAGACAATAATGTTGTCTGAAGGTTTGGCTTGAGGGGTTAGGTGGTGGAAACGCTGTTTGCTGTATTCAAATAAGAGAGGTTGAAAGAGGAGGAGGTAAGGGGAAGGTGAATTCAGTTCTGTGCATCCAAGGGGGTTGTCTAAAGGACATCCTGGGACCACAAAGCAGGAGCTCAAGAAACAGGTCTGAGCTTAAGACATGGCTGTGGAGGGGATGGACTGATGGTTGGTAACTTTGGAGCATGTAGAGTGATTTGAAGAGGGGGCCAGGGCAGGGTGAAACCCAAGGACCACTGACATTTGGCATTGCCTTTATTCATTGTTACAAATAATACCATGGCAAATATCTTTGAATATACATCTTCGTCAATGATGTTCTTGGCATCAATACCCAGAAGAGGAAGACCCTGATGGCGGGAATGGACATCCCTTGGTTCTTGATACAGATTGCCAACCTGCTTTACAAATCAGCTGTCCCACATTGGCCACACATAAGTAAGGTCTCTGAGAGGGATGGTTTCATTGCCACCTCATGGGCACTGAGCACTCATCATCGAAGCCCGCTTGAGGGATGAAAATGGGCCTCGTGACTGCGTCCACTGGCAGCTCCTTGGATTATAGGCAGGAGTGGACAGTTTTCCATATTGTTTAATAAGGAACCACAGTTTCTTTTATGACTTTTCTTAGTCTCACTTTCTCAATTATCTACTGCTGTTGGGCCCATAAGATTTTTCTGTTTCTTTGCACAGAAATAGTCACTTTCGGTTTGACCTTCATCCCTTATCCCAGCTGGCTGTATAGCTCTTTGTAGATATCACTGTGGGAAGCAGCTTCCTGACTCAGGGCCTGAGGAGGGGTTTGTGGTAAATAAAGCCCAGGAGAAGAGCTTGAGACTGGAGTCCTCTCCCTGAAACCACTCAGAGCGGGATTTTGGGCAATGCCTTCACCCTCCCACCTTGGCTCTCTCCCGTTTCCCATCTGTGCTACAGCAGGTCTCCCGGATCCGTCAAGTGTGAGTTAGGGACCCCCTCTTCACTAACCACTACTTTAAATGATCTGCTCTGGATGGATTAAGTTGACTGAATGAAGCTGCTTCACTTCTAGAGGAAAATTTTTAAACAAAGCATTCACCTAGTGGGATTTGTGACAGGGCGAGCCACTTCTCAACCTGCATTAGTCTGGGAACCCATGGACAGCCTGGCCCTGCCAGAGTCCCATCAGCCAGAGGTTTATCCCTCAATCATCGCTGCAGGAGGAGAGAAGGCTCTGCTGTCCATGAAGGGGGGAACTCCCAGGCCTGTTCAGCTTCTGGATCCCCCTGAAAGCTGCATTTCAGTGACCCTGGCCACCTTTGTACCAGGTACCACCTGCCCCCCCATCAACATCCACATGCAACACACCTCTGTGCATCCTATTTCCTGTATGCTGAGAAATGTTCCCTAGGAGGCAGAGAATTGGCGTTGCTGGGACTCGGCAAATGCATGTTCTCAATTTTGATAGATGGCTCTAAAAAATCTATACCAATTTAATTCCCATGTTAATGGGTGTTATGAGAGGGCCTGGTCTGCTGCCCCCACCTTGCTAACATCAAATATTTAAATTTTTGACCCTCTGATAAATTCTCATTGCTGTTTTGTTTTCCTTGATTTACTAGAAACATAACAAATCTTTTCAAATATTTATTAAGTAGTTGTATTTTTTCACCTGGTTATTTCTTAACTTTTAAATTGAAGATTTTTTTTTTTCTGAATTGATGAGTAAATAATAATCCTTTTGCCATTATATAGATTTTCTTCTAGTCTGTTGCATATTTTCTTTTACATTTTATTTTCATATATGGTTGGATAAGAAGTTGTAAAGAAGTTCCAAGGAGCACAGAGAAGTCCCTATACTCTTCCTCCAACGTCGCCCGGTGATTATATCTGACCTAATTACAGCACAATGGCAAACCCACCATTTGACATTGGTACAATATGTGTATAAAGTACTACGCCATTGTAACACTTGTGTAGATTTATGTAACCACTACCACAATCAAGACACAAAATTATCCTATCCCCACAAAGATCTATCACTCTGCTCCTACTATCTCTGAGATCAGTCTCACAATATGTGACCTTTTGAGACTGGCTTTTCTCATTTGGCCTAATGCCCTTGAGATCTATCCAAGCTGTTGCATGTGTCAATAGTTTGCTCTTTATTTCTGAGTAGTATTCCATGGTATGAATATACCACAATTTGTTTAACCATTCACCAAATGAAGGATATTTTGACATTTTTGGCTTTCACAAATAAAGCTGCTATTACAAATAAAACACACATGTTCACATGCAGCTTTCTGTGTGGATATTCGTTTCTCTGGCTTAAGTGCACAGAAGCACAATTGCTTAATGGTATAGTAAGAGTATGTTTAGTTTTTCTCTTTTTTTGAAAGAAACCAACAAACTCTTTTCTGAAGTGGCTGTACCACTTACATTCCCACCATCAACTTAGAAGAGATCCAGTTTCTCTGTGTCCTCATAAGCATTTGGTATTGTCACTTTTTTTCCCCCCGTCATATAGGTGGACAGGGATATCTCATTATAGACTTCATTTGCCTTCCCCTTATGGCCAGTGATGTTGAACATCTTGTCATGTGCTTATCCGCCGTGTGTATATCTTCAGTGAAATGTCTTTCTATGCCATTTGCTCATTTTTCTAATTGGATTGTTTGCTTTCTGCTGTTAAGTTTTGAAACTTCTTTATAGACATCCTATATGTGAGCACTTCGCATTAAGCATGGCACTTAAATCTACTTTCTGCCTCTATGGATTTGTTTATTCTGGATATCTCATATAGATGGAATTACACAATATGTAGGCTTTTACATCTGGCTTCTTTTACTTTAGCATAACGTGTTCAAGGCTCATGAATGTTGTAGCATGTATCAGTACTTGATTTCTTTTTATGGTTGAATAATATTCCATTGTATGCATGGACCACATTGTGTTTATCCATTCATCCCTTGATCGACACTGAGTTGTTTCCACTTTTTGATTATAAATAATGTTGCTATGAACATTCACACATATTATTTGTAGAAATATCTGTTTGAGTCCTTTGCCCATTTTGAAATTGGATTGTTGGTGTTTTTGTTACGGAATTGTAGGAGCTCTTTATATATTCCAGCTACTAGACTCTTACCAGATTGAGGATTTGCCAATATTTTCTGCCATTCTGTGGATTGTCTTTTCACTTTCTTGATAATGCCCTTTGATGCAGAAATGTCTTTTGATATCTGTTGTCCGATTGGGTCATTTTTCTTGTTCTCTTCTCAATCCATGGATTCTCTACTCAGTCTTCTCCATTCTGTTGCTCTACTCAGTCTTCCCCTTTCTGCTGTTGAGCCCACCCATAGTGTTTCTAATGTTGGTTATTGTATTTTTCAGTTCTAAAATTTTCATTTGGTTCTTTATATTTCTTTGTCGAGCCTTTCTATGTCTTTGTTTTAATTGTGCTTGTCATTGCTCACAAAAATCCTGGTCAGATAATTCTAGCATCTGTGTTATCTTGGTAGTGGCTCCTGTTGTCTTTTTTTACTCAAGTTGAGATTTTCCTGGTTCTTGATATGATGAGTAATAGTGATTGAATCCAAAATGTTTGGGTACTATCATATGAGACTCTGGACCTTACTTAGAGCTTCATTTTTAGCAGATGTTCCCTGACACCGTATGAACAGAAGGGCTCTGCTTCATTACTTCCAGGTAAAAGTGGAAGTCTAGGTCCCTCACTCAGTCTCTCTTGATAACCTTAAGGGCATCTTGTTGTGACTTTTCTGGCTTCCCTCTAGTCCTCTGCTGACACCACCCTTGCTAGGAGGGTCGGGAACACCTTATTACTGCTCCTCATGCAACACGTCAGGGGATGCGTTGTTACCACTGCATGGTGGTAAAAGTACTGACCCTCTACTATACATTCCCTGGTACCACCCCTGTCGGGAGGCCAAGGGGCATCTTGTTATCACCAGAGGAAGGTGGGAAGTCTAGGATGTGGTGCAAGTCACCACTAGGTAGGAATGAGAGTTTCAGCTCCTACTTGGCCTTCTCTGAACTGACTGTATGGAGGAAATGACTGTGCCTCATTATAGCTGGATGATTGTAAAGTCTGGGCTCTCCTCTAGGCCCTTGCTGACCATTTGTCGAAAAGACTATCTCAATACTAATTACCTTTGCTCCTTTGTCAAAGATCAGTTAAATGTATATGTATTGGTCTAGTTTTTGACTCTCTATTTTGTTCCTTTAATCTATTTGTGTATTCGTTCACCAACATCACACTGTCTTGATTAATGTACCCTATAATAACTCTTTTTTCCTCTTTTTTAAATTGAAGAATGAATGTTAGAAGTTTTTATTTTTTACTTTTTAGACTTTTATTTTAGGTATGGGGTACATGTGCAGGTTTGTTATATGGGAAATCTCGTGTCACCAGGGTTTGTTGTACAGATTATATTGTCACCTCGGTACTAAGCCTAAGGACACAATAGTTATTTTTTGGGCTCCTCTCCCTTCTCTTATTCTTAACCCACAAGTAGGACCCTGTGTCTGTTGTTCCCCACTTTGTGTCCATGTGTTCTCATCATTTAGCTCCCACTTATAAATGATGACATGCAGTGTTTGATTTTCTGTTCCTGTGTTAGTTTGCTAAGGATAATGGCCTTCTGCTCCAACCATGTTCCTGAAAGGGACATGATGTCATTCTTTTTATATGGCTGCATAATATTCCATGGTGTATATATATACTACATTTTTTTTTATCCAGTCTACCATTGATGGGCATTTAGATTGATCCCATGTCTTTGCCATGGTGAATACTGCTGCAATGAATATACACATGCATATTTCTTTATAATACAATGATTTATATTTCTTTGGGTGTATACCCTGTAGTGGGATTGCTGGGTCAAATGGTAGTTTGGGGTTTGTCTCTTTGAGGAATTGCTGCACTGATTTCCACAATGGTTGAACTAATTTACACTCCCACCAACAGTGTATTAATATTCCCTTTTCCCTGCAACCTCACCAGCATCTGTTATTTTTTCTTTTTATTAATAGTGATTCTGACCGGTGTGAGATGGTATCTCATTGTGGTTTTGATTTGCATTTCTCTAATGATCAGTGATATTGAACTTTTCTTCATATGCTTATTGGTTGTGTGTATGTCTTCTTTTGCAAATTATCTGTTCATATCCTTTGCCCACTTTTTAATGGGATTGTTTGTTTTTTTCTTGTGAATTTGCTTAAGTTTCTTATAGATGCTGGATATTAGACCTTTGCCAGATGCATAGTTTACAAATATTTTTCCCCACTCTGTAGGTTGTCTGTTTACTCTATTGATAGTTTATTTTGCTGTGTAGAAGCTCTTTAGTTTAATTAGATTCCATTTTTCAAGTTTTGCTTTTGTTGCAATTGCTTTTGGCATCTTCATAATAAAATCTTTGCCAGTGCTTGTGTCCAGAATGGTATTGCCTAGGTTTTGTCTTCCAGGGTTTTTATAGTTTTGGGTCTTACACTTAAGTTTTTAATCCATTTTGAGTTGATTTTTATATAATTGTTTAAGGAAGAAGTTTTGTTTTAATCTTCTGCATATGGCTAGCCATTATCCCAGCACCATTTGTTGAATAAGGAGTCCTTTCCCTGTTGCTTGTTTTTGTCAGCTTTGTGGAAGATCAGATGGTTGTAGGTGTGTGGCCTTATTTCTGGGCTGTCTATTCTGTTCCATTGGTTTATGTGTCTGTTTTTGTACCAGTACCAAGCTCTTTTGGTTACTGTAGCCCAGTAGTGTAAAGTTGGGTAGCTTGATGCCTCCTGCTTTGTTCTTTTTGAGTAGGATTGCCTTGGTATAGTAACTCTTGAAGTTGGATATTTGGACCTGTCCTACAACTTTGTTTCTCTTCTTCAGTATTGTGTTGTCTGTTTTAGGTGACTTGTTTTCCTTTTTCATTTAAATTTTAGAATTAGTTGTTGATATTCACAAAATAAATTTCTGGGATTAAATCTACAAGTTGAGAAGAAATGACATTTTAACAATATTGAGTCTTCTCTCAGTGAACATAGAATACTCTTCCTTTGTTTTGATTTTAAAAATATTTAAAAGAAATATTTTTATTTCTTTCATCAGAATATTGTGCTTTTCCTTATAGGGATGTTACACATATTTTGTTAGGTTTATTTCTACATACTTTGTATTTTTGGTGTTAATGTAATAATTGATATTGTGTTTATAATTTCACATTTCAGTTGTCATTGCTGATGTTAATTAAAGTCAAAACAGTTGAATTTTGTATATTAGCCTTCTGTCCTGCAACGTTTCTATAATCACTTATTAGTTCTAGGAGATTTTTTGTTCATTATTTGAGATTTCATACATACACAATCATGTCATCTAGTAACAGAGATAACTTTCTTTCTTTCCTTCTAATTTATATACTTTTTATTTCCTTTTCTTGTCTTATTACATTAGCTAGGAATTCCCATAGTGAGAGGGGACATCCTTGTATTTTTCCTGATCTTAGCAGGAATGCATCTAGTTTGACACCCTTAGGTCACGTGTTGGCTGTAGATTTTTTTTTTATAACATATTTTTTAAAAATTAAGTTGAAGAAATTTCTCTCTATTCCTGGTTAGCAGAGAGTTTTTAGTCATGATTTGCTGCTGGATTTTGCTAAATGCTTTTTCTGTATTTATAAATTGATTATATGATTTTTCTCTTTAGTCCATGAAAGTGGTGGGTTGCATTAATACATTTTCAAATGTTAAACCAGCCTTACATACCTGAATTAAATTTCACTTGATCATGGTGTATGATTATATTTATACATTGTTGGATTTGATTTGCTAATATTTTGAAGATTTTTGCTTCCTTGTTCATGAAAAACATTGATCTGTAGTTTTACTTTCTTGCAAGATTTTTATCTGGTTTTGGTATTGGGACAATTATGGTCTCATAGGATGAATTAAGAAATGTTCCCTCTGCTTCTATTTTCTGGAAGAGATTGTAGAGGATTAGTGTCATCTTTTCCTTAAATGTTTGGTAGACTTTAATAGTGAAATCATTTGGGCCTGGTGCTTTATGTTTTGCAAGGCCATTAATTATTAATTCAATGTATGTAATACATATAGGCATACTTAGATGATCTATTTCTCTTTGTATGAGTTTTGATAGCTTTTCTCTTTCAAGAAATTGGTCCATTTCTTCTAAGTCATTACAATTGTGGTCATATTATCCTTTTTAATGTCCATGGGATCAGTAGTGATGGCCCTTATTTCGTTTGTGATTTTAGTTATTTTTATCGTCTCTCTTTTTTTTTCCTCTCTTGGTTACTTGGCTATGTGTTTATCAGTTTTGTTGATGTTTTCAAATAATCTGCTTTTAGTTTTGTTGATTTTCTCTACTGTTTTTCTGTTTCCAATTTTATTGATTTCTGTTCTAATTTCTTATTATTTGCTTCCTTCTATTCAGGTTCATGCTGTTATTTTTTCTGTAGTTTCCTAAGGGTGGAAGATTAGATTATTAATTTTAGATCTTTCTTCTATTCTAATATATGCATTTAATGTGAGAAGTCTCTGTATAAGTACTTCCTTCATTATATCTCACAAATTTTGATAACTTGTATTTTCATTTTTGTTTAGTTAAAAATGTTTTTTATTTTCTGTTGAGATTTCCTTTTGACCCATTCACTATTTAGAATTGTGTTGTTTAATCTCCAAATAGTTGAGAATATTCTGGCTACCCTTCTGTTATTGATTTACAGTTTGGTTCTACTGAGAGAACCACATCTCTATGAGAGAAATCATACTTTGTATGATTTCTGTACTTTTTTTTTCTTTTTTTTTTTGAGACGGAGTCATGCTCTGTTGCCCAGGCTGGAGTACAGTGGTGTGATCCTGGCTCACTGCAAGCTCTGCCTCCCAGGTTCAATCCATTCTCCTGCTTCAGCCTCCCGAGTAGCTGGGGCTACAGGCACCCGCCACCACGCCCGGCTAATTTTTTGTATTTTTTTTTTAGTAGAGACAGAGGTTTCACCGTGTTAGCCAGGGTGGTCTCGATCTCCTGACCTCGTGATCCGCCCCCTTGTCGGCCTCCCAAAGTGCTGGAATTACAGGCGTGAGCCACCGCACCCGGCCGATTTCTGTACTTTTAAACTTGTAATCTCAGCTACTTGGGAGGCTGAGGCATGAGAATCGCTTGAACCCAGGAGGTGGAGGTTACTAGTGAGCCAAGATTGCACCACTGCACTCCAGGCTGGATGACAGGGTGAGACCCTGTCTCAAAGATAAATAAATAAATAAATATACATAAATAAATAAAGTTTATGGCCCAAAATGTGATGTATCTTGGTGAATGTTCCATGAGAAACTGCAAAGAACATGTATTCTGTTGTTGTTGGATAAAATAGCCTATAGCCATCAACTAGATCCAGTTCTTTGGCAGTGTGTCTAGTTTAACTACGTCTTTACTGATTTTCTGCCTGCTGGATCTATTAATCCCTGATAGAGGGATGATGAAGTCCCCAACTGTGATAGTAGATTGTTTATTCCTCCTTGCAGTTCTACCAGTTTTTACCTCATGTATTCTGATGCTCTGTTGTTAAGTGCATCAGAGATCGTTATATCTTCTTAAAGTATTGACCTCTATCATTATGTAATGCCCCTTTTTATTCCTGATAATTTTCTCTATTCTGAAGTCTGCTTTGTCTGAAGTTAACATAGTTACTCCAGCTTTCTTTTAATTTGTGTTAGCGTAGTTTATCTTTTTACATCCTTTTAGTTTTCTTAAAATTAATCTTTTTATTCTTCCTTTTACTTTTAACCTATATGTGCCTTCATATTTAAAGGGAGTTTCTTCTAGACAACATAACTGGGTTTTATTTTTTAATCTACTCTGTCAGTTTCTGTCTTGTAACTGGCATACTTAGAACTTTATATTTAAAGTGATTATTGATGTTGTTAGATTAATAGCCACCATATTTATAACTGTTTTCTATTTGTTGCAGTTGGTTTTTGTTTCTTTTTAAGATCTTCCCATATTTTTCTGCCTTCTCTAGTTGTAATTGAACATTTTCTATTATTTCAGCATGTAAGTTATACTTCTTTTAAAAAATATTTCTAGTAGTTGTTCTAGAGTTTGCAGTATACATTTACAACAAATTTAAATCCACTTTCAAATAGCTCATGTGTGGTACAGGTACCTATTACAGAGTAATATCGATTTCTCCCTTCCAGCCTTTATACTGACTGGCATTAATTTTACTTATTTATAAGGTATAATCGCCCAATATGTTGTTGCTATTATAATTTGAAAAATAGTTATCTATTAGATCAATTAAGAATAAGGGAAATAAATGGCTTAAGATCTGAGTTTCTCTTCTGTATCATTTTCCTTCTCTCTGAAGAACTTTTCAAATTTCTTGCAAGGCAAGCCTACTGGTGACCAATATACTCAGGTTTTGTTTGTCTGAGAAAGTTTTTATTTCTTTTCACTTTGAATGATAACTTTGCAGTATACAGAGTTCTAGATTGTTAGTTTTTTTACTTTCACACTTTAAATATTACATTCTATGATCTTTTTACTAGAACAGTTTGTGAAGAGAAATCCATTGTAATTCTTATCCTTTTTCTGCTATATGTAAGTTACATTTCTCTCTCTCTCTCACTTTCTTTTGTTTTTTTTTTGTTTGTTTGTTTCTTTTGTTTTTTTTGTTTTTTTCCTGGGGAAAATTAATTTACCTTTTTTTTTTTACTTTTAAGTTTAGAATTGCATATGTTTCTTTTATTTATTCTGCTTGATGCTTTATAAGCTTCCTAGATCTGTGGTTTGGTGTCTGTTGTCAATTTTGAAATATTCTCAGCCATTATTCAAATTTTTTCTATTATTTTCCATCTTCTCCTTCCGGCATTCCCTTACACATATGTCACACCTTTTGAATTTGGTCCACAGTTCCTAGATATTCTGTTCCATTTTTCTTCATTCTTTGTTTTCTTCACATTTCCATTTGGGAAGTTTCTACCGACACATCTTTAAGCTCCTTGATTCTTTCCTTGTAGGTGTCCAATCTACTGGTGAGCCCACCAAAGGAATTCTTCATTTCTCTTACAATGTTGTTGATTTCTAACTTTTAAGAAATTTTTTATTTTTAGAATTTCCATGTCTCTGCTTACATTTTACCCATCTATTCTTGCATCTTGCCCACTTTTTCCATTTGAACACTTAGCATATTAATCATAGTTATTTTAAATTTCTGGTATGATAATCACAAGGTTTCTGCTATATCAGAGTCTGGTTCTTTCACTCGTTTTGTCTCCTCAAACTGAGTTTTTTGTTGTTTTTATACATGACATAGTTTTTTGTTGAAAGCTGGACATGATGTATTGGGTAATAGGAACTGAGATAAACAGGCCTTTAGTGAGAGCATTTGTGTTTTTCTGGCTAGTAGTAATGCTGTGTTTACTGTTTGCTATAGCTGTAAGTATTATAATTAATTTTATGTGTCAATTTTAATGAAGCCATGGGCTGCCCAGATGAAATATTATTTTGGAACGTGTCTGTGGGGGTATTTCTGGGACAGATCAGAGTTTGAATTGTGCTATGGGCAGGCATCATATAATCTATTGAGGGACATAATAGAACAAAAGACACAGGAGGGAGACACACATCCCTTTTTTCCTACCCAGCTTGAGCTGGGACATCTCATCTCATCTCCTGCCCTTGGGCTGGGATTTACATCATTAGCTCCTGTGGTTGTTAGGCCTTCAGACTTGGACTGAATTATACCATTGAGTTTCCTGGGTCTTCAGCTTGTAGATAGCAGATTGTTAAACTTCTCAGCCTCTATAATATATAAGATATCCATATCTATATCTATACATATATATATAGATCTATCTATACATATACGTATATAGATCTATCTATCTGTCATCTATTCTCAGCAATTATTACCTTAAATATTTCACATATTTTTCTACTCTTTTCCATTTTCTCCTTCTGGTATCCTTTTACACGTATGTTATACCTTTCGTAATTGTTCCACAGTTCTTGGATATCCTATCCAATATTATACATTGGATATATCTATATCTATATCATCTATATCTCTGCATCTTATTGGTTCTGTCTTTCTGGAGAGCCCTAATACAGTAGGTATCTGAGACTTCAATTTTTTTCTATTGTTCTTGTTTTTCTCTCCCTTATTGTCTTTACCTTTTCCTAGAAACTCCTTCTTAAGTAGAATCTGGGCCTTGCTGTTCTTTAGCTGTCATCTGCTGTTCTTATGCAGGAGTCCTGGTGATGAGGCGATAAGGTGGGAGAAAAGGGTATGTGCTCTGTAAGTCTATGAGTAGTAAGTCTATTACCCCAGGCTATGACCTTAGCTTCCTTCTTCCTAATATAAGAAAAAAAAAATGTGTGCGTGTGTATACTCTCTCACACACACACACACACCCCCCCCCACACACACACATTCACGTACTACTGGTTCTGTTTCTCTGGAGACCACCAACAGATTATGAATACATTACATATTAAACATCATGTGAAATGGTTCTTCTCATATGCAAGTCACTAGATTAATAGCACATAATACTTTAAATTTAAAGGTTTGAGACAAAGTTGCTTTTTAAATTCAGAACTTGAATAAACTGAAGACCAATTTAAACCCACATAGCTTTAATTAGTCTTGTTAGCTCACAACCCCAGCCTTCCACTCTTGCAGAAATTTAAATGGCCCTTACTAGCTGTGTGACTTTTGTGACCTTAAGTCAATTAAATTCTCAGTTTACTCATCTGGAAGTGGAGATCATTTTTGCCTTTTCTATTTTTAAGGATTTTTGTGGAAATCACAGAAGTTTATGAAGACTCTGTAAGCTGTAAAGGGCTACTCTCCTTAGAAGTAATTATCATCAAGTATAATTGGTGCGGATTCAACTAATTCACACCGTGGTCACATTACATTATAACTGGCTCCAAAGCCTGAGAGAAGGATAGGTGGGGCCATGGAACCCACGTGGAACATGACTGCATTAGTAACATTGAATGATGCTCTTGACATTTTACTTCACTTTTTCAGATTATGTCAAGAAGACAGTTTGCTCAGAAATAGACTTTTCATATTTCTAAAACTAATTGCTTCTTTCATAATGAAAAATCATACCCAGGCTCAGAGCCTTTGAAGGCAATTTTATTTGGCAAAAATTCAATAATTTTTATAAAAATAGTTATAATTACCTTCTATTTACATCTGCTGATACTAACTTTCCATTTGCTATAATGATATGTGGTATCCTTTTAAAATAAATGCATTTAAATGAAGAAACTTGTCTTAATTGTACAAGTGAGATGGGAAGGTGGCAAACACTGGGGAAATGGGATGTAAAAAATTGAAGATGCGAGAAACACTACTCTAAAATGTTCTAAATGCCCAAAAGTATTTCTCTGTACTAGTGTGCATCCTCTCATCTACAAATGCAAGATTCCATCTTGGAATCCTGAAGAATGGTAGGGTGTTCTCTAGTTGCCTTTCTTGCATTAGCTTGTTCTGTTTTTTACACACACCTTGTAAGGTAGGAGTTAACGTCTCTGTTTTGTAGATGGGGAAATGAGATGTGGAGAGTGTCCTTGTTCAAGGTCATACTGTATTAGTGCTGTAGCCACTATTTAAATCAGGGGCTGTGGGGGAGAAAACAGAGCAGGGAAGGGTCTGTGTGGAGAAGGTGATAGTGATGCAATGTCAGCATCACTCACTCACTCAAGGTCAGGCTCTGGGAAGCTGACTGCGAAAGAATTCCAGAAGATAAGAGCCTTGACACCGTTAACTCTTTAACTAGGGCCTAGATGAGGCAGGACAGTCTTTTCCTTCTTCGGGGGAAAAACTTGCCTTCTGGCAAGTTTTGTTCAGATCTCTGGTTCTGACTGTGGGCAGATGGTTTTTAATAAATGTCCAGAGGGAGAAGGAATGAAGAGAGACTGAAGGAACAAAAGGAGAAGAGAGGAAAAGATCACTCTGAGAGCTTCGATTCCTTGGGAGTCCCGCATTCTTCCTGGTTCCTTCCTAGGGTGTCATGGAGATATTTGAGGCATTTTGCTAAGGTTGAAAATGGGATGTTTATAGCACCTCAACCCTGGCAGACAGCTGGAAACAATTAACACCATATCTTAAAAATCCCATAGTTGGAAGCTGCTCAGCAGCCCTGATGTTTAAAATCCCTTTCTGGATGGTTGGAGCAGAGATAAAAAGAGACAGGAAATTTGATGCACTCATTACCTTTTATGTGCTGAGCACTTGGGCAGTTTTATGAGGTCACTGCTGCTGTTAGCCCTATTTACCAGATGATAAGACTGAGTCTCAGAGATAAGTATGTGCCCTGTGCCCAGGGTCAAGGAGCTAAGAATTCAACCTCCCAAAGCTCATGTCTTTTTCAGGTGAACAGGTAGAGAATGTTGAATGACAAAGAGGGTGGGGTGGTCTGAATAAAGCCTCCCTCTAAAAAAAGATAAAGGTTGGCTGGGCATGGTGACTCATGCCTGTAATCCCAGCACTTTCAGAGGCAGAGGAGGGCGAATCACTTGAGGTGAGGAGTTAAGAGACCAGCCTGGCCAACATGGCGAAACCCCATGTCTACTAAAAATACAAAAATTAGCCAGGAGTGGTGGGAGCCTGTAATCCCAGCTACTCGGGCGGTTGAGGCAGGATAATTGCTTGAACCTGGGAGGTGGGGGTTGCAGCGAGCCTAGATCACACCACTGCAATCCAGTCTGAGCGAGAGAGTGAAACTCCATCTCAAAAAAAAAAAAAAAAAAAAAAGTAAAAAAAGTAAGAAAAAAAAGAAAAAAAAAAGAAAAACGTAAAGGTATCCACATCCTGATTTGTGGAACCTGTGAATGTTACAGGCAAAAAAAAAAAAAAAAAAAAAAAAAGAAAGAGAGAGAGAGACTGCAGATGCAATTGGGTGACAAGATGTTGAGATGGGAAGATTGTCCTGGATTATCTAGATGGTGCTTAACTAGAATCATAGATATCTATAAAAGCGAGGCAGGCAGAGATTTAAAATAGAAGAGGAGAAGGCGATGTGACCACAGAGGCAGAGACTGGGGTGATGTGGCCACAGCCAAGGAATGCGGCAGCTGGCAGAAGCTGGAGGAGGCCCGGGAAGGATTCTCCCTCAGAGCCTGTGGAGGGACCGTGGTCCTGCGGACACCCCAACTTCAGCCCAGTCAAACTTATTTGGATTTCTTGTCTCTGGAACTGTGAGATAATAAATTTCTCTTGTGTTAATCCGCGAGGTTTGTGGTAATTTGTTATAGAAGCCACAGGAAACCATACAGGGCCTCAAATAGAATCCTGAGGGACAACATTTCAGGGACCGTAAGAGGGAGAAAGAATGCCGAGGAGGTGAGGACAAACCAGGAGTTTGGAGAAACAAGGAGTGTCGCAAGGAGAGATAGTGGCCCGGTCCCCTGACCCATGAGGCCAGGAGTCGTGTGACTCGTCCCCATCCTGCAAGGCCTCCTCTGCTTCCCTTGGTTCCACGCCTTCTCTTCCTGGGCAGTGGCACCTTGGGCTCCAGAGCTGAGAAGGTCCTTAGCGACCTCTGAGACCTTGGTCCAACCTCTGTCCCAATGCAGGAGTGTCTCCAGGACATTCCAGAGAGTTGTCAATCTCGCTAACCAGTCACAGATGAAGGCCAGAGGTCATGGGTGGTGTCTTGATGGAGAGTTGGGGAGGGGAGATGAATGAAGGCAAAATACCGAAATGTGACCAAAATCTCACAGTTCAAAAGCCACTATACAGTTGGTCAATCAATATACAATTAGGGGTAACAGAGATCCTTACTTCTTCAAAAGCCAGCACTTTACAAATGCTGCAAAATATCTTGGCAACTAATGCATATGGTGTGCCACCTGGGTGAGGTGGCTGATCCCTGCAGTTGACACTCGGGGATCAACTGGGCAGCTCTCTAGGGGACAGGGACCCAAGGGTTCTTCCTGGGTCGGGGGGCAGGGAGCAGATGCGAGCCTTGCCCTTGATAAAAACCATTCCCACTTACAGGACTGATGAACATCAGATGAGCTAAGGTGTTAGCATCCAGCCCTCTGGAACTCTCCCTTCCTTCTAATTAATACTCAGCCGCAAGCCAGTGTCAAAAAGCTTTTCCCTGGCTTTACAATGTGGGTTGCACGTGCTCTGCAAACTAGCAGGTAGGCCAAAATTCATATTGCTCCTATGCCAAAATGCAAACTCTTTTTCTTGACCTAAGAGGTCTGCAGGCAGATGGGGCCCACCCACCTCTCCAGTTCCACCTCCCACCTCCCTACCCCTGGCTTATTATCTTCACCTCCCTCACCATGAGCGGGCTTCTCTTAGTTCTTGGAATCTGCCAAACTGGGATTTTGTGCTTGCTCTTCCCTCTACCCGGGAAGTTTTTCCCATGGCTGGTGCCTTCTCAACTTCCAAATCTCAGCTTCAGTGACACCTCCTGGAGGTAACTTCCTTGACCACTTCAGCAAAGATGTCCCCCACACCAAAAGCTTGTAATCATGCATTGCCTTTTCTTACTTCATAGTCTATCATTCTACAGAATTATTTTATTTGCTTACCTTCTCATTGGCTGTCTTCCTCTGCCCACCCCATGACTCTCAGGGTAGGTTATTAACATTGTTCCTCATTCTACTCGTAGTACAGAGCTTGAAATATACTAGGTCCTTGATGAGTATTTGTTAAATGTAGTAACGGCTGAGGGAAGGCTGTAGGGACAGCCTCACAGATGAAGCTGAGGGCTACTGTTGCCATGGCACATGGAAGAGGGAGGCCCAAGTGGAACCACTAAAGATCAAGGGCAGGGGAAAAGATTCTAGCCCGAGGCAGGCCAGGGAGAGGGGCTGCTACAGGCTAAGGCCGACAAAAACAGGATGGCAGACAGGATGCTCCTCAGCCTGGTAACTCACTGGAAAGGGCCCAAGGAAGCTCTAGATGGGCTAGTGGGGTCTCAAATGGCAAAGAAGATTTCTATGCTACTAGATGAGCCTCAAAGCCTTCAGATAGTGGAGTCAGTATAGTGGGTCAGTCCATGTAGGTGAGATCTGGGAAGGTGTATGAGAGATAAGGGTTGTGGAGGGGCCCCCCAAAATGCCCATTGACTGGATGCTTTCCCAGAGCTGTCAGGTCTCTCTATGCAGTGGGATCCCTGCATCCTTTACATAGTTAATGATCACCTTTTCAGTGCATGATACAGCCCACCAGACCATGAAAAACTTGGAGAGAAGCCCAGAGGCATCTTGGTATGATGGCTAAAGATTAATGACTGTTTCATAGCTTGAGATTATAGGCCCCATAAAGTGCTTCACAGCATTTCCACAGCCAGCGTGATATGGTGGGGAAGAGCCCTGCCTCTGAGACCAAGAACATAAACCCAAGTCCAAGCTGTGTGACACTGGCCAAGTCATTTAACCTCTCTGTTCCTCATCTTTAAAATGGGCATGATGGTAGCCCTATTTCAGAAGGCTGTCATGAGGCTTAAATGAGTTTAGCCCATAAGGCACTCTGAACAGTGCCTGGAGTACAGTAAATGCTATGGAAGTATTAGCTTGTATTGTCATTCAAGGAAGTAGCAGTGGGCTTTGAAATAGTATTCACAATATTACACAAAGATAACAATGTTAATTGTGAGTCCAGGCTGGTTCTTGAGGGCTGGTGGGCTAGTGTAAAGAATTATCTTTCTTTATAATCTATCACAAGCCCAGTGTGATGGAACATGGTGAGGGAGGAATATGGTAAGGGAGATAAGCAAGGGACAGGGAGGTGGGAAGTGGAGTTGGAGAGGTGGGTGGGACTCATCTGCCTGCCAGACCTCTCAGATCAAGAAAAGGAATTTGCATTTTTGCCTAGAAGCAAAACAAATCTTGGCCTACCTGCTAGCTTGCAGAGCATTGGTAACCCACGCTGTAGTCCCGAAGCCAGCCAGGGAAATTCAGAGCTCTGGATGGTTCCCAGGCTTCCCGCACTCTCTGGGAACCAACTTGCCACTGTGGACATCATTCCACTGTAACACTGTAGTTGGTCAGGCAGGGAGTTGGTGCAGAAAACTGGAATGCACGTGTTTCCTTCTGCGGAGAGATCATGCTTGTGCATTGGAACAAGCATGACAACGGTTTCTTTCTTTTTTTTTTTTTAATTGAAATGATGATGAGTAATTTCCTGTCATTGACTCCTGAATCATGGTTATATTTAATATGGAAGTTGTGATCCTGACACTTCCAATAACAAAAACAGCAACTTCAAGCCTCAAGTGACTCTTAGCTTTAACAAAAAGAAGGGTGCTTCATTGGCAAACCTGGTCAGTTATGTGCTTTTCCAGATGTTGGATGCTCCTTTTAAAAAACTTCTTGTAGAAGAAAAAAGGGTTCCAGTCAAAATACATTTTTATTGTCTTTTACATTTACCTATGTTATTATCTTTACTGGTGCTCCCATTTCTTCATGTGGATTTGAGTTACTGTCTAGTGTCTTTTCATTTCAGTCTGAAGTACTCCATTGGGATTTCTCGGAGGGAAGGGTGTACTAGCAACAAATTTGCACAATGTTTGTTTATGTGAATAGGTCTTAATTTCTCTTTCAATTTTGAAGGATTGATTGCTTTATTGTCTACCAAATTATTGTTTGACAGTCTCCCTTCCAAGCATTTTGATATAATATCAAAAATGTATTTTGATATTGGGTGGGGTTTTTCTAACTGCCTTGTGACTAGAAAAAAATGTCTTCAGTCTTCAAGGCTGGTGTGGCTAGTTAAGACCATATGTCATCCAACTGCCTTTTGGCCTCCATGGTTTTTGATGAGAAATCAGCTGTTCGTTTTATTGGGGAGTCCTTGTTTGTGATGAGTCCTAAATATTTTCTCCCATTTTCCTCCATGAAAGTTTATAGTTTTATGTTCTATATTAAATCTATGATTCATTTTGAAGTAATTTTTGCATAAGGTGCAAGGTTTAGGCCATGTTCAGCTTTTTTCCATGACGGATCCAGAACTGTTTGTTGAAAAGTTTGTCCTCCCTCCACTGAATTATTGTACCGAAATAATGGTCTTCACTAGCCATACCAGCCTAGAAGATTTGAATGCATTTTTATTTAGTCATAAAGCAATTTAAAACACCCCACCCATTCAATATTTTATTTTGGGATTTAGAGATTTTTTATATAAGAATCATGGTCTTGTTCTTCCCCCTTCTTATCTTTAATAAGCAATCTTTCACTGTGGCTATAGAGAGTTAGAAAAATGTGGTGGAATGGGAATGCCAAGTCTGTAAATCTCAAACAGTTTCTAAAATGAGAGGGGAGATAAAAAAAAAAAAAAAAAAGGAAAGAAATGGAAAGGAAAAGGAAGGAAAGGAAAGAAAAAAGAAAAGAAAGAAAATGAAAAGAGAGTGGGCCTGGAGTTCAGCTTCGAATTCATCACTTTTCATCTGATTACCTTGGACTTCTTTCCTGTCTGCAAATAGAAACAATACTCCCTTCTTCACAGACTCCTTATGATAAGTGACGGCTCACAGGTCAAGCTTCCTGAGGGGGTCCTGCTGCACCTCCCTTCCTGCCCCAGGGAGAGGTGGCAGACCAAGCCTCTTTCTCCTGAAACCTGCCTCTCTTCCTGAGGCTGGAGGAGGCAGGTAGCAGAGGTGTCTGCAGGAAGGTGGGCAACTGGGGGGTAGATCTTGGATTAGTGTGCTAATGGGGGATGGGGGTGCCTCTATGTGCTCCTCATCTAGCGCCCCACACTGCACACCCGCCCTGCTTGAGCTCTGGCTATAGAGAAAGATCAATGAGGATGTAAATGGATTCAGAAAAGCCTGCCTGGCTTCTTCCTGTGCCACCCAGCACCTGGGTCTCTGGAGATTAGTGGGTGGCGGCTTTGTCAGGGAGATAGACATTTAAACATCAGCTTTGGTCTAAAGGCCCTGCTTCCCAGAAGAGAGGGAAGAGAAGACTAGCCCTCTTCAGCCTCCTCCAGTTTCTCTGTGAGGCTGCCCCTTTCTGAAATGTGGAGCTTATACTTCTGTCTAGTGAGTCGCTCTTGCACTTCAGGCAGGTGCTGGAGAAAGGGGTGGTACTGGCACCAAATCTAACGCTGCATGTGGCAGTCAGAGATGAAAGATGTGAATCATGTATTGCAGGCAAAAATGGTTAGCTAACTTCCCCAGAGAGAGAAGGAGAGGAGGCCACACACTACCCAGGTGTAGGTTACTCTCTGCAACAGCTTGCGCCCAGCTGGGAGGTGCTGTTCTCATGCTTCATTTGGTCATTCATGTATTTATTCATTTAACCTTTCATTTGGGAATTTGTTTGTTTACTCATTCACTGAGAACTGACCAGCCAGCCTGGCCAGTCCCCCAATTAACGTTTCTTTAACTCCTCTGTGTGCTTGGCTCTCTGCCTGACCCCAGAGACCTAGGTGATGAAAACACAGTGCCGGTGCACGGTGCACGGGGAGTGGCCAGACCATGCCTGGCTGGGCCAGAGTGGCGAGTATGGGCCCGGACATGTTCCTGGACGTTACAGGGGCCCTGTCACATGCATGTCTTTATCGTAGGCATGAGCCTGTCCTCTGTGACACTGGCCAGTGCCCTGCAGGTCAGGGGTGAAGCTCTGTCTGAGGAGGAAATCTGGTCCCTCCTGTTCCTGGCCGCTGAGCAGCTCCTGGAAGATCTCCGCAACGGTAAGAGAGTATGCTTGGGGTGGTAAAATCACGGGGAGTTGTATGTGAAGCTTCCCACACTAACACAGTTCTGGCTGCTACTGCTTTTTTTAAAAAACATTTTTTCTTTTCAACCTCTGAGGGCACAGAACAAGGTTGCTGCTTCTTGATCTGTGATTAGTCTGAGGTATAAGAATGAGTGGACGAATAGCACCCACCCTTGGAGCTGCACTGGGAGGGCAGGCCTGTCTCTTGGACCCATGCCATGTGGCAGAGTTGAAAGAAAGGCTTTGTTTCTGCCTTGGAGTTGCAGCATTTCCAGGCATGCAAAGCTGGGAGGATTTAGGAAGAGAGTGGCTGCAGTGCTATGTGCATCTAACAGCACATAGGCTGTCTCTGGGCATAACCAGAGATGAGAGGCATGGGGTGGTCACCCAGGAGACCCCCACACTCTGTCCACCAGATGTCGCACTAGTCTGTGCCCCATCAGAAGGCAGGCCTGGCCGGGCGTGGTGGCTCACACCTGTAATCCCAGCACTTTGGGAGGCCAAAGTGGGCAGATTACCCAAGGTCAGGGGTTTGGGACCAGCCTGGCCAACATGGTGAAACTCCGTCTCTATTAAAAATACAAAAAAAAAATTAGCTGGGTGTGGTAGTGCCCACCTGTAATCTCAGCTACTCGAGAGGCTGAGACAGAATTGCTTGAGCCCAGGAGGCAGAGGTTGCAGTGAGCCAATATTGTGCCACTGCCCTCCAGCCTGGGCAACAGAGCAAGACTCATCTCAAAAAAAAAGAAAGAAAATAAAAAGGCAGACCTACCCTGTGTTCTAAACAGGGGAGGTTAATAGAAAGAATTATTAAACTGTATTTGAAGACAACTGTAAGGCATAAGAAAATGCTGGTGGGGTGTGGTGGCTCACTCCTGTAATCCCAGCACTTTGGGAGGCCGAGGTGGGTGGATCACCTGAGGTCAAGAGTTCAATAGCAGCCTGGCCAACATGGTGAAACCCTGTCTCTACTAAAAATACACACACAAAATATTAGCCGGGCAAGGTGGCATACACCTATAGTCCCAGTTACTCGGGGGGCTGAAGCAGAATCGCTTGAACCCGGGAGGCAGAGATTTCAGTGAGCTGAGATCACACCATTGCACTCCAGCCTGGGAGACAAGACCGCGAAACGCCGTCTCAAAAAAAAAAAAAAAGAAAGAAAGAAAGAAAAAGAAAAAGAAAATGCTGCTGGGTCTCCTAAGGCTGAGGGCAGGTAGCCAGTGAGGGAGAAACTTTGGAGGGAAGCCCCCTTCCCTGTTTGGGGTTCAGATCTGTGAAAGGAGCTGTGCTTGTAGCCCATGATGATGGTAGAATTTGCTGGTGTGCCCCGCCAGAGGTGGTCTGCAGTCATGGCCCAGGCAATAGCCACCGGTGGCCAGGTGGAGAGCACGCACTGCAAGTGGGGGTCAGGGCGACCCTTTGGGGTGTAGGTGGGCTCAGGCAAGTCACCTCTCTGGAGGTTGGTGTGGGCAGGAGGGCCGCTAGAGTCCTGTGTAGATTGGAGAAGGTGGTCATATGTCTAGTTCAGGCCTTGAGGTTGCCAAGGGATCTCATGTCTTGGGCATGTGTTCTGTGCAGAGCCCAACCTCCAGGTGGCCTCACATTTGCACTAAACTCTAGAAACTGCGGGAGAGATAAGGCCTCCTGCAGTGTCTCTTCAGAGCCCTCTAATGAGAAAGCTGCAAACTGCTCTCAGTACAGGAGAGACCTAAGGCAGCAGTATCCAAGGATGACTATGGGGCTCCTAGGCATTAAGCTCCAGAAGAAACGCTGAGTGCCCACACTGAAGTGTCCACTCAGAGGTCACACGTGCTTGGGGGCTTCAGTGCATGAAGCAGAGGCTGCTGGCATGAAAGATCACACATGTTCTGTGAGGGCGATGGGTCCCAGCGTGGGCCGATGGAGGAAGCTGTGTACCTACGCCTTCAGTGTCATCTTCTCCCTCTTCCCCACCATGGAGGTTCTGATGAACAGCTACAGGGCTCTCAGAAGACCAGCTGCCTTGGGTCCTGGTCTGTCTCTAGAGAAGAGAGACAGGCTTGTGCTAAATTCCAGGTGTGCCTGACCCTCTCTTTACCTTTTACCTTGAGACTCTTGGGCCACGGATGAATTTAAGTGCAGGTGGTAACTTCCTGGCTGTGGCCACAGCCACCTTTTAGTATACCATGCATCAGGGTTGAATTTGTTCTGTTCCATGTCTCCTCCGGATCTTGCTCACATTCAGTCCCAGAGATGGGTACTGCCAGGCACCTGCTGGGCACAGTCCCATGCCGGCCCCCCAGATGGAAGCTCTGTCTCTACAGCCCCATCACTGGCTTGGTTTCAGATTCCTCGGACTATGTGGTCTGCCCCTGGTCAGCCCTGCTTTCTGCGACTGGAAGCCTTTCTTTCCAAGGCCATGTTTCTCACATAGAGGCTGCTCCTTTCAAGGCCCCTGAACTGCTACAGGGACAGAGCGAGGATGAGCAGCCTGATGCATCTCAGGTAAGCTGTGCAGCTTCTCTGCAGCTGCTGAGTCCTGTGCCCTGGAAAAAGCGTGTCCCAGTGGCAGCCTCCCCAGCTCCCAGCTCAGCCTTGCAGAGCTTGGTTCTCAATACCAAAGCAGAGTGGGTTTCAAGAGTTTTATTCCCAGGATGTCTTGTCAGCAACTTACTACCTCATGGACAAGGGCAAGTCCACTTCTCTGAGCCCCAATTCCTACGATGGTAAAGTGGGGTTAATGTGGCTTAACTGATCAGGCTATTATCAATATTCAAAAAGAAGTGTTGAAAAGCTGTGGTTAAGTGGTCTGGCACATTGTTACCGTTGGCAGTATGCAGCAAGACACCTCAAAATGACCCAGCCCGTCCTCAACTAGGAATTTATTCCAAGGCACAAGTAAAGATAAATTTAGCTGCAGCAATGCTGATTGTTGTATTGCTGACATTAGTGATAAATTGAAAACAAGCTAAATAGTCAGTGGGAGAGAACATGAGACAAAACAGCATTAAAATGAGTCTGTAGAAACTTATTTAATGACTTGAAAAGAAATTCAATATATGCGCACATAATATTATCCGAGTTTGGTTAAAGAGAATGAAAGAGAGACAGAGAGGAAGTTCTAAAAATACATGCACCAAAGTGTCTACAGTGATTGTTTCTGGATGGCAACATCAATGGAGATTTTTTATTTTCCTGCAATGGACATGTTTTGCTTTTGAACAGCAAAAGTTTCCAGTAAACATCATTTTTTATTTCAAACATAATTTTAATTCTCTCGAAGGAGAGAATGATGCAAGGTAGCCACACAACACTGGGTGGGGCATGGTGGGTGTTCTCAGAGTTCTGTTTCTTCTTCCTCGCCCTTTCATGAGAAAAGTGCAGATGTGAAAATGCTGCTACCCTCGGGAGGCATCGTGGAATGGGAGCTGCTTTCCCTCCAGGCTCTGAAAGGCAAAGAATGGGGACGGGGTGGCTTCCAGATTTGGTTTATCTGGGTCCACGTGTCTCTAAGGCAGCTCACAAAAGTGAAGGTCTAAGAGTTCCAGTTCCACTGACCCCAGCTCCGGCACCCCCTCCCTGCTGACATCCTGGAAGTCACTCTGGCATCCAGGCCCACATACCTTCTTACACAGCCGGGACCCCAGGGCTGAATCACTGATTCCTGGATGGGACACAGACTTGGGTGCCTCTCAGGTCTGTTTGGGTCTCTTGGCTCCACCTACACCGTGTTGCCTCCTATGCCGTGGACTCAGCTAAGATGTCACATCTTGAGCCCTGGGACTGGGATTTCTGCGTGACTGCTAAAGGACCATGCCAATGCAACCTGAGAATGCAGGGGAGCTAGTTTCTTATGGGGTAAACTTAGCCAGTGGTAAATGAGAGTCTGGAGGGAACTAAGAGGATATGTTTTCCCTTCTCTTTCTCTCATGGATGGTTTTGTGCTGTGCAAGCCTTGCAAGCTTTCTAGAGAAGTCCTGAGTTCTAGAAAGCCCTGTCTGCTGCACTTCAGGCTGTGCTCTGTTGCTTGTGGCAAGGAGGTGGCCAGAATTTTGACCCTGCATATCACATTGGTCCCTGTCTCCCTTCCCATTTTCTCTACACTCTCATTGCCCTGGGATTGCAGCCCCTGAATGAAGGGTCTGCACTTAACCCTTGCCTCAGGCTCCACTTTCTGATGTACCTGAGCTAACACAAATTTGAGTGCTCCTGGAGTCCTTCCCTGACCATCCCAGCACTCACTGATGAGGATCAGGCATCACCCTCCTGATTGCAGGTTGGCCTCCATTGAGCACCTTGTGAAGGCCTAGTCACTCCTCTGCCCGGAGCATCTTTGAGCTGGAAAGTAATATGTTCCTCCCTCCTGCACACTTTCCTCCAGGCAAAGGCACGTGGACTCCAATAGATTCAAGGCTAATAGGTTGAGTTAAGAACTGGCTAAATGTATTGCTGAGTCCTGGCCAGGAACATGAGAGTGAGTGTGAGCTAGAAGAGGTCCAGCATGAGAGGGACTGAGCTCTGAACTAACCAAACATTGGTTTAGCGCTCTAGGCATATGAAGTATGGCAAGTGGAGTGGGCTTTAAGGGGCCAGAGCCACCAGCCTCAAGCCCTGTTTATTAGGCCAGAAGGCAGAGTGACCAGGTTACTTGATCTCTTACAGCATCTCTAACACTTAGTTCTGTTCATCACTGTTCTTTTCCATTCATTACAGGCCCCTCTCTTCATCCAACTTGGCATGGGTCCATGAGGGGTTGGTTGGGCAGCTATGAGCTAGGAGAATGGTCTCTGGACAGGCTGTGCTCAGAATCCTCCCCCAGTCCTGGGCCTCGTTCTGATGCTGGGAGGGTGTACCCAGACCCCCTCCTCAGACCAACATCTGCCCTAAACAGTGCACTGACATATTTCCCCAACTACTTGGCATCTTAGTCCCAGGTGCAGGTCAGGTGGAAGGTGTGAGCAGGTCTCTAACTACAAGTCATCTGTGTTGCCAGTACCCCATCCTGTGCTCATAGCAGACATCACCAATCAAACATGGTGTTCTTTCCCACTGAGCCAGGAGTTGCCTTCAAAATTCTTCTCACCAACCCTCTACTGGCAGTGTCTACCAATGGGCTGAATTTAGAATTTTGAATGAAGCCTTTTGTCACTGTGGCCAAGGCCTTGCCCTAAGACACTTTTAGACAGAGCCCTTGGAATCCATGTGAGCTCCCAGGTGTGGGTGGTGCCTCTGGCAGTGCTCAGGATGCTGGAGCTCTGTCTGCACTTCAGTCCCTGCAGCTCCATGAATCTCTATGCTCCATCGTGCTAACCATGTGGGAAGACCAGCCTTGCAGGTGGCAGTCACTGCAATTGGTTCTGGGAACTTGTTGGGTTAATGAGAAAGAAGTGGCTGTCTACCAAGCCCCCGCTCTTCGAGTCCTTTCTCTGGAAGTGGAGGTGCAGCTTGTGAACTTTCTTGCAGGGTATCTATGCACGTTCATCTGAGGGATGGGAGCTGGTTTCAGGATATAATTTCAAACAAAGATGAAAGCTAATGAGTTGTCACAGGTGACATTGAACACATCTTGACCTTGAGGATGTAAACAACCAAAACCAAAAACTAAAACCACTTATATTAAACCCAGTGGGTGGCTCAAATAACTGTGTGTTTTTACATGAAATGTTTCATTACCTCATTGTTTCCTTCTAAAGTCCCAAAAACCATTTCCTGAGAAGAGAGATCTTAAGGTAAATGTGCCTTGTCAGTTATAATAGAAGCCCCACAATAAAAACCAACTGACATTGATTGAGGACTGGTATAATCCAGAGGTCATGTAGCCAAGTGGGAACAATTGAAATACTACGTCACAGGATTGCAGTGAGCACTAAATAAGTTTATATGGGTAAAAGACTTAGAACAAAGCTTAGTATATTATAAGTACTCTATGTCCAATAATAACAATAATGGTAACAATAATAATAGTTAATATTACCATCTTTGGGTACTTTTGACTTGATCTTTATTAGAATTCAGGCAGAATACTCATTTTTAATATGATGAAACCGAGGGTCAGAGATGTCAGACAATGCTCTTCCCATGATACCATTTTGCTTTTTGACAACATACGGTGCTTTTTAATCAGGCTGAACCACAATGTGTCATGGAAACAGAAGGCCTAAAATACAATGGCCAGGGCCAAATATATGGTTATTAGTTACTTAACAAGAGGTCTAGGGATTGGTCAGCAGCCGATTCATGTCATCAAGGATCCAGGCTGTGTATTTCTATTCTACCTTCCCCAGTGGCTGGTTTTCTATCCTATTCTTGCTGCCTCATTGTCACAGAATGGCTGCAAAGACTCCATGTATCAATCACATCAATGTTCAAGGCAGGTACAAAGGGGAAAGCGTGGGGCCAGTCACATGTGTCCTTTTGTCAGTAAAGCAAAAGCCTTATCAGAAGCCCCCTAACAGATTTCTGTCACGCCTTTCACCAATATTGAGTGTCATGGTTTCTGCTAGAAAGCAAATTTCTGGCTTTCTAGCCTCCGAAGTAGAAGGGAACAAGGGTCAAGGGAGTTGCAGATGGTGCTGGACTAGCCAGACAACAGTGTCTGTTCATGTGGAAATTGGGTTGTATTTTTCTTGCAGAGCTATGGAATAAGAGAGATGATTGGAATCTAATCATGTACTCTTCTTTTGGGCAGATGCACGTCTATTCTTTAGGAATGACCCTCTACTGGTCGGCAGGGTTTCATGTTCCGCCACATCAGGTTTGTAAACAAGATACTTCAAGTCTTGCCAGGCTATGTCTTTGGGTTTATTTAGTGGTTTTCTCCTGGGCAGGGACCACATTTACTGAGCACATATACCACTACTCTCCCCTCCTCTAGGTCCTAGGCAGGCGTTGTGAACTCATCACACGACTCCTTCCTGCTAGTGCAGAAACAACCTCAGAATCCTACTCAACATAGCACTCCAGGCAGCCACAATTTGGGACTGGCAAGCAAGATAAGTTTGGCCATCTCCACTCAGGGGAAGTATTAATAGCAAGCTAGAGAATTTTATAGACACTGAAGATACAGATTTACATATATTTTTTAAAAGGCTTTAAAACAGCCCTTCCCAAAGTGAGATGCTTCCCTGAAAAAGGCTTCTGGGCTCAACAGATTTGGGTAAATGCTCCCTACAGTATCTCCCTCTCAAATAGTTTTTAGAGTCATTTTTTAAAGACTACAAGAAGGTTTAAAGCTTAGAAACTTTTAAACTTTATCCTGGCTAGGCATGGTGGCTCACACCTACAGTCCCAGCACTTTGGGAGGCTGAGGCAGGCAGACCACTTGAGCTCAGGAGTTCGAGACCAGCCTGGCCAACAATGGCAAAACCCCATCTCTACTACAAATAAAAAAATTAGCTGGGTGTCGTGGTGCTTGCCTGTAGCCCCAGCTACTCGGGAGACTGAGGCATGAGAACCGCTTAAACCCTGGGGACTGGGAGGGGAAGGTTAAAGTGAGTGGAGATTGAATCACTGCACTCCAGCCTGGGCAACAGAGCAAAACCCTCTCGAAAAAGATATACACAAAAATATCCTAATATTTTACACAATTTTTGACTACAGAATAGAAGTGTTTGTATACATTTCCATTTGACACTATAACAATTCCTTAGAGACTGGTGCCACAAGAACACATGCTGGAGAGCCCTGCCCAGCTGACCTTCTCCCTTCCTTCCTTCCTGCCTTTCTTTCTACTCACCCCATCCTCTCCAATTCAACATCCGGCACTTCCTGGGTGGTCTTTCTAAAAGAGAGACCAGCTCACCGCTGTCACATGCAACCTTTTGTAACGCCTCACTGCCCATGGGGTTGCCTTCTGGCTTCTCAGTGAGACACACCGGGAGCCTAGGAAAGGGTCCCTTCTTCCGTCTGGCTCCCCTTTGGCACTCTGCCAGAATCAGGACTGGCTTCCTGGATGTGTGTCCCGGATGTGTGACCCTGTGTCATAGCACAGGGTCCTGCATTTAGTTTAATGCTCTGCTATCCCTGTCTTGGAATTCTTAATAATTTTGAACAAGGGACCCCACATTGCCATTTTCCCCCAGGCCCCTGTCCTGCTCATAATCCCCTTCCCTTCAGATGCGTGTCAGCTTATCTGCATCTTCATGCCTTTGCACACACTGATCCCTTCACCAGCACCTCACTCCCCACTTTCCTCTTGGTTAACCCTAGCCTTGGCTAAGCCCCTTCCTTTACATTAGTGCCATGGCCTGTGCTTCCCAAGGTCAAAGCCCTCGTCATCCTCTATGGTCTTTGTCTCTTTTAGTGACCGTCTCTCTCATCACACCATTATTTTCCTGAAGGCAGGGACTGTATCTGGTGTGGCTGGATTTACTGTGATGGCAGGACTCAGCAGCTTGGCTGTATACAGAGATAGGTGCTCACAGCTGATGCTCCCTGGCAAGAAGCGGTAGTGCAGCCTTTATCTGGAAACTGACCTGCAGTGTGGGATGCGCTTGAGAAACAGTCTGATTTTGAATCTGAATTTGAGGCCTTTCTCATATGAATTGTGATCATTTAAATGCATGAGGGAAATGCTTATAAGATGCTTCCGTTTTCTTTTGCTCGATATGTACACGTGACATAAAGTTCAACCAGCAACGATTGAGCATTTGTGCTGACTGCTGGCTGTTGTGAAGTGAACAGGAATAGGCCACAGTCTGTATGTCCCTGGAGCTCACATTCCAGGGCAAAGGCCCAGTGAGACCCCATGAGTGACTGGATGCAACGACAAGCTGCGCAGGTGAACTTGAGTGAAAGGCTGACCTCTGGTTTGATTTGGGGTGCTTGGCACAGGTGGAAATCCATCTTGTCAAAGCATCTATTTTTCATGAGCATTCCAAACACGCTTGGGCAGAAGGGTGTTCTGGTTTAGAAAGCAGCCAGCAACACAGAACTGATGCAGAGATGATTGCTCTGCACTTTGCGGCCTCAGTGATGGATCTTGTGTGTCCTTAAACTCTCCAGAAGGAGCAGGCATCTGCTCTGGTGCTTGTGGGAACACCCATTTCCATGTCTCCAAGGCCTGCCTGACAAGGTGCTGCCTCGCAGCAGCAGCTCTTACTGCTCTCTCCTCTCACCGGCCCTATCTGCCTCTAGCCCCTGCAGCTCCGTGAGCCCCTGCACTCCATCCTGCTGACCATGTGTGAAGACCAGCCTCACCAGCGGTGCACATTGCAATCGGTTCTGGAAGCTTGTCGGGTTCATGAGAAAGAAGTGTCTGTCTACCCAGCCCCTGCCGGTCTCCACATTAGAAAGCTAGCTGGCTTGGTTCTGGGCACCATTTCCGAGGTCAGTAGAGAACCGTGTTTTTTAAGCAGTAGCCACTGGCCTTGTGTGGCTATTAACATTTGAATTAGTTAAATTATAATTAACTAAAATAAAATAAAAAATTAAATTAATCAGTCACATTTCAAGTGCTCAGTTGCCACTTGTAGCAGGTGATGACCCTATTGAACAGGGTGGATCTAGAACATTCTTGTCATTGCAGTTCTATTGGGCAGTGCTGACAAAGACCTTTGGGCAAGCCCCAGTTTCTCACATGGGTAAGACCCTTGACATCTTGGCGAGTGCCTCCTTACATAAAGCAATCATGTTTAGAACCCATCATTCAGTTTTCTTTTCAAAATTCAACTCCAGGTTCTGCACAGAAGCCTTCCCTGACTTCGTTTTTGTGGTCCCTGGGTACGCTCCCCTCTGCTATTTTATACCTGCAGGGGGTCCTTTGTTGTGCTTGTCACACTGTGCTGCTTGCTGCCCTGTGCACTCCCCAGAGTGCAGCAAGGGGCGTGGCACATGGGAGGCATCTGGCTTAGGTTGGATTCCCTCCAAGCTAACCCAGAGCCAGGGATTCTTGTGCAAGTTATTTATTGGGGAAATGTTCCTGGGAGAGGGGAGTGATGGTAGTACAGCTGACAAGTTGAAGGATAAAGTCTCAGCTGGAGACAGGCCCAGCCTGGCCACCTGGGGAGCTCTGGTGCAGGAATGGCACCTTGGAGTTGGTCCCCCATGAGACCCGGGTGGAGCTGGGGTAGGATGAGCAAGTGAGGTGCCTATGGCACAAAATGTAAGGAAGTCTGTATTTGGGAGGAACCAAAGGCAGGTAAGCTAGAGACCAGTTGGGTGGCTGCACTTGTCCAGGGACAAGTTGGAGAGCTGAGACCAGGATTCATGAGGGGCCATGTGGATGGAGATGAGGGAACAGCAAGGTAGATAGTGGCAACAGTCAATCAGAGAAGGCCTCTTCCATCAGAGAAGGTCTCCTTCTTGGACCCTTTCTCTCTTGGCATGGGAACCTGTGGCTCCTGTGAATTGAGCCAGAGGATTTGTTGGGGGAAGCGGACTATATTTATTTGAAAGATACTGAAGTCTACCATCCACTGGTGTGCCATTGTCCTTGGATAGACACTGTATTGACCTGCAACATTTCCATCAGGGACCTGCCAAGTAGATGTCAGTCACTTGTCAGCATTCACTGGGCACTGCATTAGGTGTGCTATGGCAGTGCGTAAAGCACACAGAGATGTTGGGGGAGACAGACAAGCAGCACACTCAGGGAACATGATGCAACAGAGCCAGGTGTGAGTGCAGTGATAAGAGAAGGTGATCAGAGGGCAGAGGTGGAGAGGCTTAGAAGTAGAGAGGACACAGTTCTGGGTCTTGTGGGCACAGAGGAGCTTCTGTGCCCACAAGAGGGAATGCATGAACAAAGGCACGGATGTGTGTGAGTGCGCAGGTCTGGAGTGGGGGGTGAAGTGCCTTCAGGGTGCATGTGGGGGATGGGTACAGAGCACATTCTGGGTGCCGGAGAACACATCATTAGGTGCTCACTGTGTAGGGCAGACAATTCCACATTGATTCAGTCTGACAGCCAGTTTGCATGTATCTATAAAAACGTCCCCTCCTTATCTTGGTATGTGGATGTGGGATGCACTTGACCCCCAGGTGGAGAAAAGAGTTGTGGAGGAAAGCTCCTCTGTGCAGCAGAACAGAAGCTACCTGCTCAGGAAGAGGCTGCATGGGACAAGCAGTGAGAGCCCAGCGGCACAGGCCTCGGAGTGTCTGCATCCTTGCAGAGGTGGGTACGTGCCCTGAGCAGTCCCTGTGTGGGCCGATGGTACCAATTCTATTGTTTCCTGCCCTGTATGGGCCACACATTCACATTGTGATGGCAGAGACAGCCTATGTAAGTGCCACTCTTTCAGGAAGCCACTGAAGAGAAGGGGCTGAGCTTAGGACTCACCTGTGTTCCCAGGAAAGTCTCATTTGGGGACACAACTTAACACAGTTATTTATATCAAATGAAAACTTTAAAAATGAGTTCTAACTGTCCAAGTTGAGAAAATCCAAATTAAAACAAACAAGAAAAGAAAAACTTGATTTTTTTTCAGTTATTGTTCTGGGTGTGTTAAAAGAGTGGTTTTTGGAATAATCTTCAAATCTACTGTTCTCTACTTTTCAACTAAATCTGAGCTTTTTTTTTTAAAATTAATGTTATTGTTTATTGTCTCTAAAACAAGATGCACTTTGCCATTAGGCTTTATCTTCCCTTGTAACTCTCCCTCCAACTCTCTATAACTGTCCTTTCTGTTTTCTACATGAGAAACAGATTCAGAGAGGTTAAGTAATTTCACCAAGGTCACACAGCTAGTAAGTCATGATGCCATTTATGCTCTGGGATGCCTGATTTAAGAAAGCCTATGCCCTCTACCATGTTGCTTGGTTAGTTTCTGCCCATGCCCTCTACCATGTTGCTTGGTTAGTTTCAGAAAGAAGCACGGAGACCCAGAGCTCGCCAGATCCCCATTGGAGCACCTCAACACATAGTCACTGCAGCCTCCTTGTTAACCGGTAAGCAGCAAGGCCTGCAGGGTGCTGTGAACTTGATGTGAGACATAGGTGTGGGGGCTACAGTACCTTATTTCTTTACTGATTATTAATGAGAAGCCTCTTGCTCCTCCAGAAAATGCCAATGCTGTTCCATTAGCAGTTGAAGAAGCCGCATTTAAGCAGATCCGAAGCCAAGATGATGGGGGCCTGGTGGCAGCTGTGCTGTCAAGGCATCCTGTTTCCCCTGGGAACCATACTCAGGCTGAGTGGCGGAGCGACAGCATGCCTCAATATTGTTGCCATTATCCATTGCCATATCATGCTGCATAACAAGCAACCACAAAACACAGTGGCTAAAAGCAACAATTATATATTTAGCTCATGATTCTGTGAGTTGGTCATTTAGGCTGTGCTCAGCTGAGAGGTTTTCTAGACTCTGCTGAAAGCCTTCCTGCATCTGTGACTATCTTCAGCTTGGCTAGCTAGCCTCTCCTCGGGGGTGAATGGCCATTGTCTGGGAAGCTCTGGCTCTCCTCCATCAGCAGGTCAGCCTAGGATTGTTCTCGTGACAATGGCAGAACTGAGAGAGAGGAACTGAGAGACAGAGAGAGAGAGAGAGAGAGAGTGAAGAGAGGAGAGAGGAGGGTGGGGTGCATAAAGCCTTCAGAACTGGCCTTCTATCATTTCCACATCATTCTGTTGGCCAAGTCAAGCCTAAAGGCCAGCCCCATTTCAAGGAGTAGGAAATAGACTCCTTCTCTTGATGGCAGGAGGATGCAAAGTCGGACTGCAAAGGGTGCAGATCAGGGAGAAGAATTGTGGACATTTTTGCACTTGTCTAACTTAGGATGCTTGAATCAGATCAAAACCTAGACGGGCTCATGTCTTCCTGGACCTGGAACCTTGTTCATTTTGAAGTTCGGGTGATTTATTTATTCACATATTGACTGTTGAGGGCTGTAACGGTGTCTTGTCATAGTTGATGTCAAATCCACAGTTGGCGCCCTGATTGGATATTGTAGAGTTTATCTTGCAATTATTTTTTCCTGCCATTTAAAACTTTATTTTCCCAAATGAAAATAATTTTTACCCCCTGATTCCTTAAACAATATATTTTATTGTCAAAATATTTTGAGCAATATATCAAATTCTGAAGAAGCCAGAACCACTGCAATCCCATGACCTGCTGGGTGGTTGCTCTAGACCTGTGGTCCTGGCACCACAAACGGAGAGGCAGAGCCATGGGGTGGAGAAGTTGACTGTGCCTTGCACCTCCAACCCCACTACACCCCAGTGGCTGTGCAGCCTGGCTTTTCCAGGCCTCAGCTTCTGCCACTTGAAAAGTGGATGTAACTCCCCCATAGGTGGGGGAGAAGGTGACATGCATCAGTGGGTGCACCCTGCCCAGCTGAGCCCCTGTGTGGGTGGTCTTTCATGCAATGGAAACCCTTGTCGTTGCTAAGTGCTTCACCCCTTCTCAACCCCTGGCCAGCGCTCTTTCAGGAGCAGATCCCCAGGACCAGCAGGAGGGCCGGAGGCTCAGCTCTGGATCTGTGTACTCAGCAGCAGATAGCTCATGGCCAACAACTCCTTCTCAAAAGGGTTTTCTGCAAAGAAGGAGCAAGGTAAGCAAAAGAAGGCTGAAGGGCACTCCTCAAGGAGGCTTGAGCAGGGAGCTGTGGGTGGCTGGCACAGTGGCTGAAAATGGACCAGGTCTTCTAGGGCACAACTTCCCTGGGCTGAGGTTTATAGGATTGGACCAACATAAACCTGAAATTTGCAAGTTAGGGCATAGGCATTCACTGTGTGGTCTTGCTGGGGCAGGCTCTGTGGGGGACATTGTGTAGGATGTAGGGTTGAAGACATTGGGTCCCACCCTAGAGGAAGTTTGCAGCCACCCTGCGCAGGGTGGTGGCAGAGCGTGCTATGTGATTCGAGAGCTGACAAGGCAGAATGTGTTTGGAAGGGGCCTTCTGCACAGGTGAAAGGCAGGAGCACAGATCCAGGGCCGCAGGGAGGGCTTCTTTAGGGAGGAGAGAGTCATTCTTCCAGCTGGGTAACCCTAAGCTGACTCCCAGCTGAGTCCTGCTGGCCCTCCCAGCCTCAGCTAGGGAACGCTGTGAAACATCTACCAGGTGCCAGGCACTATTCTAGGCCCCCACCTATGCTGTGAATGAAACAAAGTCCCTTTCATGTGGAGATTACATTCTAGAAGGAGGAGGCAAAAACAGACAAATGCATAAATATAAAAGAATGCCAGGCAGTGATTTGTGATAAAAACAAAAACAAAAACAAAAAAAAACAATGAAGAAAGGAAGAGGGTAATAGGGTTAGAGGAAATGTGCCTCTCTGTCTGTCAAAGTTAGTTAAAGCCCCTGGACTGAGCTGAGCTCCAAACAGCCTCAGGATGTCCCTCTTCCTGTTTGGCCTATGGTTCCCATACCCCAGCCCGGCCCCCACTGTCCTCCTAGGCCCTTCTCTGGCCTCCGCGAACTTGGTGGAGGGTGTGAAGAGGGCTTCTGAGAGGCCTTGTCCACCTCCTTTGGCTTTTCTTCCTGATCACTCACTAAATATACTTCTGTTGGGAACTCTTGTTGGACACAAGTTACTTCTGGGCTGGAATTTTGGCCTCTTGGGACAAGAGTCCTGCTAGGTACCCTTGAGGGCACTATAGAAGCCCCACCCAACCCTATCACTTGCTGGTTATATGACTCAGATGAACTTCTTAAGCATTTTTTTTTCAAAGGTGAGGAGCCTCAATTTCCTCACCTGTAAAATGGGTTGAGAATATACCCCCCACAAGGGGATAGCTGGGTCTAGCTAGTGATGGCTATTGCAGTATTTTGTGGGTCAAGTGTAATACAAGTACACTGAGAACAAGAGCTGCCCACTAAGCTATTGATTCAACATCTAGAGCTAGAAAACGTTTCAGCTCATCTAAATCTAAAAGTGTTTTTGTTTTTTAAAAATATTTTTATTGCATTTATATTTATATTATACAATACATTTTATACTTTGTATACATACAAAAGATGGAGTTCTGTGTGAATTATGAAACTTATAATTCGGCTGGGCGCGGTGGCTCAAGCCTGTAATCCCAGCACTTTGGGAGGCCGAGACGGGCGGATCACGAGGTCAGGAGATAGAGACCATCCTGGCTAACACGGTGAAACCCCGTCTCTACTAAAAAATACAAAAAACTAGCCGGGCGAGGTGGCGGGCGCCTGTAGTCCCAGCTACTCAGGAGGCTGAGGCAGGAGAATGGCGTAAACCCGGGAGGCGGAGCTTGCAGTGAGCTGAGATCCGGCCACTGCACTCCAGCCTGGGCGACAGAGCAAGACTCTGCCTCAAAAAAAAAAAAACAAAAAACAAAAAACAAACAAACAAACAAAAAACAAAAAAAAAAACAAAAACAGAAACTTATAATTCACCCCGAACACCCCTGTACCCAACTTAAGAGCCAGAACGTTGCTGATACCCTATACCCACCTGTAAGACTTCTGCTCCAAGATGCACCGTTTAGCTAGGGCCTCAGCCCGGGTCAGCCCCATGTTGGCCTGTTTCCTGCTGGCTTTGGGGAATGTGTGCTGGTGGGGGCTGCAGAGGTGCATCATGGGGGAAGCCCAGACCTAAAGCCTGGAATCTGTTGTCTTCTCTACCATATGTGACTGTTTTCCTCCAGTTTTCCAGGCCAGAGTTCATCCTGTTGGCTGGAGAGGCCCCGACGACACTACATCTGCCGGGATCGGTTGTGGTAACTACTGGGCTAGACTGGGCAGGGATGGAGGGTGGTGAGGGAAGTGGGCAGTTGCGGGAGGCCAATTGTTTCTGAATGGGGTCTCACGTGGGGACACCCCAGTGACATTCAGTTTCCCCCAGACCCCTGCCAGAAACATCACTACCTCCCACTGCTGCTGTTTTCCCTTTGGCCTGTTAAAGGGGCCCCATGTGACTTCCAGCTGAGTCCTGCTGGCCCTCCCAGCCTCAGCTAGGGAGTGCTGTGAAACATCTACCAGGTGCCAGGCACTATTCTAGGCCCCCACCTATGCTGTGAATGAAACAAAGTCCTTTTCGTGTGGAGATTACATTCTAGAAGGAGGAGGCAAAGACAGTCAAATGCATAAATATAAAAGAATGCCAGGTAGTGATTTGTGATAAAAACAAAAACAAAAAAAACAATGAAGAAAGGAAGAGGATGGAGCATGGCAGGTGGTAGGAGGGAGAGTATGCTCTTTTACATGAGGAAGTGGCTCTGGGGAGGTATCTTGTGAACAAAGACTGGGTGAAGACAAAGAGTGAGCCATGTGGGCTTTTCAGGAAGGGCAAATACTGTGTGGGCTGTCAGTTTCCTACCCCAGAGCCTGAGCATGTCTCCTGCAGAGCCCCATGTGTGGCTGGTCTCACCCTGAGCTCCCCAGGACATATCTGTCCATGTTCAGGTCCATATCTCTGTTGTCTAGGGCCCAGTTGGGGTCGGGAGCTTCTCAGTCAATGTTGAGTATTTGAATGTGAGCCTTTTCCATCTCCCCAACCCCCAGGGCTGGAAGCGCACACATTGTCAGTTTGGCTTTCTGGGCCTCTGTTCAGGGCCTCCTGGAGGCAGGGCTACAGTGGGGCGTGGCTAGACGCTCTCTCCTCCCAGGCTCCTGCATCACCTACCACTTGTCCTTCCTGCACTGAAGAGCACCAATGAGCCCACCTCTGGCTCACTCCAGCAAAATCCCATTGAATCCCAGCTTCCATATACTCCCCTGTCAAGGGAATGTCTGTTTCAGTGCACTGACATCATTCCCTCTACACCTGAGTCCTGAAAGTGTTGAAACAAACTGGTCAGTGCAAGTGGGATGCCCGCCTAACCCGGGCCTCCAATTCCTATGCAATGACCAACTGCATCAATTCATGTAGCACACACTGACTGGGCACCCACTGTGTGCCTGGTCCCTCTGCACTGGCACAAAAAGTATGAAGTGGGATGATAACTTTTACACCCCAAGTATGCAAGATTGAGTTACCCAAAGCATGAAAATGCTAAACTTAAGGAGACTGGTGTGTGAGGGGCTGGGGGTGTCAGGGTGGCTCACTCTGGAGGTCTACAACTTTCTGAAGACACTTCCTGTATGGGGCTTGCAAGTCAGAGGGCCATGGCCTCCTCAGGCCAGTCCCACCTCTGCCCATCCCCTTCAAATCACCAGCCCTCAGCTGAGGGGAAGAAAGGAAAATACACCCAGGAACCCCTTCCTGACATCCCTGTGGTCACATGGTTTACGTGACTGGAGACTCCTCTACCCACCAGGTAGATGGGCCAGACCTGCTGTGATGGGGGCCAGCTTCCCCTGCTCTGCAGGGACGCTTGTGCAGTGCTTAGGTACCAAGATTCCAGGTGATGGAAACGGTGCTATTGTCCCAGTTCTGTCCGGGGTGAGCATCTTGACCTACACACCAGGTCTAGGAGCCTAGTTATAATCCTCAGAGGGGATCTTGAACCCTAGCCTCTAGAAAGATGCCAGAAAGGCATGAGGGTGACCGAGGGCTCCCTCAATAAAAGATTTTTTGGACCTCTGTCCCTTACCTGGGAAAGGGGAGGCCCCATTCCCAGGGTTTCCTATGTCACTCGGTCTGTTTGTCTGACTTGGACTGGAGCATTTGCCCCTGTTGCTTTAGCCCCTCCTTTCCTGTCCCCATGGTCCTCAGTCAGTGTAGCTCCCTATGTCTCCCTGTAAGTGGAGTTCTTCGTACACACACCCTTTCCTTCTGCTTCCCTATGGGTGTTGGGAACAAAACAGATTCCCCTCACAGCATGACTGTCCCATGGGAAATGCTGGCAAATAGGCTCACGGAAACGTGAAGAGGCAGCATCCTGTGTTCAAAAGCAGCCACCAGAGGAGCTGAAATATAAAACATTTTTTTTTCTCCATGTGTACTTTCTCTGTCTCAGCATGTCATGGTGTTTTATTTTTTATTTGCTGTTTAATGTCACATTCTCTTGGGCATAGGGATATTCACGAGGTGGACAGAGACCCTTGCAGGTACCTGGGACCCTGCTCTGTGACTTTGTCACGCCAGTTGCTGGATCCATGCACCATGCCCCACGCAGGGTGAAAAAGCCCAAGCTCCCTTCCCATGACTCTGCTGCCCCCGTCCAGACAATCAGTGGTCCCCCAAGGGGTTATACCCTTTGTATGGAGATGCATTTGGTACCTGGCTTGGGAGCTGGGTGGGTGAGAGGCTTCTCCCTGCTGAATCGCCCATAGAAAGAGCTTTGATGCTGGTGGGGACAGCCACTGTCATGGTTGCTCTGACGTGCCTACTTGGGACCTTTCCTCCACCAGCCCCTGAGGAGGGCATCACTAGGGGACAGTGAGAGCCATGGCTGCCCTCAGTGGAGGGCAGCAGAGGTCACTGTGCGGGGAGGACGAGGAGGCAGGGGAGGCTGGGCCAGGCCTGGGGATTCAGAGAGCAGAGGAGTTGGCAGCCAGAACCCTCCAAGGAGGAGGGGAGGCAGGACTGCTGAAAGTCGAAGCTTTGTATACACGCTCATTGTCCTGGGGACTTCACTTAGGAAACACACATTCCAAGACGCAGCTATTAAGAGTGCCCAGAGGGCAGCTTCAGAGCACTGGACCCAAGCAGGGGCCCATCACTGGCGGGCATACGATTCATCACTGAGGGCCTGGGCAGCCCTCTCAGGAAGCAGCTGGGATTTCTGCAAGGGAAAGAAGCGGGTCAGATCTGCCTCCCAGCCTTCCTGGCCCTGGCAGAATCAACTTGGGAAGCTTTACAAGATATTGATTTCCCAGGCCTTGTGCCAGACTGACAGAACCATCTTGGGGGTGGTCCCCTCACCTCTCAGGTGACTCAGGTGTGCAGCAAGTGTGGGAACCGAGGTGGCGTGGAGTGTGCCTGTGTGATCAGCCCTGCCCAGCAACTTGTGGGAAACCCCCTCCCACAGGGTCCTCAGAACTGTTCTGGCCCTTGGAGTGCGTAGGCTGCCCCGGGTGCCAGGAGGGTCAGGGTGTGACCACAGGCATGGTCTCAATGGCACTAAGGCCACATATGCTAGTGTCTCTCCATGACTGCCTTCTAAAGAGAACTTCCCGGGGGAGGTCCAGGCTGGGATTTGGGACATGGGGATACTAAGGAAGAGCCACAGACAAGGGCTTCAGAGCCTGACCAGACAGACCCATAGGAGTTTGCCACATGGGGAGGGAATGGAAGAGCCCTGGGGGCAGTGGGTATTATATGTGCAAAGACACAGGCAGAATGGCCCAGGTGGCTGCCTGGTGATGAACTGTCCAGGAGGCTGAGCCGAGGCGACAGTGGTCTGGGTGGGGCTGTGGTGGGAGATGAAGAAGCAGAAGGCAGACTCTGGAGGCTCTTTGGCTCTGCTGACCCATTTCTAGAGTCTAGGTAATCCCCTTGCTCCAACTCTGTCTCTTCATTGGATATACACCCACCCAAATTCTCTCTGAAGTTTAGAATTAATTAACCTGTGCTCTGCTGGAGCCTGGAGAGACAATGTCAGATCGACAGAATGATCCAGGGCCATACGATTCATTGATGAGGGCCCTGGGTGACCTTATTAGGAAGCAGAACCCAAGGGGCAGCTGGGATTTCTGCAGGGGAAAGATATCAGTCAGACGGGCCTCCCAGCTTTCCTGGCCCCTGCTGAGCCTGGCAGAAGGCTCAGATTTGAGTTCAATTCCTGCCTTACAAACTTTGCAAACCCTGGGCAAGACTCTTAACGTTTCTGAGCCTCAGTTTCTCATCTGCTGCATAGGAACTGTAAATATACTCATCTCTTAGAGTTGTTTGTCAATTAAGTGAAACAATGTGTGTAAAGTGCTTAGTACAGTAACCAGCACACACTAAAGGCTCAATGACTTATAATTATAGTATAATTGATACTATTGTTGTTTTCAGACCAAAAAAGGAAAATCCTATTTGGCTCTCAGGGACCTCTGTGTGGTCCTGCTAAACGGGCAGCGCCTGGAGGTAAAATGTGATGTCGAGTCAACAGTGGGAGCTGTCTTCAATGCCGTAACGTCCTTTGCCAAGCTTGAGGAACTCACCTACTTTGGCTTGGCGTATATGAAAGGTAAGCATCTCTTGGGCAACTCCCAGCTGGCCTGGTGCCTCCAGTAACTCGGGTGTCTGGGTACCTGAGCTCTGTTTCTTCTGGGAAAACTGTTTGAGACTTGGGTGCCTCCCTTTGTATACCTAGACATTAGTCAGCATGATGAGGGCTTCAAGTATTCACAGATAAAGCATCAAGCAAGTGCAGAAGATTGTCAGGAAATAATGAGTGTAAGATGTGGGTTTCTGTGGCTTGCTGGATCTGGTTGATTGATCTCAGGGCACTGAAGTTAGACAAACAAGCAAATGTTAAAAGCATTTCCATCTAATGATGCAGGACTAATGGGGACTCGGTACCCTGACCCTAGGAGCCTAATTAAGATTCCATTCTAAATATCCAAGAAAAAGGGTTTCTATACCCTCTTCCCTCTCTGACGTTCCATTAGAGACTCTTTATTTCTACTGTCAACCTAAAATAACAGTGGAGAGACAGGCTCTCCAAAGAATGAGTTTATTTGGGAATTAGCAGGAAATTTCAATCTAGGATCCACATGCTGTAGTGAACTATAGATGCATCTAAGGAGGTTGGGCAAGGGCAAGCCTTTATAGACAAAAGAGAGAAGTATATGCGAGTTGTTTTGAAACTAGAAGATGATCGGTTCCGAGGGCTTATTGCAGGAGTTGACGTCAGTTCATTAGTGAAAACAGCGTCAGGCAAGTGTTCTTGTGTGAGTGGTGAGCTGTGCTTGTGTAGCCTAGCTGTCCTTGTGCTGCTGTCTGTCCTCATGTGACTCATGTAGCAAGCTGTGGTTTGGAAAAAAATTTCTATGGTATTTTTCGTTATAGGTATAGAGCATGCATGACCCCCCTCACGGCCTCCCAGCTCCATTTTAGTAGGGTTAAATATAAGTGACTTATTTTGGTATTGATAATGTTTACATTTCTCCAATCAAGTTATTGTTCTGAAAGCATCACTACTGGATCATCCTGTGGTTAGGTTTTGATTATTCCTCGGTGCTGGGATGGACCTTTCCTGGTCGTTCTAGTCTCATGTTGAAGGGAAATGACCAGCAAGTAGGAGTTGATGTCAAAACCTCTTTCAGCTTCATTTAAGCAACATGGAAGTTTGGAAGGAGTGGCTCTGAGGCTAAGTCTTTCTGGAGTTCATTGTTCTGTTTCCTAGGTGTTGGTGGTCATTTCAAAGTACTAGACCATCAATGGGCATTTTGGTGAACTCTCTGTGTAGCTCGCACATCAGGCGGGAGACTTGTTCCTAGAATTTTACATCGAGTTGTCCAGTTTCAGTTTATAGGGCTTTAGGAACAGAGCAGTTCTTGTTCTTAGTTCTCCAGATACTGGAGGAAACAAGAAGAGTTCAAGGTCCAGTTCAGTCTACAGGTAGATTAGAAACACACAAAAGCAATGAACAGGACTACAGTCAGATAACAGGTGTAATACAGTTTTCACCTTCCTTCAGAAGCATAATTTCTTATCTACAGTTACCCCCATTTTTACTAAAGATAATCACAATAAGACAAATTTGCTTGCTAAGTAAGTTTAGCCTCATCAAGTTTGGCCTGAGTATTTACGTAAGTGTATCAAGAATAGTGATTGACCACGCAGGCTCCTTTGAAGCTTGTTCTGCTAGAACTTTTGATAAGAATCTCAGCCTGGACTTTTAAAAGTCTCACAAGGCTAGGAGGCCAAATCAAGACAAACCTCAGTTTGGCTGAGGTAACTTTATGTGCATTTTCAAATATGACATCCAAGTCAAAGCCTTAGTAATATAACCAATTTTAAATATTGTATCCTGTTATAAAGAGAGCATATTTTTATTGAACTTATATAAATAACTATATTATCATAAAAATAAGAACACTTATGGTTAGTTTTAGAATTCTGGTTGGATTAGGTAGGGAGAAAAAGCAAATATTTTAATTTTATTCACAAGAGTGCACTTTATTATATTGTTGTAAACTATAGATAACGTACAAGGAAAAAGTTTCCTTAAATCTAGAAAACAAAACATTTAAAGAACCAGTGAAATTTCAAGTAAAAATTTAAAAAACCCATTATTCTTTTTCATCTATTCATTCAGCCTCATGTAATTAATTCTTGTTCTGCTTGATCTTGGTTAGCAGTTTCACAAACTTAGTTTCTTTAGTGTCCCGGACATTTTTCCTTAGTCCAATGGTTTTATCTTGAAGTTATCAGAAACCTGTAACTTGTCAGAATTCTTTCCATCCTTTCTGTGAACCTCCTTGAAGAAAAAGCAATTTTTGGACTGTAGCTGATTGCAAGGGCGTTTAGAAAAGTATCAACACCATAATATTCCATGGATGACAAGGACTTAGAATGGTCATGGTTACAAATCTGAGGAGATTTTATTATAACCAGCAATTGACAGAGAAATTTGGTTATTTCTATGGCATATATCATTTTAACATAATAACCAAATATTATACTAAGCCATACGGGAGTTCTAGCAATTTTGTACAATTTTAGGAACATTTATATCAAAACTATATTTGTAGATATAACTTAAAGTTTTCTTACCACTTGTTATTGGACAATGTTTCCCATGCATTTTAAAATATTGAATAAACCCAATTAGTTTAATATCTCTTTTACAAGGTGAGGGACATATCCTTTGTTGCTTTCAAGGGTCCAGCTGGAAAACCCAAAGTAAATTCAAGGTCAAAAAGACTCAATTTAGAATTTGATTTTGGGAAGGTGTCAAAGCTGTCAAAAGGTTTAAAACCCTTGATCAAAATAGAATCACAGGTCACTGTGAAATAATTGCCATTCATATAACCAGAGTGATAATTAAAAGGCTTCAAAAGGCAAATACATAATGGTCAAAACTTAGCTCTTTTAATATTGAGAAGACTCACTTTTTTAACTAATCAAAGACCTAATAAAACACAGCAGAGAGCACAAGAAACTATTTTGATAAAACACAAAATCTTTTTTTTCTAGGCCAATTACTAAAAAGTTAAGGAAAAACATCTTATATTAATATTAACAGCAGAGGCTAATACTGCAATATAACTTTATTTTATTAACAGAGAAGACAAAATAATAGTTTTTCACAAGTATGCTTTTGATATTAAGGCTCAAGTTTTAGAAAAACATAAATAAAGAATTTTCTTCTAATTTTAATTACCTTGATCACACAAAAATTTCTTTCATAATATTCATCTTCCATAAACCTTTTGCAATTTTCTCAAACTATTTATAATGTTCTTGTTCAGTTTTATTAATATCACTTTTTTCTTTATTTGTTTTGAAGCAATCCTTAACTAACCTCCAACTAGAGAAAATTACTTTTTTAAAAAACAACAAATAAAAACACATTCTCATATCTTCCTTATAACTTTTCTCACCCAAACATATCTTACTTTTTTGTACACTTTGTATACAGAATTACGCATAGTAATTGAAATTTAAAAACTCTTGGTAACTTTAATTTCTATTGAAAACCAGAAAACTAGAAAGTAAGCAATCATAAACTGCCTTTTACAAATTTGTGAAAACATTATTTTATAACATCTAGAAATATATGCTCCCTCATAGCACATTTTTTCAGTGTAGCACACAGCATTTTAATTAACAGACCCAAATATCTTTTGTTCTTCTGCGGTGAGCAGACAAAAGTTTATAAGCTTAAACTTATGTTCAACAACTAATGTTTCAGCATTATATCTTTGGAAATGGTCTATTACATGAATATTCATCATTTCATTCAACGTACTATAACTTTAAGGTTTTAAGTAACCAAAAAGATTTTGTAAACCATTTTAGGTAAATGTATCTTATAAAACATAATCATTGTTGTAAAGCTTACTTATATTCTATTTTACTTACATTTACATTTATCAATTCACTTGGTTTTAACAATTATGTTTGAATTGTTTATGAAAACTCCATTATACATTAAACAAATGTAGTCATTATCTTAAGTTATTTTTCTTGTTTAGTAAATCAGGCAAATTAAAAAATACCACAGAAACAGAGGACCTAAAAGTTAAAACATATGGCTTTTTTTTAACTCTCTTTTCTCATTGTCACATTTGTCACACATCAAGCAATTTATTTTTACTGTGTGTTTCATTCTTAGGTTATGTTTATAATTTTACCATCTTAAACATACTTACACTTTTGCTCAATAAATCCAGATAGAAGTGATATGTCTGTATTATGTTTAGTGTTGACAAGTCTCCACACATGCCTGTTTTAGTTGAACCAAAAAACTTAAACTAGCTTCTATGTTTACCAAAAATTATACCAGATCACCTGAACTCGAAAAACATTTAGGTTAGTTTTGTTTTTCTGAGAAAATAGTTAATTTCTAAAAGTGTGTGTTTTCTTCCGTCAAGCCAGATCTCACATGTCCCAATAGGACAGTTGTCAGGATGAGAACTGTCTAAAAAATACTTTTAAATATAAAAGTCCAAATATCCAAAGGTATAGCCACTTCAATTGTGACTCAAAGCCAGTAGCCTTTTATGGCTTAACCATGGATGCAAGAGGCTTCCACAAAAAGAGTGTGAAAACTGCAGTACCCCCATCGAGATCCAACATTTCTCCCAAAGATATAAAACAAAGGCCCTCCTTGTTAACAGGGTAGTGGAGGTTGAAACAATTGAGACAAATTCCCCTGGGAGCTGGCACTCTGGGACAAGGAGACGCTTCGTGTTTCAGACTCCCAGTCAGCTGGCTAGCCATCTGATGCAAACCTGACAATCTCTCCACGGCCTGGCTGGTGGAGACCAGAGAAGATATCCTCACTGGCTACAGAGCTCTTGAGACATAAAACAAGATGAAAGGAGAGTCTTATTGTAACTTTTATCCTTGTGGTAAATCACACAGAAGACAGAGATTAAGGGAAAAAAAAGAGCTATTTCTGTTAGAACCTAGGACCAAATTCACAAAAGTCACAATTCAGAGAACATTCTTACAAATGTTTTTCTCCTGCCAATTCAAATTTAGAAAAGAAGGGACAAGAAAAAATTTTTACCCTCTTCTCTTAGCCAGGCACTACCCATAGATATTTGAGAAAGCTGGCTTTGGAAAGAATCCCCACGTTTTGCAGACTTTTGTCAGGCCTCTCAGCATCTCATCCATAGGCTGGAGTGAGTGGCGTGTCCAGCCTGTTAGGGTGCCATCCTCATTGCCAGAAACTGTAAGGATGGAAAATTACCACTTCTATCCTTTATCCTCACAGGCTCCAGCTGTGTCTGAGAAGTAAACTAACATAAGACAGATCAACAGGAGAAAAGCATAATACATGTTTTATGTGGTATGGGAGCCCCCATAAGAAGAAGAAGACTCCAACAAATTAGTTACTGGGTTGGACAAAGAACAGTTAATTGTGAAAATGGGACTAAATTATGAGAAGGCTTAAAAGATCAGAGTTATTCCAACAAGGTCTGTGTGGTATTTTGTCTAAACTTCTTGTCCTTGAAGATAAGGATGTTGCCTTTCCTTCCAGGAGAGGGAGGATGACTATCACATGGGAATTTCATCTTCTTTAAGAAATAACACAAAGGTCAAAGTGGCCAATTTGCACCTGCTCTTAAAAGTGCACTTAAAAGTGTCTTTAACTTAAATAGCTGATAGGCCCAAATGGCAGAGTTTAACTTCTTTATTCTACCCAACTAGAACTTCCCTAGAAGATTCACATATTAAAAGATGACTTGGTGGTCATGGAGAGAAGAATTGGGTTAGTAGTTGAGCAATTTGGAAAAAAGGAATTCAGCTAGAGGAAGACAAAGAGGAGGAGGAATTGTAGATGGGGAGGGAAGGTTCTGGAGAGAAATGAGTCTCAGCTAGCTTTGAGATATTTGCATTAAGGCATTTTTGAGTCCTGAATGCGTTTTGAAGCCTCAAGATGCCAATTGAAATATGTGCCCCATGCAAACTGACCTTATAGCTGCAGTCTTCTCATTTTAATTCTAAGGAAGAAATGAGCTTGGGCAGTTCAAATGATCTCCATCTGGCCACTGGAGTTCTAAATTATCTTTGGTATAATTTGCCCGTAAGCTTAAAAATTCATGGGGTGAATTATGTGTGAAAAGTCTATGTGATGCCAATTTAAATTCTGTGCACAAACAACTGACTCACCAGAAAGGATGCTAAATCCCCTACAAAAGTGAAACCAAAAGAATACTCAGAAGAAGGACCATGTCCTTCACAACTATAAAACCAGATCTCAAATCAAGTCAAAGCTCAGCCAAAATGAGTGTGCTCAAATCCAAGACAGAACTTAGCACCAGCAGAAAGATGATTCCTAGAAGCAGAGAGCACAATGGACTCCAGTGCGCACTGCACGTGGTTCTGCGGTCACTGATATGGAAAAAGGCTTGTCCTTTTTGGATCCCATATCTCTGACACCAGGTTTTGCCAACCTAAAATAACAACAAAGAGAGACAGGCTTTCCAAAGAAAGAGTTTATTCAGGAATTAGCAGGAGATCGCAATCCGGGATATGCATGTTCTAGAGGACTACAGGTGCATTCCAGGAGGCTGGGGGAAGGGGAAGCTTTTAAAGACAAAAGAGAGAAGTACATGTGAGTTGTTTTGAAACAAAAAGATGATTGATTCCAGGGGCTTATTGCAGGAGTTGACATCAGTTCATCGGTGAAGACAAAGTGTCGGGCAAGTGTTCTTGTGTGAATGGCTAGATGTCCTCGTGCAGCTGGCTGTCCTTGTGCTGCTGGCTATCCTTGTGTGACTCATGTAGCAAGCGGCAGTATGGAAAACATTTCCTGTGGTATTTTTCGGTGTAGGCATATGCATGAGTGCCCCTCCCTCATGGCCTTTTGGCTGCACTTTATTAGGGTTAGACATAAGTGACCTCATTTTGGTATTGATAACTTTCACACCATTAATGTAAATATCATGTTGCCACAGCTGGATCTCTTTAACTGCTGTGTGGAGGCTGAGCTGGCATCACACTGGCCTTCTGGCAAAATCCTCCTCTCCCAGCCCATCTGGCTTAGGTGTCATATCTCAGTGTTCCTCTATTTTCCCATTTGCAGTGGGAGAAGCTCACGAACTTGTATGATTCTTCTTTCTACCAAGCAGGGCTGGTGACAGCATGTTCTTATCCCCATAGTTCTCAGATCTTATAAAGATCTCTCTCCCAAATAAGAACAACTGTTACATGCTTTGATGTGATCAACTGATATTTGCTTGACCTTCCGTAAAGTGTGAATACAGGTGTCTTTAAGAACTGTATTGTTACTGATCTATAATATACAATCTAATCCAGTGTGCTTGCATTGTGAGTGCACCTGCACTCACAAATCCACTTATATCCTACCTGCCTACTCCCAATCAGGTGGCCATCCTGAGCCCCTCCCATGTGGACAATTCTACACCTGCCTAGCTAGGATCATCTTGGGGAAATCACTCAAAAGTGACTACCTCTAGGGTTTGGATATAGATCAACTTGGGAGGGTTCACCAACCAACCTTTGGTGGGGAACTGCCTATCCCTTGGGGAGAATTCATCCTAAGGGAAGGGTGAGTCCAGTGTGGGGCATCAGATTCAGCAGCAAGGGCAGAGGCAGGCGGCAGAGGTGATGGAGGTGTGAGTGCAGTGTGGTGACTGCTATTTAAACCCTGGACACCCCCTCCCCACCCCAGCATGCATATGCATTGGGAGAAGAGATTGGTCACCAGTTTAAAAGTTCTGCCTTCCAAAACTGGCAGGACTTCTGTGCCCAGGCAAGCTGCTAGAGATGCTTTGGGCTGAAAGGGTGGACCACTGAGAAGGAGGAGCCACTTTGAGTGTGTGGTAGAACAGGACAGGGGCAGACCTGCAGCAGTCCCCAGGAGTGGCCGGGGGCACTGGAGGGGTTGAGTTTTGCTGTGAAGAGAGCAGAGGGGTGAGGGAGGGGCCTTCAGCAGCTGAGACTGATTCAGCCTTCCTCCCAGAGGTACTGGAGGATACACTTGCCAGGATTTGAAGTCCCGAGCTTGGGTTGGTAGAATTTTCAATCTGGAACCACTTGGGTCAAAGGGCAAATTGACTCCACTTACACCATGTCTTAGGCAGCTCAGGCCGCTCTAACAAAATACCACAGAGCGGGTGGCTCAAAAATAGATACTCCTTTCTCACAGGTCTGGAGGTTGGAAAGTCCGAGAACACAGTTCCAGCTGATTTGAGTCCGAGAACACAGTTCCAGCTGATTTGGTTCCTGGTGGGGTCCTCTTTCTGGCTTTCAGAGGCCTCCTTTTCACAGTGTCCTCACATGGCTGAGAGAGGAAGCTCTGGTGTCTCCCTCCTCTTATAAGGACGCTGATCTCATCATGGGGGCCCCACCCTCATGATCTCATCTAAACATAGTTACCTTCTAAAGACCCCACCTCCTAATGCCATCAGATTGGGTGTTAGGGCTTCAACATATGGATTTTGGGAGGACACACGTATTTGGACCATCGGATTCCATGGCTGGGGAGGAGCGGGGTGGTCCAGCTGAGGTGGAGGGTTCTGGCACATTGCACAAACTTAGTGAAACTCCTTTTGTTGGTTTTCCATTTTATACCTATGAGATGATAGCTGAAGGCAGATATTAAACAACAGCTTGTAAGATAAGATAACTAATGCTATTTTCTCCTCTCAGTGCTGAGTTTTCCTTACTTGATCCTCTCCTCTTTGTCTGCTCCTTCTTAACACCTCACAACCCCAACAAAGATTCCTCGGTACCAGGTGCTCAAAGACTTACCTCCCACTCCTGCACTCACCCTGCGTGACCCTCTGGGTAGGGCTTAGGGCTGTGAGTCTGAGGAATAGTGCATTCCCTACTGCTTCTCCCTCCACACATGCTCTATTTCCATTTCAGGCAAAGAGTTCTTTTTCCTGGACAGTGAAACCAGATTGTGCAAAATAGCTCCTGAAGGCTGGAGAGAGCAACCTCAGAAGACCTCCACGAATACCTTCACACTCTTCCTGAGGATAAAGTTCTTTGTCAGCCACTATGGGATGCTCCAGTGAGTGCTGCAAATGTGTTCATTTGTTCCTTAAGGAATTTATGTATGTCCAGGTGACAAATGCTTTGCAAACTGTAAATTACATACAAATAACAATAGCTATTGTGGTTGGTTTTCTGTTGATTGGATTCTGATCAAGATAGAACAAAGGGGAAAAATCAGTTTGTTTTTTTTTTTTTTCGTGCAGGCCCTGGTCAAAATGAGAATATGACCTTTTGTTTCAGACATACTCCACTCAAGGTCAAAATTGTCTGTGACCCCAAAATGCCCCCTCACCCCCAACACACAACTCAGCAGCCCAGTCATGAGGGTTAGAGGACAGAGACATGGGTTTGTGGTTTGATCACTGCTTCTTTATTTCTTTGTTTATTAGAAACACTATCGAACTGATTATTAGCTTCCTCACTCAAACCAGAGCAAGAAACACCTCTGTAAGTTTGTGTGAAGTGAGTGATCCTGAACTAGGGGCAGGAGACATGGCGTAAATGGAGGAGAGCACACTTGTCTTGCTGGCATTGCCTCTGAATTCTATTGAGTTGCATCTCATCTTCCCTACTTTCCCAACTTCCCACAGTGAGAAAACCCACTGGTGCTAATGTTCTCCCTTTCCCTTAGCAACCCAACCTTCTTTATTGCTACTTCTTTCCCAGGCACAGCCTGACAAGGCACCAGTTTTACCTGCAGCTTCGGAAAGATATCCTGGAGGAGAGGCTCTACTGCAATGAAGAGATGCTGCTACAGCTGGGGGTCCTTGCCTTGCAGGCTGAGTTTGGCAATTACCCTAAGGAGGTAGGGGTGAACACCTAGGGCCTTTGTGTGGCATCACTGGAAAAATAGTTACAGGATGAGGGCATGTGTTAGTAATGTGGAGACTCTGCTTTGAATATTGTTACCATCTACCAGTTACATTGGAGTAAACTACAGTTATCCATCCATCCATCCATCCATCAGTCCGCCTATTCACTGATTCATCCATCCACTCATCTGCCTATTTACCTGTCTATCCATCCATCCATCCATCCATCCATCCATCCATCCATCCATCCATCCATCCATCCATCCATCCATCCATCCATCCACCTATTCATTGATTCATCCATTCACTCATCTACCTATTTACCTGTCCATCCATCCATCCATCCATCCATCCACCTATTCATTGATTCATCCATCCACTCATCTGCCTATTTACCTGTCTGTCCATCCGTCCGTCCGTCCGTCCATCCATCCATCCATCCATTCACCCACCCATCCACCCATCCATCCACCCATCCATCTACCTATCCATCCATCTACCCACCCAGCCACCCACAAACCCATCCACCTATTCATCCAGAAAGCATTCATTGAGCACTATTTGCTAGACTATGCTAATATGGTTCTAGTCTAATAGGTACCTCCTAAAGACAGTAATTTACTAGTTTATTGAATTCCTACCATAATCACCATAATCAATAGTAATAGCCAACCTTTATTTTCAAAATTTATTTTTATTTATTTATTTTATTTCAATAGGCTTTTGGAGAACAGGTGGTGTTTGGTTACATGAATAAGTTTTTTAGTGGTGATTACTGAAATTTTGGTGCATTTATCACCCGAGCAGTGTACACTGCACCCAACATGTAGTCTTTTATCCCTCATCCTCCCAACCCTTTCCCCAAGTCCCCAAAGTCCATTGTATCATTCTTATGTTTTCTCATTCTCATAGCTTAGCTCCCACTTATGAGTGAGAACACACGATGTTTGGTTTCCATTCCTGAGTTACTTCACTTAGAATAATGGTCTCTAATTCCACCTACGTTGCTGTGAATGCCATTTTTCCATTCATTTTTATGGAATGAGAGGAGAAAGAAATATATATATATATATATCATTGATGGGGCATTTGGGCTGGTTCCATATTTTTGCAATTGGGAACTGTGCTGCTATAAACATGCATGTGCAAGTGTCTTTTATGTATAATGACTTCTTTTCCTCTGGGTAGATACTCAGTAGTGGGATTGATGGTTCAAATGGTAGTTCTACTTTTAGTTCTTTAAGGAATCTCCACACTGCTTTCCGTAGTGGTTGTACTAGCTTACATTCCCAACAGCAGTGTAGAAGTGTTCCCTTTTAACCACATCCATGCCAGTATCTATCATTTTTTGATTTTTTGATTATGGCCATTCTTGCAGGAGTGAGGTGGTATCACATTGTGGTTTTGATTTGCATTTCCTTGATCATTAGTGATGTGGAGCATTTTTTCATATGTTTGTTGACCATTTGTATATCTTGTTTTTTTTATTATTATACTTTCAGTTCTAGGATACATGTGCACAATATGCAGGTTTGTTACATATGTATACATGTGCCATGTTAGTGTGCTGCACCCATTAACTCATCATTTACATTACGTATATCTCCTAAAGCTATCCCTCCCCCGTACCCCCACCCTAGGACAGACCCTGGTGTGTGATGTTCCCCTTCCTGTGTCCAAGTGTTCTCATTCTCATTGTTCAATTCCAACCTGTGAGTGAGAACATGCAGTATTTGGTTTTTTGTCCTTGCAATAGTTTGCTGAGAATGATGGCTTTCAGCCTCATCCATGTCCCTACAATGGACATGAACTCATAGTTTTTTATGGCTGCATAGTATTCCATGGTGTATATGTGCCACATTTTCTTAATCAAGTCTATCATTGATGGACATTTGGGTTGGTTCCAAGTCTTTGCTATTGTGAATAGTGCTGCAATAAGCATACAAATGATTTATAATCCTCTGGGTATATACCCAGCAATGGGATGGTTGGGTCAAATGGTATTTCTAGTTCTGGATCCTTGAGGAATCACCACACTGTCTTCCACAATGGTTGAACTAGTTCATAGTCCCACCAACAGTGTAAAAGTGTTCCTATTTCTCCACATTCTCTCCAGCACCTGTTGTTTCCTGACTTTTTAATGATCACCATTCTAACTGGTGTGAGATAGTATCTCATTGTGGTTTTGATTTGCGTTTCTCTGATGGCGAGTGATGATGAGCATTTTCTCATGTGTCTACATAAATGTCTACTTTCATGTGGCTACATAAATGTCTTCTTTTGAGAAGTGTCTGTTTATATCCTTTGCCCACTTTTTGATGGGGTTGTTTGTTTTTTTCTTGTAAATTTGTTTGAGTTCTTTGTAGGTTCTGGATATTAGCCCTTTGTCAGATGAGTAGGTTGCAAAAATTTTCTCCCATTCTGTAGGTTGCCTGTTCACTCTGATGGTAGTTTCTTTTGCTGTGCAGGAGCTCTTTAGTTTAATTAGATCCCATTTGTCAATTTTGGCTTTCGTTGCCATTACTTTTGGTGTTTTAGACATGAAGTCCTTGCCCATGCCTATGTCCTGAATGGTATTGCCTAGGTTTTCTTCTAGGGTTTTTATGGTTTTAGGTCTAACATTTAAGTCTTTAATCCATCTTAAATTAATTTTTGTATAAGGTATAAGGAAGGTGTAAGGAAGTTTCGGCTTTCTACATATGGCTAGCCAGTTTTCCCAGCACTATTTATTAAATAGGGAATCCTTTCCCCATTTCTTGTTTTTGTCAGATTTGTCAAAGATCAGATGGTTGTAGATGTGTGGTATTATTTCTGAGGGCCCTGTTCTGTTCCATTGGTCTATATCTCTGTTTTGGTACCAGTACCATGCTGCTTTGGTTACTGTAGCCTTGCAGTATAGTTTGAAGTCAGGTAGTGTGATGCCTCCAGCTTTGTTCTTTTGGCTTATGATTGACTTGGCAATGCAGGCTCTTTTGTGGTTCCATATGAACTTTAAAGTAGTTTTTTCCAATTCTGTGAAGAAAGTCATTGGTAGCTTGATGGGGATGACATTGAATCTATAAATTACCTTGGGCAATATGGCCATTTTCATGATATTGATTCTTCCTATCCGTGAGCATGGAATGTTCTTCCATTTGTTTGTGTCCTCTTTTATTTCGTTGAGCAGTGGTTTGTAATTCTCCTTGAAGAGGTCCTTCACATCCCTTGTAAGTTGGATTCCTAACTATTTTATTGTCTTTGAAGCAATTGTGAATGGGAGGTCACTCATGATTTGGCTCTCTGTTTGTTGTTGGTGTATAAGAATGCTTGTGATTTTTGCACATTGATTTTGTATCCTGAGACTTTGCTGAAGTTGCTTATCAGCTTAAGGAGATTTTGGGCTGAGATGATGGAGTTTCTAAATATACAATCACATCATCTGCAAACAGGGACAATTTGACTTCCTCTTTTCCTAATTAATACCCTTTATTTCTTTCTCCTGCCTGATTGCCCTGGCCAGAACTTCCAACACTGTGTTGAATGGGAGTGGTGAGACAGGGCATCCCTGTCTTGTGCCAGTTTTCAAATGGAATGCTTCCAGTTTTTGCCCATTCAGTATGATATTGGCTGTGGGTTTGTCATAAATAGCTTTTATTATTTTGAGATATGTCCCATCAATACCTAATTTATTGAGAGTTTTTAGAATGAAGGGCTGTTGAATTTCGTCAAAGGCCTTTTCTGCATCTATTGAGACAATCATGTGGTTTTGGCTTTGGTTCTGTTTATATGCTGGATAATGTTTATTGATTTGCATATGTTAAACCAGCCTTGCATCCCAGGGATGAAGCCCACTTGATCATGGTGGATAAACTTTTTGATGTGCTGCTGGATTCGGTTTCCCAGTCTTTTATTGAGGATTTTTGCATCGATGTTCATCAGGGATATTGGTCTGAAATTCTCTTTTTTTGTTGTGTCTCTGCCAGGCTTTGGTATCAGGATGATGCTGGCCGCATAAAATGAGTTAGGGAGGATTCCCTCTTTTTCTATGGATTGGAATAGTTTCAGAAGGAATGGTACCAGCTCCTCCTTGTACCTCTGGTAGAATTCAGCTGTGAATCCGTCTGGTCCTGGACTTTTTTTGGTTGGTAGGCTATTAATTATTGCCTCAATTTCAGAGCCTGCTATTGGTCTATTCAGGGATTCAATTTCTTCCTGGTTTAGTTGGGAGGGTATATGTGTCCAGGAATTTATCCATTTCTTCTAGATTTTCTAGTTTATTTGCATAGAGGTGTTTATAGTGTTCTCTGATGGTAGTTTGTATTTCTGTGGGATCTGTGGTGATACCCTCTTTATCATTTTTTATTGCATCTAGTTGATTCTTCTCTCTTCTTTATTAGTCTTGCTAGCAGTCTATCAATTTTGTTGATCTTTTCAAAACACCAGCTCCTGGATTCATGGATTTTTGGAAGGATTTTTTGTGTCTCTATCTCCTTCAGTTCTGCTCTGATCTTAGTTATTTCTTGCCTTCTGCTAGAAATTTTAATTGTGATGTTAGGGTGTCAATTTTAGATCTTTCCTGCTTTCTCTTGTGGGCATTTAGTGCTATAAATTTCCCTCTACACACTGCTTTAAATGTGTCCCGGAGATTCAGTTATGTTGTGTCTTTGTTCTCACTGGTTTCAAAGAACCTCTTCATTTCTGCCTTCATTTCATTATGTACCCAGTAGTCATTCAGGAGCAAGTTGTTCAGTTTCCGTGTAGTTGAGTGATTTTGAGTGAATTTCTTAATCTGAGTTCTAATTTGATTGCACTGTGGTCTGAGAGACAGTTTGTTATAATTTCTGTTCTTTTACATTTGCTGAGGAGTGCTTTACTTCCAACTATGTGGTCAATTTTGGAATAAGTGTGATGTGGTGCTGAGAAGAATGTATATTCTATTGATTTGGAGTGGAGAGTTCTGTAGATGTCTATTAGGTCCTCTTGGTGCAGAGCTGAGTTCAATTACTGGATATCCTTGTTAACTTTCCATCTCGTTGATCTGTCTAATGTCGACAATGGGGTGCTAAAGTCTCCCATTATTATTGTGTGGGAGTGTAAGTCTCTTTGTAGGTCTCTGAGGACTTGCTTTATGAATCTGGGTGCTCCTGTATTGGGTGCATATATATTTAGCATAGTTAGCTCTTCTGATTGAATTAATCCCTTTACCATTATGTAATGGCCTTCTTTGTCTCTTTTGATCTTTTTTGGTTTAAAGTCTGTTTTATCAGAGACTAGGATTGCAATCCCTGCCTTTTTTTGTTTTCCATTTGCTTGGTAGATCTTCTTCCATCCCTTTATTTTGAGCCTATATTTGTCTCTGCACATGAAATGGGTCTCCTGAATACAGCACACTGATGGGTCTTGACTCTTTATCCAATTTGCCAGTCTGTGTCTTTTAATTGGAGCATTATTTGATCTTGTCATTATGTGAATTTGATCTTGTCATTATGATGTTAGCTGGTTATTTTGCTTGTTAGTTGATGCAGTTTCTTCCTAGCATCAGTGGTCTTTACAATTTGGCATGTTTTTGCAGTAGCTAGTACCTGTTGTTCCTTTCCATGTTTAGTGCTTCCTTCAGGAGCTCTTGTAGGGCAGGCGTGGTGGTGACAAAAATCTCTCAGCATTTGCTTATCTGTAAAGGATTTTATTTCTCCTTCACTTATGAAACTTAGTTTGGCTGGATATGAAATTCTAGGTTGAAAATTCTTTTCTTTAAGAGTGTTGAATATTGGCCCCCACTCTCTTCCGGCTTGCAGAGTTTCTGCCAGGAGATCCACTGTTAGACTGATGGGCTTCCCTTTGTAGGTAACCTGACCTTTCTCTCTGGCTGCCCTTAACATTTTTTCCTTCATTTCAACTTTGGTGAATCTGACAATTTTGTGTCTTGGAGTTGCTCTTCTCGAGGAGTATCTTTGTCGCATTCTCTGTATTTCCTGAATTTGAATGTTGGCCTGCCTTGCTCGGTTGGGGAAGTTCTCCTGGATAATATCCTGCAGTGTGTTTTCCAACTTGGTTCCATTCTCCCCGTCACTTTCAGGTACACCAATCAGATGTACATTTGGTCTTTTCACATAGTCCCATATTTGTTGGAGGCTTCATTCTTTTTTTTTTTTTTTTTACTCTTTTTTCTCTAAACTTCTCTTTCACTTCATTTCATTCATTTGATCTTCAATCACTGATACCCTTTCTTCCAGTTGATTGAATCAGCTATTGAAGCTTGTGCATTTGCCACGTAGTCCTCGTGTCATGGTTTTCAGCTCCATCAGGTCATTTAAGGACTTCTCTACACTGGTTATTCTAGTTAACCATTCGTCTAATCTGTTTTCAAGGTTTTTAGCTTCTTTGTGATGGGTTCGAACTTCCTTCTTTAGTTCAGAGAAGTTTGATTGTCTGAAGCCTTTTTCTCTCAGCTCGTCAAAGTCATTCTCCGTCCAGCTTTGTTCCATTGCTGGCGAGGAGCTGCATTCCTTTGGAGGGGGAGAGGTACTCTGATTTTTAGCATTTTCAGTTCTTCTGCTCTGTTTTTTCCCCATCTTTGTGGTTTTATCTACCTTTGGTCTTTGGTGATGGTGACGTACAGATGGGGTTTTGGTGTGGATGTCCTTTCTGTTTGTTAGTTTTCCTTTTAACAGTCAGGATTCTCAGCTGCAGGTCTGTTGGAGTTTGCCAGAGGTCCACTCCAGACCCTGTTTACCTGGGTATCAGCAGCAGAGGCTGCAGAGCAGTGAATGTTGCTGAACAGCAAATGTTGCTGCCTGATCGTTCCTCTGGAAGCTTCATCTTGGAGGGGTACCCTGCCGTGTGAGGTGTCAGTCTGCTCCTACTGGTGGGTGCCTCCCAGTTAGGCTACTTGGGGGTCAGGGACCCACTTGAGGAGGCAGTCTGTCAGTTCTCAGATCTCCAACTCTGTGCTGGGAGAACCCCTACTCTCTTCAAAGCTGTCAGACAGGGACATTTAAGTCTGCAGAGGTTTCTGCTCCCTTTTGTTCAGCTATGCCCTGCCCCCAAAAGTGGAGTCTACGGAGACAGGTAGGCCTCCTTGAGCTGTGGTGGGCTTCACCCAGTTTGAGCTTCCCTGCGCTTTTTTTACCTACTCAAGCCTCAGCAATGGTGGGCGCCCCTCCCGCAGCCTCGCTGCCACCTTGCAGTTCTATCTCAGACCACTGTGCTGGCAATGAGTGAGGCTCCATGGGTGTGGGACCCTCTGAGCCAGGCATGGGATATAATCTCCTGGTGTGCCATTTGCTAAGACCATTGGAAAAGTGCAGTATTAGGGTGGGAGTGACCCGATTTTCCAGGTGCTGTCTGTCACAGCTTCCCTTGGCTAGGAAAAGGAATTCCCTGACCGCTTGTGCTTCCTGGGTGAGGCGATGCTTTGCCCTACTTTGGCTCATGCTCAGTGGTCTGCGCCCACTGTCCTGCACCCACTGTCCAACACGCCTCAGTGAGATGAACCCAGTACCTCAGTTGGAAATGCAGAAATCACCCATCTTCTGCGTCGCTCACTCTGGGAGCTGTAGACTGCAGCTGTTCTTATTCGGCCATCTTGGAACTGCCCCCGACCATTTGTATATCTTCTTTTGAGAATTGTTTATTCATGTCCTTAATCTACTTTCTGATGAAATTGTTCACTTTTTTTCTTGTTGATTTGTTTGAGTTCTTTATAGATTCTGGATATTAGTCCTTTGTTGGATGAACTATCTATAGATTGCAAAGATTTTCTCCTATTCTGTGGGTTGTGTGTTTACTTTGCTGATTGCTTCTTTTGTTGTGCAGAAGCTTTTTAGTTTAATTAAAACCCATCTATTTATCTTTGTTTTTGTTACATTTGCTTTCGGATTCTTGGTCATGAAGTCTTTGCCTAAGCCAATATCTAGAAAGTTTTTTCTGATGTTATCTTCTCAAATTTTTATGGTTTCAGGTTTTAGATTTAAGTCTTTGATCCATCTTGACTTGATTTTTGTATAAGGTGAGAGATGAGGATCCAGTTTCATTCTTCTACACCTGGCTAGCGAATTATCCCAGCACCATTTGTTGAATAGGGTGTCCTTTCCCCACTTTATGTTTTTGTTTGCTTTGTCAAAAATCAATTGACTGTAAGTGTTTTGCTTTTTTTCTGGAATCTCTATTTTGTTCCATTGGTCTATATAACTATTTTTATACCAGTACCATACTGTTCTGGTGACTATGGCCTTATAGTGTAGTTTGAAGTCAGGTAATGTAATGTCTCCAGATTTGTTCTTTTTGCTTAGTCTTGCTTTGAATAGTAACAGCCAACCTTTATTAAAAGATCACTATGTACCTGGCATTTACCTAGACATTTTCAATTTATGTTAACTCAGCTCTCACAGCAACATTGTAAATTGGTGTGATAATATCAACTCTATGATATTATCACACAATTTCCTAGAAGAGTGATCTGAAGTTCATGTGGCTAGTACATTGTAAAGTCTAAATTTGAGCCCAGATGTATTACTCCAAGGCCAATGCTGAGTCTTCTGGGATACTCTTCTCAAATGGCAATTCTAATCTTGTTGGCCAAGCCCCTGCCCTTGCCCCTGCAGCAGAATCATATGCAAGTTTCTTTGATTTAACTGCCTATGATAGTCCTCTGTTATAATCCTCAGGGAGTTAATGGAGTTAATTACTTGTTATTTGATTTTCAGATGCCTATTCGTCGGGAAGGATTATGCTAATGTATTTACTTACCTAATTAGGATTGAAAATGGGGACACAAGGCAGGAAGGAGAAACCAACCACTTGAGCTGTTACAGAGAGCAGTGTAATTTTGCTTTCGGGGTTTATGCAGCCTTCCCCCATCTCCTGCCCATGTTCTGGATGAAGGGAAAGGCTTGGGAACAGACCTCAACAGAGACCAAGCAGTGTGACATGGCATCTGAATGTGGAGTCCATCTCTGGATGCATCAGTAGGAGCAGAGAGGAAGGAGCAAAGGAGGGGAAGTTTTCACCAATCTCTTCCCTGGTGACCTCCCAGTCAGCACACTGGGCTTTATCTTGGATAGCACTCACCACTGTCATGTGACAAATGCTGGGTACCACTGGGGAATGCTTAGCTTGGAGAAGAGATGGTCTTCTTCAAGAGGACTGCGTGAAGGAGGAATTCACTGCTAAAAAAAAAAAGAAGAAGAAAGAACGAAATGTTAACTACACCCACCCCACCCTTCTGCCCCAGAAATCTTCAAAAGGACCTTTAAATCCTTGAGATCCTAAGAACTGGCAGGTACTTGGGCCTTTGAATGCCCTTTCCCATAATGTCTGCACATCCGTCTCAATGTTATATACCTTTCAAGGTCAGTACCAATCCCCTAGAGTTCCTGGCCCCACAAGTGGACCCTCTGGGTCCTTTTTAGCATCCTCCTATACCCTTGGCCAGCACAGGTGATTGGACAGCATTCTGTTGATTACCAGTAATAGCAAATCAAGCTCAGGCTGGCTTGAATAAAACATGTCATTTACTGGCTTGCAAAACTGAAGGGTTCTGGTTCTTTCTCAGCCCCCTAGCATCCCTGTGACAAGCTTCCAGCCCAATCACTCTTACCTTGGACCCTGGGTGATAGGAACTCACATGATGTCAGCGGGACTTGGGCTTCTTGTGTCTCTGAGCTATGCTCTCCTGTCAAATTTGCCTTTCATGGCTTTCCAATTCCACCCTCCAGGTTCCAGCCCTGTGCAAGAAAGAGAGTCTCTCCCTTGGAAATGGCATGGAAATCCTGGGTTTCTGTCCCATTGGCACTGACAGGGTCATGTGCCCACCTGAAGCCAATCATTGTGTAGGAGGATGTCATGCTTTGATTGGTTAGACTTCAGTCTAACCCCATGGTCACTCTAGGAGGCAGGGATAGAGCTCACACTGCAAAGTGCATAGACTGAGAGGGAGGAAGGATGGTTTCCCATTTCCAAAAAGAAGATGAATAGTCACATGTGGCCAGAAATACATGTCCACCAACAGTGGGCAGTTAGTGGTCAGAGATGTTATATCGTTGGTGAACAAAGGAACCATGTTTACCTAAAGTTCTAGTCTGCTACATCACCGGGGTCTGACCTTGTATTATGGGCTGAGTCTTGAGCCCCCAAATTCATATGTAGAACCCCTAATTACCAGTATCTCAGAAGGTGACTGTATTTGGAACTAGGGCCTTTAAAGAGGTGATTAATTTGGGATGAGGCTGTTAAGGTGGGCCCTGATCCAATCTGACTGGTGCCCTTATAAGAAGAAGAAATTTGGACACACAAAGAAACACCAGGGAGGCACAAGTACAGAGGAAAGGCCATGTGAGGACACAGGGAGAAGGAGGCTGTCAGCAAGCCAAGGAGAGAGGCCTTGGGAGAAATCAAACCTGCGGAAGCCTTGGTCTTGGACTTCCAGCCCCCAGAACTATGAGAAAATGAATTTCTATTGTTTAAACTCCCCAGTTATATGGCAACTCCAGTAGATTAATACACCCTGAGTCTGAGAAAGAGAAGCAGTAGCCAACACTGGGTGTGGACACCTTCGCAGAGTTCTGTGTCTTATTCCTCATAGGGTATGTGGGATAGATGGAGAGGGCTGTGAATGACTTCAATTATAACTTGCCTGCCTTGGCTCTGGAACTGGACTGAAGAGCAGGGACAAGCCCAACAGTTAAAGCAGTGAGAACAGTGGGGTTGTAAACATTTTTTTGCCATGTCCCATGGATAAATGGACATTAAAACCCAACACGCACACAAGCATATAGAACAGAACTGAAGCAAAAACCTCAGGAAATAAGGTGCAGCCTTTCTATATGCAATGCACGTTGATATCTCCTATTATATTTTCATTCATTTTAAAAATGCTGATTATGGCCCCCAAATTGATTCATAGCTCACCAATGGGTTACAGACTGCGGTTCGAAAAACCACTTCTCAGACTCTCCCAACATTGTCTTGCTTTCCTCCCGGTACAGCTTCGGAAGGTGCTGCTATGTCCTGGGGTCTTCAAAGTCCCTGCGTATTCCTTCACCCTGCAGGGTTTTTGTTCACAGCATTTATCATCACGTGGGATGATGAATTCATTTTATTGATCATTAGCATAGAAAACACCTGAGGGTAAGGGCTTTTTTTGTCTGTTTTGTGTAGCCATTTCTCCAGCACCAAGGCAGTGCTTGAAGCACAGGGAGTTTGTGCAAGAGTTGTGAATGAATGGAGCTGAAACTCCTGGATTGGAAGATACTACAGATGACAGTCATCCATCAGAACATCAGCAGTTGGCTTGTCAGGGAACTGTAGTTCAATTCCCATCTGTCCCCTCTCCTGGGCCTACCCTGGTCCATGGGGACTGGAACTTCACTTTCTGCCCCTGACACTGCCCCAGGGAGGCAGTGTCTCAGAGCTGGCCTGGACCCCTTAACCTCCTCCCTGTCCTTTTGACAAGCCCTGTCACTGCTTATCCTTGAACTCTTTCCTGCCCTCAGTACCCAGGCCTGGGGCTCTTTTCATGCCTAGGCCACCTTCTTCTTGCCCTTGTGGTGCTACACTGGGGAGTCCTGGGAGGAGGGTGCTCTAAGCCAGGAGTGTCCCAGTGAATCAGTTGACATTCTTGCTGTGGCCTCTGGTTCAGTTGCTATATGGTCTTGGCATATTTTCTCTCTGAGCCTTGGCTTTTTCATCTGCAAAATGGAAAATAATCATCAATCTCTTGCAAATCTGCTGTAAAGGTGAAAGGTGGCAATGCATGTGTGGTACCTATGCTTACAAGCTTTCCTTTTCCTTCCTCCAGCATTATAGTGCTCTAATATAAAATAACACAACAGCTAACCTTCAGTCTGTAGATTCAGATACAGGATGTCAAACCTGAGTTTAACTCTAGCACTTAGAGTTGTTGGGGACCACAGATCAGATCCACTGGAGGCAGGTGGGAGTTTGAGTAATAGTCTCTTACTCAGACCTGGAGTCAGTACAGCAGAGTCTCTTGCCCCAGGGCTCCAGGGGCTCAGACCTGTCTCTATGAGCCTATAATAGTCTAGGTTCTCTAGAGAAACAGAACTAATGGATAGTTATCTATCTATCTATGTATCTATCTATGTATCTATCTATGTATCTATCTATGTATCTATCTATGTATCTATCTATGTATCTATCTATCTATCTATCTATCTATCTATCTATCTATCTATCATCTCTGTATCCATCTTCTGCCTATATATCTATCTATGTATCTATTATCTATCTATCATCTATATGTCTTTCTGTCTATCTATCTAGAGATGTATTAGAAGGCACTGGCTCATGTGGTTATGTAGGCTGAGAAGCCTCAAGTTGTGCAGTTAGCAAGCCGGAAACCTGGGAGGGCCAATGGTGCAGTTCCAGTCCAAGCCTGAGCCCAAAGGCAAGAGAAGAACTGCATCCTGGCATGAAGAGAGTCAGGCAGAGAGGAGCTGCTTCTCCACAGGAGGGTCAGTCTTTTTGTTTAATTCAGTCCTTCAACAGATTGGATGAGGTCCACTCACATTAGGGAGGGCCATCTGCTTTATTCAGTCTATGGATTTAAGTGTCAGTCAAGTCCAAAAACACCCTCACAGGCACACCCAGAATATTTGACCAAATATCTGGGCACCCCATGGCCCAGTCAAGTTGACACATAAAATGGACCAGCACTAACACTCCATTATGGTGCTTTCCTGTGCCCATCCAGTTTCTGACTGATCTTACCCTGCTTCTGGCTCAGTGTCATCTCATTCTCCTCCTTCTGCTTCCCCATCCCCAAATCCTGCCAAGCCTTAACCTGTCTACTGCCCTGAGGACATTTCTGAGGTGCTCTCTGCTGCCCCCATGTGGCCCCTGAAGGCAGACTTTTTCCTGTCTCATGTTTGTAAAGATCAACAAGTTTACGCAAACCCATTCATTTATACAACCACTTACTCAGTCTTGATTTATGGAAGGCCTGCTCTGGGCTTGGCACCATTGAATTCTTACATCAACCCTGAAAAGCTGGTGCTATTTACATTTGCCATTGAGAAAGTTGTGACTCTGTGAGGTTAGGTAAGCTAGAAAGAGTGCGACCAGGGCTCACTTCACATTGCTTTGCTATATGCCAGGTGCTGCAATGGACACTTCAAAGGGCATTGAGTGAGGCCTCAGAAAGGAGAGTCCCTCTCTGTGTCATTGAATGGACAAGAGGAGAAGTCTGGCCTGTCCGCTGCCTGAGCCTCGGTGGCTGTGAAGCTGGGTGGTGGCCACTTGTTGTATCTGGGAAGACAGTGTGGCCTCCTAAGGGGCTTATATTTTCTTTGATAAATGGTTCTGGTGCTGAAAAAAATAACTTGGAAACCACTGTTGTGAAAGATTGGGAGCCCCCGAAGAATTTTAAGCAGGGAAGCAACATGATTACATTTGCATTTTAAAAAGGGAGACAAAGACAATTTAGTATAAAAATAAATCTCCTTAATCACATCATCACAGCAGAATAACTTTCCTCTGGGTGCATTCTCTCCCTGCCTTGATCACATGCGGGGGTTTTTACACAGTTGTGAACTTCACCACATTCGATTTGCATTCTTCTTTCTCACTCAATGGTACATGTCCTCCAGTGGCCTTCCTAGTGATCCTCTGGAGTGGCAGCCTGCTGTGCCTTCCCAGTCTTCCTTCACTTCTTCATTCTTGTGTTGTGGGGTATTCACCCAGTAGCACCATGTGAGTGATAACTACTATTATTATCATTTAAATTGCATCTGATTTTTCTGTTTTATAAATGCCATAAAAACAAGTGTACTTGACCCCAGAGTTTTTTCAGTCCCTTATGGACTTTTCTCTTGGATATATTCCTACCAAAAAGATCCTGGGTCAAAGATCCTAAATGCTTTTTTAAAATGAATGTTTTAATAGACTTTAATGTTTGGAACAGTTTTAGATTCACAGTAAATTTGATTTGAAAATACAGGGAGTTTTCATATATCCCTGCTCCTCGACATGCACGGCCTTCTACAGACAACATAAAAATCCTGCACCAGAAGGTACATTTGTTACAATCAATGAACCTACATTGACACACCATTACCACTGAGAGCTCATAATTTACACTGAGGTTCACTCTTGATGTTGTACATTCTATGAGTTTTGACAAATGTATAAAGACATGTATCCACCTTTACGCTATTGTTGAAGTCAAATAAAATATGGAGAAGAAGCTCTAAATTTAAAACAATTTATTTGGGAAGCAAGAATTGCAGTTTGGGGTATACTCACATACTGGGTGGTCTTTGGTGTGTCTCAAGAACGGAGAGAAGGTTGGGATTTTTATTAGGAATAAAAATGTTGTAGTTTTGAAAGAAGACTCATCAGCACTTGAGAAGCTTTTGGGAACTGAAAACTGATTGGTGAGTGACAGTGGGAGGTGAAACAAGTCTTAGAGTCCCAGCAGGTCTTTTCAGCAGCTACTAGGTAAAATTGGTCTTAGGGTTACAGCAAGTCCTTTCAGTAGTTGGGCTGATGGAAAAATTTAATTCTTGGAGCAGGTGCTATGTGCTGCGAGTTCATTTTCTTCCTGGTTCCTGGACTCTGATTTAGTTGGATATGACAAGAATTACTCAATTTGTATAACCAGTTTTCAAGTATCTTACAGAGTAGTTTCGTGGCCCTAAAAATCCTCTATGCTCCACTTATTTATTTCTCCCTGCCTCCAAACCCCTGATCTTTTTACACTTCCATAGTTTTGCTTTTTCCAGAATATCATATATCTAGGATCATACAGTATGTAGCCTTTACACACCTACTTCTTTCACCTAGTAATATGCACTTTAGACTCTTCCATGTCTTTTCATGGCTTGACAGCTCATTTGTTTTTAGCATTGAACAATATTGCATTGTCTAGATGTAACAGTTTATTTATCCATTCACCCACTGAGGGACATCATTTGCTTCTAAGTTTTGGCAATTATGAGTAAGGCTGCTATAAACATCTGTGTGCAGGTTTTGTGTGGACATAAGTTTTCAACTCCTTTTGGTAATTACCAAGGAGCACAATTGCTCGTTTGTATGGTAAGCATATGTTTAGTTCTGTGAAAAACCACCAAACTGTCTTCTAAAATGGCTGTGCCATTTTGCAATCCCACCAACAATGATTGAGAGTTCCTGTTGTTCCACATCCTCACCAGCACGGTGTTGCCAGTGTTCTGGAATTTGGCTACTCTAATAGCATTCTAAATGCTTTTTTTACGCACTAGCCTGCTGAACAATGTCTCTCCATTTGTGGTGGAGCTGAGCTCAAAACCAGCACGAGCCAGCATCAGCCTGAGGATTCTTGGTCCATGGCCACATGGGGACATGCTACATCAGGAGAGTGGGAGGTGGCGGACACTGTGCTTTTCCCTTCAGATCCACCCTCAGGCCAACTCGTTCGCCCCCAACCCCAACGAGGCCAGATTCTCCCAGATCCTAGCTGCCTTCCTTATGAGTAACTGCTCTCAACTGGAGGGAAATGGCTTGCCCAGGGTTAGGCTGGCAAGGGCATCCTGAGACCAGGACATGTTGAATTGGGAATACAAAGGTAAGGTCAGGTTCTCCCTCTGGCTGGTCCTGCATTCCTCATTCTGTATATTGGACCTCAATATCACTCCTGCATGGACTTCTGCAGACTTCTGCCTGCCCCAGAGTCTGTGTTCAGGGAACCCACCATCAAGCAGTGAGTGATTCCACCTACCATCCTCTCCTAGCAGGGATGCAGCCTCAGTCTCCCAAAGAACAGACTTGACGAAGGTGGGCTGGGGGTATCCAGTCTCCCCTTTTTCAGGGGGCTACTCCTTGAACACCTTCTTGTGCAGCAGTGATGCCAAAGCTAAGACCTTTCTGGTGTGAAGAGACAATGTTCTGGGAGTGCATGTAGACAGAAATGCTAAATGAATTAAAAAAAAACATGGAGTTTTGGGGCCAAGGTTTGGCTGTGCCTTTTGGTAAAACACACATCATGGAAAGTGTGACGGTTTGGGGTGAACAAATCTTGTTTCTGTCACTTTCAAGTGGTGTGAGCTTTGCCCTGTTGAGTGACCTCTCTCTTGCTCATGTTGGCAATGGCAATGACAATGCCATCTTCAGAGTATTCCTGTGAGAATCAGAAGAGACTTATGTGTTCTGTGAACTACTTGGCATAAAAAGGGGTTCAAAAACAGCTCCTTTACTCTCTCTTTTCTGTTCATGTCCTAGGGTTTGGCCCTGTTTCGAATATAGTGGAAAATAATATCCCAGGTGGGCACCTCGAGGAATTGTCTTTCTCTGGAGCTCTCCTGGAATTGTGACTACAGATAATGATTTCATTCTGCTCAGAGTCCCCCGGACAGTGTCTTGATCATGCCCTCCCCCTCTGCATCTTACTTCCAGCAGGTGGAGAGTAAGCCATACTTTCACGTTGAAGATTACATCCCAGCAAGTCTGATCGAGAGGATGACCGCTCTACGGGTCCAAGTCGAAATCTCAGAGATGCACCGGCTCAGCTCTGCACTCTGGGGAGAGGATGCTGAGCTGGAGTTCTTGAGGGTAAGGCCTTCCTGACCTGGAGAGAGGTGTTGGTCTTCAAGGGAATGCAGTCAGCAATCCCCTCTGGAGCCTTCTCAAGGGGCCCAGGTGTGTGCAGACCCACAAGGAGGCACGAGCAAGCGTGGAGCTCTAAGAGGGAGGGAGGGGCAAGGAGAGGCTTCTGGAAGCAGCTGACATTGGAAATGACCCCAAAGAGGGTAGGATTTAGTGAGCTGGGGTGAGTGTGGTAGGGCTTTTCCTTATTTATTTATTTATTTTTTTGAGACGGAGTCTCGCTCTGGGATTACAGGTGCCTGCCACCATGCCCCACTAATTTTTGTGTTTTAGTAGAGACAGGGTTTCCCCATGTTGGCCAGGCTGGTCTCAAACTCCTGATCCCAGGTAATCCGCCTGCCTTGGCCTCCCAGAGTGCTGGGACTACAGGCGTGAGCCACTGTGCCCGGCCAAATCTTAGATCAACATTCCAGACACTTTCCTCCAAGCAGGGAGACCACGTTTCTTAGAGTTGACACATGGGACAGCAGAAGAACGAGATCAGAGCTTGAGCCAGAGAAAAGCCATTGCAAAACCCCAAGTTTGCAGCCCACCAGGCAGCAGTCCTCAACACAGCACAGCTGCTGTGGCCTGTGCACAGGGGTACAGCTTGAGCCCGCTGTCTCTTCACCAGCGGGGCAGAAACAGTGGCACTGCAGTACCCCCGTGTGGGCACACACAATGATGAATAGTCTTTGCTACTCCACAACCTCCCCTTGCTGTGGGCCAGGCACTGGAAAATGGAGACAAAAAGCACATGCTCTTTGTTCCCAGGAAGCCCCATGTCTTGTGGGGAGGATTGTGGTCTACCCACAGGCACACAATTCAATAAACGCTCAATGGAACAAGAACAATACCAGTTACTCTATGTCAAGATGTGGGGACCAGGGAGGGAGTGGCTACTGTGCCTATGCAGATACAGCTGGGGGGCAAGTGAGAGGACACTCGCAGCTTCCGCAGGACAGGATACAGGCTGGGCCATTTGATTGGGGGAGCAGTTTTAAAAGGAAGCTAGGAGATCTGTATATTTCTCTGTACAGAAGTCAGGTAGAAATATTCCGTCTGTGTTTTCTAGCCCTTAATTGAGGTGGGTACTTGAAAACAGAACAGCCAACATGAGGTCGGGCCTTTGCTTTTCAGCCGGTCATTTTGCAGAACTATCCCTGTATCTAACATAGTATAGCCTGCAAGCGTTTCGTTTGAGAAGCACTGGCAAAGCATGATCAGGACACTCCATAGTCCGGGCTGCACATGTGTTCCCTGTCAAGGGGACGAAGCATTCCCCTGATGAAGGACCAGTGGAGACTTCAAAGCCACCTGATGATGAGTGGTCACAGAGCCACAGGCCTGCAGAATCCAGTCTAGAGGCCAAGGACCCAACCCTGCAACAGACGCCTGCAGGATGGACGTTACCTTCTGGCCTCTGCCCAGACCCTGGCTTTGAGTGCTGAGTTCACTGTCAGGGTCCCTCGCTTCCTGGTTGAATGATGAAAAATGATTGTAAAAGAAACTACCAGGCTCAGAAGCAAAAATACAGGAAACCAATTTTTCCCCCATTCACAGAAAGCACTGAATAGATTTTATTTCGTTTACATGTAATCTTTATGGGTTTCAAGGAGCACTCTTGCTTTTGCAGTTCCCCTTGGTGGACTGGTTGATGTTGTTATCACTGGTGTTACCTGCCTGTGGTACAGAGAGAGAAACTAGACAGGGCTCTGTCATCACCCCCAGAGCACACTGGGAGCCTCTCATTAGGGTGAGGGTTTGTTAAAGGTTTTCTCCCCCTCCCTGATTATAAAAGTAAACATCTCCTAATAATTCTGCTGCCTGGAGATAGCACAGTTATATTTTGGTATATTCATCCTTCTCTGTTTGTTCTGTGCATTCCTATATATGTGTATATGCATATATATTTAAAATTAGCTTTATATTATATATGCACTTTTATGTATGCATATAATCCCATAAATCTAAACATTTGAAAACTTCTTTTGAATTAACGTATGTTGTACCCTACTTTTTTCTCTCAATGCTCTATTGTTTAACATATAAATAGTTTCCAATATGGGACTATTTAAAACGATACTGAGATTAGCATCTTTTACATATAAATCTTAGCTATATTTCTGCTTCATTCCTTAGGGATAGAATCTCATGAGTGGAATTACTGGGTGGAAGGTAATAAACATTTTGAACATTGTTGATACATATTGCTAAGACACCTTGCACTGCAGTCATTTCTGGACACTTTCCATCCCTTCTACTGGGCTATAAATGTCTGGAGGGTCCTGGATCCTCAGAGCCCATCACAGAGCTCAGTTACTACTCTACAAGCAATCACTGGATTATTTAGTTATAGCTCCTCATGGCTCTTGTTTTTCATTAGGAAAAGGAGAAAACCATTATTGGGAGGCTGCCTCTTGGCCCCCAGTTCACTAATGACTAACTCTGACAGTTCAGCATCTCATACTAGCAACAGACTGGGCAAAAGTCCATTTTGGGGAGCACTGAATACCATAGTCTGTCTGTAGATTCACAACTATGCTAGCTTATTAATCTCAGAATAACCTGTTTAAGGTGAATTCGGTGTTTTCCTAACTTCCTCAACCATGGAGCCATTTTCCTACATAGCTGTGGATTGTAATAGGTTATTAAAATATTTTTTTCTTGCTATTGAAATCATACTGGTTGTATCCTATAGTTTCTCCCACTTAGCACTACAACAAATGCACTCTCCTGATAATTACAAATGCTTTATAAATATCCTTTGCAAAGGCTGCCTGATAATCAATTTTAAGGCAGTACTGTTTTTAGGAAACCGTTTACTGCCAGGAGCTGGTTTCCCCAAATCACCGCACAAATCTGTACTGAACAGCATTATGAGAAGGGGTTGTCCTGATTATTCAGCATATTTTCTTAGGGTAGATACCCACAGGTGGAATTATAAGGTCAGAGAAGATGAATTCTGAACCCCTTGATGAATATCCAGAAATAACAATCCATTTGTTTTGAAGAACGTTCAATACAGCAAGGGTGCTGTGTGGCTGGCAGCCAGGAGTGCTTGGTCCCGTCTCAACTTTGCTGCCTGTTGTAAGGAGGACAGGCCTTGTAGTAAGATGGCCCAAAGCACATGGAGAGGAAATGACCCTTTGAAAGGACACCCAGCAATAGCAATCCAAACGGGGCCAGGAGAAGCATCCTAGGAAACTCCCTAGCAGACAGGGAATGGAGGTAGACTTCATTATTTTATTGTTTTGCAGATGAAGATGCCATTGACAACATTAAGTATATTCATCTATGTTTCCAGGCCTTTTGGATTCCCTGTATTTCAGTTGTTAAGAGTGAAGACTCAGGAGCAAACAGGCTCATCTTTCCATATTTCTATTCCTGGCTCCAAAGCAGGAACTTGGACAGATTACTTAGAAAAGGGATAGCTTCACCATCTCTGTGATTGTTCTGAAGATTAAATAATAATGAAATTATGCTGGGAGAGGCTTAGCATAGTGCTTTACCAGTAGGAATCTTGAGGTCCAAAGAACTGAAAAGTATCATATCTCTCTTTGTATAAACAATAAATTAGAATATAAACTAATACTAAACAATTGAAGAATTGTAAGTCTAGCAAAGGCGTCTTTATCCTAATGAGGACTACTTATTAATGCTTACTTTTTAAAAGAAATATCACACCGAATTCTTTAAAAACATCTACCTAGTTATCTTGGGGTGGTCCTGCTTTGTTTAACTTTAATCACATGCCCAGTCTGGCCACTGGATATTTCAGCACCAGCGCTCAATAAATACTGATTTGTATGATGATGAGGATACTGATTGATTATGATGACGATGATAATGATGATGATGATGATGACAGGGTCTCTCCAAAGTTAAACGAAGGAGGCTTAGGGTTCAGAAATGTAATCTGAACCTTGTGTGAAGAGCTGTGGAGTCTGCAGGCAGCATAAGCTGTCTGCACGGACTTCATCAATGGTGAATGGGCAAGGAGCCTGAGAAAGGAGCCCTCAAAAGCCATAATTTGTCCCTGTTTTTGTGACCTTGCCTGGGGGTGAGAGAGATTGGATAGGACATGTTGCTCTCTGGTTGGGGGTAGGAACGGGATACCAGATCTCAGCAATACAACCCTTCTGAGAGGGCTTCAAATGCATGGAGCAAGAGGTCCTGGCTGTGGGTCCCAGAGACACATCAACTTTCTGATGGGGACTGGCGTATTCCTGGTGAAGATGAAGTTGGGAAAGCCCAGGGTGGGAAAGTGACTGCCATTCAGGTGTAGAAACATTTGTGTTCATTTTATACTCTGGTCTCTTAAGAAGTTGGTGGCCTAATGTAGTCCCCAGCTCCAGTTGGCCCATGGCCCCTGGCAAAATTTATTCCCCTAACCTGGTAAACAGAGGCAAGACCTTGGGCTATGGGGACCCCCACGAAGGCATTGCTGCATGGTGAGGAGTGCCAAAGTGAATTGTCATTTTATCTGCAGTTCACAACTAATACTGGTGATCTGGAAGGTTGCTTTCTATGCCTCAGCCTCAGTTTTTCTATCTGTCATATAAGGGGGTTGGAACAGAAAACACTATAGACTCTGACACAACCAGGAAAAGAAATCTCTTACCATGAGATGTCCCAGAAGAGTATGAATTCTAAAAAACTTATTCAGAATATTATTATTCTACTGTGTTATTTTCATAATAACTGTGTTCTAAGTACTGTTTTAGGTATTCCATAAGAAAAGTATTCCTTGGGTTACAAAAAAAAAAAAAAAAAGGAAAATTCCATCATATCAGAGGTGCAGAGAAATCTGTACGTAGCAAATAAATCTGCTCGATCCAGTGTTTCCTAAACTTATGTGACAATCCTACTCTTTCTTTTCAGAACGCCTATCAATGTGTTTTGCATGGAGTGAATGACGTGAGGCCCATTATTTTAAACCATGTGCCTGTCTCTTCTAAATCAGCCTTTTTCTGCTCCAGGTCACTCAACAGCTCCCAGAATACGGTGTGCTGGTTCACCAAGTATTCTCAGAGAAGAGGAGGCCAGAAGAGCAGATGGCCCTGGGGATCTGTGCCAAAGGTGTCGTAGTATATGAAGTGAAAAACAACAGCAGAATTGCAACTTTACGGTTTCAGTGGAGAGAAACCGGAAAGATTTCTACTTACGTGAGTGCAGCTCAGTTGATAAATAACCTGCACTTCATTTTCCTCTAATTTGTTGGCCATTTAGAGGAGCAATGGGTCGTGGGTCACGTGGCTTTCTCCTGACCAAACATTCTCACAACCTGTCTGTTTGTTAACCTGCATTCTGATGCATTGAAGGATATTTGGAAGAAGTCTGCCAAGGGATTTTGGGAGGTCCTCAGGAGGCCATTTCTTCCCTACTATTCCTTGCCTGGACCCCCACATATCCCCAAGAACAGCCATTGGTCTAAAGGGCTACACTTCCCTTCTGGGTAAAGTTTTCTTAATTTGGAGACTCCATTAATGTTGAGAGCAAAGTTGGAGATGGGAAATGGATGTTGAGAGTGTAGTTTAGGTTGAGTGGAGCCTGAGAGGTTTGGAAACTTCTTCCTGTGTTTTAATTTTCCCTTTGCACACAATGTGCCAAGGCCTCTGGTCTGTCTCTGAGGACTACAGGTGTGCTACGGGACACTGAGGATTGCAAAATTTTGATAGATCTTAAAAGTTTCAAAGTCTATTTTTGGATAGAAAATCCCCATTAAGTATACAACATTTGGAATCTACTTGAACACTATTTGCATGCATATTTCTACCTCCTGAAGTGAGTCGCTCTGGCACTGTACCCTGGTGGCTGACAGCCTCTGCCTGTCCTGTGGTTGTTCCAGTCAGTACCTGTGTCACTTCAGTGATGATTTATTATAAAATATGAAGTTCTTTATCTTGTGGCCCATGAAAAAATATTTGTTTCCTATTTAGGTTTATCTATGGTTAAAAACATTTTCTGACTAGATCACTATTTGTATTATTATTTGATGTTAGAGTTTCCTGAGTAGAACATAATTGCTTTCATTCATTTTCAGGATGTTTCTTTTATTTCTTCCATCTTGGCTTTGAAGTTAACACATTGTCAAGATACAATTTCATAATAAATTATTGTTTGTTTTCAGGAAAGAAGCTTACATCTAAAAATAAATAATAATTGAGCACAATTTAATTGAGTTTATTCAACTGGTCCATATATTATCAGGAAACTGACTTTTTTTTCCAAATTATTTTGACCAAACTCAAATGAATTTATATTTGTGAATTTTTCAGAATTTTAGTTACTCAAATTACTTTAACTAAACTGAAAGATTATATGAAGAACTTTGTTTAATGAATTTAATACTACTACATTACTTATTTTTTATTGCATGTTTAATTGTTCAGATTTTTCAATGCACTATGCTTCAAAATATTCATAAAAATGCAGATAACCTAAAAAGTAATTTTTAAAAATGGAATTTTTTGAAGCTGTAAAGCTCAACAGTCCCCTTAAGTAAGTACTTTATGTATACATTGGTTTAACTTTTACAGGTATTTATTTCCCCCCCTACCAGGGGATTTCCTGATTAAATTAGTTGATTAATTTCTTGATTAAAACTGGGAAGTCATCAGGCTCTGAAGACAAACTTACTAGCTCAAAAAATACTTAATTAGGGTTTCCATTCTCTGATGATCATCCTCTTCCTTGGCATGAATAACTTATTTTTACAAAACAGTCATCAGATGAAGTAATGTCATCAGCAGCTTGCTGCAAACCAAGCATCTTATGCAGAAAATGACTTGAACTCTTTATGCTTCTGTAAGAACAAAATAGGGAATTCAGTGAATAATATGAAAATTAACTCAGGAAACTGGTCTTAGTTTTGCTTTTTAATACCTGAGGCCAAAATTCTTTAAACAATTACAGATCATTCATCTTGCCAGCCTGCACCAAAGCAGCAAAGGAAATAGAGAAAGATGACATTTCCAAAGAATATGATTCGTAGATGTGTTGGCATCCATGTGTGGTTTGATTGTTCAATCAAAAACTTGTTCCTTCTAGAACAATAAACCTATGCATGTTAGTAACTGTTCTTGGTTATCAACACTAGTTAAATCTCTGAAGAGAAATGCATAGAAACAGAAGCAGATACATGCTATGTAGGGCCCTCTTTATGAAAAAGAATACAAAGTTACAATAGATGGCATGAAAGAAATGTTTATTTAGAATGAGAAAAGAAATCACAAAAACTTTATGAATTTTTAAAAGCTGAACAAATCCTGCAGATATCACAAAAGCCAGCAAGTAATATTTTTATTAACTTCCTGACAATGTCTATAATACTTTTTTCCTTTCAAATTTTTAATGGCATACTCTGATTATTTTTCCGTATGATGAAACTTTTGTTATATAATTTTTTCTAGAGAGGATAGAAATGTAGTTTAGCTTTTCTTCTAGCGTGGTGGATTGAAATGTTTTTATTATTGAAATGATTAATAGGATGCATGAAACACGCAGCTTTGCACGAAACATTTTTGCTGTTTCTAGTGCTGCAACAGAGTTCTTTGCTGCAAATGCGTGAAACCTAACAAATTCTATTTCATGGGATTCCCATAAAATAATTCATATGATGTATAGATAATGCAGTATACACAATTATAGAGTATATCTGTGATAGGGAAGCATTTCAATTGGATGAGCATTTTTGAGAACTAAATTACATTTTTCATTTCTGATGAGTGCAAAAACTTCTTGTAGATCAGCTACTGGCTCTGTATAGCTCATGCTTCCATCGGGGGCTGGGTGTTATAGAGCATGGTCAATTTCATCTGGCTGCTGGCCCTGCAACTTTCTGCTGAGATTTTAGGTGAGTTAGACAAATGGAAGGAGTATTCTGGGTTGGCTAGCAATAAAGCAATTCTAGAAGAGCCTTCAAATCACCTAAATAAATCCAACTAAATCTAAACAAAGTGTATCCCCATCTCAACTTCTTAGAGAGATCTGGTTCGTATCACCCAATACCACCTGGTGCGAAGGTAAGTGGCAAGGAGGGTGTGTCCGAGTAGAAAGAGTCAGTGGTCTTAACCAACTGGGGTGAGAACATCTTACTTTCTGCGTATTATAAGACCATGTGAATGCATTGCCAGGGCTCCTCCCAGGAGGTGAGGGCCCTGGAGCTTCAGTTTCATTAGCTTGATGGCAAATCTCCCCTGCCTAGAAAACTATTATTTGTATTTGATACAAAGATGTATCAAAACAAATAATCAAGCAGGTGAACAAATAGCAACAGAAAAAAAAAAAAAAAAAAACTCCTAGGGATGAAAAACATTCAAAATGGTAAACTGATGCTTTGAAACCAGCATGTTACAGAGCACCTGCTATGAATTAGGTGTGTGCAAGAGTAATTGCGATTTTCGCCATTACTTTTAACTGCGAAAACCGCGATTACTTTTGCACCAACCTAATATGTTTATACTGCAACCACAGAAGTGTAAAGAAGGGATTTCATGCTGGTGCTGAAAACTCAGAGATTGGAGTTATACATCATCGTATACATCATTAGAGCAGCAGCTTGCCTATGCGAAAGTTTGCGGATAAGAATTTTCCATTATATGATGTTATCAAAATGGTGATAAATAGAAATAAAATCCAAACCACTACAGTCAAGACTGTTTTCACCTTTATGTCAAGAAATAGGATCAACATTCCACTCTGGTGTTTGATACCTTGGAGCACTGGCATCTGAAAGGAGAGTTTTGCTGAGAGTTTATAAGCTGAAAGAAACTTTGGTGTGTGTGTTTGTTTGTATGTGTGTGTGTGAATGATCCTCCCTTCTCAGATTTGTTAAAAAATAGTTATTACATTTTAAAAAGTGATTTATTCTTGCAAGGCACAGTGGCTCATCCCTGTAATTCCAGCACTTTGAGAGGCTGAGGAGGATCACTTAAGCCTAGGAGTTCGAGACTCGCCTGGGCAACATAGTGATACCCCTGTCTCTACTTAAAAAAATACAAAAATTAGCTGGATGTGGTGGTGCCTGCCTGTGATCCCAGCTACTTGGGAGGCTGAGGTGGGAGGGTTGCTTGAACCCAGCACTTTAAGGTATCAGTGAGTTATGATTGTGTCGCTGCACTCCAGACTGGGTGACAGAGCGAGACCCTGTCTCAAAAGAAGAGTGACTTGTTCATATAAAAAGTGCTTAATATCTGGATAAACTTAATATAAAACTATCAGGATTGCATGAAAGACTATCAGTGTGTACTGATAAAGTGTTTGGATTTCAAGCAAATATTCAACTTTGAAAAAGTGTGGATAAAATGATCTGTTGAGTACTAAAGAATTATTACGAGTAGTGGAGCAGCATTTATGAATGCTTGAGACAACACCTTATTTAAAGAAATACTAGTTATAGTACAGTTCAATTGGATTCAGAATCCATTCGTATTAGCACAAGGAGGCTTAGCACTATACTTGTCAGTAAAAGTAGAGTATATAGAGAATGAGCAATTTATCTAAAATTAAGTTAATTGTGAAAAGGAGTTTCTCAGAGAAAAAGCAATGAATATTTATCTGCCTTTTGTTGATATCTGACATGCGTGAATGGAATTTCTTGGAAATGGTGACCATCAGGAATTAAAAGAGATTAGCCTTAAAGAGGATCAGGGGTTTCTGGGAGCCCTTTCAAGCATAAGCCCTGTTTCTATAAAGTTATCTTTATAGGAGCAAGCTGAAAGTTCTTATTGAAATAGATAGAATACCCAGAATGAGGATTTTATTTGGAAGTTTTATACGAATTAATATTTAATACCACCTATATTTATATTTTATTGTTCTTATCAGAATAATATATTGCAAAAATTTATATCTTTCTCATAAGGCTCTATACAGGTAGGCTCATATAGGTCATCTTCCCCAGTTTAGCCCAGTGAGCTGGACAAATACTATCACTTTGTTTGTGGGCCTTGAAGGTATAATGTGGGGAAGCATTTCTTTGTGGTGTGACCTCAATTCCTGTGGCATTTTGAGGACTCTTGCTTTTTTATTTTTCATCTGCAGAATAAAAAAAGTGATAGAATCTCTCTTATTCTGTAGTTGTGAAGACAAAATAAATTCATACTCATAAAGCATTTAGAACAGAATCTGCCACGTTATAGGCAGAAATATTATAACACACAGGTGTTTTTATCTTTTTCATAACCCGACTAGTTGAGATTTTGTCTACAACTTCTTGGAGTTTGTACAATAAAAGCAATGGGAGTACTTAGTGGCTTTTCATAATGCACACTGAGGGTTAGGTTCCATCCTTGCTGAGGTCGATGTACCTGACCCACTTCATGTTCTCTTCACCCAGCATGCTCCTTGGAAAATAGTAATTGTTTGATAAACAACTTGATTGATGAATGAAGAAAAAACTAAAAAGAGGGATTTCCTTTACGCCAAGAAGAATATCAGGCCATAGTCAGACAGCATCTGCCATGCACCCGTGGATGCCTGCTACAGGATGTGGAACTGAGGGACCGAGCATTTTCTTGCAGTTGTGCATCAGTGGAGAGTTGTGGATGATCAGTGTATTAAAGTCTGTGTTTGCTTCCTTCAGCAAAAAAAGTTCACCATCACAAGCAGTGTCACTGGGAAGAAGCACACGTTTGTCACGGATTCAGCCAAGACCAGTAAATACTTACTGGACCTCTGCTCAGCCCAGCATGGATATAATGCACAGATGGGTTCTGGGCAGCCTTCCCATGTTTTATTTGGTAAGTAGAAGCTATATTCCCCATATACACTGTGACAGTTTGTTATTTCATAAAATAATTTGTATAAATAGAAACAATTGATCTGGGTACCTCTAACAGAGTTGTAAATCTCTCTAATAATGGCAGAAATACAATAAAAATGAAATATAGTTTTATTTTCTCATGTTGGCAAGCACTAAAATAAATAACACTGGGAGGGTAAATTAATATGATCTTTTCAGAGTGCAATTGGAAATATATATCAAAAGCCTTAAAAAGTGCATGTCCTGTTGGCCCCATAATTTTACTTGTAGCTAGATATTTATCCTAAGATAATCAATATAGACATACCCAAAAGTTGCTGCCCATGGACGTCTACTAGGGTGTCGTTTATGACAGTGACCATTTGAAAGTAATCTAAGTATCCAAACATAGAAGACCAGATAAATAAACCAAGAACATCTATATAAGTCAGACAGTAAAATCAGTTTCTGGACACTGATGATACATGAAACTACATGATATGGTGCTAAGTGAGGAAAAGGAAGTTATAAGACTGTATCTAGCTAGCACTGTCCAATGACACTTTCTTCAATGATGGAAATATCTGCATTGTTCAGTGTGGGAGTCACTAGCAATGCAGACCTATCATTAACAAAAGTTTTTGGAAAAGGAATTCGAAGGAAAAGACTTTATTCCCATTACAGTCTGCAAACCCAGAAGGCACAACCTGGGTATAAAACAAAGGTGTGTTCTAGAGAACAAAGAGAGGGTTTGGCTTTTATAGAGAAAGTTCCCACCTAGGTTCCCAATCAAGTTCATTTATGCAAATGAAGGATTCAAACTTGCTTAGTTCAGATTGGTTGATGTGGTGCAGTTCTGACTAGCTGAAGTAGCTGAGCTCTGATTTGAGGAGGCAGGTGAGCTCTGATTGGTTGGTTCAGGTGAGCTCTGAAAGTCCCAATGTTAAACAGAAGGGTGGGTATTCAGGGAACTCAGAGTACCTGTGTGACCTCTAATCAGCAAATGGCTGCTTGGCTCTGTTTTATTTATTTATTTATTTATTTATTTATTTATTTATATTTTTTAGCTTTTAGTTTTTATTTACTTATGAAACATAATACAATTTTGGACAAAAGGTAACAAATAAACATTGAAATTTCAATGGCTTAATACAGCAAAAGTTTGCTTCTCAGGTGCTTCTTAGTCTGGCTATTTTGCAGCTCTCCTCCAGCGACTTGGGGTCTTGGCTGCTTCCATGGAGAGCTCCATTATCTAGAACAATTACTCCAGAAAGGAAAGAGAGAGGTGTAAAATTGCACAAGATGTTTTAAGAGACAGACCCCAAAGTGACTCATATTCCTTTCATCTGCATTTCATTAACAGAACATAGTCACACGGCCCCCATGACCACTACAAGAGGGGTTGGAAAGGGAGGAGTTCCTGTGTGCCCAGGAAGAGGAAGTAGTGTAATGATACACCATGGTCCTTGCCATAATGGCTGTAGCCATCTACTGTATCACCCTTAATTGAGAGTTTGGTATTAAATTCATAGCAGGACCAGATTACTGAAGAGGCAGAGTTTGTAATTTGTGTTTAGATTGGAATCCTTGCAAGGAAAAACACTAAAATGTTTCTGCAGTACACATAATCTAGAGATCAGGTGAACAGCACGGTGACCTGAATGCAGCACAGTTGAAGATTACCTACCAACAAGAATGACAAGGAATGTCCTATTAAATAGCCCTGGAAGCACCTGTACCAATCAGGAAGCTATTTGCTGCTACTTAGCAATTACAGTGAGAAATGTAACTCATCACATTCTCCTACTTTTGGTTGCTTAGCAGATCTTTTGCTTACTGTGCTTCTAAATTCAAAAAATATAAATACCCTTGTTTTGCCAGGACCATATCTTAAAAATTTAAGGTACCTAGTATGGTAGGATTTTTTTTGCCTGAACTTATTTTTTTCAGAAAAATTTCAACTTTTATTTTAGATGCAGGGGGTACTTGTGCAGATTTGTTACATGGGAATATTATGTGATGCTGAGAGGTTTGGAGTATGGATCCAGTCACCCTGGTAGTGAACATAGAAGCTGATAGGTAGTTTTCTAACCCACCTCACCTTCCTCCACCCTCTATTAGTCCACAGTGTCTATTGTTTCCATATTTATGTCTATGTCTGATCAATGCTTAGCTCCTGCTTATAAGGAAGAACATGTGGTATTTGATTTTCTGTTCCTGCATTAATTTCCTTAGGAATTTGGCTTTCAGCTCGATCCGTGTTGCTGGATACAAAACCAATGTACAAAAATCGGTAGCATCTCTATATACCAACAACATCTCAGGCTGAGAGTGAAATCAAGAACACAATCCCACTTAAACAATAGCCACAAAGAAAATGAAATACCCAGGAATACAGCTAACCAGGAAAGTTGAACAATCTCTGCAAGGAGAACTACAAAACACTGCTGAAAGAAATAAGAGATGACACAAATAAATGGAAAAACATTCTATGCTTATGGATTGGAAGAATCAATATTGTAAAAATAGCCATACTGCCCAAAGCAATTTACAGATTCAGTGCTATTCCTATCAAACTACCAATGTCATTCTTCACAGGATTAGAAAAAACTATTCTAAAATTCGTATGGGACCTAAAAAGAGCCTGAATAGCCAAGGCAATCTATTTTAAATTTGGGCCCAGTTAGCTGCTCAGAATCCATCTTGAGGTACTGGCTCTTTCAAGTTCACATTTGTTCACACTATTGGACACTTCAAAGGTGGCAACAAGAACTGAGGGATTAAATTTTCAATGTTATTTAATTTTCGTCCATTTATATTTAAATTTAAACAACCACATGTGCCTACTGTATTGAATAGCACAGTTATAGATAGACACACCACACTAATTTGGTTAATATTAATGTATTTTAAGATAAGAAAGAATACAGAAATGAACTACACCAAAATGTTACTTGTTATTACCTTTGGGACTTAGGTATGCAGGCATGACTGTTTTCTCTGCGATACTTTTTCGATATTTATTAAACTTACAACAATGAACATGTATTATTGTTATAACTAAGAGTGAGACTGTTGGTTAAAATGGGGCACACATCACATAAGACAAATTAATATTTATTGAGCATTTACGAAGTGCTATGGAGCTATTTACTATTGTTATTACTAACTTTTCTGGTGTTATGCTAAGTACTTACACTAATTACCTCTCTTATGTTCATAATTTATTGTTTTCTCAAACTGCCCTGGTCAAGCAGCCCCAGGAGGCGTATACCAGCATTATGGGGAGGAGCAAACTGAGACTTGGAAAAGTTAAATAATGTGCTGGCTGCTTAGTGGTGGGCTAGTCAAGGTTTGAACCTGTGGCTGTTGGGGCCCGGCGCCTGTACTACGGCCTTTTATAACCAGCCAGAGCATGGAATTCAGTGCTAGAGAGACTTGGTTTTGCACACTGGCTTTACCACAGCTGCTGTCAATCTCTAAGCATTAGTTCTTCTTTGGTTACAAAAGGGAACAATATAATACAGTGGTTTACACCCTTCATGTTCATAGCATGGTTTCTGGAGCTGCAGCATGCATGTCATCTGGGAGCTTGCAAAGGATGCAGAATTGCAGGCCCCACTCCAGACCTTCAGAATCTGAATCTGCCTTTTAAAAAGAACCCAAGTGATTTGAATGTACATATAAGCTTCAGAAACACTGATTTGGAATGTGGCCTGTGGAGTCCGGTAGACTGAGGGGAGTGCCACTTTCTAGCTGTGTGACTTTGGGCAGCTCACTTCCCCTTTCAGAGCTGGAGTGCCCTCATTGGCGCATACAGACCATCCTGTCGGTTTGTGTTGTGCTCCAGCGGGAAGGTGCGTGCGTGTAACATTTCCAGCTCAATGTCTGGTGTTTTGTGCTCAGTGCGAGAGTAGTAATGGTGGCTCCTGCTCATGGGGGTTTTGTTTAGTGCCAGCCAATTCATGTGGGAGCTGTGTCATTGGGCCCTGGGGCTGGCCCAGGAGTTGGGGTCAACTGGGAAACAAAATTGCTGAACTTTCAGATGCAGAACCAAACGCAGAAAATTATGGTAGCTTATTTTATTATTTGCAGCAGAACCAGATGAACATATAAACATTTCATTGAAACCACAGGCTGGTGGTTCCAGGATATTTCCAGGGAGCTGGAGGTGACAAATGTAAATTAATTATACCTGACTTACCTGCTGTTGCTGAGAACAGCGTGTGAAACACCATTGATATTGCTTTTATTGCCTGATTTCAGTGACTGTAAAATATTTATAAAGATTTCATGAGCTCACTTGTAAAATTAGTCCTTTCAGGCCTATTTGGCTTGTAATAGGCTGTTTTCTCAAACTGCACATTCTACCGTCTTAGGAGTTTTTAGGAATCTAACATTTATTTGCATTGAAAGGATGAGTTTAGACAAAGTTTCCTTGCCTTTTAAAATATTTCTTCATTTTAGAAACTCTCTCTGCAGACACCCTTTTCAGTGATTACATGCAGCTGAGAACTGGCCACCTCCAGCTCATGGTCCCACACATCCCTCAAGCTCAGGGCATCCGTAATTGATCTCTTCCTCTCACACGCCTCTCTTTGCTATGATATCTGTCTTGTTCAAATGGGTCCACCCAGCCTCCCTGCAGGAAACTGGGAGTGTCTGGGCCTGCACGCTCTCTTCCCACCCCACTTGTCACCAAAAACAGAGAGAGAGCAATGTCAAAGCTGGGGGAACCCAATACATGTCATATCCTTGAAATGGAGGCATGTCGCATAATGGACTTGCTGCTAGTACTCATGTCCCGGATAATTGTCCTTCTCAGCCTTCAGAGTGACCTTTCAAAAGGACCAATCAGATCATTTTCTTCCATACTGAAAACTTGTTAATGGCTCTCTGCTGTCTGCAGGGACAAGCTCAAACTTCTTCTAGAATGGCATGCCAGACACTTCCCACTCTGCCCCCAGTCCTGCTGTATTCTTTGCCCTGACTCTTCCTCTCTGGCCTCTGGCTGTTTTTCATGCCAGCTTGCAGGCTGTTCAGCACACCAGGATGACTCAGCTTCCAGGGCCTTTGTGTCCAGCATACCCTCTGCCTACAGCGCATTCCCAACCCTTTCCTGGCTCAGACCACCAAGATAAGTCCGGTAACCTCCTCCTTGAAGGCTTTCCTGATTGACTGCCCCCAGGTGGCTCTTCCTAGGTGGATGGACCACTCCCTCTGCTGTGCAGACTTCTGTCTTCTCACCTGTATTATTCTGCCACTTTTATTTGTGGATATGTCTGCCTGTAGTCAGCAGTGGACTGGGAGTTCCACAAGAACAGCTCCAGCACAGAACAGAGGTGTGGTGTGTCAAATGGGAAGCAGTTAATACGTGTTTTTTGATGAACAAATGGACGATTTGCGTGGAATTACAATCATTTACTGAACCCTTCCCATTTTTGATATTTAGTTCACTTTTTGTTTTTAAGTATTATAAATAATATGATAAATATCATTTGAATAAATATTTTTCTGTATTTTATATCATTTCTTTTAGTTAGATCTCAGAAGCGTAATTGCCGGGCACCAGCGATGGGCATTTTTAAGACTATTGCTGTTTTCGCGAGTGCCATTCTCAAGCCCAGTATTGTCTTGCCTGTTTTGTTGCATCCTTGCTGGAATAGATATCATCGTGTTTATCTTTGTTCATTTGATAGCTAGAAGTGATTTCTCACTGTGGCTTTATTTTGCAGTCCTTTGATTTTTGAGCAGTTGAGCACTTTCCAAGTGCTTCTTAGTCACTCTTCTGTAAATTGTCTCAATAAACATATTACTTTATAGTTATATTTGGTTCTGTGGGGAGAAAAGATAGATCACTGAGCTTTTACAAATGCATAATTTCAGGACTAAATAGGCAGGATCTGTCAGCCTTGCAGAGTGGGGTCCATGGGCCTTTGCTGAGCTCTTCTCATGGGTGGCCTGGGGGCTGCAGGAATGGTCTTGGCCCTTCCCCAAGAAGGCGGCAAGACTGCAGATTTGCAGTGGGCTGCCCAGAATCTTGTCCTGGGTGTCTTTTCCTCGTGGCCCTTGGCTCTGAGTATATCCTGTGCCCTTGTGACACTGTAACTGACTTGGACTTTGCCCTTGACATCCAGATGGATTCAGCCTTATTTCCCTAGTGCCACAATTATGCTACGAGTCACCCACAGCAGGGAACAGAAACGGTCCACTGTCCTCGGCTCGCTAGTGGCTTTGGGACATTCATGGCAATACTTCCTTCCATTCTTGAAAGGCTGTCTGCTTTTGGCTCTACCACCTTCCAACAAATCCCCCCTCCACTGTTTGTCTACCCAGTTAGCCCCATGAAGCTGAGGCCTAGCGATGACACTGGCACTCACCGGCAGCCCTGCCAGCCCACAGCTGTAGACTGAGTCCCTGATGCTGAGTGCTTGGCACCCAGGTTCTCATTTCCTGACCTCACTAAGCGGCCCCTCTCCTGCTAACTGAGCTTCCTCCTCAGGCTCCAGGCACTCTCCAGCATCTCACAGGCCCTTGAGCTCGCTCTCCTCTGCTGACTTCTGTGAGTCCCCTGCCTCTAAGGGATGGCTCCTTCCTGTAATCACAGTCTCTGAACAGTCTTGCTTCAAACCAGCTAAACCTCTCTGAGCTGAGACCTTGCCTTCACTCTCTGCCTAGAATATCCCCCCGTGTGTTTTAATATCCATCATGATTAAGTCTAAGGTGACTGTCCCTTTGGGCCCTGAAGAAGGCTGGGCGTGTCTCAGATCAATCTCCCCTGCTGCTGTCATTGTCTTTGTGTCCTCAGCGTCCCCATTTTCCAGCGTGGACTGTGGAGTCTGCAGGTTTGAGTGTGAGTCTGCCCTACCGCTTACTGGCTTTGGGACCATGAGCAAATGATTAACAGTCTCTTAGCCCCAAGTTCCATGATCTATAAATTGTGTATAATAATATCTACCCCACAGGGTTATTGTGACGATTAAATGAGACAGTGCAGATAATGTGCTTCCCCCGATGCCTGGCACATAGTAAGCATTCAGCAAATATTAGTAGTTGGTGTTGACATTACTGCTGTTGTTGCTGTTTCTGAGCAAGCCCTAGCTCTGGAGTAAGATACTATGCAATTTGTGCAAAAGCTGCAGGTCATGTTTAATTTACTTATATTCCTTGATTGCTTTTTGCGTACTGTATGTGAGTCATGTTACCATAATGCCTCATGCATGCAGAAAATTCTCAAAAAGTTTTTTTAAAAATACTGGCTTTTTCAGTGAGCACAGCCCTGGCAAGGAACCAGACACCATTGTAGGGAAGAGAGGGGGGTCTGTTTGAAGAACTATATGCCCATGGATATCCTTGAAAAGGAGGCACTTCACCAGGCTCTAGAAGTGCATGTGCACACACACATACACACACAGAGAAACCAGGAGCCATACCACTACCATGTGTCTGGCCATTCTTTCCTTCTTGGTTTTAGCAAGGCGCAGATGGTCAGAATGTAGTCATCATTTTCCTTTCTTAAAATACTAACTTGGCTTTATGTAAAGCCTCATTAACTTAAAAGCTCTATTTTTCAAATCCCAAATTTTTTTATGAACAATGTGAATAGGGAAATGGGGAGTTAATCACATCCATTGTCTTAAGTTCAAGATTTCATCAAAGTTATTTATTAAACATTTCTACATGAAAGGATAAAGGCAACTGTCAAAGCTGAGGGGACCCAACACATCTCATATTATATTCCAGGAAATAGGACCTTGTATTAAATATGATTACCAGGGCAAACTAAGCTGTGTAGAGATTAAAGGTTATACTCCACACAGCAGAGCCTAATCTTGGGATCCCAGGGGATTTGGAGGAACATTTGTTATAAGAATGTTTGGGAGGACAGATCTGTAAAAGCAGAAAGCAGAAAGGGATGGGGCAGCTGATTTCACAGGAGGCTCTGCCAGAGCCCCACACACCCGCAAATGCTCTAGGGTTAGCACCCATTTAAACAGGCTCCTTGGCTCTGTGTCCTGTTAGTCACAGGGGGGAGAGAGAGCATCTTGTCTCTTCCTTCTTCTGTTTCTGAGGTTTCTTTCATTAGCAAGTGCTAATTAGGAGAACTTGCATTCCCAGGGATAATCTCAGGAGACAAAATAGCAGCAGAAAAAGAAAGGAGGAGGAGAGCGGGGGCCCAGTGATATGTTACAACCACCACAGCAATGGATCCAGCATCATTCTTGTGTGTGTGTATGTCTATCTTTTTCTCCCCAAATTCAGACCATGATAAGTTTGTGCAAATGGCCAATTTGAGTCCTGCACACCAGGCCCAGTCTAAGCCTCTCATTTGGATTCAGAGATTGTCATGCTCAGAAAACGAGTTGTTTGCATCCAGGCTTCAGGACGCTGTAGGAGGCATGTTGAGTACATCACTGGATAACTTCAAAGTGGACGGCAGCAAGGAGGCTGGAGCAGAAGGCATCGGGCGCAGGTGGGTGTGACACATTTGTTCTCTGGGCTCAAACCACCATGTGCTTGATACTCTGCAGTGATCTGTATTGAAGATTTTTTTTTTTTTTTTTTGAGACAGAGTTTCGTTCTTGTTGCCCAGGCTGGAGTACAGTGGGGTGATCTTGGCTCACCACAGCCTCAGCCTTCCGGATTCAAGCGATTCTCCTGCCTCAGCCTCCCAAGTAGCTGGGATTACAGGCATGCACTGCCACACCTGGCCAATTTTTGTATTTTTAGTAGAGATGGGGATTCTTCATGTTGGTCAGGCTGGTCTCGAACTCCAGACCTCAGGTGATCTACCCTCCTCGGCCTCCCAAAGTGCTGGGATTACAGGCGTGAGCCACCACGCCCAGCCAAGAAATTGTTTAAAGAATGTTAGATGTCTAAGAAAAGTATATATTTATTGGGTAACTGTCAATCAATTCCACAGAGATTTACAGAAGGCCAGCTATGGGCTAAGTCTATGTTAAACACTCTAGGACAAACATCTCATTCCTCCTTCTATGATGCTCCCGTCTTTCGGTGAAGAAAGAACTACATGATAATACGAAATTGGAGAGGACAAATAAACAAGTTGCAATGAGCCTATTTGGCCTTATTATCAGCCAGGTGCTGTTTCGAGCATGCGTACACGTCAACTAATTTAAGTCTTATGACTCCGTTAAGTGTTTCTGTTGTCCTCATCACATCACAGAGAGAAAACCCAGGGGTTAGGATTTGAACACATGCAGCTGGCCTTAGAGTCCAACTCCTAACCTCTACACCATGCTACCTTTCCTATTGATGAGCTGCTTATCATTTAAATTTGTATGTAAAAATAATGGGCTTATAAATGCAACTTCACATGACAAAACAATGATTCATAAATTTAAAAATAGCCTAGGACTTGGATTACATTTACACTGCAATTTATAGAAATAGCACAGATTCCCAGGCAGCATATGACCAATGAAGGTTTCTGCAGGATCTGTTTTTTTGGGATGAGTTTTCCAGCTACTTCAGCAAGAAGGTATGGATGATTCATTTGAACTGAAAGTCTATGTGTGTATCTATAGCTATACCTATATCTACATCCATGACTATCATCTTAAAGTAATTCTTAGAAAATTATTGTCCCCAATTCTGTTGATGCAAATATACATTGCTGTGCATCACAAACTAAATCAACAGTGGTAAAGCAAAATGGTTTCGAGCATCTATTGCTATGTAACAAACGACTGGATTAGAAATTTCACAATGAACTGGATTAGAAATTCAGGCAGGACTTAGTTGAGGGATTCTTCTGGGCTTCATGTGCTATTGACTGGGGTCCAGCAGATGTTGGAGTAGTCTAGAGGATGCAAGATGACTTTGTTCACAGGCTGGTTCCTTGGATGGTTGAGAGGCAGTGCTCACGGAGCCCCTCTCTCTCTGTGAGTAGTCTCAACTCCTCTCCCTGTGGGGTCTCCAGCAAGATTCTGCATGGCAGGAGGGCTCCAAGATCCCAAAAAGAAGCTGCCAGTTCTCTTCAAGTCTAGGCCTGAAGCTAGCCTGGTGTCACTGCTGCCATAATGTCAGTTAAAATAGTCACAGGTCAGCACAGATTCAAAGGGAGCAGAAATAGGCTCCAGTTCTTGATGTAGGAGTGTCCAAGACCTTGTGGACATCTTTCATCTGTCACCCAAACTGATGGTACCTTATAGCACTTCATTGTTTAAAAGGCAGAAGAAGCCATGACTGACTCAAGGCCACCTTGAGGATGTGTTTCCCGCAAAGCATCCTTCCTGAGAATGGTGGCCCTTCCAGCGACTGGCCAGTGGTCATGCATAGTAGGGGCTTTTCAGTATTGCATGGTAGCTGGCCTTCTTGACAGAAAGCTGAATTGGTGCCCTCCATACAATTCGGTATAACTCTAATCTTGGTTTACAAATGCCAAATTTTCATGATCCTTAATAACTCACATCAGAAGTTACTGGTAACCCGTGGGTGAAAAGGGAAACCTAATTACTAGGCTTTTGAATTCTTGGAAGATTCCCCCAACCCCACCCCCAAGAAGCACAGCTTGAGACACTGGTTTGGGTGTGGGTATGTTTTTGTGGAGCTGATGCCAAGAAGGAGTGAGCGAGAGAGTGAGTTGAGGAAGCAGGCAAAGTGTGGTCACAGCGGTGGGGGTCACCAGGTAGCTGTTGAGGGCAACCAGGGCTCAGCTCCACAGAGGTGTGCAGAGGCCTCCTAGAACTGCAGGACAGGAGGCAAACACCGTGTACTGGCTCCTACTTCCCTTTGGTCGAAGGATGGGAGGCCTGGACTCTCCCATGCTTTTGGGTAAGGTGGGAATAGTGGCGGTGGAGGAGATGGCCCCCAAGATGGACAAGAATCTCTAGAGCAGAAACAGGGCCACACCTCAGCCAGTATGCTGTCAGCTCAGCTGAGCCTGAGCTCTCATGGAACTGCCCCTCACCACAGCAGTCAAAGTCTGAGGTGGGCCAAAGGCCATGACAGTGATGCAGATGAGATGTTTAGTGTTTCTGTCATGGTACAGAGGCCACTCTGCCGAGGGCCCCTTCTGACAGGGTTCTGGATCAAGCCCTGCATCATGGAAGTCCTTCGCCAACACCTGCTCTACGGTCTAGTGCTGTGTGACCTCAAGGAAGTTATTCAACACCCCAGACCTCAGTTTCCTCATTCGTCCAGTGGTAGTAATAGTCATCCTTCCCCACTGGGTGGCTGTGGGAATTAAGTCATGTTTTAAAAGCTGAATATGGGCTGGGTCTGTGGTGACTGCCCTGATGCTGGTCTCAAACACAGCGTTAGGCTCCATGAACAGTGCAGCAATTTCCAAGCAAGGGCACCAGGGAGGGCTGCTTGGGGGATGTGACATCAGGTCTTGACTGATGAGTAGGATCTGGGCACCGTGAGAAGAAGAGGAGGAACACCATGAGCAAGGGCCTCCTTAGTCTTACTAGAAAAATGGATTGAGCACCTACTGTGTGCCAGCCCTGGGTCAGGTGTGGAGGACTCGGTGGTGAGCAGGGCAGATGTGGTCCCCGCCTCATGAGCTCACAGGCCAGCAGATAGGTGGCCCACATGGGGTCTGTGTAGAAAGGTGCGGGCCATGCCGCTGGCCTGAGCCTGGGCATGTGAACACAGGAGGGAAGGCTGACACGTGGAGGCAGGACCCCATCGCCAGTGGCATTCCTGAGCAGTTGTTTACACAGCACCTCTTGGAACAGAGGTGCCAGTGGCTGCCTGCCCTGAGGTACAGCTCCTGCCTGTCCTCCCTCTCCTGGGAGGTGGCCTCTGACTTCACATCACTGCTTTTCTGAAGCCTTTCCCCACTGCCTCAGGCAAAGGTGTGCCTCCTCCACATCCCTGGCTCCAGTTAGGGCAGTACCCTCTGTCCCGTCCACCCTGACACCCACACGTTTGTGTCTGTGCTGTTAAACATGGAGCTTCTCAAGAACAGCAATGTGCCCTGTGTATCCTTAGCTCTGAGGCGGGCAGGGAAAGCTTTCAGTAAATGGGTTTTTTTAAAGTTTGCATTTAAAATGTGTTTAAATTGTGGTAAAAAATACACATAATGTAACACCTACCATCCTAACCATTTGTCAGTTCAGTAGCATGCAGTCCACTCATGATGTTGTGCTACCATCACCGAAGTCCATCCCCAGAGTTTTATCCGTCTTCCCAAATTGAAACTGCACCCATTCGACACAACTCCCATTCCACCCACCTCAGCCCCTGGCCGCTGCCGTGCTCCTTCTGGTCTGTGAATGTGACTGCTCCAGGCTCCTCAGATGAGTGGAATCATTCACATTTCATCCTTTTGTGGGTGGCAGTGATTGGCTTTTAAGCAGTAGAGGGTTGCATGTGTGGCCCAGATCACATGAGTCATAAAAACCCAGGCCCAGAAAAGCTCTTCCTTTTCCCTAAAGGCCACCTGAAGCCCCCCTCAGCCTCATGGCCTCTCTCAGCTCCTCCCAGACTGTGGGGATTTCTCCATCCATTGAGCACACGAACACCCTGTCGCTGCCTCTCCCTGGGCTCCTTGGTTGGCTCTAGGAGGCATGAAAGTCATCCCCCCTGCATCCCACAGCAGGCTGGGAACTCCCAGAGGATAGGGCCCATGCCTGACCCACCCTTTACCCTCGGTGCTTTGGAACCCAGGCCTGACACCTGGGGTTCTGTCACTGTGGGTCTATCGTGCTCCAAGGGAAGCACAAACAGGAGCCAGGTCAGAGTGAGGCCTCATCCGTCGCCAGCCTCCAAAGCTACCCTGTGCTGCACCTGTGAGGCTGGACTTCTCCTCCCCCCACCACCCCTGTTCTTCCCTTTCCGGCTGCAGCCTCTTTGCACAGTACCAAGCTCCCTGCAGAGAGCCCTGGTGTCACAGCTCCAAGGGTACAGGGGGAGGGTCCACGGGAAACTGTCCATGCCAGCGTCCCTTGCTACATAGTCCAGCTGCTTGAAGCTGCGAGATGGCTGTGGGGCTCTGAGGGGTGGGGTCGGTCTGGGTAACCAGGGAAGCTGAATCTGCTCAGAGGTTTGGCCACCCAGGAGGCCCAGAGCTGGCTTTCTCCAGGGCTCTGAGACACACAGCTTTACATCAATTGTTCCCTCTCACTCTAGACATTGCTCACCTCTGAATGTAGCTTATCTCTGTGCAGAACTGACCCCAGGGCTGGGGCAACATCTCCCTTGACTCGTTATTCTGCTAGGCTCTAGTACATTATTTACTAGCATGCGGCACATTCCATCAGGGCCAACTGAATGCCTGCATGAATGCTTCTTGTTCACAGCGTGGTATGATCAGGCGGCACCCAACGCAAGCATGTACAATGATCAAGCATGTCAGTGACCCTGTGCATGTACAATGATCAAGCATGTCAGTGACCCTCAGTCACATGGTAGGTGGGGTGTGGAGGGTGCCTGGCTTGGCTGAAGGCCTTCAGCCGAAAACAGGAGCAAATGACAAAACATCAGTATCCACTAAGAGGGCTGGTGTTTGATGCTTACTATCTCATTTCAGTTCCATTAGAAACCTGGAAAGTAGGAATATTATTCTTATTTTGTGGTTGAATAAATGGAGGTTTGCAGGGCCACATATCTTGCACATAGTAGGAAGCTCATATGAAGCCGAGTGACCTCAGTGTCCCCTCTGAGACATAAAGATCCTAGAGCCATTTTTCCCAGTGCCCTCCTAATAACTAGATCAACCCTTGATGGGGTCCCTTTGAGGAGCTGTTGGATGACTGGACACAAGGCTGCCCTCCCTGGGCCACCATCCATACTCAGAAATACCAAGAAATTGCTTCCTCCTTGAGCCACCTTATCTAACCTCACTGTCCTTCCCCGTGGGTGGCCACCTTATCTAACCTCATTGTCTTTTCCCGGCAGCCCCTGCACTGGCCGGGAGCAGCTGAAGAGTGCCTGTGTGATCCAGAAGCCAATGACCTGGGACTCTCTCTCTGGGCCACCTGCTCAGAGCGTGCATGCAGGTATGGGCCAGGCCGCAGCCAGGTCTCGGGTAGAGGAACCCCTACGCAGGAAGCTTGCTTTGAGTCTTTTACCACCACTTCATTTTGCTTCCCACACAATGTTTGTAATCTTTTTGTTTTTTGAATTATTTTCTTTTTAAACTACCTGTGGTTGGGAAGAGACATTTAGCTTTGGCTGGGTATGTGGATCTGAAGTGTGTTAGCTCTGGCGAAGACAATCCCAACACTCTCGTCCAGAAGGAAGAATACCTCCTATGGAGGGTGTGTTCAGAAAAAGGCACCATTCACTGTAGATATGCTTCTTTATGCAGGCCAGAACACCCATGTTTCCTAGTATTCACCAGAAAACATACACAGAGTAGACGGCAGTCCCTTCTGCCATGCACCCTCCTGGCCAGTTCCCCGTTGAATGTAAGGACAAAGAGATCCGACACTTGGAAAAATATCTCTACTCAGTGAGCATTAAACCTGGGGATTGGATCAGTGTATTAGTCTGTTTTCATGCTGCTGATAAAGACATACCCAAGACTGGGAAGAAGAAGAGGTTTAATTGGACTTACAGTTCCACATGGCTGGGGAGGCCTCAGAGTCATGGTGGGAGGCAAAAGGCACTTCTTACGTGATGGCAGCAAGAGAAAAATGAGGAAGAAACAAAAGTGGAAACCCCTGATAAACCCATCAGATCTTGTGAGACTTACTCATTATCACGAGAATAGCATGGGGAGACCAGCCTCCATGATTCAATTACTTCCCCTGGGTCCCTCCCACAACATGTGGGAATTCTGGGAGATACAATTCAAGCTGAGATTTGGGTGGGGACACAGCCAAACCATATCAATCAGGAAAACTGCCAGGCAACTCTTTACCAGTAACCATCTGCCAATTTCTGCCAAGGTCCCTGGGGGAGGGAGAGACGCGGAAGGATTGCAGTGGTGGGTCACTGTTTGGGGACTGTCCCAAGTATGCTGTGGCACACACTGAAGTGCCTCATCCCAGGACTCCAGCTCTCCAGGAACAGCTTCGGGGCTCTGTCTGGGGCTCCTCCATGATCCAAGCCAGGGGAAGACCACAGGTCACACAGGCTGGGCTGCTGGCACCTTGTCACCCCTGGTTATTTGAGGCCTGGGATGGGAAGGCTTTGCTGTCTCATCTCTGTTTTAGCTTTTGTTTTTGTTTTCACTCTCAGCAAGTATTAATACATCTCTGCTCATCCTCTGTCTTGTCCCAAAACCAATGCGGAACAAAATAGCTACAATAAGTCATACAGAAAACACGCACCATAGCCCATACCGTTCTTGCCCCTGCTCTTTAAGCTGGAACTTGAGCAATACTGAGTGACACTCCAGAGAGGCTTATGCGAGTGTGTGTTCAGGCGTCCATTCCCAGCACTGCTGGAAGATAAAATATGAGCTACTTTTGTTTTCAGGAATGTGTGCATGTGAATGTGCATGCACGTGTGTGTGTGAAATGCTGTTTACTCCTTTTGTATTAGCTCCCAAATAGTTTTGGGGAAAAGCACAGTGTGGTGCTCTGATTCTACCTCTAGGGTCACAGAATAATAGGAGGAAGAGCTTTACAGCTGAACCAGGCCGAGAAATTGTGCGTGTGACACTGAAACGCGACCCACATCGTGGTTTTGGTAAGAGGGTTCCCTGTAGGTGAGGCCCAGTCTCTACCGCTGGGCAAAGTGGGGAGGTGGGTGCTGTTTTCCCTTTCAACTTGTCTACTACCCTTTCCTATCCCTCCTCTCCCAGTTTGCCTTTTCTAGTAATCACTTCTGCTTTTTTCTCCCTTTAATTGTTCCTAAAGAGCAATGAGACTTTTGTTTCAAAGTTTTTCTTTTAGGCCTGATACATTTTTGCAGCGCATCTAAGTACAAGGCAGAAAAAGATTTTTTCCCCTAATACCATGTAGCAACCTTCCTCTAGTCAGCCATGGGGAAGAAGAGTCAATTTATTTTGCCTCTTACTAGTAACTACTTTCTAAGACCCTAAAAACTGTATAAGAAACAAGGTACGGAAACAAGGTACTTGATCAAAAATCATTTCTTTCCTATGTCTCATTATCTACTGAAGCAAAATCCAGTGCCTATTGGTGGTTTGTGCTCCTAGCTTTAGCTGTGCTTACTAATGGGGAACAATCCACCTTTCTCCAAGTATCATGGCAGAGTAGAAAGGATCCTCTATTTGAGGATCAGAAGACCTGACTGTAACTATTAGCTAATGCCACTTGGTAGCTGTGTGATATCAGGGAAATGACCTAACCTCTCTGAACAGCAAAATCACTAAGTATCATCTTATCATGGACTGTCATCTTGGATTACAGGTTTTGTCATTAATGAGGGAGAGTATGCAGGCCAAGCTGACCCTGGCATTTTTATATCTTCTATTATACCTGGAGGACCAGCAGAAAAAGCAAAAATGATCAAACCAGGTACATCTTTTTATATCACTAGAGATACTGTTTTAAGAAATCACTCTTTTTTATTTCCCTGGAAGGATTATTTAGATGTATTATTTTTCCAGGAGGGCAGATACTAGCCCTGAATCACATCAGTCTGGAGGGCTTCACATTCAACATGGCTGTTAGGATGATCCAGAATTCCCCTGACAACATAGAGTTAATTATTTCTCAGTCAAAAGGTATGTTTTAACCTGCTCTTGGGAGCTGAAGAGCCTCCCCTGTTTTCAGGAGTACATGATGACTATGAGGTACTAGACCTTGAAGTCCACGTAGGTCTTCTGTATTGCTTTCCTTGTGGTATTGGCTTGCAAAGAAGCAGTGTAGTGGCACAAATTAATAAGCTTTTCAATTTCAGGCGCAGGATGGGCGTTACCCCTGCTTGTGTTGCTGAAAGGGAGTAACCTACTCTAATTCTTTGTTAGACACGGCTGGATACAACCAGTCTTTTTTTTCCGTCAACTCTCCTTGCATGGCAGGGAGAACCTTTTTCTTGCCACCCAAAGTCCTTGTTGATAGGGACTGCGCCAGGATTTCTGTAGTTTGGGTTTAGGTATAGCAATCAGCTGGGGAGGAGACAGGAACTGTTCTTTGTTGAACTTTTGTTTTGGGTTCAGGGCTACCTGTGTAGGTTTGTTATTACAGGCAAACTTGTGTCACAGGGGTTGATGTACAGACCTTTTCATCACCCAGGTGCTCAGTAGAGTACCCAATAGTTATTTTTCCTGACCCTCTCTCTCCTCCCTCAAGTAGGCCCCGGTGTCTGTTGTTCCCCTCTTTGTGACCATGGGTTCTCATTATTCAGCTCCCACTTATAAGTGAGAAAATGTGGTATTAGATTTTCCTTTTTTTTTTTTTTTTGAGATGGGGTCTCACTCTCTCCCCCAGGCTGGAGTGCAATGGCATGATCTCTGCAGCCTCCACCTCCCGGGTTCAAGCAATTCTCCTGCCTCAGCCTCCTGAGTAGCTGGGATTACAGGCATGCGCTGCCACACCCAGCTAATTTTTGTAGTTTTTAGTGCAGACGGGGTTTCACTATGTTGGCCAGACTGGCCTTAAACTCCTGAACTCAAGTGATCCGCCCGCCTCAGCCTCCCAAAGTGCTGGGATTACAGGTGTGAGCCACCACACCTGGCCCGGTATTTGGTTTTCTGTTCCTGTGTTAGTTTGCTGAGGATAACGGGAACTTTTCTTTTTTTTTTTTTTTTTTTTGAGATAGAGTTTCACTCTTGTTGCCCAGGCTGGAGTGCAATGGTGTGATCTCCACTCACTGTAACCTCCACCTCCTGGGTTCAAGCAATTCTGCCTCAGTCTCCCAAGTAGCTGAGATTATAGGCATGCACCGCCACGCCCAGCATATTTTGTATTTTTAGTAGAGATGGGGTTTCTCCATGTTGGTCAGGCTGGTCTTGAACTTCTGACCTCAGGTGATCTGCCCGCCTCTGCCTCCCAAAGTGCTGGAATTACAGGCGTGAGCCACTGCACCTGGCCTGTTCTTAAAGCTGAATTTTCATGGCAAGCTCGCTCTTCTTACTTGATGTGCGTGTTCATGATCAACCTAAAGAGTAAAGTACTTTTTAGTGATGTTTTTCTTCATCCTTTAGATAAGAATGAGAGAGCAACAACTGCCTATATCAAAGGAAAATACTCTTGTTTTTGTTGGGAGCAAGCTTGAGGAGCCTGGGGGAAGTAATGGGAGGAGGCTAACATCCCTTCTCCCTAGTTTCCTGAGACCACTGCTGCTTTTGGTTGGGTGATCCTGTAAACTACCAGCAGTCTGCCTGCAAATTCAGGCTCACAATTGCTTCTTCACACTTCAGGGGTGTCGTACAGTTTTCCTTTGTATACAGGAGGACTTCCTTTCACACCAGCCTGCATTTTCTAGGTCCTAAATGCAGGTACTACATTTGCCTTGCCTTCTGAACACTGTGTACACTCTCACTCTTGTATATGTACACAGTGCCATGCAGCTCCCCCGTCCAGAAGCTATGGATGGTGGAAGGTGGCCATGCTGGGGTCTCAGCCCCACACCCTTCATCCCGGGGTTGAAGCCTCCCAGGGGCTGGCCTCAGCACGTCCCCAGTGCCAGTCTCAGGCTTGTTGTCTCTGTCGGATTTCCCAGCACCACTGCTCTCCTTTCTGCAGTGGTTCAGCAATCCCTGTGTTTTCTTCCACATCCTCCACTGACAGGAGCAATCAAACCATCCCATGTGTCATCAGGAAACACAATGCAGGTGACCGAATCACAATTCAGCATAGTCCAAGGATGGCCTGCTGTGATGGAGGTTGTCAAAAAGCGGTACTCGAGGTCTGCTCTTCTCAAACCGCAACCTCACATTAAAATTCCAGACAATGAGTTTCCCACAATGGCTGGGAATAAAATGTCCTTTCACTGTGGTGCCCCAGCTACCTTTTGACAATGCTGCCTTCATCATGGTGGGGTTTCCTCATACAGCTGGGCCACTGCCAGAGGAAGACGTTTCCTTGGTGATGCTGGCTGGGTCTCCGTGGCAGAGACTTGACCACTGTGACTTTCTTCTATCTGGTTAGGCTGCTGTTAAGGCACCTGGGCTAGATTGGAGATTGGGATCAGACAGATAAAATGTCCATCATGAGCCTCTGTCATGGCCTACAGTAAATTGAGTTTTAGTTACCAAAGAAGGTCTCCCAGCTCATATGTCTACTAGGCAGGACACCAGCTGCAGCATGGCTTGACTTTTCAATTCAATCGTAAGTCCCATCCTCACCTCTCATGGAGGATGTGGAAGATAATGAGCCGATGCTTATGATACTGCCAGAAGGACAACGATGACAGAATCTGTGAATGAAATGGCCAGAAATGCAGCATTATGAAACAGTGGCCCAGCCACTCCCTGCTGGATACCTTTAGATTTGAATAACTTCAAATCAAATTCATTAAATCAAATTTATTCAAATTGAATTCATTCAGCATGTGAGTTTGGGCACTTCCCTGAGTGTTAATGAGTCTGTATCAAAAGTAGTAAATCTACTTGTATCCAGGTCTAAAGAAAATCTGACTATTATTCATTCCTCCCACATGTATTTGTTGAGCAGCTAATAATAACATATTAACAGTAGATACATTTATTGAGGCTCTACCATGTACTAAGCTGTGTGTGTCTGTGTGTGTGTGTGTGTGAGAGAGAGCCATATATATACATATGAGGAAATATATATTCTTTCATATATACATATATATTTTTATCTTTACATATGTAAAATCTTTTCTGTATGTATAATCTCTAAGCCTCATCAACTCTACAATATTATTGATATTGATATTATCTCTACTTTAGATACAGGAAAATTTAGGTTCAGATATGTTAAGCACCTTGCCCAAGGTTTTTCTACTGATTCACAACCTCATATTCTTTTCTTTGTTCGGTGCCAGGTCACAAGTCAGACATGGGGTAAGCAGGAATCAGTGGCCTAGCCTTCACTCAGAGGGGCCTGCAGTCTGGTTATTACCAAGCCTCCCAAAAGGACCTGATACGTTGGTTTTTGATCACATGGTGGTTGTAGATATGCTCAGTGGGGTGTTCAGGAGAGGCTGGGTGTAAGTGCCCACATGCTGGCTGTAGGATTTGGGGCAAGATACTGAATAGTTTTGACTGTGTTTTCTTATGTTTGAACAGGGATTACACCTTCATGGTGGTCTGCTGAGAAGATGGGAAGATGTCCATATCTTCCTATATGTATGTATATCTAAGGTGCCTATCACATGGCTAGAGCTTAATAAGGGAGAGCTGGCCTTATAAAGTTCTTTTGAGCCTACGCATTCATAGTTGGGTCACTTAAGCTCTATCTAGGTTTCTAAATCACATATAGAATCTTCCCTTTCTCTAATCTAAATGCAACATCTTTCAGGAGGAGCTAAATTCACATTGTTCCTGAGCAGCTATAAAAGATCCCTCTGTCATTGGAGGAAAACGCTGTGCCCACATAGAGATGCCACCGAGAAGCCAGCCTTTTTAAGCTGTTGACTTTTTCTTGGCTTGTTTTTATAGGTGTTTGTGGAAATAACCCAGATGAAGAGAAGAATAGCACAGCCAATTCTGGGGTCTCCTCTACAGACATCCTGAGCTTCGGGTACCAGGGAAGTTTGTTGTCATGCACACAAGACCAGGACAGAAATATTGAAGAACTAGACATGGCTGGGGTGAAGAGCTTAGTGCCCAGGCTGAGACATCAGCTTTCCTTTCTGCCGTTAAAGGTAATCATCCCTTGGTTAACTTTCTAGATCTGGAGGAACGAGAACAGGCTGTGGAGCCCAACAGCCTGGCCCCTAGGCCCTCCCTGCTCTCTGTTTTCCATGTCAGGTGGATGGAAGTTACTTAGCCCCTTTGAGCCACAGCTTCCTCATCTGCAAACAGAAGCACATGCCTGCATGGCATGGTTGTTGAGAAAAACGCATAGAAGAAGGCAGAGTTCCTAGTCAGTGTCTGGGCACAGGCTCAGTGTGGGTGCCTCTGGAGTCCTTAGTCACTAATTATAATTGTTATGATAATAGCAACCTGAGGAAATTGATTGCTGCCAATGGCAAGGCGTGGGCAATCAGGCACCTCCTATTGTTGTCCTTGAATTGGTCCTCAAGCTGGGAACTCAGTGGCTTTGGTCTTGACCATACCCCATGGAGGAAGAAGATGGGATCTGGAGTAGGTGTATGGAGGGCTGTGTGCTTCAATCCCAGCTCTGCCGCCCTCTGCCATCTCTTTGGACTCCGAGTGGCATTGTCTCCTTAGGCCCCTCCAGCCTCTCCATTTCGCTCTGGGCCCTGCACAGCTGGTGCTCATGGACTGAGTCAGCTTGCTGTGTTCTGCTTGGTTCTGCCCAGGAGAAGCCTCAGGAGGAGCCTGCAGTTGTGGGATGAGTGAGGACAGGGTGGCAGTGCCGGGGTCTCAGCTGCACACCCTTCATCCCACTCTCTCCCTGTGCTGACACAGGTTGGCTGTGTCCCTCTACAAACAGCACAGCTCTATCAGGGTCCATCAGCCACTCCCTTCTCTCGCCCTTCAGCCTCAGGGTTGGTCACAGCAGCCAGTGTTTCCAGCCCTAGGTGCTGAACTGATATTACTGGTTTCTCCAAAGGCTGCCAAGACCTTTGAAAACAAGCCTTCCACGACCTCTCTTCCCTTACTCAGGCTGAGTGGCCCTTCTCATTCTCGCTGGGACAACTTGCTGGTTGAAACAGGCAGGTTATTGCACCTCTTTCAACCTCATTTCTGTTTTTATGACAGAGATAATGATGCCTGTCCACAGCTGTGGAAGCTAAGGTACTATGGCCAGCGTCGGGGAGAACACCCATCTCTTTCTTTCACTCATCTTAGCTTAATCAGCTGGGGCCCCTGTAACTAAAGACAGATTAATGAGAGAAAAGCATCCACAAGTATTTACTGTAAGTTTTATGTGACATGTGAGCCTTCATATGGAAATGACCTGAAGAAACAGTTCTCCCTGAGTGTGTTTCATGAAGAATGGAGAGTCATGGAAAAATGAGATAAGACAAAAAGCAGGAGTATGTAAGCTGGGAGGAACTCAGTGAAGGCCTGTTTGTTCAGATTCCTCTCTCAGTCCCTGTGTCTTCCCAGACAACATGCTCCGTTTTCCCGGATATAGGGAGGGCGTTCTCACTTGAGGGTCTTCTGCCTTGCTTCAGGGGAAGGTTAGAAAATCCTTCCTAGGTTTTAGGGCCTGCTTCAGAGGAGAAGAGCAGGGGAAGGTCAGAGAAACTTCCTGCATGTACTGTTTCTCCAATTCCTCCAATGTGCCAAGGTGCCCTATTTTGGGGTAGTGTGTCTTGACCCTTGCCACAAGGATCTGGCATGAAATGGGGCTCCATGAATGACGGTGCCTTCCTAATTGGCCATGGTGCTCACCTGGACAGCACATCCCATGAGGAACTGTATGCAGGAGGCCGGTAGAGGAATAATGGTAGTAGCTGCCGTTAATTGAGTGCTTACTTGTGTACCAGGCAGTGTCCTGAGCACTTTATATGTATTAGCTTATGGAAGCTTCATGGTAACCCAATGAGACCATTCCTATTATCAACCCCTTTTATAGGTGGGGTACCTGAGACAGAGAGAGCAAAGGAGCACACCCAAGCTCTCTCAGGGAGCAGGTGACAGAGCTGGGATTGGAATGCAAGGGATTGGCCTCCAGAGCTGAAACCTTCACCCCAGGCCTTCCTCTGGGAGGTCCTCTCTGTCAGGAATCAGGCCAGAGAGGCCTTCAGGCTGTGGCTTCTTTGGCGGCAAACCTGAGAGTTGGTTTCCTGGGGTTGAGGGCAGTTAAGGGGAGCAAGGGAGCTCTAAGGCCATGCTGACCATGGTGCAGGCTGTAAGACCCAACCCAGATGGTGCAGGCTCTTCTGGGTCTTGTGGCCAACTTTGTGGCCAGATGATCCTCTGTAGTATGGTGGACTTTACATTCTCACTTCAGGTCTCACCCTCAGCAGTTGTTTTGCTCCTTGAATTTTAAAATTTAGACAAAACACCTTGCCAGCCATGGGGTGTGTAAGGTCTCTGGAAGAATCGAGGCTTCATTGTTCAGCTTCCTCCAGCTTGTTTATTTTCCTGTGCGTTATTAGAATTTTCTGACATGCATGGTGATTAGAAAGCACTAAGTAAAGGGGACAGATAGGACAAAAGACCCTATCTTCTAGGCAGAGGGACAGCGGAACATGAACAGTGACCCAAGCATTCTCTGCCTAGGAGTGGCATCAGTCCAGTCCATCGCTCCCTCATCTTCCTCCTGCCTTGTCTGAGGTCACATGGAGAAGGCCTGATAAAGCTAGAAATGCATCCCCTACTGACCCAGCCCAAAGTTCATGCTCTTTCTGAGGTGCAATAATGCTCCTGAGAGCAGGTGAGAGCTAAGAGGTGACATCTGCCTTCATCCCCTCTTTATTTTTGTGTGTTTGTTTATGGCAGGGTGCTGGTTCTTCTTGTCCTCCATCACCTCCAGAAATCAGTGCTGGTGAAATCTACTTTGTGGAACTGGTTAAAGAAGATGGGACACTTGGATTCAGCGTAACTGTAAGACTTTTTAGGAGAGATTGAAAAGCAGTTAACAAGATGTCCCTCCAGAGCCTGGTGGCCATCCCACCCAGACAGCACCCTCTGACAGTGTGCTCAGTGTGCACAAGTGCAAGGGGTGAATAAAGAAAGTCAGTGGGGGCCTGCACTGGGGGATGAGTTCAGAGACAAACAGAGGTACTGGGGAACTTCAGGCTGAGCAGGACATACACTAGGGAATTCCAACCACATGGGGAGGCAGTGTGGGCAGAGTTGGGTGATGTGTCCCGACTCTGAGGTCAAGCTGGACTGCAGAGAGAGAGAAGCATATTGGGTCTTCAGGGACACAAGCTAAAGGTGAGAAGGGCAGTCCACTGTCATCTGGCCAAGGATGGGTGGGGCAGTCCACTGTCATCCAGCACGGAATCAGTGTGGAGCCTCTTACTCAGACATCCCAAGGGCCAGGCCTCCATCAGGACTGACACTTTGCATTTGGTTTCTGAGCTCTACCTGGTAGACCCTTGTGGAAGGAGATTACCCATGTAACTGTGTTTACCCAAGGGGTTGGGGAATGGCACACACAAAGCTGGTGAAAATCCAGAGGCCAGAGGTTGGAAGGTGCTGCTTTTATTACTGAGTATTGAAAGTGATCCATTACTGGCCGGGTGCGGTGGCTCACGCCTGTAATCCCAGCAGTTTGGGAGGCCAAGGCGGGCGGATCATGAGGTCAGGAGATCGAGACTACCCTTGCTAACACAGTGAAACCCCATCTCTACTAAAAAGCACAAAAAAATTAGCTGGGCATGGTGGTGGGCGCCTGTAGTCCCAGCTACTCGGGAGGCTGAGGCAGGAGAATGGCATGAACCCAGGAGGCAGAGCTTGCAGTGAGCCGAGATCGCACCACTGCACTCCAGCGTGGGCGACAGAGTGAGACTCCGTCTCAAAAAAAAAAAGAAAGAAAGAAAGTGATCCATTATCTTGAGACCCTGGAATGGGCTGGACTTCAGGAATGCCATTGTTGGATTTAACTGTTGATGGGAAATAGAAGCATCTCCCATCAAAGTAAGGAAATGCTATGACTGATGAAAATTTTCAGAGGAAATTGAAGAGAGATGTGAATAGAGGGCATCCTTCCTTTCCCCTGTGACAATGCTGTGCACCTAGAGCAAGGATATTTGTTTTCTTGGACCCTAAGCCTGCAATGAGTTTGTCAGCAGTGTATGATTTTAAGGGACCAAGTAAGAAACCAAGCAATAAGGCTCATGAATCCACGTGGAGGGAACAGGCTGATGCCAAATATGGTCAATTTATTCTTGGCTTGGGGTAACAGCTCTATCAGACACCAAACATAGCTATTTCTTGTCTGAAAAACTCACTAAATTTTGGGTTATTCACAAATATATATTTGCTGAGAAGAGGTTGGTGATTTCCTTTGGCTGGTAAAAACTTGGATTTTCTTTGCAGCTATTTCATTTCAAAAATAATTCCTGAAATGTCTCACTCAAATCCAAATGGCCATTAAGCACATGAAAAACAAACCCATGAAAAGCCACAGGAATACAAATTAAATTAAATGAAATTTTAAACTTTATATCTATCAGCTTGGCCAAATATAGCTGGTGGAATGTCGAAAAGTGGTACTGTCATACAAAGCTGGTGGAAATGTGAATAAGTATATCCATATTCACATAGGGATGCAATCTGGCAGCATCTATTATAATGAAAAATGCACATATCCTTTGGCCTATCAAAGCACACAAGAAGTGCCAGGCACAAGCCTTCAGGCCCAGAGCCATATCCACCTATACTGGTCGCTACCTATAGAGAGATAGTGGTACATCCCATGTGACCAGTTGCTGAGCACCTGCCCTGTACCAGTGCTTGGGCTGGGGACATGCCCAGATCTCTCACATAGTTTCTGTTGTTAAGCTTATGAACACCTAATCTTATTGCTCAGTGGAGAATACAATGTAAACGAACAGGTGAATACAGAAGACAGTGCCAGTCGGAGGTGAGGTCATGGGATACAGTGGTGGGCAGGTGGGGATTCCCTTAGCCAGGGAGGTTGGGGAGGCTTCCTGGAGGAGGACAGATGGGTAGTGAGTTTTCTGTTGTGTTTTTCAGGGTGGAATTAACACCAGCGTGCCCTATGGTGGCATCTACGTGAAATCCATTGTTCCTGGAGGACCAGCTGCCAAGGAAGGGCAGATCCTACAGGGTAAGAGATGGGGTCTCATTGGGAACTCTGTGCTCCATGGTGTAAAGAGCCCTGCACAGGGAGGGCAGCCTCTAGGCCTTGCCCTGCTCCTGTTCTGAAAACTATGCAAATGATTGCCACCCCAGGTCATGCTTTTCTCACCTGGAAAGGGGGCGATAGAACCTGCCCTGCCATTTGACAGGTTGGGGGTTCTGCAGTGGCACACTGGGAAGCATAGGTGATAGAAAAATAGTAGAAGACTTAAAAGACTTGTGTTGCTCTTTGGCCTTCATAGGGAAACATACTGCTTCTCTTGGAGGACAAGTGGACCTCGGTAACCTCACTCGCACATCCGGGGAGGACACCTGAGCCTTCTGTCGCCTTTGCTCACCTCCCACTGCTCTGAGGGAAGGGAGTGATTTTTGTTGGTCTCCAAAACTGCCAGAATTGAGCCAAAAAGAGAACCTGGGATCTTACTTATCTCCATTTCCCCTAGAATTCTGATGTCTCCAGCATCAACCATGCCTCCCTGACCTTTTTTGAAATAATAATAATAAAAAAAAAATACATCCTGGAGATATAAATATCTAAGCAACTTGAAAATACTTTCAAAAATGGTTTCACAGGAAAACAGGAGGAAGGATGAGGTTGAAAAGAGCTGGCTCAACCATTCTGTGAGCCAATAATAGAAAGGCTTTTATATCCCTGATCTGTGATGTGCCTGAGAAGAAGGGAGCGAGGCTGCTCAGAGAGGCAGGATTCCTGCTGACTCCGGGGGGACACCTGGCACCTCTGCTTCCTCTCCCATTTCTCCAGGCTGCATGGAGGGGCACCGGGCAGGGGCCTCCGGGAAGGGAACCTCCTGCAGTCTCAGGTACCAGGTCATGACATGACATCCGTCCCTTTCCCAGGTGATCGACTCCTGCAGGTGGATGGATTGAGTCTGTGCGGCCTCACCCACAAGCAGGCTGTGCAGTGCCTGAAGGGTCCTGGGCAGGTGAGTAGACTGTGCTGACCAGCTTCCCCTCCTTCCAGAGCTTTCCTGGACAACATCAGAAGCTGACATTGCCTCTGGGTGGGAGGGAGGCAGGCAGGAAACAATGCTTTTTCTTTGTTAGTTTTTTTTTTTTTCTCTTCCATTTCTTCTACCCTCACTTTTCTATGGGGATGTGCAACCCAGGAGGTAGCAGACAGATGTTTCCAAGTAAAAAAATCTCACCCCCTGTAGATAGCCTTAGAAACTTACTGGTGGCTTGCCTGAATTCTAGAATTAGGCAGCAGAATGGAGAAGATGGAGTGAAGTGACTGCTGTAGCCTGGCTCTGGCTGCCCCGGCCCCGCTGGCCCTGTGTCCATAGGGTCTTGGGCCTTCTTACTTCCCCACCTTTGCATAGGATGACCCCACTCCACTCCCTGTTCATGCCATTCCCCATCACCCTGTGTTGTACCCACCGGGCCCTGGGTCAGAGTGTCCTGGGATTCTTTTACTCACAGTGAGGTAGGAATTCAGGATGCCAAGAGCAGAGCCATTCATCCTTTTTGTCCCCTTTATTCCCTGCCCCGCAGTGACCCGATGTTACCCCACTGTACCAAGTCCTCTGCCGGAGGGTGGGAGCCTCGAACTGCCCCAGTGTCCTGAGCCACAGAGCTGGCATCACTCTCTCTTGGCAACTAAAAAGTCAACAGAGACAGGAGGGATTCCTAAGGGCCCTTCCAACAAGCTGTGGCGCAATGTTCTGGCCACTTTTTGCTTTCTTTCCTAAAGTGGTCCTCTGGTGTCTGGTGAAATTTGCTTATATTAGTGACTTTGGTTGACCTATCTTGAGAATGGAGCCATAATTTATTGATACCTTCTGATATTTAGACCTTTGCTAATGAGCATGGGTAGAGAGGGTACTTGGCTGGCCTCCTGGCTGCTTTGGCAGGTGCTGAGTGACAGGTGCAGCACGAAGATGAAGGCAGGGCCACATGTCCTGAATGGGAGCTTGGCATTTCTGAGAAGCTTCCAGGTGATGTCTCGCTGCTGGTTCTTGAACCACACTTAGGGCAACAAGGGTATATGGTGTTGTGTGGAGAAAGGTGGGAAATCACGTTGGAAAGAAAGGGGAGGGCAGTTGGTGCAGACCTAGGGTGCCACAGGTTTGAGTCTTAGGTGATGGGAAGCATTGGAGACTTTAAGTCAAGAATGTTGCATGTTCAATTTGTTCAATGGCAGTCATGATGGGGTGGACCAAGAGGGGTGCAGACAGGGTCCAGCGAGCCAAGGTAACCAGAGTTTGCCACAGCCCAGGGGGACACTGGCAGTGAGAGAGGGGGTGGAGGGGAGGGGGCACTGGGGAGTTGTTCCTGATGGGGAATGTTCACAACTTAGAAACCAGATGAAGGAGAGCTGGACCACTCCAAATGTGGCCCTTGGCAGGTTAATGGTGGGGTGAGCCAATGTGAGGGGAGGAGTGTTTTAGGAAGAACGAGGAGGGGAAGTGAGGGTGAGTGAGGGGAGGAAGATGAGTGTGGCACTGCATATGTGAAGTGGAGGTAAATGTGTTGCTTCCAGGTGTACTTGTCTAATAAGCACTGAGAAATCTGGGTCTAGACTCCAACACATAGGCTAGTTGAGAGATTCAAATGAGGCTGCTCATAGGAAGCGTCTGAAAATTAAAAAGCATTTGCAGAGTCAAGGGAGTGCCTCCTGGTTGCCACACGAAGTATAAACTGAGTTTGTTCACCCTTCCTTCTAGATTGCAAGACTAGTCTTAGAGAGAAGAGGCCCCAGGACTACACAGCAGTGTCCTTCTGCTAATGACAGCATGGGAGATGAACACACGGCTGTTTCCTTGGTAACAGCCTTGCCTGGCAGGCCTTCGAGCTGTGTCTCGGTGACAGATGGTGAGAGGAGAGAGAATTGAGTGTTACTATTGTCATGTTATTGTGTGCCGCTTTTGAATTGTCAGGTCAAAAGGGAAAGGCACAAAGGCTTCCTCTGGGTTCTGAAAAGAAAGTGAGCCATGGTGATCATGCTGAGATCAGCTTTCTCATGCGATGGAAGCCCATCTCATGGAATAGGTTTCTGGAAACAAATGCATTTTCCCCAAATGATTTCTAGGCGTCTTTCTGCCCCCAGCTTTCCTCAGTCCTTTGATCAGCTGCCAGAACCTTAATGTTTGTGTGAATATTTAGGATGAAATTGACTGAAAGGGTCATACATTGTCAGATACATTTGGCTTCACAGTCCAGCCAAGTCATTTGTAATGAAGTTATTTGAGGAATGACTAGGCAGGTTGGGAGAGGAAGGTTCAGGAATCTAGCTTTGTTATTAGCATCATTTTAAAAAGCAAATGAACAATCAGTTTAGAGCGACAACACTGCATGTTTTCCAATGGGCTGCCCCTCTGCACTTTCCTTGTGATTTTGGTATTTGCCAGGAACATGTTAATTTCCTCAGTAAGAATTATTTGGACCTTAGCCATGTTTTAGTCCCTTCATAGAGATTTTCTGGTTTTGCTGCAGAAGATGCAAGGCAGCCATAGGGTTGGGATGGGGTAAAGGGGGAATGCTTCTTTTTAAATCAAGTCTCCTCTGTCCTCATCCCTTTGCTCACTCCCTTGGGGCCTTTGAGAAACTGACTCCAAAGAGTGGAAGAGGCCTCATGGCGATGGTAGAACTGGTCGTGCAACACACCTTCACATAATTGCTTCACATGCTTCCATTCTTGCCCTGGTGAAGTTTGCAAGTCTGTGCTCTGTGCCTCTGTGCATTGATGCCAGCGGAGTCGCTGGCATCAGAGAGGCGGCCCAGAGGCCTTTTTGGTGGACAGACCATGTAGATGGCCAGCTGTGCTCATCCTTGGTGCCCAGAGGCAACCGTTTTGTCTTATGGTCAGCCTACATGGGTAAACAAAATGGCAGCTAAAGCACTGTCCATAGAGTCGGCCATAATTTTCTCCATGGCCTAATTATGCAAAATTTAGTTTCAAGTATACTACAAAATGACTAGAGTTCTAAAGGAGTAATAAGAATATATGTGATACAGGTTTTATTAAATGCCAAGAGCATGTTGTGTGTGCCTGGCAGCTATATCTTTATGTATAAACATAGTTGGGTTATCTATAATAGTGCTATTCAATGTAGTAGCCACTTGCCACATGTGGCTATTGAGGACTTGAAATGTGACCAATCTAAATGGATAAAATAGGTATTGGATTTTGAAAGTTTAGTTTGTAAGAAGAATAAAAAAATCTCATTAACAATTTTTTCATATTGATGACATGTTGAAGTGGTAATATTTTAGATATATGGTATTAAATAAGATGTATGATTAAGTGTATTTAACCGGTTTCCTTTTACTTTTTTAATTGTTTTATTTATTTTTTGTTTTACTTTTTATTTGCTTTTTTCTTTTCTTTTAATGTAACTATTTGAAAACTTCAAAATGACATTTGTGGTTTGTATTTATAGCTCACATTATATTTTATTGGACAGCACTAATCCATAACATACATAATGTACTCTGCCATAAAAAGTAGCAAAAGAATTATTTTAACGTAAAAGAAATAATTCATCTACTTGACAATTTACATTTTGAGACTGGTCAATTTCACTTGTAATCTACTGAAGAATTTGTTTTTATCAACATATCACACTACAGGTCCTAAGTTTGAAGTTAAACTAAAAAAGAATGCCAATGGTTTGGGATTCAGTTTCGTGCAAATGGAGAAAGAGAGCTGCAGCCATCTCAAAAGTGATCTTGTGAGGATTAAGAGGCTCTTTCCGGGACAGCCAGCTGAGGAGAATGGGGCCATCGAAGCTGGTGACATTATCCTGGCCGTGAATGGAAGGTCCACGGAAGGCCTCATCTTCCAGGTGCTGGGGGGCACGGGCAATGCAGCTCTATCTGCAGGCTGGCCCCAGCTTTGCCTCTTGCTGGCGTGCCGCCATAGGGAAAACTCTGGGCTCTTGAAAATCACACCAGCAGCCTGGATTTTAATCACACAAAGAGAGTAATTAGTGGTACACGCTCACATTTAATTTAAAATCTCTGTTTTTAAATATCTGACCTTAACTCAGCCTTGCTTCTCGCTGGGTTCATGAGAGAAGCTGAAGATAAAGCCCTGGCCTCTGTGCTGGCTGACGTCTCTTCACACACATCCTGGGAGTTGGGCGTGGGGCTGAAGGGACTAGATTGGGTCCCTTTCTGTTCTCCTTCTCATTTCTCAGCTACACTTATAGCTTTTCATACGTTGTTGCACTGATTGTCCTGCCTATGATCAAAAATGCAATTTAAGAAGAAGAAAGAGTAATGAACTATTGTATATATTAGACAGAGTCCTGGAAGAAAATGGAGTCATTTGAGGAACATTTAATTAAGGTGTGGGCAGGTTGTTAGGAAGCTCAAGGGAGCATGTTGTGGCCTAGGGCTAGGAAGAGTGGGAAGCAGTTACCCGTAACCCGAGACCAAAGGGGATGCGAAAGCGCAGTTACCCCACCCCAGGAATGGAGAGCTGGTGGAGGGACTCGCTGGCATGAGCTCTTGCCTTGGCTGAGGTTGTGTCATCCCATGGCAACCTGAAGGGAGGAATCTGGAAGCAGCAATGACCTCCTCTCCCTGTCTCTGGTCTCCCGCCGTGTTCCCCTAACTGAGCCCAACAGGAAGCCTCATGCAGTCTTCATAGGTCAGCTCCAGAATCACAAAGCAAGATGGGCAAAGGGGGACAGTGGTTCAGGGCAGGGCAGGGCAGCGGGGAGGTCTCTAGAACACCATACACTCGAGTGGAAGGGTGTACCTTCATCTGTCCATCTCCTGATCCAAGAACCCTTCTCTGAGAACCACTGCTGGGCTGGCAACTCTATGAGAGACTGAAGACACAGAGGAGGACAGCTCATGCAGTCTCAGAGCTCACGGGCAGGAAACAGCGGTGATGGCAGGAGACACGTACTCTGGGAGACGAAAGCCCATGCTGCAGTGCTCACACCAGTGAGCCAGGAAAGAAGTGTACCCCTTGGAAGTCCTGGATGGCTGAGGCAGGGACTAGGGAGTGTTCTGATCAGCAATTCTCAAGCAGGGATTATTTCCCTCTCAGAGGACATTTGCTTAAGTCCAGAGCCATTTGTGGTTGTCACAGCTGATGTGTTTCTGGCATCTAGTGAGTAGAGACCAGAGATGCTGCTAAACACCCTACGATGCATAGGACAGGCATTCCCACAAGGAATTGTCCAGCCTGAGAGGTCAACAGTGCCAAGAGTTTGAGAAATCCTGGTCTAAATAGGAAATAGGAGCTATCGAGGCAACCTTGAGCCCTGGACATTGAGAGGGTGGCTTGGAGCAACAGGTTCAGCATGGTAGGGGCTTAGGATGTGGGTGCAGAGGGGAGTAGATGGGAGAGAGGGAACTGGGGTGAGAGGCAGCAGCAGGTAGAAATGGGGTCTATGTGCTATGCCTTGGAGCTTACATTGAGGGAAAAGTGAGTCAGCCAGGGTGTGCAGTGGGAGGAAGGACTCAGTTATATCTGCATTATGGAAAACTACCCTTGAGCATTGTGGAGGGAGGCAGGTGGGTGACACTGGAGAAGGCAGCAAGCAGAGAGGAGGTCACTGCAATCCTATAGGCAAGAGGTTCCCAGAGCTCAAGCCGAGCCCTGATAGGAAGCTCAGAGCCAAGGATCAGGCTTTAGAGATTCAGGTGGTGGAGCCTGCACAATTGGTGGCCCAAGATGAGGGGAGGTTGGGAGGAAAGGGCAATTGAGATGAATAGCCATTTGTTGGAGCCACTCTTTTTCTCTCTGAAGAAAAGGCATTGGTATTGGCAGATATTGCCATTCCCTTGAGCAACGTGGAGGGAGGCAGGTGGGTGACACTGGTGAAGGCAGGGACCAGTGAGGCGGTTACTGCAATATTACAGGTGAGAAGTTCCCAGAGTCCAAGCTGCACAAAGGTGATGCACAGCCCAGCATCTTGCATCAACTTTGTGGAAGCTGCAGGACACTGACGTTGGTTCCTTGCACTTTGAAAAGTCAGGCCCACAGCAGTGTTCTCTGGAGTTCTCAGGAGTGAGAAATAGACCAAGGTGCAGGAGGGAGGAGCCAGTGCCTGGAACACAGTGGGGAGAACATCGCTGTATCCCCAGCGATGCAGTCCCAGATCTAACAGTGAATCTTGGTTTCTCGCAGGAGGTGCTGCATTTACTGAGAGGGGCCCCACAGGAAGTCACGCTCCTCCTTTGCCGACCCCCTCCAGGTGCGCTGCCTGAGATGGAGCAGGAATGGCAGGTAGGCTGCAGTGTCTTCTACTCGCTCTGCCTGGCTCTGGTTGGGCCCCCCTTTTTCCTGATTCTAGGGTCCTAAGAGGGTTGTAGGGTTGTAGGTAGGTTCAATGCCACCTCCTTTCACAGGGGCAGGAAAATAGCTGGCCCCCGAACCTCAATAGGTCTCCTTCCTCTCCTTGATTCTGACTCTTCCAACATTTGGGTCTTCCTGTAGATGTTTACATGTTTAGACTTTGGCTGTGAAACTTTTAGGGCCAGGTTCTTTGGAAGCCCAGGCATCAGAGAGGGAAGCCTGGGAGGAAGGAGAGTAGACACAGAAGCAGACCAAGGGAATTTCCAATAAGAATTTCCATTCTGAGAGATGATGTGGAAAACAGGATATATGATTACCCCCCTAATGCATGAAATAGGCGCGCGCAGTCTAGTGCAAAGGAGAGAGCCATTGGAATCAGGAAAATCAGGATTTTTACCTTGATTCCTATGTTAGTCAGGTTCTCAGAGAAATAGAACAGATAGAATGAGTGTGTGTGAGTGTGTGTGTTTATGTGTGTTTATATATGAAGAGAGTGAGAGAAAGAGAAAGAGATTTATTATAGGAATTGGCTCATGTGACTATGAGGGCTGGCCAGTCCAAATTCGACAGGGCAGGCCAGTAGGCTGGAGACCCAGGGAATAACTGATGGAGATCAAGCCCAAAGGTGATCTGGAGGCAGAACTCCCTCCTCCTCAGGGAGGTCAGTCTTTCCTCTTAGGGGCTTCAGCTGACAGCATGAGGCCCACTACATTATGGAAGACAATCTGTTTTACTCAAAGTTTGCTGATTTAAATGTCAAATCACATCTAAAAAAAAATACCTTCACAGCGACATCTAGATGGTATGTGACCACTTATCTGGGTACCATGGCCTAGCCAAGTTGACAGATAAAATTACCCATTGCCATGCCTTCTGTGAGGTCCCTAGGAAACAGATTTTGCAGCAGACATGTGAGTGTGGGAGGTTTTTATGGGCCTGCACTTGAGAACATCCCCTGTGAGGGTGACCGAAGTGGGGTGAGGCAGAAGGAGAGATCAATGTGCAGCTATAACCAGGGCCTCAGCTGACCCTGGAGGGAGCCCTGGAGCAGAGATGGCCCTTTGGAGCTGCCATGAATTGGGACAAGAGAACCTGTGCCTTTGCGTGTTGCCCTAACCAGCACTGGGGTGTAGGCCACCCCAAGGAGGGGAGAAGAGGCAGTGGGATGTGAGTCTCAGTCCTGGAGAGGGGATCTGGGCAGGTACCTGGATCACCTGTACCTGCTGTGCTGCATGGGCCTTGGGCAGTTGCCTGTCCTCTCTAGGCCTCATGATTCCTCATCTCTAGGATGTGGATAAAAAGGATCACTTATTGTGCCTGAGGGTGTCACCATCACTAGGACAACATAAAGGGCTTGATGACCCAGATCCTGTTGATGCTTAGACTCCAAGAGGTCATTTGACATAGCATCTAGGGAGAGAAGAGCTATGGGAAAGATATCCAAAAGTTGCTGGTTTGGAAAAGAAGGTAGATGACAGCAATTGTGTTAAGAAACTGAACCAGATGAGAGAGGGCCAAATTTCACATACACCAATTCAGGCCAAGGTGCTGGGACTCTGTGTTTTTGTTGAAATCTCTAGGAAATCCCAGGGAAAAAAGCAATCTTTCCATCCTGGAAAATAGCTCCTCCCAGGAGAGCCCATAAAGCTCTAGCAGGAAGGGTCCAGGTGAGGTGTGGGGGTGAGCTTTCCCTCCTCATACCCGAAGGCCAAGTGGGAGAAGGATTGTGATTTGCTCGGGTGGCTCCAGTGGTCAGATTGCAGAGCAAGGGTAAGCGGCTCTGGGGAGTGAGCATTTAGTCCATAAAGTAAAGCACCTCTGAGAAGGAGGCAGCCATGCCCACATTTGGGGTAAGGACATTCCAGGCAGAAGGAACAGCATGAACAAAGGCCCTGAGATGGGAACCCACCTGGATGTTTGAGGGACAAAAATACAAGTGTGCTTGGGCCGTCGTTAATGAAGCAGAAGTGGAGGAAGTTGTGGAGGCGGCAGGGACCGACCCTGGAGGGCCTTGGGGATCAGAGGAACATGATGCCACCATCCTGCATGCAGTGGGAAGCCACTGGGCTGGCATGGAGGGTTAAGCAGGAAATGTCCTCCTCCATTCTTCAGAGGAGCCACTTGGGTTGCTCGTGCTCAGGGACTGCAGGAGGTCAAGCAGGTCAAACATGATGTGGCTTGGACTCAGACTGTAGCTGAAGAGTTAAGCAGTAGCCAGATTTGGGATACATGTGGTAGGTGGAGTCAGGAGACTACTTTGTGATTAGAAATGGGTATGAGGAAAGAGAGCCATGAAACTTTGGCATGAGGAAGCCAATACAGGGTGAAGGAGGGGTCAGAAGGTAAAAAGCCCAATTTTCCTGATTCCAATACCTCTCTCTGCACTAGATCGCACATGCCTATTTCATGCTTTAAGAGGGTAATCATAGATCCTATTTTCCTCTTCATCTCTCTTGGTACCAATTACCAAGAGAGGGACTGCTTACAGGGGCTAGGGAAGGCCATCTGGGGTGCATGGAGGAGAAACAATAGTTCTAATATCATGTAAAACTGAGATGTTTATAGGCTATCCAGTGAAGATATCTATTAGGCAGTTGTGGAGAATAGGCATGAGATCAGGGCTAGGAAAAGTGAATTTGGGAGTTGTCAGCATGTAGAGGCCATGTAAAGCCATGAAATGGTTGAGATCACCTTGGGAAAGAGTGCAGATAAGTTCCAGGAGAGGACTCAGAAGTCAGCACAGAGCATGCCAACATTGAGAGGCCTGGTACAGAGATGGAACAGCATATGAGATTAAGATGGGGCCTGGGAACTGGTGGAAAAACGAAGCAAGGGTGAGACTAACAATCAACTCCAGGTAAGTACAGCAAATGAACGAGGAAGCTCTCAGGCAGGAAGGAGGGACACACTTTGTTGAACGTTACTGAGAGAGAGAGAGAGAGTGGGAGGACAGAGATTTGTTCTTCAGCTTTAGAAAGATAGAGGTCACTGGGGACCCTGATGTGGGCTCCTTCCATTGGGTGGTAAGGACAGAAGGCTGGTGCTAGTGGGAACGAGAAAGAAGGAGGGAGGCATGGAAATTGTGAGAAGAGACACTCATGTAAGAGGCTGCCATGAAGTAGAGCACAGAAATGGGTGGCGAGAGGTGGAAGGTGAAGTTGGGGTAGGGGCACAGGCTGCTCAGTGGAATTTGCTGTGGGAAGATGAAGAGTTCTCATCTGAACGTGTCCGTTTTCACTGTGAGGTCACAGGCAAGGTCAGGGGGGAGTTGTTGGAAACTTGAAGAGAGAGACAAGATGAGAAATAATTTAGAGAGCAGAGGTAGAAAACTGAATTGATTAAGGACACAGAGAAAGATTATCTGGAAGTCTTGACTGCCCATTTGACATCTGCAGTCACACACTTGAAGCTAATCTAGTCAGAGGCTCAGAAGCAGGGGTGAGGTTCACACAGTTTGAGTAGGAATTAAAATGGAAACCCAGAATCTGCAAGTGACATGTGGGAGGAAGAGAGGGGCAAGGAGGTGGGCGCTCAGGGTCTTCCTTGTCTGTAAGTGAGCATCTAGGGGCAGGGCCATGGATGCTGAGCAGAATAAGAGGCACACCGAGGACATGTGTGACAGGGAAGGGGAGTGGGGGTTCTGATGAAAAGCAGCAGCTCCACAGACTGGAAGTCTTGGAGTGGGGAAGGATTGCTGGAGAGCGTGTCCAGGGACGGTGAGCTAGGAGAGGATAGGTTAAAAAACAGATTTTGTAGGTCTCTCCAAATAGTATGAAATGTGATAAAATATGCTCTTTCCTAAAATTTTGATTTTTGGTGTATCCTGTATAATGTCCAGTCTATCAGAAGAGTAGTAAATGTTTATGACTTATAATTAAATAAATGTGCACATTTGGAGGTGTATCCCTCTCATTGCTAGGGATGTACAGTCAGAAAGGTGGGGAGATCACTCATTGGGGTGGTTCTTCTTTTGTAGGTGAGGGCGGGGGTGGGAACCCAGCCATGGGCTTTATTACATCAGGGATGGAGATCCGGGGGTGGAAGTGCTAGAAGATAATTTTCTGGAAAAGGTAAAATCATGATTCCTACAGATATAAAAATGAACACATGTTAAAGATTTTATTTAACTCATTCAATGAGGGGACCAGGCAGATGTTAAAACTGGCTCAAAAAAAGATTTCAAAGGACCTGTTTATTTATAGAGTTGTAAAATAGCTCAAAGACAGTGGAGACAGCCAGAATCAGGGAACCCAGCAGGTTCTGCTGTAGATAAAAACAGTTTTCTACTGAAACACAGATTGTTTTTCTGTAGAAGGTCGAGCAGTGGCAGCAAGACATAGCACGTCACCAAAACCAAACCTAAAAGGCTGACAGGGAGGTGAGCAGTTGAGATGAAGCAAGTCATGTCTGGGAAAGTGAGGAGGAGACCCAGGAAAGAACATCATCTTGATGGGGCAGGAGACAGGGAGACAAGCCCTGCGATGACAGATGAAGATGAACTTAAAAAGAAAACATTTCTTATCGGAAAGTGGAATAGAGTCATTGTTGAGCATATTTATCTTCCATTTTTATCTTTGTCTAAATTTTGCAAATATTTTTTATTTAAAAATAAGGCTCACATTTATGGAGAGCTTCCAAAGCCCGCTAAGCTAAGGTGCCTGAGTGTGCTGCCCAGGGTCCAGCCGGGAGCATGTGGAGGAGCTGGGATGCTATGGTGATAGGCCGACCTCAAAGCCCATCTTGTAACTGCTCTGATCTACAACCACATGGGGGAAAAAAGCTTTTTATTTTTTTAAAAAACAATTTGCACCCCAGAGCCAGTAATCAGTAGCATTTCTTTTAATAGACACCTGAACTCTCAACTGACAAAGAATTCACCAGGGCAACATGTACTGACTCATGTACCAGCCCCATCCTGGATCAAGAGGACAGCTGGAGGGACAGTGCCTCCCCAGAAGCAGGGGAAGGCCTGGGTCTCAGGCCAGAGTCTTCCCAAAAGGACATCAGAGCAGCACAATGGGGCCAAAATAGAGAGAGACCTTGGGCCAGTTCCTTGACACATTCTCCTGAGTCCCACCCTCATTTATGCAAACTTCACCAAGAAAGGGATGCATCAACATTGGAGACCTCTTTGGAAAAGGATGTGAGGCAAAACTGCTATTCAGTTTGTGATATCATGAGACTTGGAAGGTAAGAATTGCCACATTTGCAGTCATTTTGTAAACTGTGTGCATCTCATTGCTAGGAAATTATAGTCAAGCCATCAATAACTATGCTTGGATGCTTTTTGTACCCAGCACTGTTCAGGGCATTTAGGAGAGAGGTTGCACCAAGAGAAGCATAAGGTCTGGTGCTGCTGTGACCACCTGTGAGCTTTTGGGAAAGCAAACCCTACCCAGACCACAATTGTCCCCAATATGTCTTGGAAACTATAGATGGCAGGCCTCAGGTTTTCTCCTGGCACACAAACTTTTCTCTTGTATCCTCCATGGCCTCTTAAAGCTTTGTAGTAAGAAGGAAGTTCTTACATGCATCCTCGTTTCTATTGCTAATATAATGCTTTATTATCGACATCAGTTTTTTTAAAAAGATGGGGTCTCACTATGTTGCCCAGGCTGAATTCAAAATCCTGGGCTCACGTGATCCTCCCACCTCAGCTGATCAAGTAGCTGGGTCTACAGGCACTGGCCGTCATGCCTGGCTATACCAGCTTTTGTTTTCTAAACACATCTATATCTTCAAGACCACCCTGCAGCATTCATTTTCACAGTCATTTTAAACTTAGTCTGCATTTTTGTGTCCATCCATCTATAAGTATTTCCGGTTCTCAGTCCTATGCTGAAGGAACACATAGTCTTTGATTCAGTTTGACAAGTACTTATTACACAAGGGGCTTGGAAACCTGTTGGGAGCAGACAGAGGGCTGCACATGTAGGATAAGACCTGCTTCTAGGCATTTGCCAGCCAGAGGCTTGGGCATAAAGCAGGCAAATAACAAGGGGCAATCATTTGTGTCTGACACTCTATAAATCCACTTATATGAAATGGCTCTCATTTGATGGTCATCTTAGAAGACTGTCAAAGGTAGATCCATAGGGAATGATAGTCCCTGTGAAGTGTAAAGCAGTGGTGTAATACAGTTGGACCTGGTGAGAGCTGTAAAATCCAGGAGCCAGGCATGCATTCCCTAAAAGTACCCTGCTACAATTTTTTGAAGAACGCTGTGTTAGCCGAACAGAAGCTAACTGGTTTGCAAAGTGGAACAGGGTGGGCAAGCACATTCATCAATGACATTCACTTTCATTGTCTGATAATGTATAACATAAGTGTATTTATAGTTCTTTACAATTGCACTCTAGGCAGTAATTGACATACTTGATAAAATAATAAAGAAAATAACCTACAGCGACTTGTCCAAGGACAATCATTACCATGATCTTAAAGGACATATAAAAGGAACCGTACTTTCCTGTAGGCAGGAGGCACTTGTTTGGATATTGAAAGGTTTTGCTGCCAGATAGTTTGGGATAATGAAAAGAGACCCTGGGAGCTGAATTATAAAGTGACTCTGGGTACAGGTACAAGCTTGGAATTTGACTTGCCAGGTGCCTTTAATTTAATATAGTCAATAGTTATTTAAAATGGTGTTTTAAACTATTAGTATAGGCAGTCACTGTTTCATTCATTAAATTACAGAAAATCAGCCTGTTCAATATAAAAGTGATCTAGTTTAGCCTCAGACTCCATGCTGGAATCTGCTCCATAACATTCCTGAAGAAGGGGTCCTAGCTTTTGCTTGAATATCTGCAGGGATGCGGAGCTTGCTACCTCTTGAGTGACCCATTTTATCATCATCTAGTTACTGATCAGAGGTTCTTATATTAAGGTGAAATCTTTATGCTGTTATGCTGTTCCTATGGGACCAGCATTTAAAGTTACACATTTTGCATACAGCATGGCTTATAAATTCAAGCCTCCTAACTTCATCCGAAGCTCAACCAAAGAAAAAGTGATTTGCTCCCACATAGAGAGAGCAAATACATCTTTATGCTTCTTTATGTCTTCTACTTCCAAGTCCGGATACCTATTTCTGCCTATCTTTTAGCATTTGCTTTTTTTTTTTTTTTTTTTTTTTTACATCAAACATCACATTATTCTGTTTTTCTGAACCAAATTAAATTTGGCTTAGTGGCCCTATTTGCAAGGGTATACCAGATGTCCAAAATCTGTCATTCTTGGAGGGACTGCTCCTTCTAGAGCCACATGAGAGTCCCAAGGGCTCATCCAGAGCATTCCAGGGGAGTCTCCGATCTTCAGTCTGTTGTGAATGCCCGTCGCCCATCATACTCACTGCCAGGCCAACATGGTCCATGTACCCATGGATGAACTGTGGGCAGTCAGCCTTACTGTTCTGCATATCCTGGCTCTCTCAATGGCCAACCGCTCCCCCTTTTTCTCTAGCCTCCCTGTGGTGGTTCTGTTGATGAATGCTTTCTGCCTCCTCACATTTCCTGACTTTATTTTTACTTCGTTTTCCCTCCCTCACTTAGGAACCTTTCCTCCCCTCTGAAAAGAACTCAAACCAAGTCCACCTCTCCTCCAACAGGACGTCAGTTTGCATTTAATGCACACATAGTTAGTGGCCGCCCCCTACAGGAAGAAAAGAGGGATGCATGCCCCGCAACCCCTGGACACAGCTCCCCTAGTTCCTGGGTAGGGTCTGAATAAGAATTTCAAAGTGGGATTGTGACTCTCTGCAGAAGCCTTAAAAGTGTTTGCAGCTCAGTTCTGAGGTGGCTGTCGCAGGCCACTGCCTCTTAAATGTCTGGCATCTGTGAGTCAAACTCTTTAACAAAAAGAGCATGGATTTCTGGATCCTATTACATGGTTTCAGCATTGCCACTTACTAGTATGCCTGGAGAGTTGCCTTCCCTGAGCTGGAGGCTTCCCAAATGTAAATGGGGACCATGACAGTTCCACAGGGTACTGTGCAGGTCAAAAGAAATAGCACGTGCAGGGTGCTGTCACACTGCCTGGCATGCAGTAAGAACTCAATGCAAGTCTGTTTTCCTTCCCTTTCCTGAGCTATTTCCAGCTAAAGAACAGGTCCCTTCAACTGAAATTCCCAGCAAATTGCCGGAACTTACCATCTGCCAGGTGGCAACTTCCTACAACCAGATGGCTGCCAGCACCACAGCAAACCCAAAGTGTTCATGGACAAGATTCGATTTCACTTTTCTTTCTCTGTTCTCTTCTTTTCTCACACTCTATATCTAGAGGTTTTACCGTCTAGTAGTAGATCTTTATAAAAATATCTTATAATAAAGCACTATAGTACATTTTTATGGAGGAGATTTGGATTACGTGCCTATCAGAGGGAAAGCTTGGCTGAAGTCACATTTTTTATAAGGTTAGTTCCTAAAGGTAGGCATAAGGCAACAATCGCATCAAGTCTCATTACCCTTGAAACATCACTTTGGAAGGAGTGATGTTGTTTGCCCCTTGGTGTGGGAGCAAATCACTTTTTGTTTGGTCAAGCTTCAGACGAAGTTAGGAGGCTTGCATTTATGGGCCATGCTGTATGCCAAATGTTTGTCTTTAAATGCTGGCCCCATAGAAACAGAGACAGACTGAGAGGATGGAAGATTTAGTTCTCCCACTCATGTGCACTTCAGGGCTTACACTCATTGGTTGGACAGTTGGTCTTTGCAGAATGTTTAAGGTTCTCTTTCTCTTTCTTTTTTTTGCCTAGCACATATCACTAAACTCATGTAAGTAAAATGCACGTAAGTTCACCAAGCATCGCTTTGTGAAAGTGATGGTATAAATCTTGATGGTCATTTATTTAAGAAAGCAAAATGAAGCAGGAGTCCTTGAAATGAACCTAAAGTTATGACATACCTTCTGGGGAAGGGCACTGCCTGGAATAGCAGAAGATAATTAGGAGGCCAGAGATCTCACTCAACTGCAGCTGCTAGGCCAGGTGTGATGTCAGAGTAGTTAGGGAGGGATGCAGTTGCCAGGTGAGGGAGCTGTCATGCCTGCTCCTGGGTTGGAGTGTGGCTGAGGGGAGTGAGTGAGCCTGGGATGGAGCCTGGGTGCTGCCTCTAGTAGGGTTCTCTTTATACCTTCCAGGCTCCCACGGGTACCTGCCCCCTGCATTCCTATTCCTATCCACACAATTCTGACAAATCCCAACTATTATACTTCAGCTCAGATTTATCATCTGAGCTTCAAATCTGGCAGTCCATTGAACTAGTCTACCTTGATGTTTTAGAGATACCATAAATCCAACCTGCCAAAACTAAATGCAGTTGTCAGGAGCAGAGACCTGGGGCTCCCAGCTGTGTCATCAGGGCTAACAGGGACATCAGTATGGGGCCTGACGATGGAGAACTGGAGACATGAAGAAACACAAAACCCAAACTTTGTTGTGAGTTTAAGCATAAGTAAATAGGACAATTATAATACCTTCATATTTCAAGCCTGAAATGCCCAATCTGCTTCTGTGACTTTCCTCCTGAAGGTAGAGATGATTTTGGTGGCCCAAGTCTTTAAAGGATAGCTGTCCAGAAAAGTTGGGCATAGTGTCTTTTCTCAGTAAATATCCTGTAGCAAGCAGAGCCTTCAGAATGGTTTCACTGACCTCAGAGCTGAACTAGGATTCCTCTTAAAAATACCCACTGAGGAGTTTCAGGACTTGGTGGGGACCCTGGTTCTGGGGTCCTGCTGGTTTGTGTGGGAGAGATGGCTGGCCAGGGAGCCCATGTGAAATCTCCAGATTCTCCTCTGGTTATCATCTGTCTATAAAAGCCTCCTTCTGTTGGACAGCTTGGTGGGCAGAGAATGAGGGCAAGAAGAACTTGAGGTCATTACACAAACCCAGGGGGTGAGCAGAGAGCTCCGTGTACCCTGACAGCATCAGGGTCTTGCTGAAAGTCCTGCTACATTAGCCATGAGCTGGCTGACCTTGAACCCTGGGTGTAGGATTCCACCTCTTTACCCATCATGTCCACATGGCAAAACATGAGGCTTGCTGTGAAAGAATGTCTCTATCTTAATGAAATTCTCCAAATTTCCAAGTCTTGCCCTTTCTGTGAAATAGGCATACAGGCTTCTGGTGCCTCTTTATTCCCTAGTCACCCTTTCCCTATGCCCACAGTTGAGCCCCAGGTCAAATCTCCAAGGGCAGCCTGATGGCATGTGCAAAAGGGTAGAAGGATAGGCAGTCGTTGTCCCTACTTGTGGTGGGATAATGGCCAAGATTTCACCCTTGGGACCCCAAGTCCCCCTGGACAAGCGGGAAGAAAATAACTTTTTATTTGGTTGAGCCTCAGATGAAGCCTTGCCTCTTGCCTCTTAGGCTGATGGCTTCCCTAGGTCTCTGTCCAGGCAGAGCCAGTAGCTGGAACTCCGAATCGAAACCAGAGGGCAAAGAGCTTATTAGAAGGCGTGGAGGGAGTCTACTGGTGGGAGGTGAGGTGTGGACATAAGTAGCTGCAGTGGCCAATGGAAACATACTGCTGCCATCTCTCACTCCTCAACAAGGCTTAGTGTGCTCAGAATGGAGGGAAGTGGGTGCTGCTTGAGGGGGTGGGGTCAGTAGTGAGTCTTGACCTGGGCAATAGGCTAGATTTCCCATTCTTTGATAAAACTTCTTGAATGTTTCTTTCCTATTTTTATAAGAAAACAGTTTCTACATGATTTGGCCAAGTTTAAAGCCAATTTTCCCTGCAAATGCTCAAGAATTAAGAATGTCTTTTGACAGTGAGTGTTCCTCTTCAGTCCTTGTAGAATAATTTCTTTTTTATACACTTGAGTGTGCATATATTTACATGACATTCACTATTTCACATACCCTGTAGCTCTTATGAGCGGAAATAATGTCTCTTTCACAGTGAAGCTCAGTTTGGGACAGACGCTTCCAGCTCTACTGGGGAGGAAGGTGGACTCTCTGGATGTCTGGGTGTTTGTAGCTATTGGGGTGCACCAGAGCCAATTTTAAGAGAAAGAGGCAATGCAGGAAAGGAGAAGGATAGCAGCAGCACATAACAAAGCCAACCCATTGATTTGGGTATGGGGAAGGAGGCTGAGAAATGAGGATCCATGTATTTGGTAAAAAGCTAAATCTTTGTGCTTTTCTCTTAGATATTCCTTCTCATCTTCTCTAACCAGACCTTCGACAGATATTTTCTGAGCACCTTCTCTGCATGTCTGCAGTGCTGTGTAAAATGCCCTACCTTTGCATGGACTGTTCTTTCTAATCAAGAGGCGTGTGTGGCGAACTTGGGGCAGCCCCTGGAAGCCTTGTTCTTTGACCATTACGTCTGCAGCTGCATCACCAGATAATGAGCTTCACCACTCACTCGTCTGCCTCCTGTGTCCTTTCACGGGGAGTAAATGTCACTCTAGCTGGCCGCCTCTCTAAATAGGCACATTTTCAGTGCTCAGAAAAGGACCTGATCTTTGCACAAAGTACTTTGATGGTTGCCTGCTTGAGTCACTCCCAACCCCTTCCTGAGGCCCTTTCTTTGTAATTCTTCTGTTGAAATAGTTATCATATTCACAGTAGTAATCACAGCATCTCACATTTACTAAAAGCTTACCCCATATCAGGAACTCGGAGCGAGGGGGCTGTGTCAGAATTATGTAATTTACATGTCCCAATAATCCTAGATGCTTCTTGACCATTTAGTTTTGTCAAATGAGAAAACTGAGGTTCCAATGAAGTCAATAAACTTGTCCAAGGTCTGACTGACTCTGTTTGCCATGTGAAGAGTCAGTCTTAGAATTGGGTCATTGCCCTGCTTGCAATGCTGTGCTCTCTGGCAAGCCCCTCTGTCTCCTGAGCTCAGTAAGGTGCTGCAGCTGCCTCTATCATAGCACTTCCTACATGGACTGTAACATTTATTTACTGCTCCAACTTCTCATTAAATTGGGGGCTCCTCAAAGCCAGGGGCAGTGCCTTATTCGTTTCTTGCTTCCTGGTGCCCAGAGCAGCCTCTGGCATGAGCTGTTTGAACATTGGCTGAGTCTCACCGGCCTGCGTCGTGGAGAGTATTCTAAAAGGCAAGGGGAAGGTGGGGCAAGGAATTTGTTTTATTAAGGCTGGAAGACACATGGGCTTCTGTTTTCTAGTCCTGAATTGGATGGGGAGGATGGGGAAGGTGACATGTACCATCCATGTGGAGCCCCTTCTCCCACCTCGGAGGATGAAGAGTATCTTACCATCAACTCTACATGCCAAGGCCAGCTACCCTGTGAAGAATGTTTGGAGGCAGATTCTGGGACCATTCTCTTGCCACAGTTCTGCTCTTGGGGCACTGTCCCAGAGTCTTTGCCTCCAGAAGAGTCCCCAGAGAGTGGGAGTGAATGGGAAGACCTGGAGGAGCCTGTGGACCTGGAGTACGGTGCCCTCAGGTGGGTATCACTCTGACTGGGTGGGCTGGGGCTGAGCTCTGACAGCAGCAGGGCTCAGTGCTATCAAGTCACTTCAGCTGGGGGCGGGGGATGGTCTGCGGGCATTGCCCAGTTTCCCCTGCATCTTCTCTGGGAGTCATGCGTCATTGTGATGGCCATTTTCACAGAGCACTTACCATGACCCTTGCACCATGAAAACGACCTACAACATGGGGACTGTCATCAGCCCCATTTCACATGACACATTTGGGGCTTTCTCAAGGTTATCCAGTGAGTAAGTGACAGAACCAGAATTCAAGCCTGATCGGTTCCCCACTCCATGGCCCACCTGTTGAGTGCCCATCTATTCTGACTCCTGTGTACAGGAGGGTGCATCTCTTTCCTCGGGTCTCTTTCTTTTGGGGGTCTAAATGTCTAGTGCTGATTCCTGTTTTGCCTGCTCCTACCTGCCCCTCTGCTGGATGTACTGCAGAGAAGAGTCTTGGTGTCCTGTCATAGGGCCCATCTTGTTGGACTGCTGTGGCTGAGTATAGACCAGCATCAGGAAAGTCTCACTGTTAAAGCAAGGAGCCACCGGAAGCTGACCTGGTCACCAGGCAGGGTCAGAACATATTGATGAGGACACAGGAGGAATAAGGACAGCAGAAACTGTCACACTGGGAGGAAGGGAGGTTAAATTCTGGGCAGGTCTGTAACCACCCAACATTCTGTTAAAGTACTTACAGTGCATATTTAAAAATGCCAAATGTTCCAAAAACTTTCACATAAACAGAGTTTCAAAGTCCATTGAAACTTACCGAGACATCAGTCCGAGAAGTTTCAGGTATAACTGAAACACACTCCTCCACTTTCCTCCCACTGTGTCCCAGATCCATTTTCCTGGCTGTACATAAGGAAGCTCAGCCACCACAAATGATTGAGCTGGAGCCTCAGAGGACAGTGGTGGGCCAGCTGATAAAGAGAGTGGATATTTGAAATTAAAATATAACAAAAGGGCTAGTTCTTATCTGAAATAGGAAGCAACAAGTTAATAGAGTGGAAGATTCAGAGGCTTTGAAACCGTTCATGTTCATGTATGGGGAAGTAGAACACTTTATAACATCGGGAGTGTACATTATGGACTGACAGAAGTGTGGGCAAGCAGGAAGCAGCTTATATGCAGGGGAAGTCTTCTTGGAGCTGACTCCACAGGGCTGGGAAGCTGAAAGAAGAAGGCTGAACAATTGGTGAACCACAAGGGCCAGTCCACTGACATGTGCAGTGCCTCTGAGCCAGCTGGGAAGAGAAAGGCAGAAGGTGTGGCATTGTGGTTGGGGGTGCTCAGATTTGAAGCCTGGCTCTGCCACTCACTAGCTGGGAGACCTGCAGCACATGACTTTTAAACTGTTCCATATGCAGCTGACTGCCAGATGGAGATAACCAAACCCACCTCATGCGGTTATGATGCCAAGTGTATAGTGGTAAGCGCTTAAAAAACATTAGCTACTTTTATCTTCAATCACAAAGGAGGGAATTACTCCAGTGAGAGGATACAAGCTTTTTAATGCATTCAATCCTGTTGGGTTTTTCCATGTAGTCAAAGGAACTAGACAGTTGGCCTTGTGCCTTAACATGTGATATGGGTCTGGGTGGGGAGAAACACTCACCTATGACAAGGGTGCCAGGCTCTACCAAGTCCTCATCTATGTATGGACTGTGGCGTGGGATGTGCTCAGGGTGAGTCCTGTTAGAATCACTGATCCCGCACAAAAAGGAGAACAGGTCTCACCCTCCCCTGCAGACAGAGGATGGGTGTGCCAACATGAGTGCTCAAGGCGTGAGTTCTTAGTTTGGCTCCATGCAGCAGCCCACAGGTGTGCTTCATGGCATCTATGGGCTACTGCACCTAGAATGTTGACTCGTGTGCTTCTTTGGGGAAATGAAGGTCTTAACAGCCTTTAAATTCTCCAAAATGTCCATAACCCCTATAAGCTGAACCCCCTCCACTGTATATATGATCTCATTTATAAGGAGGACTTTGCCTACAGAGCAGTGCAGCCTTTAAACCTAATCGCCAATTATTTCATTTGGTCCTTTTAGACATTAAGACAGTCCTAGTACATAAGATAGTTTCTACATGTGATTTAACCTAATCCTCATGTCAATTTTGAGTGATATTCTTATTTCTCTTTTTAAAAGGGGCTTAAAAGGTTTAATTTGCCTGAGATCATACAGGTAGGAGGGGTGGATTCACACTATATCTGTCTGGTTCTCCTTTTGGTGCCTTTTCACATTTCCCCTAGAATGTGTCTTTTCATGTGAATTTGTGTAACACAAGTCTTTCCACAAAGTGGCATGAGTCCTACTTTTCCTTCACAAAATATTTCTCTTTTATGAGGCTAAGAAAAACACCCTTGTTCAGTGGTATTAAGAAGAGGACGGAACTGTTCTGTTTAGGGAAGGCTGCTAGCAAAATGAGGAGGCCACCCATTAAAAGCTGCTTCTTGTTTTAGGTAAACACAGAGAGCAACCGTCTCCCGAGGCAGAGACTGAGGGTTTCTGCATGGAAGTCCTTTTGACAGAAGAGCCCTCAGGTGACCTTGGTCCAAAGAATGTACCCACTGGCTCTGCCACGGGGAAAGAAACCTGTAGGCTCCTGCGAAGGTGACCTGGGATGAAGGGCCTGGCCCAGTTGTTAAGAGCTCACTGCAAGAAGAGCATGCTTGTCAATTCCGAGACTCATTTTGAATCATTGCTGTTGCCTCTCTTCAGTTCTGGGATTTACGTCCAGCAAAACTTTGCGTGTGTGTGTGTGTGCGTGTGGAAAGGGGAGGTGGTGAGAAGGGGGTGGGTGGCTTCCCTTTGTGAAAGGAATTGAGAACCAACCTCCTCCTCAAAGATACCCCAGGCAGGGTGAGGTCTTGCTGCGGCACTGGCACACACTCTCCGGGACAGATACAGGGTTGTAGGGTGCACTTCGTAGTTCACCTTGGAACAAAGGAGTTTCTATGGTTATCACAGTGGAAGGACTCTGTAAAGGGAATTGGCTCCAAGGTTATGGGTGTAATATGTTTTGATATCTTTCTGTATCTTTTCTGTACAACTCCACATAGCTATACATTCTTTTAAAAGGACTTTCCTTTTGGACTTTATACCTGATTCTACAAAGCATATGAAGGAAAAATAAGATGGGGATATCTAGTAAGGAAAGCGGAGTGATGTGGTAGATCCAGCATTACCCCATATTAGGACAAAGAACTAAAGACACGTGGATTAGCAAATGCCCAAAAGAAACACTTGGGGGACCAGAGGCAAGCCCAGGAGCATACCTGGTGCTGTGTAACAGAGAAAGCAGGGCAGAGTCGGGGTCTCAGCATAGGGGAAGGGGAGACAACTTCATAGATACAACTGGGAGAGCTGGAAAAATGATTTAGTTTCAAAGCCCACTTCATCGACTAGAATCTCTCACACACACACACACTCACACACACACACACACACATCAGAGAAAGACTGGTAGGAAACAGGCTCTAGTTTTATCAGATCTGCAGAGGAATGATCACTCTTCCAGCTTACTGCAGTAGACCAAAAGCATAACAACAAAAAACCTACAAAGCTGACAATATTGAAAAAGTTTAAACTTCTGTACAATAGTAATGACAAAACTCATGTAAAAAGAACAGCAATGAGTTGGGAAAGCGTTTACATAATTGTGAACAAAGATTAATATTTTTAATATTTAGAAAGCCCATTATAGTTTATAATAGATCAATACAGGATTTCAATAGGCAAAATATACAATAAAATACAAATGACCAACAAACATACAAAACATTCTAACCAAAACAATGTCAATATATTGATTTGCATTCATTACGTTCACAAAATTAAAAAAAAAAACTGTCCAATGCTGGCAAAATTTTGCTGAAGCTGGCATATTCAGAAATATCAAAAGCTGGGTATGTCCACTGACCTAGCAATGAAATTTCTGAGAATTATCCCATAGAAATAATCCAGAATAGCAAAAATATTAATTTATTTAAAAATGCTCACTGTAGTGCTCTTGATAAAAACAACACATTGGAATTGGCTGAAATGCCTTAGAATGATGGTAACATTAGAGAAAATGATGGTACAATAGCATATTAGAATATTGCACTGCCAAGAAAGCAATATAACTATGAAGAACTCACAACTTAGTCAAGTGTTTGATGTAATAACTCAGAATTACATGCTGGTTACAACTATGGAAGGCCTCGCAGGCACAAGGAGAAGCAACATGAACAGAGGGGAGCCTCAGCAATGGAACAGAAATTGACCAAAGTTTGGGTGATGGGATTAGGAGAATACACTTTATTTTGTCAAAAATTACTTTTATATAGCTATAAATTTTACATTGAAAATAAAGAGACTGAAACTGCAAAATAAGAGAGAGAAAGAAAGCAAGAATAACCAACCAAACAGAAACAAAGACCAAGGTTAAAAAAGTCTGTGCTCTAAAATCTAATTCGTGAACTCTCCTCTATGTGCTTTTGTTTCTAATTTTTCTGTTCTCCTTATGACAGAAAAATCTTATAGGTCATTTGGCTTCTTCTGCTATTAATGAAAAAGATGTTTCCAGGGATCTGAACAGCCTTGTTCTAAATTCTCTCAGAGCTGAGGCCAGCTCCCCTGGTGCATCATTACAGTTTCACAGTCCTCAAGGTTAGGGAACTAATCAAGTATGCAATGAAGTGATTAAATAACAGTATTTACGATTTTAGAACTGCTCACATTCTGCTGAACACTGGTTGCTTATTTCCTCTTTGGAAAAGAAATTGGTGGATACAGGCTCAAAATACATCTGGTCCTCCTCCTTATAGGAAAGGACCACCCTTGACTCCCAGGCTGCTATACTCATTTTGAGCCGTATGTTAATTTGTCTTAGGTGGACTCAATTGCAGCTACCACTTGCTTTGTTTCAGGGCAAATGTCAGAAAGAACAGCTAATTCCTACGAGACTCAACTGCTTCCATTGTTGGCTGCTACATCCTACAAACCTGGCTGTACTTGAGGATCAACTATAGCAGGTGTTCAAAATACATATTCACTGGCCTCATCCCTGGAGATTCTGAACCAGTAGGGCTGAGATGAAGCCCAGAAACCTGTACTTTTACCAAGCTCAGCAGATGATTGTCTCTGTGGCCAGATTTAAGGACAACTGATCCAGACTCTTCAAGACTTCACTTGTCCTTCCCATCTTCCCTCCATGCCATAAATATTTATGAAGCTCCTATTATGTGCCAGCACACCATTGTTATGAGGTTGCTAAAGCATATACATATTCAGCACTAAGTTGAAGTGCAAAAGTGGGCTTCCAAACTCAACATAGTAAAGGCATCAATTCTCCCTAAATTAATTTTATAGGTCTAATGCAATTCTTATCAAAATCCTAGCAAGGTATTTTGTAATCATAGATGAGTTTATTCTGAAATTAATTTTATAAATTTTATTTTATATTCATAATGTAATTTACATTATACAAATAAAAACATCTTCTGAAACTTAATTTGAAAATGCACAAGCACTAGAATAGCTATAATATTCAAAAAGTAGAGTGGAGTGGGAGGAATCACTGTAATCAATATTAAGGCTTACTATATAGCTAGAGTAATAGTGAGATAGAGAAATAGACACATAAAACAATGGATCAGAATAGATAATCCAGAAATAGACCCACACAAATATTCCCAACTGATATTTGACAAAATGCAGGAGAAATTCAGTGAGGAAAGAATTGTTTTTTCAACAAATGGTACTGGAAAAATTGGACATCCATAGACAAAAAAAGAAATGATCATTGACATTAAACGTCACACTGTGTACAAAAATGAACTCCATATGTATCCTGGACTTACATGTCAATGCAAAACTATATGATCTTTAGGGAATAAAAGTGGGGGGAGGAAAATTGTTGGGATCTAAGACTAGGCAAAGAGTTCTCAGACTTGACACCAAAAGCATGATCTGTAAAAAGAAAAGGAAAAATTAACAAATTTTTTTGGTTTTTTTTTTCTCTGTAAAAAGTCTCTGTTAAGAGGATAAAAGATCCAAGCAACAAATGAGGAGGAAGTATCTGGAATCATATATCCAACAAAGGACTGGTGTTTAGAAGACATAAAGAACTCACAAAACTCAACCACGACAAAACAAAAAAATCCCATTAGAAAATAAGAAAAATACATGAATGGATATTTCACGGAAGATAATATACAGATGGCAAATAAGCACATGAAAAGATGCTCAACTTCAATTAGCCATTGGGGAAATGCAAACTGAACTACAATAAGTTATCTCCACGTATGTATCAGGATGGTCAAATCAAAAATAGGGAAAACACCTAATGCTGCTGAGGATGTGGAGAAAGGGGATTGTTCATACATTGCTCATGGGAATGTAAAATAGTGTATACATTGTGGAAAATGGTTTGATTGGGTCTTATGAAACTAAACACACAATCACCGTAAGACCCAGCAATTGCACGTAGGGTACTTATCCTAGAGAAATTAAGATTTGTGTTTATACCAAAACCTTTATGAAAATATTCATAGCAACTTAACTTGTAATGGCCCCAAATGAGAAAGAACCCAGATATCCTTCAAATAAGTGAATGGCTAGGTAACGTGTGGTAATCCATATCAAAAGAAATAACTCTTGACACTCACAACAACTTGTAGGAAACCCCAGAGAGTTATGTGGAGTGAGAAAATGCCAATCCCCAAAGGTAGTACAAGTATGATTCAATATATAGAACATTCTTAAAATGACAAAATTATAGAAATGGAGAATGGATTAGTGGTTACAAGAAGTGAAGGAGATGTGGGGGAGGAGAGAAGGCAGGTGTGGTTATAAAAGGGCAGCAGGAGGGGTCCTCTTGGTGATGGAAATACTCTGTATCCTGACAGGTAGCAGATATATGAGCCTACCCATGGGATAAAATTGTATAGAACACATACACACACTCTCTCTTTCACACCCACACAAACAGGTATAAATACAATTAAGAAAATCTGAATAAGATGGATGTATTATGTCAATGTCAATATCCTAATTGAGATACTATACTCTAGTTTTATAAGATGCTACTGTTGGGGAAAACCAGGTAAAGGTGACAGGGCATCATCTGTGTTATTTCTTCCAACTGCATTATGAGTATACAGTTATTTCAAAATAAAAACATTTAACTAAAAACTGGGTTTTCCAACTGTGCTTTAACCATGCCATAGTGGCTCCACATATTGGCAGGTCAAGTTCTATAGAAGGTTACAGACTCACTGACCAAGAATGAGAGTGCTCAGCCTCTGAGGCTCACTGTGGCTGATTAGCCCACCTACATAGTCAACGTTATCACTTTGGCACCTGTAGTAATTTTTAATAAATTATAAGAGTCTAAACCAATTCCATCCCTCAGTACTTATACCTGCTACAGAATAAAAGCTTCAACTTCAGAGTCAAATAATCATGGAGAAAAACATACAGAAAGAATGTTGGAGCAGCTCTAGGTGTCTCTGCTCCCTTGGCTTGACACACATTCACTGAGCACATGCTGTATAGCAGGCTGTAGGCAAGGCCCAGTGGACGGCGGTGATGTGGATGAGAATTGCCATCTGGGGACTTGCTTCCTGTGCAGGAGATAAAACATAAACACATGAAATAGTATTACAATCAATGGGATGGATGCTGGAATGATGGTATGGAAGTAAACGTATAAAAAAACAAGGATTTTTTTTTTTTTTTCCCCAAAAGGAAATGGGAATCCTGCCTGAGGAGAGGGCTTTGGATGGGGTCGCAGGAGCTCCTCTGGAAGCAGAGGTGGAAGCATGAAAGGGCTTAGCATGCTAGGCATGGGAGGAGGCCATCAAAGACCCCAACATGCAGACAGACCATGTATGGAGCTGAGAGGCAGGAGGAGAGCCACTGAGAGGTGGGCACGCACTGTGAGCTAAAAGGCTTGGCTTTTCAGCAGGTATTTGTTATCATCAGAACTCAAATCTGAAAAGTTAGTCTGGTTTGTGGGGTGGAAGATGGATTGGTATGGGAAAGACAAGAATTGAGACCACTCTAGAGACCATTACTCATTCCAGAGAAGAAGGAATGATGGGGTCATCGACTGAGTTGGAATATCCTATTTGGTGATCATTTTGGCTTTGTACATTTTGAATTTGTGATATCTCTGAACATGAGGGATCCCAGAGGGATATTTCCACTTAGGCATAATCATGGTGAATTCCATTGCAAGGGAAGCAGTCACTGAGGCCTCAAAGCAGTGCTGTGACATGGTTTTATCTACATGAGGTTCTGTAGAATGCACTCTAAAGAGAGCTGACACGCAATGAAGCATCAACCCCCAAAGGGAGTAGCAGAGGGAGGGAGTTTCAAGGTGAGTGTCAGTGGACGCATCTCAGGGTTGAGGGTGAAGGAGAAGAGCAGAGGAAGGGACACCACGTCTCCTCTGTGGTTCTTCATTAGATTTCTCATTGCCTGACTGACAAGCGCTTTCAAGTCATCCCACGTCTTTGAGAAGAAACTGCTAAAGATCATCAGGTTTCAAACCCATCTCTGGCTCAGTTCTTAAAACCAGGCCTGCTTACTCTCACTGGGTAACGTAGACTACGCGTTGTCTATTCAGCATCCTTTCCTCTTTATTCCTGTCAGCATGGCCCAATTGGCTTCAAGGCAACCCTTCTTGCTAGGGACAGAAGTCATAGTTAAATTTAAGCCAGTGAAATACACAAATATTTCATAGGGACTTTTAGAAAAATACCCACACATCTTTAGGGAAAATTTCCAGAAGCAATTATTTATCTACCCCACTGTACAGCTTCTGACAGCCTTTTCATGACCTTAAGAGGGATCCATTTTCAAAGGAAGCCAAACAAAATCAACACTGTGGATGCCAGAGTTGGGGAATGGCGAGAGCTGGGGTCCCAGTTGGTATAACTGAGTCAACCAGCTGAACCCTGTCCTGCAGTGGGACTTGGAGTTCCTGTGGCAATCAGTCTATTCATGCTTAAGCCAGCTTAAGTTGCTCTGCCTGTTTCTTGCAACTGAAAATCTTCTTTTTTTTTTTTTTTTTTTTTTTGAGACGGAGTCTCGCTCTGTCGCCCAGGCTGGAGTGCAGTGGCTGGATCTCCGCTCACTGCAAGCTCTGCCTCCCGGTTTATGCCATTCTCCTGCCTCAGCCTCCCAAGTAGCTGGGACTACAGGTGCCCGCCACCTCGCTCGGCTAGTTTTTTTGTATTATTATTATTATTTTTTAGAAGAGACGGGGTTTCACCGTGTTAGCCAGGATGGTCTCGATCTCCTGACCTCGTGATCCGCCCGTCTCAGCCTCCCAAAGTGCTGGGATTACAGGCTTGAGCCACCGCACCCGGCCCGAAAACCTTCTTACACAAGAGATTATCAATCATCTTTCCCCAGATTTTGTCCTTGAGAGTCCTCTTAGTCTGTAACTCGAAGATAGAGACATTTATCAATCCTGATCTTTGGGATTTCTGTTTCCCAAGTGGTTTTCCTTCACTGGACTTTTCAGATTTCCTTTTATCCTTTTGAAATAATTTTAAAGTGAAAAGCTCCAGCAGGGCATGGTGGTTCACGCCTGCAATTCCAGCACTTTGGGAGGCCAAGGTGAATGGATCACCTGAGGTCAGGAGTTCGAGACCAGCCTGGCCAACATGGTGAAACCCCATCTCTACTAAAAATACAAAAATTAGCCAGACATGGTGGTGGGAACCTGTAATTCTAGCTACTTGGGAGGCTGAGGCAGGAGAATCACTTGAACCCGGGAAGCAGAGGTTTCAGTGAGCTGAGATTGCACCATTGCACTCCAGCCAGGGCAACAAGAGCAAAACTCTGTCTCAAAAAAAAAAAAAAAAAAAAAAAAAAAAAAAAAGTCTGTGTTACTGTAGACAGTATGTTTTTTCTAAAGTACTTACCAGTGCAAACCTGGGAGTCTTGACCACAGCTGTGGGTGGAGGCTGCTCTTCCTAGAAGAGCTTTGTCAGAACCTGCCAGCCTTCAAGCCCTGTGCCAGGCTCTTTGTGTTGTAGCACATGTAACCCTCACCCTATACCCATGGAGTAGGCATTTGTGGTAGTCATGCAGGGCTCCTTTGTGGTGAAGCAGGGCCATGTGATTTCCAACCATGGAGCTGTGAGGAGAGGCATGCATTGCCAATTCCATACTGGTGCATTTAATTGCAGGTGGAGGACCCACCCGAGCACTCCTTCCATCTGCCACCGAGATCCTAATGTGATCAGAGACAGTGGGCGTGCCATCAGCCTGCATGCTAAGTCGGGGAACAGGAAGCAGAGTGGCCAGCTGACCCACATTACGTATGCACTGAGAGCAAGAAGGAAACCTTTACTGCTACAGGTGGCTAAGATTCGGGGTTTATCTATTACAGCAGCATAGTCTAGTTTATTCTGACTTGTACACTGCAAGGGTCATTTTTATAGATTAGGAAATTGAGACCAAGAGAAGTTCAATAATTTGTCTAAGGCCACAAGTAAATAAAGTCACTGAGGCCCAGGACTACATCCTTCTCACTCAATCATGCTTGCCTAAGGACCTGGCAAGCTGTTTTGTATTCTTTTATGATGTGGTCAGTCAGGTGTGACCACAAGAAGAGACCCAGGACAGACTCATGAAAATAAAGTTTATGATACATACAGGTTCTAGAGACATCAGGCATGCCATGCCACTCCACATGGGAAAGACATCAGGGTGGTCAGGAGGCAGAAGACAGGCAAGGGGGACACCTAGGCCATGGCCTTTACTGGGTTTCCATGGGAAAGGCAAGGCAGGGTGAACAGCTTAGGACTAGCCAGTTTGAATCATTCCAGTGGGCTTTGACTCTAGACACGGTTTCTAGTTGTCTTGTACCTGGCCCTGGGATGATTAAGGAGAGGAATATGGTCTCCTGGAGCGTAGGGAGAGATAGAGATGCAGCTCTGTGCTGGTTACTTTGTATATCAAAGGCATGCTCCTGTCTTCAGCCTCCTGGCCACCCTGGTGTCTTCCCCATGTGGTCCTGTGTGGCCTGCTGTGCCTGCTGTCTCTAGGACCTAAAAGTATAACAGATTTTGTGTTCCTGAGCACTAAGTCTACCCTTGAGGCCTCACCTAATTGATCAACACATAAGACAGTACAAAACCCAAACCAAGAAGAGTGTCTGGCTCTTAAGACTGAATTAGAAACCATTTTGAGAAATGAGAAAAAGGTGAGAATTTTTTTTACTTTGAGTGGAAGATTCTCTGAACATTGCTTATAAACCTACTTAGTGCACACCAAAGAGGTCTCCACTTTCATCATGCCTCTCCACCCAGCATGCTCAGAGGCAAATAAGTCCAGGTACTCTCCTGCTGAATATCGCTTCCCTGCAATCCTATGGGATAAAGTTCAAATTTCTCAGCATGGCATGTGAAACGCTCCAGTATCTGACTACAACCCAGGTCACCAGTTCCAATCCCAGCTCTTGGACCATCTCCAAACTCTTTCTTGCAGTCATTTGGAGCTCCTGGTAGGTAGCTAGTCAGGCAGGAGCAGAGCAGGAGAGGGCTACTCCCACCAACAAGGAATGTCAGGCGACCATCAGCTGATGGTCAGGCAGTTGTCGCATTGTCTCTCTGAAATAATAATTGGTCACAGCCAGCACCAGAGAGAGGCAGCTTCCCAATAGATAAAAACATCTGAAATTGGTAACTGGCAGCTTTCAAGAATTGGGCAAGTGGGCTCAAGCACGAGCATTATGGGGCAAAATGGCAGAGTATGACCTTCCGGAGGCATGCCACCCGGAAAGGGAAGAAAGCCTCAGGTGAACATGTGTACAGCTCCACTAAACACACTGCCCATGCTCACCTCCCAGTGCTAGCAGGCCACCGTGCATGCGGGCAGCTCACCCTGAGGGAAAAGTAAGGGAAAAGGGGTGCAAAATGCTGGAAGTGTGTCAGCATATGAAATCCTAGGTTCAAGGTCAAATGGGGCAGTTGTCCTTCAAGTTGCCCACTTGGGCCTCTTCCAAGTGTACTTTCTTTCCTTCTGTTCCTGCTCTAAAGCTTTTAAATGAGCTTTCTCTCCTGCTCTAACACTTGCCTTAGTCTCTCTTTCTGCCTTATGCCCCTCAGATTCTTTCTTCTGAGGAGGCAAGACTTCAGATTGCTGCAGACCTATACAGATTGGCCACCGATAACCTAGATGACTTCTACCACTAACACACCCATGAGGGTTTACAAAAAATTGAGGCCAGGAGTAGAAAATTCCTCTGAAAAGAGTTGTTGGATTGCTATGGCATTTCCCCTTCCATACCTGTTTCCCCTCCTTGTGGAGGGGAGAGGAATGAAGTACCTCTCCTTTCCCTCCAGCCGCATGAGAAAGACTGCTCAAATCATATACAGGGTTTGACACATATCTTCTGCAAGGGTTTGGTATCTAGAATGGCCCTGAGCAATCTCATGGTGAGAGGTGATGACAGCAACAACATGCCTGACAGGAGAGCAAAGAGAAAGAGGACTGTGCTAGGAGTAAACAGCCAATCCCTATGTCAGGGCAAGGGTGTGGATGCGCTTTTTATGTAGCCAAGTAAGCTGCAGGCAGGGTATAGCCTGGAGCCACTGTAAAATAAGCAGGGGTGAAGGGGACCCCAGCAGAGAGAGAGCCAGAGCCTCAGCTCCCACAGAGCATGCATTAGGGGGAATCACAAAAAGGCACCCACGTGTAGCCATTGAATTACAAAAATGGTGGCCCTTCCTTTCCTGTGCAGCCCATTATTGGGGCACAAAACAATGCCTACAACTCAGCCTCCACTTACTCATTTGTCTGGTACCTTTATTCATGGCAAAAATTACATAAACAGATTGGTAGCCCTGGAGGGGCTGAGGGAGGGTCTTGTAAGTAGCTTGGCAGAGGCAACATCACTGGGCATGGGTTTATACTCAGAGATCTTCTGCACGGGAATTCCTGAGAAAACACAAGATTGTCTCGCAGAAGAAATAGACAGCTCAAAATAGCTGCTGAGCCCAGCGGGCCCATTGCAGGACTCCAGCTGTAGAGGTGTCAGACAGCCACTGAGTCTGGAGTGCCTAGGTGTGAACCTGGGTGAGAAAGGAGAAATTGATGGTGCCCATTTCCCAGGCTGAAGGGGAAGAGAGCCTAACAATTAGATAAGTCAGAGGGAATCTTAAACTGAAATGGGAATATTCTGGGTGTTCAAAGTTATAAACCAGCCCAAGATTTCATATGCATGGGCCCAGGGAAAAAAGCATCTGGGCATTGAGTTCAAATGGCATTGGAAAGAAACAAAGTTGTCTTCTGTTTGCACTCTGTTAGGTTCCACTAATGAGATGCAGTTCAGTGAAGACATCTGTATTCTTGCTGTAAAGCACAGGACTTGGTGCAGACCAAGGAGCAATTCATAAGGATTAAAAGGCATGAATCTAGGTTCTTCCTTAGAATTTGGCAGTCTTTGCACTTCACTTTCTGCCACATCATTATTTTACAGTTAGTAAGTAGAGCTGCAAGTGGAGGGCAAGACATTTATGTTCAAGGGTTTGTGGCAGGCCCTCCTGCCAGCTGAGCAGCTCTCTTCCATCGAAGCCTATGGATTATCTCTCCTTGTGGTGTGTGCATGCAGAGCCATGGGCTGGCTGAAGTTGCAAACGGATGAGCAGCCAGTAAATGGATCAATCTATTAATATTTATTGGGCATCTGCTGTGTGTCAGGCTCAGGGACCAGGCAGCCAGGGATTCACAAGATAAATGTATGTTCTTGTGCCCTTTAAATAGTTTTCCACCTCCACTGGGATTTTTATTGGCATTGAAATCTCCACAATTTATTTTTATAGAGTCTTTTATGTGAAGCGTCTCAAAGCAGGGCAGAGAGAAACACACAGAGAGGCCCTCCCAGCTTCTTCCAAGCTCATGGTCCTCATCAGCTCAGACTTAATAGGGCTGGGTGTGACGTATACCATTCCCAAATGAACCAGGCTGCAAAGCACAGGCCTGAAGCAGGGGGTGCTGTGAAGGGTAATGTCAATGAAGTGATTTTTTTTCTGCCAGTGTTGTTCTCAGTTATCTTCTCTTCCTGGGCTCCAAGCCTGAGTTAGAAAACTCTGAACTTGAGCATGGGCCTTGGGGTCTCTCCCAAGGTCCTGAGTTCCAGCTATCCATTGGGGTCCTCCTGACCGTATCTGGGGACCCATGGCTTGGATGAGGGTATGTTTGGCAGTAAGTACTTATACTTGTAAGGAGTGGATAGAGCCCTACCTCAGCAGAAAGCAGACATTAGCATGGCCCTCAAGGTCCATCTCAAAGGGCATCTGGATATCTGGATCAAGACCAAGGACTGCAAAGACAAAAATTCCAAAACCAGCATTGCCTCCCTGTGCTGGCCAATTCTGCTTCTCCAACTGAGCCTTCCCAGTGTGATGATTTGAATGTTTGTCCCCTCCTACACTCATGTATTAATATTAAAAGAAATTTGGTTGCTGCTGTGGTAGTGTTAGGAGGTACGACCTTCAGGAGGTGAAAGGACCATCAGGACTCTGTCCTTCTGGGTGAGATTAATGATATTAAAGAGGGCGAGTTTGCCTTCCTTTTTCCTATTTGCCCTCTGCCTTCTGCCACATGAGGACACAGTGTTTCTCTTCTCCGGAGGGTGCAGCAACAAGACCCCGATCAGATGCTGGCACCTGATCTTGGACTTCCCATTCTCCAGAACTGTGAGAAAAAAACATTTTGTTCTTTGCTAATTATCCAGGCTCAGGAATTCTGTTATAGCAGCAGACACCCAGGGATTAGCATTGAGCCTCGGACCATGCAGGAAATAAGGAAGCGGTGTCTGGGAGGTGAGGTGCAGCAGGCAGGGGACAACCAAAAGACTTCCCAGCCCTGTTGGAAAGTGGACCTGGAGGGATAGATTAAATGAGGCAGAACTGAGGCCTGGGCTGGAGGACCAGAGAGTGAAACTGGGCCTGCACTGGGGAGTGAGGAGGACCTTAAGCTGCATGGGAAGCCCTGTGTGACTGAATCCTAGGACCATGAGGAGAGGCAACATTAGCAACTAGGTGTTGGGCCTCTGCTTTTGGAATCACTGTGTGGTGCATGAACTCATCCAGACTGCGTGATGTGTGAAGGGCATCCAGCCTTACCCCTAAAGTACAGAGACTGCAGTGGGTCTGTTGCTCAGAGAGAACTCCCAGAAACTCTGGGAGAGTCACAGACCTAGAGAAGCATATGGCTCAAATCTCTTGAGCAAGAAAAGCAGTGTTCACTGCCAGGCACAGTGATGAATGCTTCTGTTCTTTGTCTCATTAAACACTTGCAACTGTGTCCCCTTTTTTAAAAAAAGGAAAACTGAGACACAAGTTGGGAAGTAATCTGCCAAAGGCCACCAACTATTCAGTAGCAAAGCAGGGACTTAAGGCTAGGTTTGCAAGACTCCTAGTGCTACTGGAAATTGGTAAGACTCAAGGGTTTAAAGAGGCCTCCAAAGAAGGGTAGTTGACTGTGATGGGCCCTAAACTTTATAGTTCTTTGAATTTTTCACAGGTGAAAGGACAGAAAGCCAAGAAGAGCCTTCTGGGTCAGTGGCTTCTGGGAATATTGTGTGGTCAAGCAGGAAATCTGGGGGAGATGGAATGAGACCTCAGGGTCCACTCTTACCAACTGTTCATTGAGCCTCTATGCAAGGATTTCCTGGTGATGTGAGTGGGGGTTATTCCCTCTGTATGTCTTGGAGCAGCCATGCTGCTCATGTTTGTGAAATGATGACCAGCGCAGAATCCTGATGTTAGACACTGTGAAGAAACATTAGACATGGGGTCCATCTTTAAAAGGGAATCCTACCCTGGTGATATAGTTTGTATATTTGTCCCATCTAAATCTAATGCTGGGGTGGGTGCGGTGGCTCACGCCTGTAATCCTAGCACTTTGGGAGGCCGAGCGGGCAGATCACCTGAGGTCAGGAGTTCAAGACCAGCCTGGCCAATACAGTGAAACCCCGTCTCTACTAAAAATACAAAAATTAGCCGGCTGTGGCAGCATGCACCTGTAGTCCCAGCTACTGGGGAGGTTGAGGCAGGAGAATTGCTTGAACCAGGGAGGTGGAGATTGCAGTGAGCTGAGATCACACCACTGCACTCCAGCCTGGGCAACAGAGCGAGACGCCATCTCAAAATAAATAAGTAAATCAATAAAATAAATCTAATGTTGAAATTTGATCCCCAATGTTGGAGGTGGGGCCTGAGGGAAGTGTCTGGGTCATGTGGGTAGATCCTTTATGAATGACTTGGTGCTAGTCTTGTGGAAGTGAGTGAGTTCTTACTCTTTGTTCCCATGAGAACTGGTCATGGAAAAGAGCCAGGCACCTCCCACCTCTCTCTCTTCCTCTGTCTTGCACACATTGGCTCTCCTTTGTCTTCTGCCATGAATGGAAGCTTCCTGAGGCCTTCATCAAAAGCAGATGGTGGTGCCATGTTTCTTGTACAGCCTGCAGAACTGTGAAACAAACAAACCTCTTTTCTTTATAATTACCCAGGCTCAGGTATTGCTTTGTAGCAACACAAACAAAGACATATGGCAATGGCATGTGTTGCTTGCAGGGTACCTTGGCTGATGCAGAAAGAAAAAGTCTCTGTAGAGACTCACTGTCAGTGACTACGGAGCAGGAAGCTGGCCTCAAAGCCTGGACAGAGGGTGGCTGTCGCTGCTCAACTGCAGTTCAGCTCAAGCATATGGCTCTTTGTGGGACCAGCATTGAAGGCTGGGGGATAAGTGAGGCAGGTCTTGTCACACCTTCAGGGTAATTGGATTCACCAAAGTGGCTCTGGTCAGGACCAGTGAATAGAGGTGTGTTCGTCAAGATAAAAAGATCCTGGCTTCCTGGCTTCAGGCAACCTCTACGATTGAATTCCCTCTACACTGACCACCCTTGCTGAAGTTGTTTTAATTGACCTCGTAGCCAACTGACCTCATATTCTGGCACAGGCTCTGACTCCTTTTTCAATAGCCTAGCTGCCCTGCTCTGATACTACAAAGGGACCCCCACCCTGAGGTCAGGAGTTCAAGACCAGCCTGGCCAACACAGTGAAACCCCGTCTCTACTAAAAATACAAAAATTAGCCGGCTGCGGTGGCATGCGCCTGTAGTCCCAGCTACTGGGGAGGTTGAGGCAGGAGAATTGCCTCTGGGGACTCAGTAGGGTTTTAGAGGGCAGGTGTGGGTCAGGTGAGCATTCCTGGAGAACACAGTCCTCAGTGGTTCAGGATATAAGCATGGCGCAGACAGCTGTTGGCATTATCAGCCTGGCCTGGGAGAGGGGGATGCGCACAGGGTAGTGCACACGGCCCGCAGGGAATTTACAGCGGCGTCTCCCATGGGTTCTCAGTGCCTTGGAAGACCGGTAGAGGCTCTGTCTGTCCCGGCCTGGCAGGCAGAGGGCCCCGGCGCAGGACGAGGCTCCAGTGCGCAGGCTCGCGGGCGCAGGTGGGATTGGACAGCGACGAAGGCCGGCGGGCTAGGCGTGGACCCAACTGGCGAGGCTGCTGGGGTTGCGGCGGGGCAGTTGGGGCGGCCCCGCAGGCCCAGGTGAGGAAAGGTGACTGGGGGCCAGGTGGGCAGGGAGCGTGCGGGAGGCTGCCGCGCCGAGCTGTGGGAGGGCGAGCGTGAAGATGCCGTTGATGTGCAGGGGACCCAAGGCGTGGGTTGTGGCCCTGGCCCGGGAGGCTGCCCGGGTGGGCCTGGGCTGTGAGGTAGTGTCGCTGCAGCCCGAGGGCAGGACCCGATCCTAGCCGTGTGATGCCAGCTGCACTGTGACGCGTGTTGGGGCGCCTATGCGTGACGGGACTGGGACAGGAACCCTGTGGCTCTGTGGCAGGGGAAGGCCACCAACTCCCTGAGGAGCAGCAGTGTGGTATGATTAGTAAGAAGCCGTCATCAGGCCCTAAGACAGCCAAGAACTTCCCAATGACTCAAGGGCCGGTGGAGGTCAAGAGACCTAGAAAGAAAGAACATGAATTCATCAATCCATTCAGCAGCTATTTTGAACGCCTCCTGTGTGCCAGACGCTGTTCCAGAAGCTATGAATATCACTGAATGTGATAGACAAGGCCCTCATATGCTAGCGTTGACTCAAGGAAAACTGTAGGATGGGGTAGGTTTCATTTTTGGAAGTTGTAGAATCAGTACTTACGTTTTGAATGTGTTAAGTTTGAGATGCCCAGTAGGTTTTTCCCAATAAAACCCACTAGACATAAGCATAAGCTGGGAAGAATTTTACAGAGGGCTCGGACCACCTACCACCTACAGGTGCCATGAACATTTAGCATATTTGATTTTTCACATTACCTATTCACCTTCTCTCCATTTATCAGTCACCTGGTAGTTTTTTTTTTTTTTTTTTTTTTTTTAGTGTGGTGAAATATACACACATAAATCATCTAGTAGATATTTGGGTTGAGATATCAAATATACTTTTTAGAAATTTAAATCTGAAGTCCTGGAGGATGTCAGGCTAGAGTTAATCTTTGAAATCGACATCATGTACTGTACATAGTATTTAAAATATATGGGACTGGTGAAGACATCTAGTTTAATAGTGTACACAAAGAAGAGGGGAAGCCAAAAAAGGGAAGGAGGTAGTGGTCAACCATGTTGAATGTTACTGTGTAAGATGAATTTGGTAATTAGGAGATTTTAATCATTTTGACAAGAACAACTTTAATGGAGAAGAGAGGCATTAAGGTTGGGTGGAGTTTTTTCAAGAGAGAAGAAAGCAGAATGTTTATATGGCAATGTGATTAAACTCATAGAAAGGAAAAACTGCTGCAGATGAAAGAGGGGAACATTGTAGAGGGTAGCTGTTGAATACCTGAGAGAGGAGGAGACCCTACGCAGGTGAGTAGTTGGTTTTGAAATGAGCAGCGACACTTACTCTGTTGTAACTAGAGGGGAAGCTGAGACAACAGGTGCAGATACGGTGGATGGTGGGAAGAGAGTCTATTGGTACAGTCGTCCATCAGCTGAGAGGGAGGGCAGCAGGGGAGAGGAAAGGTGTGGGAACTTGGAGGAGAGACATGTGACAGAGTCCTAGAGAGGGTGAAAGTGAACTTACTAGAGAAATAAAGTTGGATTCCCAGGCAGTGCTGAGGGCCCATTTGAGATGTGGAGTCATGCATTTAAAGTGATACAAACCAGTGTAGTTGTATCGTGTTCAACTTCGGAAGGGTGTTGTGAGGATTAAATAAGGTAATGCATGAAAAACATTTAATAGAGTATCAGGCATTTGATGAATGTTAACGCTTTTTATTTGAGCCCTCATTTTGTTTTTCTTTTCTGTTTATACATATGTGACTGAGGAGGGCTGGCAATTACCACCCGACAGACTGTTCTGGGGCATGTTCTCCAATCACAGAGAACTGCAGTTTGCAGCTACTCAGAAGTCTGATTCCTGTTGCGGTTACATGTACACAGTGTGATAATTGAGGGTGTTTGCTTTTTAGAGGCATTGTCCTGGACTGTTTGGGCTGAGGTTTGTCACAGTGACAGTCCTTAAGTTTTTGTGAAATCTTTTATGACTGCATTTCATATTAGATCTGATGCACTAGTAATCTATAGAATCTACAAATCTAAGATCAGCAGGAAAATTTTCAGTTTGATAGGTTTTCATTTCTCCCTGACCACTTGAGCTGTATTAAAATACAAATAACAGGCTGGGCGCGGTGGCTCAAGCCTGTAATCCCAGCACTTTGGGAGGCCGAGACGGGCGGATCACGAGGTCAGGAGATCGAGACCATCCTGGCTAACACAGTGAAACCCCGTCTCTACTAAAAAATACAAAAAAAAAAAAAAAACTTAGCCGGGCGAGGTGGCAGGCGCCTGTAGTCCCAGCTACTCGGGAGGCTGAGGCAGGAGAATGGCGTGAACCCGGGAGGCGGAGCTTGCAGTGAGCTGAGATCCGGCCACTGCACTCCAGCCTGGGTGACAGAGCGAGACTCCGTCTCAAAAAAAAAAAAAAAAAAAAAAAATACAAATAACAATAATGTCTGACAGTAAGCTCTTGAAAGTGCCAAGCACTTTTCTAAGCACATCACATGCATAATCTTGTTTAATCGTCACCTCAACTCTACAAGGCAGGTACAATTATTTTACTGATTTTTCAGATGCAAAAATAGGCTCCAAGGGGTTAAGTAATTTGCCCAAGGTACACATACCCTGACCTCCAGTTTCTACTGCACACAGTAATTTTTTTTTTTTTAAACTGCTTCACCATCACTCATCTGCATTGCAGTGGAGTACTTAACATGCTGGACTCCAAAGCCAGAATGCCTGGTTTCAGAAAACTGCCACTTAGAAGCTATGGGACTTTGGGTAAATTATCTAACTTCTGTGTGCCTTTGTTTCTTTTTTGACAAAATGGAAATAATAATAGTACCTGCCTGATAGGGCTACTATCATTGTAATTGAGAATCACATGAGTTAATATATTCAATATGCGTAATATAGTGCCTGCTTGTTTAAATGCTACTATTATCACCTGCTTGCTAGTACCACCATGGAGCAGTATATACCGATTGGTTTGATCAAAATAATACTCCAAGGGTCCTGTTATTGTGTCTAAGCAGAGTTTTAAAATTGCAGCCCACTATATTATTCCCACCTCAGGGATCACTCCTGTTTCCTCTGAGTTTATCTCTCTGAGGGAAACAAATAGATAAGTTTGCTTCCAGGAGCAGAAAACAACTCAAATTTCATTCATACTCATTTGACCAATAGAGTTCATTTCATTCATCCTGGCATTACCTACCACTTAGCAAAGGGGAATAAGGCTTGGGGAGTAATGTGATTCCATGTTGTTTTTCCCAGATCAGCAGCCCATTTAGAGGAATTTGGTTAGAAAGGCCAATGGACTGCATAGCCAGTATTGGACACAGCATATGGTAGGTGATGTGGGTCAGTGGGCTGGACATAAAAGTATTCTGAAAAGATCTGTAAAGTCTTTGGAGTTGCTATGATGTGTTGTGTCAGTTACTGATTAAAAGTGACTGGCAGGCTTGGCATTTGAGACCAGTGAAAGTTCTAAGTGATCTTTGCTGATGTGCAACACGTAGAGTAAATGTATGATAAAAAGTAGTAATTCTCAGTGAGTTTGCATCAGAATCACCAGTGGGGAGCTTTATGAAGATTTGCAGAATGACAGGCTCCACTTCCACAGATTCTGAATCAGTAAGTCTCAGCAGGGTTCTGGAATCAATCAACTTTTTTAAGAGCTCCCCCAGTGACTGTGATGTGCAGTTAGCATGGGATATCATTAGTGCAAATCAGTGCTTTTAAGCCCTAACTGTGTTTTACAATTACCTTTCAATCGGCTTTTTAAAAACATACTGATGTTCTGGAGCCACCCCAGGGATTCTAAATTAATTTAGCCTGGGTGAGGTCTGGACATTTGTGTGTTTCTTTAAAAAAATGTCTCAGGTGATTCTAATGTACAGCTAGGTTTGAGAATCACTGGCATAGTCAGCTAGATTTCCTGCCATAGTTTATTTACTCTTAAAAATTTAAACATAGCTTCAGGCAGCATCTTACCACCAGGAAAGTGGAAAAATGAGCATTTCTGAATTTCCCCAATGTAAATGTTCAATATGATAATCAGGTAACAATGAAAAATGTGAATTGCTGATAGAATTAGCATTTCTTACACTAAGCTGTGAAGATTTGATCAAGTTTCCCCTGGGGATGAGAATTTACATTTCCCAAGAGCTTTATATAGAATCTCAATATTTCAGCAACTCTGGGAGGTGCATATAATTCCCATTTTGTAGATGAGAATTGTGAGGCTAAGGGGGGTTAAGTAGCTTGCACACTCAGTTGTGTACATTTCCAAGGTCTAGGTTCCATTTTCTCAGTAATTCTCAACTTTGAGTGCACACTGGGATCACCTGGGGAACTTTAAAATTACAAGTGCTTGGCTGGGCGTGGTGGCTCACGCCTGTAATCCCAGCACTTTGGGAGGCCAAGGCGGGTGGATCATGAGGTCAGGAGATCGAGACCATCCTGGCTAACATGGTGAAACCCCATCTCTACTAAAAATACAAAAATTAGCTGGGCATGGTGGCGTGCACATGTAGTTCCAGCTACTTGGGAGGCTGAGGCAGAAGAATCGCTGGAAGCTGGGAGGTGGAGGTTGTAGTGAGCCAAGATCACGCCACTGCACCCCAGCCTGGCAACAGAGCGAGACTCCGTCTAAAAAGAAAAAAGAAAAAAAAAAATTACCAGTGCTGGTGTTCCATTCTCAGAGACGCTGATTTTGTTGGTCGTGTGGCCTGGAATTGGGATTTTGCAAAGCTCTCCAGCTAATTCTAATATGCAGCTGAAATTGGGAATCATGCATTACACCATGCAGCTTCCTGATGGTCTAAATTAATTTTCTCATACGCCCGTAGATTGCCCTTCTGTAGACTGCTGTGACTGGCTTCCTTGCCTTCGTATATTCACTTATAGATATCTTAGTGTCTTTTCTTTCCACTCCTTCCTCAACTTTTAACAAATAGGTAAAGATTGCCAGACACTGTTCTTGGTACCAGAATGACACAGTGATGACAGGGCAGACCAAGTTGCCAGCCTCATAGTACTAATACTGGGGGAGGTAGACAATAAACATGTGAGAAGATGCATATGGACTTACATAGGTAAGCAAACTTTAAGGTAATGAAAAGTGCTTTGGGGAAAAGTACAGCAGGATGATAAATAGTGATCCCAGCAGCAATGCATGAGATTCCATTTGCTCCACATCTTCACCAGAACCACTTTGTATTGGATTGTGTTTGTGTGCTTGATTTCAGCATTTCTAGTAGGTATGTAGTAGTATTTCGTTATGGTTTTCCTTTGCATTTTTATGTTGGCCAGTTCATGAAAATACATCTTTTCATGTATTTATTTGCCATCTATGTTTCTTCTTTGGTGAAGTATCTGTTCACATCTTTCGACTATTTAAAATTGGGTCGTCCTCTTTTTGAGTTATAAGGGTCTATATATTTAGGATATAAGTCCTTCCTCAGATGTGTGTTTTGCAAATATCTTCTCCCAGACTGGGGCTTGACTTTGCATTTCTTAATGTTGTCTTCTGAAGAGCAGAAGCTTTTAATTATTTTGAAGTCGAGTTATCAATTATTTCTTTTGTGGTTTGTGCTTAGTGTCTTAAGAAATCTTTGTTTAATCCAGTGTCACAAAAGTTTTCCCTTAAGTTTTCATCTAGAAGTTTTATAGGTTTAGAGTTTGCATTTAGGTCTGTCATCTATTTTGAGTTGATTTTTGTACATAATGTGAGTATGGGGTGAAGTTTATAATTCTGTGTGTGGATGTCTCATTTTCCCAACACACTTGTTGAAAGCACTATCCTATCCCCATTATATTATCTTGACACCTTTCCCCTTCTAAATCAATTGTTACTATGTGTGAACTATTTTTAATCTCTCTGTTCTTTCCTGCTGAGGTATATGTCTGTTCTTATACCAGCACCACATTGGATATTCCATTCATAATTTCTATTCATTATAGGGAGGTCCTAGTTAGTGAAATAAAGGAAGGAAAAGATATAAGCGTAACCAGATTAAAAAGGAAGAAATAAAATTGTCTTTATTTGCAGACAATATGATTGTTTATGAGGAACCTGAGGAATCTACAAAAAAGCTACTAGAAATAACATGACTTTGGCAAAGACACAGGATGTGAGGCCAATATACAAAAATCAATAGTATTTATCACTGGCAGTGAACAATTGGAAATTAAAACTTAAAAACACAATTGACAATAGTATCAAAAACATGAAAAACTGAGGGAAAAATCTAATGAAGTTCTGTAATATTTGAATACTAAAAACTATAAAACATTGAAGAGAGAAAGAAAACCAAATAAATGGAGAAATAAATCTATTCTATTTGATAATATTTTGTTAAGGGTTTTTTTTTGCATATATATTCATGAGAGATACTGGTCTATAAAGATATTGGTCTGTAATATTCTTGATTTTGGTATCAAGGTTAATGGTGGTCTCATAAATTAGTTGGGAGTGTTCCCTTTTCTATTTTCTGGAACATTTTGTATAGGAGTGTTATTCTTCCTTAAAGGTTTGGTAGAGTTCAACAGGGAGGTGTCTGGGCCTAGAGTTTCCTTGTGTTAGTTTTATACCATCGACTCAAGTTTTAAAATTATATATGGCTATTCAGATTTTATGTGCTACTCAGTTCTTTTTGAGTGAACTTTAGTACTTTGTGTCTTTCAAGGAATTAGTTCCTTTCATCTATGTTATCAACTTTGGCATATAGTTGTTTGTAATACTTTCTTATTATCCTTTTAATGGCATTAACATCAGGATCTGTAATGAAGTCCTCTTTTTCATTTCATTTCAGATTTCGGTTATTTGTGTATTCCATCTTCTCTGCCTCCCCTTTTCTCTCCCTCTATCTCTTCCTCTTCCTCTTTCCTTCCCACCCCTTCCTTTCTTTCAATAGTCAGTCTAGAGCTGCACTGTTCGATAGTTATCCCTAGTCACATGTGTCTATTTAGATGTAAATTAATTTCAATAAAATTACATTGAAAATTGAGTTCCTCAGTCACACTGGCCACATTTTAAGTGACCAGGAGTCACAAGTGGCTTCCATATTGGAGGGTGCTGCTATATAGAATGTTTTCGTCATTCTACAAAGTTCTACTGGACGTTGAGGGTCTAGAGGTTAGTAATTTTTCTTTAAATCTTTTCACAGATCTGTTTTGGATTTCATTGATTTTTCTCTGTTGTTTTTTTATTTTCCACTTCATTGATTTTTTGCTCTTTATTATTTCCCTCTTTTTGCTTGCCTTGGATTTAATTTCTTTTTAAATTTCTTACAGTAGGACCTTAGATTACTCATTTGAGGCCTCTATTGTTTCCTAATATAAATATTTAACGCTATAAATTTCTCTATCAGCACTGTTTTAGCTGCATCCATGAATTTTGATGTTGTATTTTTACCTTCATTCAATTCAGAATAATATATAGTTTCCTTTGTCACTTCTTTGAATTTAGAGTTATTTAGAAATATATTCTTTAATTTCCAAATATTTGAGAATTTTAAAGATGTATTTCTTTGATTTATATTTTAATTCCTTTTTAAAAAACATATTTTGTGTTTCAGTTTAATGTTTTATGGTTTGTTTTTAGGCCCAGAATATGGACTATCCTTGTGAATGTTCCATGTCTACTTTAATACTTATTTTGTTGTTGGCTGGGATGCCCTATAAAAGTTAGGCCAAATTACTTAATGGTGTTGTTCAGGTTTTCTGTCCTTATTGTCTGTCTACTTGTCTCCAACATTGTTGTAGATTTTTCTGTTTTTTCATTTCAGTTTTCATTTTATCACTTTGGAAGCTATGTTGTTGGATACACACACATTTCGAATTCTTACGTATTATGTAATGCCCCTTTTTATTTCTGGAAATGTTTATCTTTTTTTAAAGTCTATGTTGTCGATGTTAATATGGCCATTCTTTCTTTTGATCGGTGTTTACATGGATTATCTTTTTTCCATTTTTAAAATTTATCATGTCTTTATAGATAAGGTGGTTTCTTGTAGACAGTATATAATTGGATGTCACTTTTCAAATCCTGTCAGACAATCCCTGACTTTTGATTTGGATGGCCAGACTGTTTACATTTAATATAATTATTGATATGATTAGATTGTAATCTGTTATCTTGCCAGGTTTGCGCTTGCCTTACCTGTGCTCTAATCTATTCCCTTCTTTTCCCATACTCTTTTGGTTTAAATGAGGCTTGCTTTACTTACTCAATTTTTTACTCCATTTTATCTCCACGCTACCCTTTTCAGAGAAAAGCTTCTGCTTTTTCTCCTCCATGCTTCTTCTCCTTCTTTTTATTCTTTTTCTTAGTGGTTACTCTAGGCTATATAAGTTTGTCACAGTTTACCTTCAAATAATATATCATTTCACATATAGTATAATATATATACCTTACAGCAGTATGCTTCCATTATTTCCCACCCATACTTTGTGTTATGATTGCCATACATTTTACATCTGCATATCTTATAAACTTCACCATGTAATTGTCATTATATTTGCTTTAGACAATTATCTTTTTAAATTCTTGTTCTCTTCACTCTTAAAAATCTTATTTTATAGACTACTTTTAGAATAGTTTTAGATTTATAAAAAATGGAGCAGATAGTACCATAAGTTACCCTATACCCCCTCAGCCCCATGGTTTTCCCCATTGTTAATATGTTGCTTTTGTTTGGTACATTTGTTATAGTTAATAAATCAATATCCATAGATTAGTATTAACTGAAGTCTCTAGTTTACATTAAGGTTCACTAGTTATATTGTACATTTCTATGGGTTTTGACAAATGTATAATGTCATGTATCCACAATTATAGTATCATACAAAATAGTTTCATTGTCCTAAAAGTCTTCTGTGCTTCATCTATTCATTATTCCAGCTCAATCCCTGAACCCCTGCTAACCACTGATCTTTTTGCTGTCTCAAAAGCTTTGCTTTTCCTACAGTGTCATATAGTTGGAATTAAATAGTATGCAGCCTTTCAAATTGGCTTCTTTTGTTTAGAAGCATTGATTTAAACTTTCTCCATATCTTATTATAGCTTGATAGCTTATTGTTTATCATTATATAGATAGATGCTCCTTGAAAGGGCCATATATGCAAAATAACCCCCAAATACAGAAGGAGCCAAGAAATCAAAGAATGAGGCAGGCATATCTAGTTTATTGGCAGAGGGTGATTTTTAGGGGGAACTTATGGAGACAAATGTGTTCTTGGGCAGAAATGTGTTCTTTTAAGACAGGCAGATGTTCACACCATTACTCCCCAGACTCAGGGTTTATATACCATAGGGAAAGAGTGTATATATGCTCCATAGACAATTAAAGACAACCCTCCAGAACAGGTAAGATTTCTCTATGTCATAGCCTATCATTTGTGTGATAACATCAAGGTCGACGTGTTCTTACACTATGGATAGGAAATAAGGTAGGAATCAGGAGGCGTTTCCAGGACTGGGGTTCATCAGAAGTTGGAGTAGTGGATTAGCATCCAAAATGGAGTAACTTCTGTCTCCACAATGGATATATCACAGTTTGTTCAAATTATGAAGTACATCTTGGTTGCTTCCAGTTTTGTGTGATTATGAGTTAAGCAGCTATACACATTTGAATGCAAGTTTTGTGTGAATGTAAGTTTTTGGATTAATTAGGTGAATACCTAGGAGTACAGTTGCTGGATAGTATAGCAACAGTATGTGTAGCTTTGAAGGAATTTGCTTAAAGTGTCTTTGAAGTGGCTGTACCATTTTGCATTCCCACTGACAATGAATGATTGTTCCTGTTGCTCCATATACTCACCAGCATTTGCCATTGTCAGTTTTTTGGTTTTTAGCCATTCTAATAGGTATATAGTATTGTCTCATTGTTGTTTTAGTTTGCAATTCCAATAAGGACATATGATGCTAAACATCTTTTTATATGCTTATTTGCCACCATTATAACTTCTTTTAGGAGGTGTCAGTTTAGATATTTTGCCAACTTTATTTCGTTTCTTTTACTTTTTTTTTTTATTTTACTTTAAGTTCTAGGGTATGTGTGCACAATGTGCAGGTTTGTTACATAGGTATACATGTGCCATGTTGGTTTGCTGCACCCATTAACTTGTCATTTACATAAGGTATATCTCCTAATGCTATCCCTCTCCTAGCCCCCCACACCATTACAGGCCCTAGTGTGTGATGTTCGCCACCCTATGTCCAAGTGTTCTCATTGTTCAGTTCCCACCTATGAGTGAGAACATGTGGTGTTTGGTTTTCTGTCATTGTGATAGTTTGCTCAGAATGATGGTTTCCAGCTACAGTCATGTCCCTGCAAAGGACATGAACTCATCCATTTTTATGGCTGCATAGTATTCCGCAGTGTATATGTGCCACATTTCCTTAATACAGTCTCTCATTGTGGACATTTGGGTTGGTTCCAAGTCTTTGCTATTGTGAATAGTACTGCATTAAACATACGTGTGCATGTGTCTTTATAGCAGCATGATTTATAATCCTTTGAGTATATACCCAGTAATGGGATTGCTGGGTCAAATGGTATTTCTGGTTCTAGATTCTTGAGGAATCACCACATTCTCTCCAGCACCTGTTGTTTCCTGACTTTTTAATGATCGCTATTCTAACTGGTATGAGATGGTATCTCATTGTGGTTTTGATTTGCATTTCTCTGATGACCAGTGATGAGGAGCATTTTTTCATGTGTCTGTTGGTGGCATAAATGTCTTCTTTTGAGAAGTGTCTGCTCATAGCCTTCACCCACTTTTTGATGGGGTTGTTTGTTTTTTTTTGAAAACTTGTTTAAGTTCTTTGTAGATTCTGGATATTAGCCCTTTGTCAGATGAGTAGGTTGCAAAAATTTTCTCCCATTCTGTAGGTTGCCTGTTCACTCTGATGGTAGTTTCTTTTGCTGTGCAGAAGCTCTTTAGTTTAATTAGATCCCATTTGTCAATTTTGGCTTTCGTTGCCATTACTTTTGGTGTTTTAGACATGAAGTCCTTGCCCATGCCTATGTCCTGAACGGTATTGCCTAGGTTTTCTTCTAGGGTTTTTATGGTTTTAGGTCTAACATTTAAGTCCTTAATCCATCTTGAATTAATTTTTGTATAAGGTATAAGGAAGGAATCCAGTTTCAGCTTTCTACACATGGCTAGCCAGTTTTCCCAGCACCATTTATTAGATAGGGAATCCTTTCCCAATTTCTTGTTTTCGTCAGGTTTGTCAAAGATCAGATGGTTGTAGATGTGTGGTGTTATTTCTGAGGCCTCTGTTCTGTTCCATTGGTCTATATTTCTTTTTTGGTTCCATATGAACTTTAAAGCAGTTTTTTTCCAATTCTGTGAAGAAAGTCATTGGTAGCTTATGGGGATGGCATTGAATCTCTAAATTACCTTGGGCAGTATGGCCATTTTCATGATATTGATTCTTCCTATCCCTGAGCATGGAACGTTCTTCCATTTGTTTGTGTCTACTTTTATTTTGTTGAGCAGTGGTTTGTAGTTCTCCTTGAAGAAGTCCGTCACATCCCTTGTAAGTTGGATTCCTCTTTGTAGGAATTGTGAATGGGAGTTCTGGTTTGTAGGAATTGCGAATGGGAGATCTGGCTGTTTGTCGGTTATTGGTATATAGGAATACTTGTGATTTTTGCACATTGATTTTGTATCCTGAGACTTTGCTAAAGGTGTTTATATCAGCTTAAGGAGATTTGGGGCTGAAACGATGGCATTTTCTAAATATACAATCATGTCATCTGCAGACAGGGACAATCTGACTTATACTTTTCCTAACTGAATACTCTTTATTTCTCTCTCTTGCCTGATTGCCCTGACCAGAACTTCCAACACTATGTTGAATAGGAGTGGTGAGAGAGGACATCCCTGTCTTGTGCCAGTTTTCCAAGAGAATGCTTCCAGTTTTTACCTATTCAGTATGATATTGGCTGTAGGTTTGTCATAAATAGCTCTTACTATTTTGAGATGTGTTCCATCAGTACTTAGTTTATTGAGAGTTTTTAGCATGAAGGGCTGTTGAATTTTGTTGAAGGCCTTTTCGGCATCTGTTGAGATAATCATGTGGTTTTTGTCTTTGGTTCTGTTTATATGCTGGATTACGTTTCTTGATTTGCATATGTTGAACTAGGCTTGCATCCTAGGAATGAAGCTGACTTGATCATGGTGGATAAGGTTTTTGATGTGCTGCTGGATTCAGTTTGCCAATACTAAGAATTTTCGCATGGATGTTCATCAGGGATATTGGTCTAAAATTCTCTTTTTTGTTGTATCTCTGCCAGGCTTTGGTATCAGGATGATACCGGCCTCATAAAATGAGTTAGGGAGGATTCCCTCTTTTTTTATTGATTGGAATAGTTTCAGAAGGAATGGTACCAGCTCCTCTTTTTACCTCTGGTAAAATTTGGCTGTGAATCCGTCTGATCCTGGACTTTTTTTAGTTGGCAGGCTATTAATTACTGCCTCAGTTTCAGAGCCTATTATTGGTCTATTCAAAGATTCAACTTCTTCCTGGTTTAGTCTTGGGAGGGTGTATGTGTCCAGGAATTTATCCATTTCTTCTAGATTTTGTCGTTTATTTGCATTGAGGTGTTTATAGTATTCTCTGAGGGTAGTTTGTATTTCTGTGGGATCAGTGGTGATATCCCCTTTATCATTTTTTATTGCATCTATTTGGTTCTTATCTCTTTTCTTCTTTATTAGTCTTGCTAGTGGTCCATCAGTTTTGTTGATCTTTTCAAAAAACCAGCTCCTGGATTCACTGATTTTTTGAAGGGCTTTTTGTGTGTGTCTCTCTCTCCTTCAATTCTGCTCTGATCTTAGTTATTTCTTGCCTTCTACTAGCTTTTGAATGTGTTTGCTCTTGCTTCTCTAGTTATTTTAATTGTGATGCTAGGTTGTTGATTTTAGATCTTTCCTGCTTTCCCTTAAATGGACATTTACTACTATAAATTTCCCTCTACACACTGCTTTAAGTGTGTCCCAGAGATTCTGGTACGTTGTGTCTTTGTTCTCATTGGTTTCAAAGAGCATCTTTATTTGTGCCTTCATTTTGTTATTTACCCAGTAGTCATTCAGGAGCAGGTTGTTCAGTTTCCAGGTAACTGTGCAGTTTTGAGTTCTAATTTGATTGCACTGTGGTCTGAGAGACAATTTGTTGTGATTTCTGTTCTTTTCCATTTGTTGAGGAGTGCTTTACTTCCAACTATGTGGTCAATTTTGGAATAAGTGGGATGTGGTGCTGAGAAGAATGCATACTCTGTTGATTTACGGTGGAAGTTCTGTAGATGTCTATTAGGTCCACTTGGTGCAGAGCTGAGTTCAAGTCCTGGATATCCTTGTTAACTTTCTGTCTCATTGATCTGTCTAATGTTGACAGTGGGGTGTTAAAGTCTCCCATTATTATTTTGTGGGAGTCTATGTCTCTTTGTAGGTCTCTAAGGACTTGCTTTATGAATCTGGGTGCTCCTGTATTGGGTGCATATATATTTAGGATACTTAGCTCTTCTTGTTGAATTGATCCCTTTACTATTATGTAATGGCCTTCTTTGTCTCTTTTGATCTTTGTTGGTTTAAAGTCTGTTTTATCAGAGACTAGAATTGCAATCCCTGCTTTTTTTTTTTTTTCTTTCCATTTGCTTGGTAGATTTTCTTCCATCCCTTTATTTTGAGCCTATGTTTGTCTCTGCATGTGAGATGGATCTCCTGAATACAGCACACTGATGGGTCTTGACTCTTTACCCAATTTGTGAGTCTGCATCTTTTGATTGAGGCATTTAGCCCATTTACATTTAAGGCTAATATTGTCATGTGTGAATTTGATCCTGTCATTATGATGTTTGCTGGTTATTTTTCCCATTAATTGATGCAGTTTCTTCATAGCATTGATGGTCTTTACAATTTGACATGTTTTTGCAGTGGCTGGTAGTAGTTGTTCCTTTCCACGTTTAGTGCTTCCTTCAGGAACTCTTGTAAAGCAGGCCTGGTGGTGACAAAATCTCTCAGCATTTGCTTGTCTGTAAAGGATTTTATTTCTCTTTCACTTATGAAGCTTAGTTTGGCTGGATATGAAATTCTGGGTTGAAAATTCTTTTCTTTGAAAATGTTGAATATTGGCCCCCACACTCTTCTGGCTTGTAGGGTTTCTGCCGAGAGAGCCACTGTTAGTCTGATGGACTTCCCTTTGTGGGTAACCTGACCTTTCTCTCTGGCTGCCCTTAACATTTTTTCCTTCATTTCAACCTTGGTGAATCTGACAATTATGTGTCTTGGGGTATGTATCTTTGTGGTGTTCTCTGTATTTCCTGAATTTGAATGTTGGCCTGCCTTGCTAGGTTGTGGAAGTTCTCCTGGATAATATCCTGAAGAGTGTTTTCCAACTTGGTTCCCTTCTCCTCGTCACTTTCAGGTACACTTATCAAACGTAGATTTGGTCTTTTCACATAGTCCCATATTTCTTGGAGGCTTTGTTCGTTTCTTTTTATTCTTTTTTCTCTAAACTTCTCTTCTCACTTTATTTCACTAATTTGATCTTCAATCACTGATACCCTTTCTTCCACTTGATCAAATTGACTATTGAAACTTGTACATGCATCACGAAGTTCTCATGCCAAAGTTTTCAGCTCCATCCATTCATTTAAGGTGTTTTCTACACTGTTCTAGTTAGGAATTCATTTAATCTTTTTCTCAAGGTTTTTAGTGTCCTTGCAATGGGTTCAAACATGCTCCTTTAGCTTGGGGAAGTTTGTTATTACAGACCTTCTGAAGCATACTTCTGTCACCTCCTCAAAATCATTCTCTGTACAGTTTTGTTCTGTTGCTGGCGAGGAGCTGCGATCCTTTGGAGGAGAAGAGGCACTCTGGTTTTTAGAATTTTCAGCTTTTCTGCTGTGGTTTCTCCCCATCTTTGTGGTTTTATCTACCTTTGGTCTTGGATGTTGATGACCTACAGATGGGGTTTTGGTGTGGATGCTCTTTTTGATGATATTGATGCTATTCCTTTCTGTTTGTTAGTTTTCCTTCTAACAGTCAGGTCCCTCAGCTGCAGTTTTGTTGGAGTTTTCTGGAGGTCCACTCCACACCCCGTTTGCCTGGGTATCACCAGCGGAGGCTGCAGGACAGCAAATATTGCAGAACAGTAAATAGTGCTGCCTGATCCTTCCTCTGGAAGCTTCATCCCAGAGGGGCACCACCTGTATGAGGTGTCAGTTGGCCCCTACTGGGAGGTGTTTCCCAGTTAGGCTACATGGGGGTCAGGGACCCACTTGAGGAGGCAGTCTGTCCATTCTCAGAGCTCAAACAGTGTCCTGGGAGAACCACTGCTCTCTTCAGAGCTGTCAGGGACGTTTAAGTCTGCAGAAGTTTCTACTGCCTTTTGTTCAGCTATGCCCTGCCCCCAGAGGTGGAGTCTATAGAGGCAGCTGGCCTTGCTGAGCAGCAGTGGGCTCTGCCCAGTTTGAGCTTCCTGCTGCTTTGTTTGCCTACTCAAGCCTCAGCAATGGCGGACGTCCCTCCCCCTGCCAGACTGCTGCCTCGCAGGTTGATCTCAGACTGCTGTGCTAGCAGTGAGCAAGGCTCCGTGGGTGTGGGACCCACCGAGCCAGGTGTGGGATGTAGTCTCCTGGTCTACTGTTTGCTAAGATTGTTGGAAAAACAACAGTATTAGAGTGGGAGTGTACCATTTTTGCAGGTACAGTCTGTCATGGCTTCCCTTGGCTAGGAAAGGGAAATCCCCTGACCCCTTGCACTTCCTGGGTGAGGCGACACCTCACCCTGCTTTGGCTTGCCCTCTGTGGGCTGCACCCACTGCCCAACCAGTCCCAATGAGATGAACCAGGTACCTCAGTTGGAAATGCAGAAATCACCCGTCTTCTGCGTCGATCACGCTGGGAGCTGCGGACTGGAGCTATTCCTATTCAGCCATCTTAGAAGGCATTTCTTGTTTCCTTTTAAAAAAAAAGATTTCAATAGTTTTGGGGGAACAGGTGGTTTTTTATTATATAGATAAGTTCTTTAGTTATAATTTCCGAAATTTTGGTGCACCCATCACCTGAGCAGTGTGTACTGGACCCAATGTGTATTCTTTCTATCACTTACCCCACTTCCCAACTTCCTCCTAAATCCCCAAAGTCCATTATATCATTCTTTTGTCTTTGCATCCTCATAGCTTGAGCTCCCATGTATAAGTGAGAATATATGATATTTGGTTTTCCATTCCTGAATTATTTCAACTTAGAATAATGTTCTCCAACTCCACCAGGTTGCTGTACATGCCATTATTTTGTTCCATTTTATGGCTGAGTGGTATTCCATGGTGTATGTATGTGTATATGTGTGTGTGTGTGTGTGTGTGTGTGTGTGTGTGTGTATATATATATATATATATCACATTTTCTTTTGATTGGTATTTAGTCTTGTTCTTTATTTTTACAATTACAAATTGTGTTGCTGTAAACATGCCTGTGCAAGTGTCTTTTTCATATAATGACTTCTTTTCCTCTGGGTAGATACCCAGTACTGGGATGGCTGGATAAAATGGTAATTCTACTTTTAGTTCTTTAGGGTATCTCCATACTGTTTTCCATAGTGGTTGTACTGGTTTACATTCCTACCAGCAGTGTAAAAGAGTTCCCTTTTCACCACATCCATGCCAACATCTATTAATTTTTATTTTTAAATTATTGCCATTCTTTCAGGGGTAAGGTGGTATGTCATTGTAGTTTTGATTTGCATTTCCCTGATAGTTAGTTATATTGAGCATTTTTTCATATGTTTATTGGCTGTTTGTACAACTTCTTTTGAGAATTGTCTATCCATGGCCTTTGCCCACTTTTTAATTTTTTTTTTTCCTTTCTGATTTGAGTTCATTTTAGATTCTGGAAATTCGTCCTTTGTTGGATACATAGTTTATGAATATTTTCTCCCACTCTGTGGGTTGATTGTTTACTCTGCTGATTATTTCTTTTGCTGTGCAGAAGCTTTTAAGTTCATCAGGTCCTATCTACTTATTTTTGTTTTTATTGCATTTGTTTTTGGGTTCTTGGTCATGAAGTCTTTGCCTAAGCCAATATCTAGTAGAGTTTTACCAATGTTATCTTCTGGAATTTTTATGGTTTCAGGTCTTATATTTAAGTCTTTGATCCATCTTGAGTGGATTTTTGTATAAGACGAGAGATAAGGATCCAGTTTCATTCTTCTGCATGTGGCTTGTCAGTTATCCCAGCACCATAAAGTGGGAAAAGGATACTTTCCCCACTGGTAAATCACAGAATTTGTTGAACAGGGTGTCCTTTCTCCATTTTATGTTTTTGTTTGCTTTGTCAAAGATCAGTTGGCTGTATTTGGCTTTATTTCTAAGTTCTCTATTCTGTGCCATTGGTCTACATGCCTATTTTTATACCAGTACCATGCTGTTTTGGTAACTATAGCCTTGTAGCATAGTTTGAAATGGAGTAATGTGTTGCCTCCAGATTTGTTCTTTTTGCTTAGTCTTGCTTTGGCTGTGTGGGGTCGTTTTTGGTTTCATATGAATGTTAGGGTTTTTTTCTCATTCTGTGAAGAATGATGATGGTACTCTGATGAGAGTTGCATAGAATCTGTAGATTGCTTTGGGCAGTGTAATGATTTTCACAATATGGATTTTACCCATCCATGAACATGGTATGTATTTCCATTTGTTTGTGTCATCAGTGATTCCTTCCACCAGTATTTTGTAGTTTTCCTCGTACAGATCTTTCACCTCCTTGGTTAAGTATATTACTAAGCATTTTATTTTTATTTTTTGTAGCTGTTATAAAAGGGATTGAGTTCTTGATTTGCTTCTCAGCTTGGTTGTTGTTGAGGTATAGCAGTGCTACTGATTTGTGTACATTGATTTTGTGTCTTGAAACTTACAGAATTAATTTATCAGATCTAGGAGCTTTTTGGATGAGTTTTTAGTTTTTTCTAGGTATACAATCATATCATTGGTGAACAGTGACAGTTTGACTTCCTCTTTACCAATTCGGATGCCCTTTATTTCTCTTGTCTGATTACTCTGGCTAGGACTTCCAGTACTATGTTGAATAGAAGTGGTGAAAGTGGGCATCCTTGTCTTGTTCCAGTTCTCAGAGAGAATGCTTTCAACTTTTCCCTGTTCAGTATAATGTTGGCTGTGGGTTTGTCATAGATGGTTCTTACTACCTTGAGGTATGTGCCTTCTATGCCGGTTCTGCTGAGGCTTTTAATTATGACGGGATGCTGGATTTTGTCAAATGCTTTTTCTACATCTATTAAAATGATCATATGATTTTTAATTCTGTTTATGTGATATATCACATTTATCTAATGTATGTTAAACTATCCTTCCATCCCTGGTATGAAACCTACTTGATCATAGTATATCATCTTTTTGATATGCTGTTGGATTCACTTAACTAGTATTTTGTTGAGGATTTTTGCATCTATGTTCATCCGGGTATTGGTTTGTAATTTTCTATTTTTTTTTTTTTGATTATGTCCTTTCCTGGTTTTGGTATTAGGGTAATACTGGCTTCATAGAATTATTTAGGGAGGATTCTCTCTTTCTCTATCTTTTGGAATAGTTTCAATAAGATTGGTAACAATTCTTCTTTGAATGTCTGATAAAATACAGCCATAAATCCTTCTGGTCCTGGGCTTTCTGTTGTTGTTGTTAACATTTTATTTTATTATTACTGACTGAGTGTTGCTACTTGTTATTGGTCTGTTCAGAGTTTCTATTTCTTCATTTAATCTTGGAGGGCTATATATTTTCAGGAATTTATTTATCTCCTCTAGATTTTCTAGTTTGTGTGCATAAAGGTGTTCATAGTAGCCTGGAATGAGCTTTTGTGTTTCCATAGTATCTGTTGTAATATCCTGTTTCGTTTCCAGTTGAATCTATTTGGATCTTCTCTCTCCTTGGTTAATCTAGCTAACAGCCTATCAATTTTGTCGATCTTTTCAAAGAACCAGCTGTTTGTTTCATTTACCTTTTGTATATTTTGTTTCAATTTTATTTAGTTCTGCTCTGATCTTTGTTATTTCTTTTTTTCTGCTGGGTTTGGGTTTAATTTGTTCTTGTTTCTCTAGTTCCTTGAGGTGTGACCTTAGAATGTCTGCTTGTGTTCTTTCAGACTTTTTGATGTAGGTATTTAATGCACTGAACTTTCTTCTTAGCACCACTTTTGCTGTATCCTAGAGGTTTTGATGTTATTTCACTATTATTGTTCAACTCAAAAAATTTTTAAATTCCATCTTGATTTCATTGTTGACCCAAAGATCGTTCAAGAGCAGATTAATTAATTTCCATGTATTTGTATAATTTCAAGAGTTCCTTTTGGAGTTAATTTCCAGTTTTGTTCTACTGGGGTCTAAGAGAATACTTGATATAATTTTCATTTTCTTAAATTTATTGAGACTTTTTGATGTACTATTATATGATCTATCTTGGAGGATGTTCCATGCACTGAAGTAAAGAGTGTATATTCTGCATTTGTTGGGTAGAATGTTCTGTAAATATCTTTTAAGTCCATTTGTTCAGGAGTGTAGCTTAAGCCCATTGTTTCTTTGTTGACTGTCTTAATGACCTGTCTAGTGCTGTCAATGGAGTATCGAAATTCCTCAATATTATTGTGTTGCCATCTGTCTCATTTCTTTGGTCTCATAGCAATTGTTTTATAAATTTGGGAGCTCCAGTGTTAGGTGCATATGTTTTTAGGATTGTGATATTTCCCTGTGGGACTAATCTTTTTTTTTTTTTTTTTTTTTACTGTTGCTGTTTTACAGTCTGTTTTGTCTGATATAAGAAAAATTATTTCTGCTTGCTTTTGGCTTCCATTTGCATGGAATATCTTTTTCCACCCCATTACCTTAAGTTTATGTGAGTCCTTATGTGTTAGGTGCGTCTCTTAAAGAGAACAGGTACTTGGTTGGTCGATTTTTATCCATTCTGCCATTCTGTATCTTTTGAGTGGAGCATTTAGGCCAGCCACTTACAGTCAATGCTAGTATTGAGATGTGAGGTACTATTTTATTCATCATGCTAGTTGTTGCCTTAATAACCTTTTTTTCATGATGTTATCGTTTTATAGGCCCTATGAGATTTATGCTCTAAGGAGGTTCTTTTTTGGTGTATTTTGAGGTTTTGTTTCAAGGTTTAAAACTCCTTTAAGCATTTCTTATAGTGCTGACTTATTAGTGGCAAATTCTCTCAGCATTTGTTTATCTGAAAAATATTTTATCTCCCCCTCATTTATGAAGCTTAGTTTTGCTGGATGCAAAGTTCTTGGCTGACAATTATTTTGTTTCAGGAAGCTGAAGATAGGACCCCAATTCCTTTCAGGAAGCTAAAGATAGGACCCCAATCCCTCTGGCTTGTAAGGTTTCTGCTAAGTCTGCTGTTAATCTGATACATTTTTCTTTATAGGTGGTCTCACAGCTCAAGATTCTTTTCTTCGCCTTGACTTTACATAACCTGATGACTGTGCCTAGGTGACGATCTCTTTGCAATGCATATCCCAAGTGTTTTTTGAGCTTCTTGTATTTGGATGTCTAGATTTCTAACAAAGCCAGGGAAGTTTTCCTCAACTATTCCTTCAAATAAATTTTCAAAACTTTTAGATTTCTCTTCTTCCTCAGGAACATCTATTATTCTTAGTTTGGCCATTTAACATTATCCCACACTTCTTGGAGGCTTTGTTCATTTTTTAAAAGTTCTTTTTTCTTTGCTTTTGTCTGATTGTGTTAATTCAAAAGCCTTGTCTTAGAGCTCTGAAGTTTTTTCTTCTACTTATTCTAGTCTGTTGCTGAAACTTTCCACTGCATTTTGTATTTCTTTAAGTGTGTCTTTCATTTCCAGAAGTTGTGATTTTTTTTTATATCTATTTCTCTGGAGAATTTTTCATTTATATGCTGTATTTTTAAAAATTTTCTTTTTTTTGACTTTTTTTCTGGTATCTCCTTGAGTAGCTTAATAATCAACCTTCTGAATTCTTTATGTGGCACTTCAGAGATTTGTTCTTGGCTGGGGAGCTGGTGTGATCTTTTGGAGCTGTTAGAGAACCATGTTCTGTCTTGTTACCAGAATTACTTTTCTGGTTCTTTCTCATTTGGGTAGACTATTTCAGTAGAGAGATCTGAAACTCAAGGCCTGATGTTCAGATTCTCTTGTCCCATGGAGCGATCATTTGATGTGGTGTTCTCCCCATTCCCTTAAGGATGGTACTTCCTGAGGGCCGGACTGCAGTGATAGTTATTGTTCTTCTGGGTCTGGCCACCCAGTGGGGCTACTAGGCTCTGGGCTGCTGCTGGGGGATGTCTGCAAAAAGTCCTATGATGTGATCCGTCTTCAGGTCCCCCAGCCATGGATACCAGCACCTGTTCTGGTAGAGGTGGCAGTGAAGTGAAGTAGACTCTGAGAGTTCTTGATTGTAGATAATGTTTACTGTTCTGGCTTTCTTGAATGCTGGTTATGCTACAGTGAAGTTGTCAAGTGGATACACTTAGGACCTCTGGTTAGCCAGGATGTTTCAGGCAGTGGAATTAGGTGTTGACTTCCCCTTCCTGGGATCAGGATTATTCTGTTATGTGTTGCTATAATGGCCTGAGTTGGTTGGCCTCTAGCCAGGAGGTGGAATTTTCAGAAGAGCACCAGCTATGATACTAGTACGGGGCTCTAAGTCTGCCCTAAGACGGCCAGGGTAAGTATTTTTGTTTCTCAGGTGCTGGGGGCAGGGTTCAGGGGATAAAGTTCCCCAGAGTTTCTATGTTTTGTGTTCAGCTACCAGGGCAGGTAGGGAAATGCCATCAGGTGGCAGCAGATTAGGCAGGTCTGGTTTCAGACTCTCCTTGGGCGGGGTTTGCTCAGGCCACTGTGGGGTCTGGGAGTTGGTTCTTCGGCCAATGGGATTATGTTCTATAGGGAATCTTGACCACCTCTTGACCACCATATAATCTATGCTGTATTATATAGTTTGCCAGGGAAGTCAGGGATAGCCAGTAGCAAGAGGCCTGACTCATCTCCCATAAAGTTGGCAAGCCCACATATTCTGCAATGCCCCGCTCAGACCTTGCCCCTGCTCTGTTGGTGGCAGTTCTTGTACTCCTGCACTTGCTTGTATCTGCAGCAGCTCCTGCTCCTTCCTCGGACTCTACTCCAGAAAATGTGAGCCCAGTCAAAACCACTACCAATTTCATCCAGGAGCTTTCTTCACCCCACAACACTTTCACAATTCTGCTGGTTGCCTTCCTCAAGGGCCCCAGTGAGATATAGTCAGGAATGGCTTCCCTGTGCTCGAGCTGGAGACGAGGAGTTCATATAAGGCACTTCCTGCTGCTACTTCTACTTTTATATTTTGTGTGACTCTCTAAATCCTTTCATCTCTAGGTAAGGTTAAATTATTCTCCTGTGATCTGGATTTTCAGATTCCTAGTAGGGATGTGTGTTTGGAGGTCGGTTTTCTCCCTCCTACACTCTGGGAACTCACAGTTTTTCTCCTGTTTCACGGAATTTGCAGTGACATGCCTATTTTGCCATTTTTTAAATGAGATTGTTTGTTTTTTCATTGTTGAACTTTAAGAGTTCTTTGTATATTTTTTATTAGAACTTTTCTATCGGATATGTGTTTTTCAAACATTTTCTCCTGGTCTGTAGCTTGTCTTTGTATTCTCTTAACAGTGTATTTTGCAGAAAAGTAGTTTTTAATTTTAATAAAGTCCAACTTATCAACATTGTTTCCTGGATTATCCTTTTGGTGTTGTATTTAAAATCTCATTGTCAAAACCAAGATCGCCTAGATTTTCTCTTTTGTTATTGTTGTGTGGTTGCATTTTATACCCCAAGAGAATATTTTGAAGTCCTAACCCCAGATACCTGTGAGTCCAACAACTTAAGCTGAGGTCCTAATACAATGATTGGTGTCCCTGTAAAACAAAGGAAATTTGGACACAGACAGAGGGAGAAATTCCTGTATCAGCAGAGGCTGAAATTGGAGTGGGATGTCTATAACCAGGGAACATCAAGGATTACTGAAACCACCAAAAGTTAGGAAGAGACAAGGAAACATCCTTCCCTGGGGCCTAAGAGAGGGCATGGCCTTGCTGCCACCCTCAGACTTTTGCCCCCAGAACTGTGAGAGAATACATTTCTGCCTCTTTAAGCCATCCAATTTGTAGCACTTTGTTATGGCAGCCATAGGAAATGAATACATATTTTGATACCAGGAAATCTTTTTCTGTTGTAATAAGTACCTAAAAAACATGGAAGTGGCTTTGGAATTGTGTATAGACTGGAAGAATTTTTAGGTGCATTATATAAAATGAACCTAAAAATTAAAAATTTTCAGGTGATCACACACCTGAAAGACATACTTGTGGCTTGGTACATGGAAGGTGTGGTCGCCAAGCAACCACATCCAGCCTGGGTTGTTTGGTGACTGGATAAGGTATGGGACTGGTAATCTCCAAATCATCCTAATCGCTTTCTTAGAACTATCTGATTGAGGCTAAGGGCATGCCTCTTTCTGTTTGTCCTTTTCTTCTGTTTGTTCTTGAATTAGTCACTGTGAAACTTTAGCCACTCACTTCTAAGTAGCATAGAGTCCCCCAAAACATGAGTACCATTGCTATTCTTTAGGAACAGCTTTAGTACGAGAAGTGGGTGGCTCAGGCATCACTGCCTTATCACAGGGAAGTGTTTTCCACCTATTACCTCATATCTGACTGTGGGGACCACAGAGGAAGGAAAAGGTGGGGAAGGTGAGCTAGGAGAGGGAAGAATTTCAAATGAGGAGAACTTTCTTCTTCTTCTTCTTCTTCTTCTTCTTCTTCTTCTTCTTCTTCTTCTTCTTCTTCTTCTTCTTCTTCCTCTTCCTCCTCCTCCTCCTCCTCCTCCTCCTTCTCTTTCTCCTTCTCCTTCTCCTTCTCTTTCTCTTTCTCCTTCTCCTTCCTTTTTTCTTTTTTCTTTTTTCTTTAACTAGGCTTCAGAAACTTAGGGTTCATACCATTAAATGATGAGAAATCTAGAAGGTTGGTTTTCTCTTCTCATTATTAACTTATCATGGGAAAGATGTCTACAGAGGATAAAGGAGTAGGAACATGCCTTTTCTTTTTTCTCTGTTCATGGCAGGGCTTCTAAAAGGAGCCTGACTATAGCTCTCAGTTCAGACAAGAATATTATAACCATTACTAATGGTCTTCAGTATTTTAAGGAGAAAGTTTATGGACTTAAAAAATTTTGTATCTGCAAAAGATCCATATTGCCCATAGCCCTTTTCTAAATCTTTTATTTTATAGATTAAATGGCTAAAGATTAAGGACAAGGTTGGCCTTTAGACATATGTGGACCCATGGATATGATCTGAGTAAGTCAGGAAGTTCTCTCTCTGATTTCTTTTCATTTTCTTAGTGCAGATGCGTTCCTTGTCCTTTAGGTGGCATATTGGTTTTTCTGGAATCTGTTACGAAACTGTTCTTATCTACTTAAAGGGAACTCATTTGAAGTCTGAGCCTTGAGGGAATAGGTAAAACAGGCATGTTGGAAGGAAAGTATGAGTCTCAGGTGAGTCTCAGGTGGCAGGGACAACTGTGTACTATAATTTTACTTGGAGTTTTCCCTGGTTTGATGATCTCTTATTAAGCCTGTAATTTTAGTCCTTATTTATATAAGCCCATTGACTGCACATTATGAGACATTTGTCTGCAATTCCTCTTTTCATGATAGCAGAACAAGTTAAATTTTGTTGGACATGTATATTTTTACATTAAGAAGATACTAGCTTGTTACTTTTAAGCATTTAGTGGAAAAATAGTCAAATGTAGGTAAGCCTTGTACGCAAAATTATTTGCAGTTAAAAATATTGCAACATTACCTAGTTCGTTTTTCCTTCTTTTGCAGAGATGAGTGTTCTGTGATTACCCTGAGATGATGTTCAGGTAATGCTGTGTGGTTTTTTCTCTCCTGGGAAGTGGAAGGCAGGAACTTAGAAAGTGAGATATAACTAAGAAGGGTCTGTTAATGAGGACGACAATGTATTTCCCACACTAGCCTTTGTCAGAGCTATCTAAGACTACTCCCAGGTTCAGCAATTGGATAGAAGGATTCATAGGTTTCAGCAGGTAGTCACATTCATGGCTAAGATATGGTAGACTGAAAAGGTATGAAGCAAAATCAACAAAGGAAAATCAGACACAATCTCCCTGGAATATTCTCCTTGTGAGTCACGTAGGATGCACTTAATTTTCTGAATAACAAGGTATGAGAACTTGTGTGAAGTGTTGTCTATCAGGGAAGCTCATCTGAACATAAGAATTTAGGGTCTTTATCAGGGGTTAGTCATGGGCACAGACTGTCAGTGCGACTGATAGCAGTCACTGAAATTCCAGATACCTAGAAGGAAGGAAGATGTTTTAGGAGAAATGAGCTACTTTTCTCATTTAGAAAAAATTTTGTATTAGTATAGGCAATGATTTTACCAGCCAAGTTCCCAGACACCAGCCAAGTGCCAGTCTTGTATGCAGGCATTCCTAAGGAGACTCGTCTTGGACCTGGTAGGTGAAGTCATGAACTTTTGTCTGCACACATATGTAATGTGTATACATTCCTGACTTACATGATCTCAGTTATGGAAATGGTTCAGCTGCACCCAGTAAATAAGTAGTTCTTTGGAGTATGGAAGCTGAGGTCTACTAATGAAACTGTGCCCCAAAGAGTTAATCAGTGGCAAAGAGAAATTCTTGAATTTATAGGATTGGTTGATAAAAACAAAAAACAAAAACAACTTTCTGAAACACTGAAATTCTCTCTGCTTTTAAGATAACAAAACTGGCTGAAATCAGTTGGAACCAATATGGCAAACTAGAGTCTACATAGTATGAGCTTGCTGACACCACAGCCCACATTTCCACTGCATGTTTTGTACTAACTCCCCCGGAATTTACATATGTGACCCATGAGACAGCATGAAGAGATACTGCACATACCCAAAGCCTTTTCAGCCACCCTTTTCTTTCTGCCAATCTCCTGCTATCCCCAAATTCACTCCCTCAATGTGTTCTAATAAAAATACTGCCTTAAAAACAGTACATGGAGACAGATTTGAGCTAGACTCCTGTCTCCCTGTTGGTTGACCTACAAAAAAGTCTTTCTTTTCTCAAAAACCCAGTGCCATAGTATTGGCTTCTAACACATTAAACAGTGAACTTTTTTGCTTGGTAGCAGTGATTGGAGGTACAGGAATTGTGTATTTTGAAATAAAGCACCCTCTTGTAATTACTGATACACTTCCGAAAGAGAGAGAGAGGAATGTAGGAAGGAGGGAAGAAAAGAAGTTTAAACAGACAGATGGACAAACGGATGGACCTGAGGTTCAGGAGGTTGGAGGGAGTATGCCAAAGCAATTTATATCATGAATGAAATAAACAGTAGAAGGTTGTTTGCCTTGGCACCTTAATAGCAGAAGCATCCAGATAACAGAGTCATTTCGGAAAGATGTCTTAAGTCATTAATCACTTTTACTTGAACCATTCTAATAATTGAAAAAGTATTTACTCAGAATGTAGCTTATGGCAACGCTATCATCAGTGCCTGGGTTTCAAGGGGTGAAGCATTGTTGACATAGGGTTCCAGTGCCTTTGGAACGTTAAGTCTTCCATTGTTCCAATGGATGCTCACAGTAATCCTTAGTGAGCTTGCTGCTAACACAGATGGTGACAGTTTGTTCTCATGTCTATGATGGGTGGGTAGCAACTATTTTTTAATGTTTAAACTTACATTAGTCACTTGATATTATCTTTATACAAGTGTTTCTATATTTTATTTTAATTGAAGTACATTATCTTTTTGCAGCTTTTTAAAAATCAACTTTATTGAGGTATAATTATGTATAAAGCTTTTAACCTTGCAAATAAAGACGGTTTTCTTTCTTCCTCCCCAATATTAATCCTTTTATTTTATTTTTCTTGTTTTGTCTGATTGCATTGGGCGAACTGTCAGTGGCTCTGGAGGTAGCACTTCAGCACTTCACTTCTCCCCGCTTCCCTCTGAGCCCCCAGCCCTCACACTCACATACTACAGAGAATAAGAAACCATGGAATGACATTTCTTAATGGTTACGTTTATAATCAGAAAAAGCAATACCACCATTCTTTATAAAAAACTAAAAATCATTATTAAAAGGCATAAAACCTGCCAAATAATTACTAGTAGCCTAAGAAGCTTATACTGAGAATTTAGTCACAGGAAATACAGATTTCAGAGGAAAGAACTCTTATCCCTGGGGTGACTACAGGTAGGGCAAGAGTCAGTCACTATTGAACATTTGAGACTTCTTTCATTCCCTTCTCTTCAGGCTAGTATAGGTCTCAGGGAGTAGTGTGTGATAGAACTTTCACAAGAATTAGAGGTAGCCCCAGCCCTGGTGCTAAGAATTGCCAGAGGCCCAAGGTGCTGAGCATGTCATTTTAAATTGTATGTTTTCACATCTTGCACCCAACCCAAAGTCCACTGTGAAGAAATAGTGTTTGTTAGCACCTGTTTCAGTTTTGAGAGAGTTTGAGATAGACTGAAAATCCTGTCCTGGCTGAGGATTTGAGAATATGTACAGTATTCACTGATTCTCCAATTATGTCACCCTGCCACCTGAGGAAAGGTGTTTTGCTTTTGTTTCCTGAGCAAACTAAACACTTGCAGTTTTTCTTTTTTTTATGATTAGATGGGATCACTTTGTTTCATATTGGAGCTTTTGTTCCTCTATCCTCAGCGCTCTATCATAGAATTAAGTAATACTTTTTAAAGGATTTCCCTTTTATCAGGGCTAATTCTCTATTTTCTATACTATTGCACCTTCCCCAGGAGTTGGAGGGAAACCTTTGTCTTACAGACCTGACCACTGGTCCCTCAATATCTTTCACATTCTTTCCCTCAGGGACCGAGTGCCTATCACTCAAGTGATACCTCTGTGACTTCTCAGAGCTCTTGATGTGGACATGCAGATTAGTTACCTGGTGATACATACACGTTCTTTATGGAATTAACTAATTAGTCCCTCAAACATTTCTTGCATGTCTCCAATGTGTTAGTTTAGTGGCTGGAGATTCAAAAATGAAAATGTTATAGTTTCTGTCCTCAAGATGCTTATGGTCCAACCCTAGGAGATGAGTCCAGAAATCATTATAAAACATGGAGCTTATAGGGGAAGCACTTGCAGGGACTTACTTAGCCAAGCTTGAGGGGAGGTGGGAAATATGGTAAAAGCTTGCACTATATTTTCTGAAAAGTTTTCTTCTGCAAATGAAGATTTTGTTTTTATCATATCATACTTTTCATATCATATCATACTTTTCTAGGCTATCTAAAATTTCAGTACACATGTGTTGATGTTGACTTGTATGATCCTATTACTGATTTACTACAGTAGCTGCAACTCAAAATTGAATTAAATGTTAATCATTTTAATATTGCTTTGTTTTGTCTATTTTAAGATACACTAGAAAACATGTCAGGAAAGGGAAATTTATCCAGTTTAATTCTTGTGTTTCTGTAGGGTTATCTGTGACTCACTGCACTGTTGTTTATTAAAATACTAGGATTAGGCATGCATTTCTGATCAAAGCTGTTCTGATGGAAGGTTTGAACAACTGATTGTTGGTATGGTTTGATATGAATTTTAGTTTATTCATCTGTGCACTAGAGAGATCTTACTAATATGTGTGTGTATTTACATAAAGAGGATAAGTCATTGGTGTAGAGGGCCATTCACATATTTATTTGTGGAATGCAAGGTATAGTATGTTTAAACCCTAGTATTTGAATTAGTAATGAGTGTCTCCAGTTATCAAGGAGTGTCTTGAAATTACTTGATGAAATTCGAAACAAAATTTATTTTGTCTTTAGTTAAAATTGTACTATTTTGTATCTTTTCAATCACATAGTTGGTAGGCAGAAGCTTAGGTGTCATTCTTAGAGGTTCTTAGTTAATTCTGAGGTCCTTAAGATCTCATGTCTGCTTCCAGGGAAGGCTCCTCACTGAAATCTGTTACCTCACTACCAGTCACAAGACCACTGCCATCCTTTTGTTTTTGTTTTTAATTGAGACAGAGTCTTGCTCTGTTGCCTAGGCTGGAGTACAGTGTAGCACAATCATAGCTTATTGCAGCCTCTGTCTCGCGGGTTCGTAATCCTCCTGCCTTAGCTGCCCAAGTAGCTGGGACTACGGGTGAGTGCCACCACACCTGGCTATCTTTTTTTTTTTTTTAAATTTTTGGTAGAGATGAGGTCTCACTGCGTTGCTCAGGCTGGCTTCAAACTCTTGAGCTCAAGTGATCTTCCCACCTTGGCCTCCCGAAGTGCTGGGATTACGGGTGTGAGCCACTGTGCCTAGCCCTCCTCCTATTTAAAAAAGATATTCTTCCCCTTGTCAAAGTAGAGTTTTTTAAAAATTAAAAATGTGACTCATACAAATTTGAAATGAAACCAGGTTAAACATTTTACTCAATGTATTAATTAGTGAATAAACCAGGAAGATGGCAAAGGTAGTTCAAAGAGCAGTTTGAGGATCTAGGTTTTTCACTGGCATTTTGAACCAATGTTAGAGTAAGAATGCTAGATTAGATTAAGAAAACTTGGTTAATATCAGACAGAAATAAATTATAATCTTTAGTGTTACTTTATCAGACAGAAATTATTTGTATCACTGCTGGACAAAAATCTATAGGTTACCTTGTAATTGCATTAAATCTAGGACTTTTAATCAGTAGTAAACAATGAACTTAATGAAGTACAATTTCCCCACATAAGTAATCTTTGGGATGGCCTGTCATTATTTTATGACGTTGAAGTGACATTCCACTTGTCTTTTTGCCTTACTTTCACATTTTAGGTTTTTTATTTGTTTTTTTTTTTTTATTTTTTTGTTTTTTTGCCACAGGGTCTGGCTCTGTTGACCACGCTGGACTGCAGTGGCATGATCTCAGCTCACTGTATCCTCTGCCTCCCAGGCTCAAGCCATTCTCCTACCTCAGCTTCTGGAGTAGCTGGGACCACAGGTGTGTGCCACCCATACCCATCTAATTTTTGTAGAGACAGGGTTTCGCTCAGTTGCCCCAGCTGGTCTTAAACTCCTGAACTCAAGCGATCCTCCTACCTCGGCCTCCCAAAATGTTAGGATTGTAGGCATGAGCCACCACACCCAGCCTTAAATAATTTTTTAACACTTATATCTCAAAGTTTTAAGATAAATCTGTTTCACAACATTCATTTTAGATTCAGATTACAGCAATACCATTTTATTTGCTGGTAGTTAATGGAAAGGTCTCCAGACAAAAAGTATTCTTGGTATTTTAACCAATGGGAGCAATGTAACATGGCCTTACAGGCCCTTTATGGGAAGTTAGAAAAGAAAAAATATTTATTCTGTGCGAGAACTTTTTATAGATTGAATGAACAAGAACTCCTTGAAGACAGGCTCTGTAATTAATTCTTATTTATTCAGTACTGAATTCTCAGCACCTAATTTAGCTTAAGTGTGGCATTTAAATAATTGAGTTTCCATTGAGTGACACTGATTGCATTTGTGTGTGTGTGTGTGTGTGTCTATGTGTGTGAGTGTGTGTTTATATAAAGAGATCCATCATTGGAGTGGAGGGCCATTCACATATTTATTTGTGGAATGCAAGGTATAGCATATTTAAGCTCTGGTATTTGAATAAATAAGCGTATCTCCAATTCTCAAGGAATATCCTGAAATTATTTGATAAAATTTCAAATGAAATTTGTTTTAATTGTCTTTAATTAAAATTGCACTGTTTTAAATATTTTGAATTGAGTAATAATATGTCAAAGCTGTGATAGCTCCAGTTGTCTAACAGAAAAATCTTTGGCTTTGTGTGTTTTACTAGGTGAACAAAAATTATTTGCTGGCCCCCAGGATACTAATTAGACCTTTGGCCTGACTCACAGGATATTAAGGTTCCACTTCTGAAGAAGCCTTTTACCAGTCTAATTTAGGGGATGGGAACATGTCTTCACCTAGGGACTTTAGAGCAGAGTCTGGTAGGTGCATCATCTACTTTTGTGGGTATGGGATCAGGAGGAGCTACAGCAGTGCCTCTCAGACTGTAGATTTGCATAGGGACCACCTGTGGATTATTATCCTGCATATTCTGATCTCCTGGGTCTTGGTGAGGTGGGGGACGGGGGCAAGACTCTGCATTTCTAATAAGCCATCACACTTAGAGTAACAACAATTAGACTCTAGTGTTTTACTTTACTCTTTTCAAATAGCATTTTTTTCCTGATTATAAATGTAATATAGGTTTATTGTGAAGAATTTGGAAAGTACTAAAAAGCATAAAAACACAAAACAACAAGACAGTAAAAACAACCTGTAATCTGCCACAAAGCTGTTTGTTTTCATAATTTTGTTAGATGTGAACTCAGGGCTTACACATTTCTAAGGTTTTTGATTTAGCTAAATGTCAGCTGTCTCCCAGCTGACCCATATTGTCATTGTCTTGCTTAAAACATTACTAGCTTGCCATCATTTTTCAGTATGTCTTTTATGCATTTTCTCATTCCTTCCACATTCAGCCCAGCTTCTATTCCCTCTTCTACCTGCCCTCCTTGTCATTATTATTGCTTCCTCCTTAGAAGTGTTTTTCCAATCCTTATCGAGGCATAATTGACGAAATTGTGTATATGTAAGGTGTGCAACTTGATGTTTTGATTTGTCTATATACTGTGAAATGATTACCACAATTAAGCTAACATATCCACCACCTCACATAGTTACCATTTTCTTTCTTTGTGCGTGTGTGTGTGTGTATGTGTGTATTACAAACATAAGATCTACCCTCTTAGCAAATATCATTAAATACAGTATTGTATGTATTATGCTGTACATCAGATCTTCAGAACGTATTCATCTAGTATAACTGATACTTGATACCATCTGACCAACAACTCCCCATTTCCTCCTTCGCCTATCCTCTGGCAACCACCATTCTGCTATCTGCTTTTATGAGCCTGGATTCCATCTATAAGTCAGATTATGCAATATTTGTGTAAGGTGAGGGATAGGAATCTAAGTTTATTCTGCATAGGAATATCCAGTTATTTCCAGGACCATTTATAGAGGAGAATCTCTTGTCCCCAATATATGTTCTTTGTGCCTTGTCATAAAAGAGTTGGCTATAAACATATGGAATTATTTCTGGGTTCTCTATTCTATTCCACTGGTATATGTGCCTGTTTTCATGCCAGTGTCATAATTTTGTGGTTACTATAGATTTGTAGTGTATTTTGAAGTCAGGTAGTGTGATACCCCAAGCTTTGTTCTTGTTTTTTTTTTGTTGTTGTTGTTTGTTTTTATTTTGTTTTTGTTTTTCTTGGCTCAGAATTGCTTTGACTATTTGGAGCATTTTTTGTACGTCCATGTGAATTTTAGGATTTTAAAATTTCTCTGAATAATATCATTGGTATTTTGATAGGAATTGCATTGAGCTCTCAGATTCCTTTGGTTATATTGTCATTTTAAAAATATTTACTCTTTCATTCCATGAACATGGAATGTCTTTCCATTGGTTTGTGTCTTCTTCAATTTATTTCATCAATTTTTTATAGTTTTTATTGTAGAGATCTTTAATCTCTGGTTAAATTTATTCCTAGGTATTTTTTTTGTAGTTATTATAAATGAGATTGCTTACTTGATTTCTTTTTCAGGTAGTTTGTTATTGGTGTATAGAAATGCTACTGATTTTTGCATGTTGATTTTGTATCCTACAACTTTACTTAAAGGAGTTTTTTGGTGAATTCTTCAGGTTTTTGCATTTATGAGAGCATGTCATCTGTAAACAGGGACAAATTTGACTGCCTCCTTTTCAATTTGGGTACCTTTTATTTGTTTCTCTTGCATAATTGTTTCTCCTTTTCAAATTTGGATGCCTTTTATTTGTTTCTCTTGCTTAATTGCTCTGGCAAGGACTTCCAGTTTGGTATAGTACTGATGTTTATCTCTTCCAATCATGTTGAAATGTAATCCCCAACCTGGTGGGAGATGTTGGATCATAGGGGCAGATCCTTCATGAATGACTTGGTGCTATAGTTAGTGAGTGCCCGCTCAGCTCATGTGAGATCTGGTTGTTCAAAGGAGTCTAGAACCTCCCCTTCTCTCTTGCTTTCTCTCTTACCATGTGACATGCTGGCTCCTCATTCACTTTTTGCCATGACTATAAGCCTTCTGAGGTTAGATACTAGAAGCGGATACCAGCACCATGCTTCCTGTACAGCCTGCATAACCACAAGCCAGAACAAACCTCTTTTCTTTATAAATTACCCAGCCTTAGACATTCCTATATATAAATGCAAACAGACTAACACACAGTATTATGGGTTTAAAAAATTGTTTTAAAATAACATCTGCCTGGTTCCCTCACTGATTAATGAATATATTAAGTAACATGTTCATTTATATATCTGTATGAGAGCCATGATTTTCTTTTTCTGAAAACTATCCTTTAACAGTTGCAAACTTTTCTGAAAAAGCTAATTTTAATGCTAAATCAATTATGCTAGATATGGGAAAACATGGAAAGCTACCCAAACTGTTTTGTAGACTTTTTTTTTTCCAACTTTTATTTTAGGCTTGGGGGTACATATGCAAGTTTGTTACATGGGCAAATTGCTTGTTGCTGTGGTTTGGTGAACAAATGATTTCATCACCCAGGTAGTGATTCATTTAGGATAATGGCCTCCAGCTGCATCCATGTTGCAGCAAAGACATGATTCCATTCTGTTTTTGTTGTTGTTTGTTTCTTTGAGACAGAGTCTCCCTCTGTCAGCCAGGTTGGAATGCAGTGGTGCGATCTTGGCTCACTGCAATCTCCATCTCCCAGGCTCAAGCAATTCTTCTGCCTCAGCCTCCTGAGTAGCTGGAATTACAGGCGTGTGCCACCATGCCCTGCTAATTTTTGTAGTTTTAGTAGAGACAGGGTTTCATCATGTTGGCAAGGCTGGTCTCAAACTCCTGACCTCTGGTAATTCATCTGCCTTGGCTTCCCAAACTGCTGGGATTACAGGCATAAGTCGCCTCATCCGGCCATGATTTCATTCTTTTTATGGCTGTGTAATATTCTACGGTGTGTATGTACCACATTTTCTTTATCCACTCCACTGTTGACAGGCATACAGGTTGATTCCATGTCTTCGCTATTGTGAAAAGTTCTGTGGTGAACATACATGTGCTTGTGTCTTTATGACAGAACAATTTATATCCCTTCATATACCCAGTAATGTGATTGCTGAATTAAATGGTAGTTCTATTTTATGTTCTTTGAGAAATCTCCAAACTGCTTTCCATAGTGGTTGAACTTACATTCCTATCAGCAGTGTATAAATGTTCGCTTTTCTCTGCAACCTCACAAACTTTTTTTTTTTTTTTTTTTTTTTTACTTTTTACTAATAGCCATTCTGACTTGTGTAAGATGGTATCTGGTTGTGGTTTTCATTTGAATTTCTCTGATGATTAGTGATATTGAGTATTTTTTCTTATGCTTCTTGGCTACGTGTGTGTCTCCTTTTGAAAAGTGTCTGTTCATGTCCTTTGCCCATTGTTTAACGGGATTGTTTGATTCTTGCTTGTTCATTTATAAGTTCATTATAAGTTCTGGATATTAGACCTTGTGTTCTGCCAGGTTTTGGTATCAGAACGATGCTGGCCTTATGGAATGAGTTAGGGAGGAGTCCCTCTTCCTGATTATTTGGAATAGTTTCAGTAGGATTGGTACCATCTCTGGTTTATACATCTGGTAGAATTTGACTGTGAATCCTTCTGGCCCGGGCTCTTTCTGATTGGTAGGTTTTTTTTAAATGACTGATTTAGTTTCTAATTTAATATCTATTCCATAGCCTAGAAATCAAGGAGTAATTTTGAGTTTCATGTCTCATTATTTAAGAAACATTTTATAAGGCTGTAGCTGCCATAGATAGTGATTCTTCTGATGGTTCTGGGCAAAGTAAATTGAAAACCTTTTGGAAATAACTCAGCGTTCTAGATGCCATTAAGAACATTTGTGATTTATGGGAGAAGATCAAAATGTCAACATTAACAGGAGTTTGGGAGAAATTGATTTTAACTCTCATGGATGACTTTGAGGGATTTAAGACTTCAGTGCAGGAAGTACTAGCCTAAGTTTTAGGCATCCACTGGGGGTCTTAGAACACATTCCCTGTGGGTAAGCAGGGACTGCTTTACCATTTCACATATAGTTGTAGGAACATAGGATATTTCCATTTCCTCCTGTTTGCCTTTCATGCTATTATTGATACCAATTTTTTTGTGAGTGTCGTATACCCTACAATAGATTATTATTTTTCCTTAAAATTGAGTTATCTTTTAAATAAATTAGAACATGTGAAAGAGTTTGTTTTATGTGCTCATATATTTTCCAGTTTTGCCACTCTTCATTCCTTTGTATAGGTCTACATTTTCATATTTTATCCTTTTCCTTCTGTCTGAAAAACTTCCTTTAATTTTTTGTTGTTGTTGTTGTTTAGTGCAGGCTGGATATTATCTTAATTTTTATTGGTCTACAGAAGTCTTATTTTTTGAAATATATATTTTCAGGGTATAGAATTCTATACTGGCATTCTATAAGAATTCTATATTTTTTCAATACTTTAAAATGTCCTCACCATTATCTTCTAGCACGCATGATTTCTGATGAGAAATCCATCATTCTTATCCTTGTTTTTCTATATTTAATGTGTCTGTTTTCTCTGGCATTTTTTCTTGTCAGTAATTTGAATATGACATACATGAACGTGATTTTTCTATAAGCTCATATATTACACTTGTATTTTATTGATCTTCTTTGGTCTGTTGGTTTATAGTTTTCATCTAGTTTGGTAACATTTCAGCTATTATTTCTTCATATTTGTTTTACTTTTGGTATTCCAGTTACAGAAATTTTAGTTCACTTACGTTGTCCCAGTTTGCTGAGTCTGTTCAGTCTTCTTTTTTTTGCTACTGTGTGCTTCATTTTGGATACACTCTTGCTGTATATTGACAGACACTGATTTTTTTTCCTTCTCTACTGCCTTATCTGCTGTTAATTTCTTTTAGTTCATACATTGTCTTTAGAAATTTCAGTATATCTTATTTTTACATTATTTATATCTCTTTATTGTATCATGTTTTTCTTTATTTCCTTGAGCACCTTTTAAAAACTTATAATAGTTAAAAAGTTCTTTTTTCTGAATTTTGTCATCTGTCATTTCTAAGTACATTTCTATTGATTGATTGATTTGGCTATGGGTTATACTTTTCTATTCCTTTGCATACCTGTTAATTGTTTACTACATATTGTGAATTACATGATTTTGGTGCTAGATTTTTTCTCTTTCTTTCTTTCTTTCTTTCTTTCTTTCTTTCTTTCTTTCTTTCTTTCTTTCTTTCTTATTCTTCTTTCTTTCTTTTTTTTTTTTTAGACAGAGTCTTGCTCTGTCTCGCAGGCTGGAGTGCAGTGGTGTGCTCACTGCAACCTTCCGCCTCCCGGGTTCAAGCGATTCTCCTGCCTCAGCCTCCTGAGTAGCTGGGATTACAGGTGCACGCCACCATGCCCAGCTAATTTTTGTATTTTTAGTAGAGATGGGGTTTCACCTTGTTGGTGAGGCTGATCTCGAACTCCTGACCTCATGATCCACCTGCCTGGGCCTCCCAAAGTGCTGGGATTACAGGCATGAGCCACCGCACCCGGCCTTGATATTTCTTTAAAGAATGTTGGGTTTTTCTGCCTCGTAGTTATGTTACTTGAAGTTTAACCTGATCCTGTCTGAGGCTTGCTCTTCACCTTTTTTATAGATGGCCCTAAGGAGCTTCTGTTCCAGGGATGGTTTTACTACTAAGAAGTATCTCTTCTGTGCACTATCCTCAATGTCCCTGTATTGCAGGGTCTCCTCATTCTGGCTCATATGAACTGTTTCTAGGAATTATGTGGCTTGCTACTTTCCGGTGATCCTTCCTGAGTATCAGAGATTGTCTTCCTTCATATAAGCATATCTACATTCTGCAAAAGACATGAGTGGGTTTCTTTGCAGCTACTTAGACTTCTCATGTTCTGTATAGCTCCCTCCTATTATTATTATAATAATATAATAATAGGCCTACCTGTTATTCTGCCCTACAAATTCTGGCTGCCTCAGCCTCTCCTAACTTTGATCTTTTTCTTCTCAATTGGTGAATCACTGGACTCCGATTCCTTTCCTGAGCTATAGGCTGCAAACTCCTGGAGGCCATGATCTGGAGCAACCAGAAGGCTCACCCCCTTCTCTCTGGGATCATAATCTGTTGTTCAAGGTCTGAAAATTATTGTTTTATATATTTTGTCCTATTTTCTGATTAGTTGTGTTTAAGTCCTATTACAGTAAATCTCTCATAAGCATAAATGAAAGTAAGTTGTAAGTTGTTTCAATTTTCAGTTTTTGTTTGTCAGGTGAGACTGGACTTTTTAAAAATACATTACTGGCCTGTAAGTCACCTTCTATGAGTTGCTTGTTTATATTTCTTATAGACTTGTTTTTCTGTTAATTTTTTTTTTCTAGCACTTGAAGCTCCTTCCTAGGTTTGCGGAATTTCCTATTTTCAAAACCGTTTGCATAACATAGAGATTTTTCTTCACTGAAAGTCTGATAAAATGCCATCTGGAAACCTGTTTGGGCCCAGATGCTTTTTCCTCTTGGGAGTGGTATTTTTGATTATTGGTTTGACTTTTTAAATGGTTATTACACTATTTAGGCTTTCTACATCTTCTGGAGTAAATTTTCATAACTTATAATTCTCTTATAAAAGTTTCCATTTCATCAGATTTTCCTAAAGTTTCTCATAGTATTTGCTTATTACCTTTAAAAATGTGAGTTGCATCTGTAGTTGTGTGCTTTTTCATTTTCACACTTGATCTTAGCCAAAAGGCTGAGAAGTGATTCTTTTTCATTTTTAATGTCATTTGTGCACTTACTCTCCATTGATTGATAGTGAAAGAGGGTTGTGTATTTTTAAGTTTTTTTCCAAAGAACTAGTGTATTGGATTTTGCTGATTATTCTTTAGGCTTATTTTCTATTATTATGGTTTTCTTTATGATTTCCTCCTTTGTAGTTTCTCTGGGTTTCCTTGGTTTTTCTTTGGCCTCTATGATTGAATACAAAACTCATTTATATCAGGTTTTTTTCTACTTTTTTTGTAAACATATTTAAACCTATACATTTTCCCTCTATCTAAATACTCATTTAGCTACTTCACATTAGTTTTGATATGTTGTCCCTTCATTGACATTTCTTAATGTTTTAATTTATAAAATTAATTCATATGTTATAAAGGTTCATAATTTCTATTAGATTTCCTTTTTAACACACATTCAGGAACACACTTTTTCAATTCCATAGTGCTTGTTTACTATATTTTTATTGATTTTGTAATATGCCATGTCACAGAAGTTCTAAATCATAATATTTCATGCTGCTATGGTATGAGAAACAATACTGTGAGTGCTCAATACTGAGATCAGAGAAAATTTTCTCTCGGCTTCTTATCTGAAAGAGTCTGTGCAGTAAAATTTACACAGTAATTAGGAACAATCATATAAGAAACCCAGAGTTTCCTTGGGATGATTCATATTACATTCTTCAACAAAGCTGAAAACAATTTTCTATATAATTTAACATATTGCTTGCTAACTTATGAATTATAAATAATACAAGAAGTTAAAGTGTGACTTTTGTAACACAGTATTCTTTATTCAAGAAATAGACTCTGAAACACAGAAGACTGTATTCTGTAGATCCCAATGCATGGGTTCTGCAGGTTGTAAATATCTAGGATTTACTTGAAGAGTACTTTCTTGAATAATGTGGCAGTGAGGAACAAGGGAACTGCTCAAAAGTCAACTCCCTGAGGATAATCCTAGAAGAAGGATCAGCTTTGCTATGTTGCTTTTTTCAAAGCAGGGGTGAAAGAGATGATTACCATAGGAGATAAAGATGGGGTGTTTGGAAAACAGGAAAAGTAGGTGAAAATTCCCCTCATGTAGCTTGTTTTTTCTCATTAAGTCTCCATTTTTCCTTCTGTGTAGTGTTTTCTATTTGATCAGTTTTTCCCCCGCTTTGTTCAGTAAAAGATTATGAGGGAAATGACTCTGAAGAAGAAGACCTGAATTTCAGGGAGACTTTGCCTTCATCAAGTAAGAAAAACACACCTAGATCAAAGGTAAGACTAAAAGGAGAGGGATCTCTACTAATTTTGGCTAATACCTAAGTTACTGACTATGCTCTCTGGGAAATGGGTATCTATTTTGTTTTCACCAAAATAATTTCTTAATTCTTTGCACTGTAGTGTTGACAGTGACCAAAATAGGGATTTGAAAGAGTGGAACTTTTTGCCAAGTTTCTAGTGAATTGCATTTTCTAATGCTACTCTAGAAATTTTACAGGCACTTGTTTTGTGCTACTAATGAAGATACAAAATAAATTTCACATGAAGTTTGAAGCACCTTTAGATGTATTGGTTGTGGACTTTTTCATTGTTTGAGACAGCATGATTGGGTGTCTCCAAACTATGGAAAAGTAGAGGGCTGTGAAAAGTCTGTGACAAAACCTCTTACTTCAACACATTACCCCATTTGTGGAGATAGTGCTGGGGTTAGGACACAAAAAAAGGGAAATGGATTTTAGTCTGGCGGGTGCTTTGCATTTTTTTTCTCTTACCTAGTCAACTAGAGCTTTGGAACTGCCATGATGATGCTGGCCTTGTGCTCATTTCCTGTAAGTTACAGCAATAATAGAGATAAAGTCAGTACATAGACCAAATACTGCTTCTACCGCTTCCCCCGTTCAATTGCCACCTCCACCCCAGATGGGCAGGAGTGCCGCTTTTAAGAACAACATTGTAACTTGGTTATTATCTCCTGTCTGTTCTCTGCTATACTTAAGTTGGGCACATCAAGGCTACCATCACATCTTTGGCTGGGAATCTATGGCTGTTAGTGCCATGTTGGGCTTTTAGCTCACTCTTGAGCCATTCTTTTCTCTGATCAGAATGGTTTCCTGTTTGAAGCTGAGACAGTTTGAATGGGAACACCTTCACAGAATGGCCCAAGTAGATCCTTTGTATAGTCTTATAGTCTTATTTGACTTCTTCTAGAACTGAGCACATTTTGTGATTTTGTTTATATTTTTACTTTTTTTTTTTTTTTTTTCTAAGTTATAGCTTGGCCTATCTAGGATGAATTCTGATATGCTTTAAAGTTTCCTTTAAGAAAAAAGGATCTTAGAACATTCCTGGATGGTTTTTAGGGTGTTGGGAAAATTACCTGATTTCATTAGAACTTGTTTTTCTTATATTTCATGAAACAATTTGATATTGTAGCCATTTTTATGTCCTTTCCGATAGATGCTGTCCCCTAGAAATTGTCTAGACTCATAGACTTGAAATTGGTTAGATTTGGAGCATTACTAATTTTTTTTGAGACAGGCTAATTTATTTTTTGGATTTTTGGTAGAGACAGGGTTTCACCATGTTGGCCAGGCTGGTCTTGAGCTCCTGGCCTCAAGTGATCCACCCATCTCGGCCTCTCAAAGTGCTGGGATAATAGGCATAAGCCACCACGGCTGGCCTGTTAAAGACATTTTTATGCCGGCACTCATTTTAAAGGTGAAAGCTGAAGCAATTTGTCTATGATCATACAACTCTTGAGTCACAGACTAGAAACCAGGCTCCTATCTGTGTTACTGTTTTCACTTTGTCCTCATAAATCCTTGCTTCATGGAGTACAGAAAAGCTAACTTAGGCTCCTCAGAAAACATTTTCTAACATTTAAAAAAATTTGATATTAATTTGATTCAGTGAGCAATCTCCAAAAGTCCTGCCATGTTGATAATTTATTATGTTTCTCCGTGTTAGTTCTTGGTATTGTTAGCAAAATCACATTTCACTCAATCAGACATATGTTAGTCAACCTTAAATTTGAATTGCAGCCATCTAGAACAGTTTGCTTCTTTAAAAAATAAATATAATCAATTTGATTTTGAACCATGACTTGAAAGATGTCTCAGGTTTAAATTGTGTTAGGACTTCCAGATGTTACTTTTTCTAAGTAAATGAATTGTACTCAAATGCCTTTTAAACATGTCTCATAGGAGGGAAGTGGGATCATGTTTGTGTAATAGCACTGTCCCACTTCTTTTCCTGCATCCCACTGGAGCCACAGTTTCTACATTTCAATTTTAATTATCCTGAAATTAATTTTTAGGGATTTCCCAATCAGTGCTGATTTCAAAACTAGTTCAACTCTGTGAAGCTCATTTCATTTAATGTATTGGTTAGCTACATAGTTTAATGAGAAGGAATCTTAGGTGGACATTTTCCTGTGATTGTAAAGTAAAAATTAAATATACACCAAGCGAACACTAGTAAACTCATTAGTCAAAGAAGAAATCATAATGGAAGTTTAAAGTATTTAGAATGGAATGTACACAAAAATACTAGATGTAAAAACATGTGGTTTGTGGACTGAGCAGTGTGTAGCAAATATAAGGTCTAATCTATAACATTACATTTACAATTGTGCCACTTAAAGTGTTTAGCAGTAAATCTAAGAAAAAGTGTACATTGTCTTTATTGAGAATATTTTATAATGTGTTTGCTGGGTAGCTATATCATATTAGTTGATAATAATACTTAATATATAAATATATCACTTATTTCCAATTTAAATTTAAAAATTCGTATCACTTAATTTCAGTAATAATCCCAAAGTTATTTTTGTGTGTGAATGAGATTCGATCAGCTGATTCAAAAGATGTTCTTGAGAAAACAGAAGGTCAAGTATGGCAAGACAGTATTAGACAAGGAGGGAAGGAAACATGTGTATATGATGACTGGGGCACTGGCACTGCGAGTTGTCAAGACTGAAGTCTCTCCAGTGCAAAATTGGGCAGTGAAATGTGGAGAAATACTTAGAATTAGTAGATTGGATGGTGCAAGTACTAAAGTAAAGATAAATATAGTGGCAGGAGTTTTATATTCACAGTAAACAAAACATGGTGAACACTTATAAGAAAATCTCTTATGGGCTGAAGTAATAAATCTATTTTTTCTCAAACGAAGCTTTTTAAAAATTTAGTTTTGAAAAATCACTTGAGTTATTTAATATAAATAACTTCTGTTTACATAGTACTCTGCACTGTTTTGACAGATTGAAAAATATTTTATAGGGAGATATACAGTTAAGTGATTTTCTAGGAGCAGAATTATACTATGGGATTGTGGTTATAATTCCATTATTGCAGATCTTTTCACTCTTCTTAAGTAGCTATAGAAATCATGTTTCTTTTAAACCATATTTTTTCTAAAACCAGGGCTATAATTTGTTTCCTTTCTTATGTCTGTAGGTTTTTGAGAAAAAAGTTAACTCAGAGAAGGTAAAACCTTCTCTTCGGAATTTCCCACGTAATGATTATGAGGATATTTTTGAAGAGCCTTCAGAAAGGTATAACTGATATGCTTATTTAGTGAGTTTTCTGTTTATGCTACTTATATTCATAGCTAGCCCTCTGCATGGAGACAGTGAATAATGGCCCTCAAATGTTTAATTTTTCAAGATATAGCCTTTTATAAACCTGATTTAGCTTTCTTAGGAATATGGTTACGATCTCACAAATATGGTAATTAACACAAGAGAAAAGTATTCTTGAAGGATTCAATTTCTCTATCCTCTCAATAGTTACCTGGTGTCAAAGCTTTTGCAAATATGCTTGGAGCTTTTGAAGTGGTCAGTGTACTTGAGGTAACATGAAGCTCTCAGTACAGCACTAAATTTTGTTAGAAATGTAATCTGTTTTCAGAAAGAAAATTATATGGTATAAACAATAGGATTATTAGTATGGTGAATTTCTGGTAGTATATGTTTAAAAAATTTAAAGTACCTGAAGAACAGTAAATTTCCATTAAGAAAACTAAAGAAACAAGTTTTCATGCTTATAAAATATTCAAATTTAGGTGTTATAAGCAAAAACATCAAATGAGGAAACATTTTGTTAAGCCATATTTTCTTAGAGATTTATCAGTAATTTTAGCTACCCTCACTGGAATAGCACTGTATAAGAATGTGTATATTCTTTATATTATGTGTTTTTGTTTGTGTATTGTATGAAATTTGTATGTACAACTTTCAGAAGTGCATTAAACAAATAACAGTAATTCCAAAGGCATTTTGAGATTCTATGATATACTAAGCATTGTACACAAATAAAAACTACTATATATTTTTTGCTCTTCAGTTCACAGTTTAATTAGGAAAACAGACATATAAAAGACAAATTGATGTACAATGTAGTAAACATTATTTTAGAGTCAAAATCCAAAGATTGCGGGTACAGAAGACTGACTATGCATGAGGGAGGTTTCCCACAAGCTTCTCTGAAGAAAAGATATTTTAGTTGAATTTAGGATTCAATTAAATAGAAACCTAGCAGGTGAAAAGGAGAAGAACGTTTCAGGCAAGAGGAAGAAGTTTGAGCGAGGGTAAGGAGTTGTGAAAATATCTTACTAATGGGGAGAAATATTAGGTACCAAGAGTCGTAGGGTGTGTGTGAGGTGGAATGCCAGGAAGCTGGAGAAGATGAGAGGTGGAGCCCAAAATACAGCGTGGGCTGGGGTGGGAAGTAACGCCATATATGTGAAGCTGAGTATACATTTTATTCAGTCTGTTAAAATGAAAAGGATGCATAGGGAGGGTCTTTTGTTTTATTTGTGAAACTGTCTATTTATCCACACAGAAGGAGGAATGCTGGTGGCAAGGTGAGGATAGCTGGAAGTGGCAGTCAGTGGAGATTAATTAAATGTTTATAGTAATCCAAGAAAAAATGAGAAGGAGAAAAGAGTAAGAAACCCGAAATGCCTTACAGAAGTAAAAGAAAAAGGCATTTATTTTGCTAAGGTTAAAGCATACAGTGGAGGTAGGAAATCAGTGGAGCTGGTGATGAAAAAGTACACAGAGGCCACCTGGCCAATATCTTAAACTTAGGTGTCTGATAAGGGGCTTTGATTTATCCTGATATTGGTGGGCAGGTGTAATTGTTTGTGTTTTAGTAAGAATTTTCTCTAAACATTGAAGGTTGGATGCGGAAGTCAAGTTAGGAGGATTTTGCTAGGTAGGGTTGCAAATGAAAATGCAACAGGAGCCAAGTTGATAGCATTAGCGAGTCAGCTGAGTATGGAGAGGTTGCAAAGGAAACAGAAAGTGAATATGGGCTAGTATTTGAAAAATCTGTTAACGATTAGTAGCTAGACAGAGTTTAAAGCGTTTCCTATTTTTTAGATACAGAAAATTGAGTATGATATGAAAGAATTTGTAGATAGGGAGTGATTCATGATATGTTAAAAAATATAAGTTATAGAAAAGTACCTTAGAGGAGGTAGAAGGAATCAGGTTAAGAACATGGAAGGATGAATTTTGAACAGGCAGAAAGCAAGGAATAAGAAAGACATTGATGCATTTAAGTAAATGTTTTAAAAGATAATAAATTGAAAGAATTTCTATTTTCTGGTATTTTCTAGAAGAAGTTACAGTTTTACTAAGGCGGAGAAAGTATTAAGATAAGGACTCTAACAGAACGGTGGCTTGGAATTAGCTGCCATGGAAGAGTGGTACAGGAAACCAACCAGGGACATGGTGGTGTTTTCCAAATGGCTCTCTGCTGATATTAGAAAGCCCAGTAACCCTAGTACTTCCCTCCCGCAGCCTAGGTAGAGGAGAGGAGAAGGTAAATAGGTGGATGGATCTGAGGCGACTAGTTTGCAAGGTAAAAGTAGTGGGAGGAGATGGAGTTTATGATCAGACATTGGGATTTGGGAATTATCTCACAAGTGAGCCAATTTCAGGTGATGACAATGGGAGTGGGTGACTGAATTGAAATGGAAGTGAATGTCAATTAAATAATCAATAAAGGTGATTAGAAAGTATTTCTCAAATGTATATATTCTTTGAAACCATGGGCAAATATATACATTTCTTTTCTAGTGGCAGTGATCCCAGCATGTGGACAGCCAGAGTCCCCTTCAGAAGAGACAGGTTGAGCGGTGAGAACGAGGAGCCTGCAGGGCCCTCACAGGCTCTCTCCCCACTACTTTCTGGTATGACATCATCCTATTTGTAGTAACAAGTTGAGGCTCTATTTTAGAGATATGCACAAAGGTATTTCTATTATCAATGAAAGAAAGAGCTAGGAAAAACTTCAAAAAATGGGAAAATATGCTTTTCTAGGATTTTCTTTTAAAAATAAAAAAATACAATTAAAAAAATGCTCCACACCCCATATTCAGAATGGCTAATTTCTGTCCTTTCTTCAAGTATTTTAAGGTATTAAATATGTCAGTTTAGTAAAATCCATTTTTTTAAAGCTAGATATTTTATAGATTTGAAAAATAACAACCTGCTTCCTAATTTCCTTTTTAAAAATTTGTTGCACAATATATGCTTTGTAAGTAAAATAATAACATTTTTGGATTACAAATTATCACATATTTATAGTGGGGAAAAAAGAAAACAACAAATATGCATAACAATTATAACACTGAAGAATATTTCAGAACTGTTTGTGTATGTGTATTTACATGTATATATAATATAAATGTAATTAGAACTATGAATATGTACTTTATATATATGTGTGTGTGTGTATATATATATATTTATAAAATTTGTGTTTGTAAACTTGGGGGATCACATGCACACCTCAAAAACCTTGGAGTTGGAGAGGATCTTGGAGGTCACCCATAACCAGCGTCCCATCAAATGTTGGAAACATCTTCTCTAATGACTTTATTTGAAACATATCAAACCCAATTAAGAAAATATCACATTACACAATTATTAAACTGCAGATCTCATACAAAAATATTGCTAAATATTATAGGGGTATAGAAAACTGTATTTTGTTTCATATGACTAGACAGTTATACCAGTACTATTCACTAAATAAACCACATTTCCCAAATGAATTTATATATACTTTTATCATGTATTAAGTTTCTAAAAATGTTTGATTCTTTTGTATTCTCTAAATTTTTTTACTAATTGACTTGTTTGTTCCTGTGGACATATTATATTATTCTGTTTTGATTCTACTCATTCTAAATTTATCTGGAAAGGAAAATCCTCCCTCTAATTTTTAAAAAATACATTGTTGTATCTGTTTGGGCAAGTTTTTGCTACCTCGGTGATTTTAAATTATTTTGTGCATTCTTGTGTAAACTTGTTTGAAATTTAGATAGAATGACATGCCAGTTATATTCATTCAGGTAGGATTGGCACTGTTGTGATTTTAGGTTCTTCCTTCCACATATAGAATGAGGGGAGTCAAGAGATCATCCACAGTGCATCTGAGCACAGAATAGCTGCTGCCCCATGTTTGCCTTCCATATCTGACATGAGGATGAGGACCTCGCTTGTGCCCTGTCTTAGCCGGAAACATTCAGGAAACAGAATTCTGGGAAAAGTGGTCCAGCCTAGCCATGTTAACATATTATAAAGCTGTCACGGTCCACACTATATCAGGCTGGCACCCATACACATCGTTTTAAATGTTACTTAATATCCAAATAAAGACAACATTGTGCTTGCGTCTACAGTGATAAAACTAATCTGTGTACAACTGAAAACATTCTCTCCCCTTCTCCAAAAGTGTCTCTTTCTTATCTTCAGTGATAGTCTTTCTTTTCCAAGTGATTCATATTCCCTTTAATACTTTTAAAAGAAAACAAAAATATGATATATATACAATATGCATATCAAAAAAGAAAAAGTCACAATATTATATCCCTGTTCATGCAGCTGGTCACATGGTTGTATCTGGTTTTGATCACTGCTGTCTTACACCTGTTTGGTATTCTCTTTCAGCTCAGCAAACATCCTATTTGGTTGTGGTTCCTGGTCTGATAGGGTGACCCAAACATTCATTCCTCAAGATCTAAGTCATTAGTAGTTCTGCCTGGATTGGGTGGTTGTAGTTTTCCATTGACTTTAATCACCTTGACACACCCTAGAGGATCACTGGCATGGCAGACATATTCCTCCTTACCCCATTGGATAGCAGTAGCCCCGTTTCCCCTTAATACTTAGAATCCAGCGTACTAGGCAGTGTAGTAATCCCTCTTTCCATGATGATTCAGTAGCATATGAGGAGCCCAAAATGGCCTAGTGGCGTTCTCCAATTCCAGTTCAATGGATTTGTAGTTGTTTCTCCTGATGGAAGCATTCCTCACTCTGTTTAGGTCTGCTTTGATTTCTTTCATCGGTGTTTGTTTGTTTTGCAGTCTTAACATATAGATTGTATATATGTTTTGTTACATTCGTATCTAAGTATTCCATATGTTTTGGTGCTATTGTAAATGGGACTTATGAAAAATATTGTAGCTTCTATTGTTCATTGATAGTAGATAGAAATATGAGTGATTTTTATATATTACCCATGTGTTACCCTTCAACCTTCCTAAACTCTCATTAATTCTAGGACTTTTTAAATATATTTTTTGGAATTTTTTTATGTAGATACTTATGTTGGTGAATAAACACAGTTTTATTTTTCTACCTTTACAATGCATATGCCTTTCCTTTCTTCCTTCCTTCCTTCCTTCCTTCCTTCCTTCCTTCCTTCCTTCCTTCCTTCCTT